>NC_091843.1:35134166-35782500 GCF_037783145.1 Equus przewalskii
GGCGATGATCAGATACACGTTGACATCCACTAGAGCCACCTCAGAGCCTACGGCGCCTGGAGACGCTCGCGAAGAGGCCTTCGAGGCCGGGCCGCTCTCCATTAGCGATAGCAGCACGGTGGCTGTGGCCGTCAGCGCCGGCTCGCCGTGATCCTTCACCAGCACCAGCAGACGCTGGCGCGGCGCGTCCGCCTCGTCCAGGACGCGAGTCGTGCTGATCTCGCCCGTGTACAGCCCCACGCGGAACGGGCTGCGCCCGCCACCCGCCGCCGGCTGCAGCTCGAAAGACAGCCACGCGTTGTAGCCAGAGTCCGCGTCCACCGCGCGCACCTTCGCCACCACGTGGCCCGCGCCCACAGATCGCGACACCAGCCGGCTCACTGCGTCGCCCCCGCTGCCAGCCCCAGGCGGCAGCAGCGCGGGCGCGTTGTCGTTCTCGTCCAGCACGAACACCTGCAGCGTCACGTTGCTGCCCAGAGGCGGCACGCCCGCGTCGCGCGCGCTCACCTGGAACTGCAGCAGCTCCAGCTCCTCGTGGTCCAGCGGCTGCAGCGCGTACACCTTGCCGCTCTCCGCGTGCACCGACACGTAGCTCGACAGCGCACGCTCGCCCACGCGCCGCTCCACCAGCGAGTAGGACACCCGCGCGTTCTCCTGCGCGTCCGCGTCCCACGCAGTCACCGTGAAGATGTGGCTGCCAGGCGGGTTGTTCTCCTTCACGAACACCGTGTACTCGGGCTGCGGGAACGCGGGCGCGTTGTCGTTCACATCGGCCACCTCCACGGACACGCTGGCTGTGGCCGACAGTGAAGGCGAGCCTCCATCTTGTGCGGTCACTACTATAGCATAGGCCGACACGTTCTCTCGGTCCAGGGCGCTGTCCAGCACCAGCGAATAATAATTCTTGAAGGTGGACACCAACTTAAAGGGGACAGGGGGTGTTAGTGAGCAGGTCACTTGCCCGTTGCCACCAGCGTCACGGTCATTTGCACTGATTAGGGCGATGACGGTCCCCAGCGAAGCATCCTCTGGAACAGAGAGCGATAGTGAAGTCACTAGCAACTCCGGAGCATTATCATTGATGTCCAAGACTTCTATCAAGATTGTGCAGTGACCAAACATTGGGGGATTTCCTTTGTCAACTGCTTCTATTTGAAGCTTCCATAATTTAGTTTCTTCAAAGTCTATTTTTCCATTTACTCTTATTTCTCCACTGGCTGAATCTATTCGAAAAGAGGCTTCTGTATTAGGGGAGACATCAGTTGCAAAGGAATAAAGAATGTGGCTGTTTGAACCCTCATCCAAATCCGAGGCGTTAAGTCTAATAACCAGTGTACCGTTTCTTGCATTTTCTGGTAATTTTACACGCTGGACTGCTTTGTCAAACACTGGGGCGTTGTCATTTACATCCAGCACTGTGATGCACAACTCTGTAGTACCCGTCAGCTCAGGTTTGCCCCCATCAGTTGCCTTGAGCACCAACAGAAGCTCCGAAGCTACTTCCCTGTCTAAAGGTTTTTTTAGTACTAGTTCGAGCGGTTTTACCTGCTCATCGTTGTCGTTGGTCGGTACTTCCAGAAAGAAATACTCACTGGGGCTCAGCTGATAAGTCAGCAGAGCGTTGGCCCCGGTATCTGCATCGGAGGCGCCCTCTAGTGAAAAACGGGAGTCAAGAGCCCTAGTTTCCGAAATAAACAGATATTTTTGTGTCGCTGGGAACACAGGAGGATTGTCGTTAATGTCTTTCACCTCCACCTCCACATGGAAAACCTGCAGCGGCCGGTCCACGATCACCTCCAGGTGGATGCTGCACTCCAGGCTCCGCCCGCACAGCTCCTCGCGGTCGATCCGAGAATTCACAAACAAAATGCCATTCTGCAGATTTACCTCCAGAAGGTCCCCGCGGCCTTTGGACGCCACCCGGAACAGGCGCGGCACCAGCTCCGCCAGCTCCAGCCCCAGGTCCTGGGCTATGCGGCCCACGAAGGTGCCGTGTTTGGCCTCCTCGGGGACCGAGTAGTGGACCTGGCCGCTCCTCGCTTCCCAGGCTGCGAGGAGCAGAAGCGAAAGCAGCAGGCGACGGGCTCCCTGGCCATCAGGTCCAGCAGCTAACATCACGCCTCGCTTCTGCGAGTAAATCAACATTTCATGAGTAGAAAAGCATGGTCCTTTGATATCTTCCTTTGGAGTCTTCGTTCCTGAGATCCCAGCTGATGTTAACAATGTGGGTGTGTTTGTAGTCTTTAAGGAACCGGAACAGTCGAGAGTCTTTCTGGTCCGGGAATAATCTTAATTTTCTTGTTAAAACAATCCTCTCCTTGGAGAACAACGACATCCTGTGGCTCAAAATGGAAGTGTGTTTGTGCTTATACTGTTTCTTTCACTTACATTGCTTCTTTCCCGATTCCTTCATATTTGTCCATGTTTTTCTTTGTGGGCTCTTTAATTCTTTCATAATATATTCCTTGTGTATGACCACTAGCTCTTTAAAGATGGTTTTGTCTTACAAATTAGAATTCCAAGGAGAGTTTTATCTTGGATATAGACATCTAAGAGAATGTACTACTGCACTAACTATATTATCATGTGTACAAACATGAAAAGTCCATATTTTGAAGTTACTAATGACACTGTTTTTCAGACTTTTGGAAGCTTTATTTTGGAACGGCCTCCTATTAAGTTTAGTCATCAGTAGCACTCTATAAGCCAATTACTTAATCTTTATACTATGTTAAATTACTCTAAACATTAGTCCAGTTGGGTAGATGAACATTCTAGGTACAAGTTCTCTAAGCTACTACCTCAGCATAGCGATGTCTCAAATCAATGTTGATGTGCAAGATACTTATCAGTTTATCCAAAGACTTACTTGCTTTGATGATAATAACTTACCAAGTACTGACTCCTGGAAATAAAAAATATATTTATCTTTGTCTCATTTTAAAGCTTTTTTCTATTACTATATCTGTTCAGAATGAATGTTGTTGTTTCCATCCTGAAGGATATCTTAAAGTTGCATTATATTCATTGCTATTTGTAAAGATAATCTCTTTCTGACACACAAAAAAACCCCACTGAATCTGGAATTCAAGTTATGTTCTTCTGTTTGTTTATGTTCATTTTATTCTAGAATTGGTTTAAGGAGACTAGGGTATAAAGGATATGCTAAATCTCATTCATTCATTCGATTTTATTTTTCTGATTTTATCTCAGATACAAAAAAACATTGAAATTTGCACAAAAACTCCTATCAATTGCAGTAAAGTGTATCAATGTCGTCTCAAAAAAGAAAAAACATATTACTCATTCTCAAGATTGTTAAGGAACAAACTATCCAATATCTGAAATCCTTCTAGTAAGATACTAAAAAAAAAATTATAAGTGGTTACCCAAGGAAATCTTAGGTTTTATGTAAAAGTGAATGTCAGTCTTCATTTTGAACACTTTTGAAAATAGTGATTCAATGATTACAAATCTATGCCAAAGATTTATAATTCTAACTACTTCCAATTCTTTTTTTAATTGTGGAAGCCATAAATTCAAGACCAACATATTTGGCTAGAGAAGAGGAATAAATTTTAGCACATGGGGTTGACTAAATTCACAAAGAGACATGACTAAGAAATAAGCCTCTTCATGTTTGCCAACTGAAATAATCCAGTCCCTTTGGCAATGACTCCATGCTAAAAGTCCACTCTATTTCTGGTTTAAAAGGATTGCTTTGTTAATTAAGTATATATGAAAGACAGTTTTTAAAGACCCCAAATACCCAGGCTATCATATAGCCACATAACTATAATATACCAATAAAGGTATGGATTGGTTATTCTTCTTGAAACAGCCTATCACAAATGTTATGGCATCAAGAGCTAAAGAGTACTCATAAGTGGCCTCACTTTAATGCCATCTAATAAAGAGCATGTTAAACATGGTTATAAAAATCAAATGTTATAGTTTTTTAAAAAATGGACAAATTCCTTTTTTTCCAAGAATGTTAAAAGCAATCCTTGATTTGGGAAAATTTTCTGGTTTCATTCTAAAATTTTAGTCATCCTGAATTGAATGGAAGAAACTGCCCACAAAGTTTTAAAATATATTTATCTTAATGACAAAGTCAGAGGAAGACGCTGTCAGACTAAAATTAGCAAAATTTGTCTTCACTATCTCTCAACTTCTCATTCTGAACTCTCATTTCCTCTCCTTTCTGTACTTCCTCCTCCAAAGACCTTAGGATTATCATGCTGCTGGATAAAATGCTAACTTGTTATGTTAATATTTTTGTGAATATTTGTATTTTTAAAGAAAACATGTCCAAAGGAAGGCAAAGTTAAACAAATAGGACTAAACTGGTAAACACATAATTCTGTTTCATTAATAGCTCAGGTGAACAGATATCTTGGGACAAGACTTTTCTGCAGAGGGGCACACTGACATTGTAAAGGGCTGAAAGAGTGGGCAGATATAAGAAGAAGGAATATTATACACAACTTGACATACTCTGTATTAACTTATCACCTATAATCTCTAAGAGTTGGAGACTGGCCATGGAAAATATTAACAGGCAATTCTGGAAATCCAGGAAAATATTGAAGGCAATTCTGTGCTTAAATTCCTACCACAATTGTCCTTTTTGATGTTCCTAAACTTGAATAGAAATTTCAAGTTTTATTGCAAGCTACTTATGAAACATATACAGAATAAAAATTCAGTCTGCACACAGAAAGGAAAAAGTAATTTCTAAGAACCAGAGTCAAGTTGATAAACTAGTTGCATTGCTATTTGGTAACAATAAAATAAACAAAAAAAAAAGAAAAAGAAATCATAGGTATCAGGTAACAACCAGTTTCAGAAAGGCATAATTAATAGAGCAGTGTTGGCACCAAGTAATTTAATTCTCTTGCATTTCTGAGTCTAGATCATCCAACACAAACCCGTTTAAGATGACCAGAGAAGCTATTAAGCTAAATTGTACTGTATGATAGCAGATCAGTAGAAAACATTCTAAGAGGATAATTCAATTTTCTCTTCACAGTTCTTTTTTTTACCTATTTTTTTTTAAGATTGGCAAGTGAGCTAACAACGTTGCCAATCTTTTTTTTTTCCTGCTTTTGCTCCCCCTAATCCCCCCAGTATATAGTTGTATATTTTATTTAGTTGTGAGTCCTTCTAGTTGTGGCATGTGGGATGCCGCCTCAACATGGCCTGATGAGTAGTGCCATGTCCGGGTCCAGGATCCAAACCCGTGAATCCCTGGACCACCCAAGTGGAGTGTGCGAACTTAACCACTCGGTCACAGGGCCGGCCCCTTCACACTTCTAATATTAATTTGGACTTAAAATAATTAAAAGTAATTATTTTAAATCTCCTTGAAATTAAACAGTGTGTTCAAATGCTTTCCATTAGTAAACATAACCATGACTCCTTCCTCAAAGCGGAAGAGCTAACACTTGAATATCATGAGCAATGCCTCGTGCTGATAAAGCAGTAAATAAAGAAGAGCTGCTCGACAAATATGTAAATAACCATGAAATTTTCTCTTCTGCCAAAAAAAAGTGATTAATACACACAGGGACAGATACTACCACTACTGAAGTAAAGATTTAGAAACATTTTAAAATCTCAAAAAACACTTAATTTAATTCCATAAATTAGGACATTTTTATGAATGAACTTCCAGTGTATATACTGTACTATTAAGAATAAAGTGTAAACCCTGAATATTGAAGGTCTAGCATGCATTATGTCATGTTGCACTATAAATATTCTTCAATTAGAGAGCAAAAAGTACATTTTCACCATGAAGAGTGCTGATCAGAGCAGCCTTTTTCTTAATTTAATGGAGTCATTTCAAAATTTAGATTTGAAAATTAAATAAATTTATAAATTAAAGCACTAATATTGCAAATATCAGTAACATAAAAAAGATACTGGTTTGGGGGGAAAAACCCATCAAAACCAGCAACCTACATCAAATATTTGAAATGGAAAATATAAACGAATTCAGAATAAATGGCATATTTTAAAAGCTGAAATATCAAGCGAAAATTGATGCACAGGGTGTGATAGACAAAATATAAAATTGACTTTCAGAATAATCTATATTACCACAGGTATTACTAGAAATATTTAAGGTATTCTGGAATACACTATATAGACAAAAGCATGAAGATATTCCGAGACATATATTTGAGGGGAAAAAATGTTGAAACAAAATATTATTCTCAAAGCATAATATGAAAAAAAAAGGGTATAACCCACCTTCCTAGAAGGGTCCCCTCCAATAGACTGTTCTTCCACTTCCGCATCTAGTACTGAACACGGTGGGAGGCTGGGACTGAAGGCCATGAGATCCGCCTTGGGTGGCCCCTCCCCAGAGCACACCTTCTGCCGCCTCTGCTGTGAATAAGACCAGCTCTCCACCGCTCCAGAGCACACCAACCTGGGCTTCCCTGGCCCGCACGCGCCTTCGATGGGCGGCGCCGAGCACCGCAGCGCCACGTACAGCAGCAGCGTGAGCACCAACAGGCTGGACACCGCGCAAATGGCGATGATCAGATACACATTGACATCCACCAGCGCCGTCTCTGCGGTGCCCGCCGACGTCCGTGACGAGGTCTTCGGAGCCTGGCCACTCTCCACCAGAGACAGCAGCACGGTGGCCGTGGCCGTCAGCGCCGGCTCGCCGTGGTCCTTCACCAGCACCAGCAGGCGCTGGCGCGGCGCGTCTGCCTCATCCAGGGCGCGAGTCGTGCTGATCTCGCCCGTGTACAGCCCCACGCGGAACGGGCTGCGCCCGCCACCCGCCGCCAGCTGCAGCTCGAAAGACAGCCACGCGTTGTAGCCAGAGTCCGCGTCCACCGCGCGCACCTTCGCCACCACGTGGCCCGCGCCCACCGACCGCGACACCAGCTCGCTCACCGCGCTGGCCCCGCCGCCCGCCCCAGGCGGCAGCAGCGCGGGCGCGTTGTCGTTCTCGTCCAGCACGAACACCTGCAGCGTCACGTTGCTGCCCAGAGGCGGCACGCCCGCGTCGCGCGCGCTCACCTGGAACTGCAGCAGCTCCAGCTCCTCGTGGTCCAGCGGCTGCAGCGCGTACACCTTGCCGCTCTCCGCGTGCACCGACACGTAGCTCGACAGCGCACGCTCGCCCACGCGCCGCTCCACCAGCGAGTAGGACACCCGCGCGTTCTCCTGCGCGTCCGCGTCCCGCGCAGACACCGTGAAGATGTGGCTGCCAGGCGGGTTGTTCTCCTTCACGAACACCGTGTACTCGGGCTGCGCGAACGAAGGCGCGTTGTCGTTCACATCGGCCACCTCCACGGACACGCTGGCCGTGGCCGACAGTGAAGGCGAGCCCCCGTCCCGCGCTGTCACCACTGCCTCGTAGTTCGCCACGCTCTCCCGATCCAGGGCGCTATCCAGCACGAGCGAATAGTAATTTTTGAAGGTGGACACCAGCTTGAAGGGGACATAAGGAGGTGTTAGTGAGCAGGTCACCTGTCCGTTGGCGCCAGAGTCACGGTCGGAAACGCTGATCAGGGCGATGACAGTGCCCACCTGAGCATCCTCTCGCACAGGGAGAGCCACAGAAGTGACAACCACCTCAGGTGAATTATCATTTTCATCTAGGATTTCCACTAGGACGGTGCAGTGACCAGCCATAGGTGGGTTTCCTTTATCTGTAACATCTACATGAATTTCGTAAGTGTTGCTATCCTCAAAGTCAATAGTATCATTTAATCTTATTTCTCCCGTCCTTTCATTCATTAGAAATTTTCTTCTTAAGCTGAGTGGGACCAAAGAGCTAAATGAATATAGCATTTCTTTGTTTAACCCTTCATCCGCGTCAGAAGCGTTTAGCCATATTACCAACGTTTGGTTCGCTGAATTTTCATACATCTTTACTTCATAAACGGATCGGTCAAATACCGGGGCATTATCATTGGCATCCAACACTAGGATCAGCAGAGTAACAGATCCTATAAGTTCAGGTTTGCCTCCGTCAGTTGCCGTTAATAGTAACCGAAGCTGAGTATTTTCTTCGCGATCTAGCAGTTTTCGTAGAACAAGCACTGGGTGTTTGCCTTTGTCTTTTTTATTTATAATATCAAGAATGAAAAACTCATTTGGACTGAGCCTGTAAGTAAGCATTGCGTTCTCTCCAACATCCGCGTCAGATGCGCCTTCTAGCGGAAACCGAGAGTCAAGCAGTCGAGATTCGGGTATTGAGAGCTTTTGTTCTGAGACGGAGAAGACCGGCGGGTTGTCGTTAATATCTTTCACTTCCACCTCCACATGGAAAACCTGCAGCGGCCGGTCCACGATCACCTCCAGGTGGATGCTGCACTCCAGGCTCCGCCCGCACAGCTCCTCGCGGTCGATCCGAGAATTCACAAACAAAATGCCGTTCTGCAGATTTACCTCCAGAAGGTCCCCGCGGCCTTTGGACGCCACCCGGAACAGGCGCGGCACCAGCTCCGCCAGCTCCAGCCCCAGGTCCTGGGCGATGCGGCCCACGAAGGTGCCGTGTTTGGCCTCCTCAGGGACCGAGTAGTGGACCTGGCCGCTCCCCACCTGCCCCGTTGCGATGAGCAGAAGCGAGAGAAGCAGGCACCAGGCTCTCGGGCCGCTGGGTCTATAGACCAACATCACACTTTTCTCCTGTTTTACAAATCGATGGATCGGCGGTCTAGAACACACACACGTCCCGAGTTTTCCTATTTGGTTTCTCACATCCAATTTTATGGAAATGGCTGAGATCTCAGAATGTAGCGCCTTCCTAGTCCTTGAGAAACACGGGATTATGCCTTTGTTCCGAAAAGCCATTTTGTGGAAGACAGCGACATCGAGTGGCTTAATGTGTAAGTACAATTCCATGAGTTTAAAAACTTTCCTTTCATTCCTTTTAATTCTATTTTTACGTATTTGTATCTGTCTGGACTTCGTCTTTTTCGTGTATAATAATAATCATCGTCCATCCATAGTGCAGCATTTTTGAATGTAGTATCTCAGAGAAGTAACTCCTTCCCTAATCATGGTTATCACTGGCTAATTTTGAAAATATCCTTAATATTTGTATAGTACTGAGTACTAGTATTTTGCTGGTAACAAGTTTAGGTCTTTTCAAGTTCTAACACTTAATTCATTTCTCTTTGTCATTATTTTGAGATTAAATAAACCTTATTTAGACAGTAATTTCAAGTATCAACTCTCAATGAGGTGTTCGCAACTCCTAAATTCCAGTCATCACTAAAATAGAGAGAAGATCACTGGCTTCAACATCAGAAATTTCGCCATTCCAATTCCTATCCTCCAACTTAGTAGTTGTGTGATTTGGGGAAAATAATTTAACCTCTCTCTGTCTCAGTTTCCACTTGCATGATAATAATAATACGGTGGTTGTGTGAATTATACATATTAAGTGCCTAGGATAGTACCTTAAGGAGAATGAGTGCTTCACACATGGCAATTATTCTCAGGCCTCAATTTAGTTACATTTATTTTCATAATGTTCAAGACCAAAATAGGCTCCTTGGGAAAAATTATTACCTATAGAACATTGTCACTCTACCATGCCTTTACTATTGCGACTGAGTGGTGGTTCCTGTCTTTAAGAAAACTGAAAAGTGGTTTTACTAGGAAATCAGTTATACAGGGAGAAGTTTCACTTTTTGATATACATCTTATATGAACAAAAAGAATCTAAATTATTATTCTAAACAAAATAATTCTACTTTCAGTGACAACTGCTTTCATCTTTGTTATATTTAAGCTTTTCAAATACCCCAAATATAGAGTTTTGGAGTTATTTAATAGGTTTATCAGAGTCAATAATGTTTTTCATCACCACCTGCTATAAAAATACTTTTTCTCTCTCTCAAAGTTCTTGGAATCATATGTTCAAAACTGAAATTCCCCATTAATACATCTATGCTTTTGGAAAAACTTGGTTTCTCTTTTTCCAAAAAAGAAAAATTTAATAAGAGGACCTTTGATATTAAACAAAGGTTAACTTCTTTACTTTATGGATGCTATGATTTATGAAAGAGATATTTCTAAAAGAGATCAATAATTTTGAACTCTTTTAGTTGTTATTAAGAGCTGAAAAATAGAGCAACATTTCTGAATAAGAAAATTGACAAAAATGAGGGTCACAATTCATGGACTTGTGGGTGCTAATAAGTTCTGTTTTCATAATTCTCCACTCCTTTAGAATGATTCTAGTGCCAACCACCATTCAAATTCTGATTTTGAAGTTTATTTTTCTTATGAAGCACAAGTTAAAATGAGTTATCTCTCCATCCACAATACCTATGTCCAGTTTGAGCTACTATCTGGAGGCTACAAATGTTTATTATTGATTAATCATCTTAACACAAAGTGATGATATAAACTAAACTCCATTCCTGTTATGTGCACTTTTATACCAGGTAATGACATAAATGTCCCAATATAAATATCCAATAAAGAAGAAAAGGGGGGGTAAATTACATCCTGTCAAATAATAGGAACTTGCTTTGACAAGCATCTTACAGGCCTATTGGATCTAAAACTTCCGTTGGATAAGAATCACCTAGAGTCCTTGTTAAAATGTAAGTTTGCCAGTACTACTTATTTTTCAGCAATTCTGAGGTGGAGTCTGGGAACTAGAATGTTCAATATGGACTCCAGGTGTTGCTAATACAGGTAACATTATCTGTCCAAGGATAGGCTAACTATAGACCTCAATTTTCCTGGGATATCCTCCATTTATGTCTGTGATCTTGTATACTTATTCAAAGTGCCGCTTTCACTCTCAAAAGCATCTGAGATTAGGTTATGACTTACATAGTTAGCCCTATCTAGTAACTACAATTTAGGGACTGGCATAGGGGAGCTTCATTATTGGTTTCATGAGTTGGGCTTGAGTTGAGGAATGGTACCTACAGAAGCACAGAGTGATGGCTATTGGGCAAAAGACTAAAGTGGTTTCCATGTGCTCACCTATCTAATTGAACTTCCCAGCTCTTCTGAACCCTAACCTCTTTGGATCCCAGTGTGCTCATGCTTTCTAATGACCCAAAAGACAAATTCATTGCTAAGATGGTCACTGATCTTCTGAAAATTTGCATATGATGACAGCCCATATTCTGGGAGAGAATAAAATCAATATAAAGACTAAATTATCAATTATATCAATACAGTCATCAATAATAAAGGATAAAATTTATAATTATGGAGGATATACTAAGTAATAAATAACACTAGCTCTAAGAGACCAGAGGAGTGGTGAGGTTTTTTCTTGGAGGGGGAGGCACAAGACATTTCTAGCACTTCTCAATCCATATAACATAATGAAACACCTGGGCCCAAGTTCAAGTGGCACATGGAACCTGAAAAAAGTGCAAGGACAGAGGCATTTGAAAGTGTACGTCTGAATTTAAGGTGAGTTGTGCTGACAAACATAAGCTTTACCAGAGGAGCTCAGAGAACACTTAAACATTGAAAGAAAGAAAATGACACACAAAAAATCAGATTGCTTTGTAGCATATACCAAACAGTGTAATACAAGAGGACAAAAAATTACTGAAGTATTTTATTCTAAATGAATTTTACTTGCATTTCCTGGTTATGTTGTGGCTCTATTCTCAAGGCCACTCGCAGTTTGTTCCACTGAGTTTGTAACTAAGAAATACCTTGTAAAATACCTAACACAATAAAAAATAAAATACCTGAACAGAAATATAAACCACACAACAAAACACAATGTAAGTACAAAGGACGTTTTTAAAATATCAACTAAAAAAGAAAATGAAAGCTTGAACTAAAGATACAGTATGGAGAACCACCAATTTGAAAGTCTCAAGCCACAGTCCAAGAAATATACGTTTAATGTGTAGCGGCTTTACATGTGCACAACCTCATCTCCAGATTTCTGCCTTTTGGAATATGGAGAGAAAAAGTTAATCCTCATCGAAACTGGGAGGGGTAACTTTTTAAGTTACAGACTAGAATTTCAAGAGAATTAAAAGAGTAGCATGTACATATATCTTTAATGCCCAAGCATTATATCTCTAACAGAAGCTTTCAATAAAAAGGAGAAAGTCTTCTTGAAGAAACAAAGTACGCGTCAGGAAGTATTTTCTTCAATATCAGGTAAAATATGAATTTCATGAAATTTTCAAAGTGTAGGAAAGATTCTTAATTAACATTTTCTTATGATCTACATCGTCAGACATTTAGAAACACATTTTACACAAGTTGGAATGAGACTTATATTTGTAACATTTATGGTCAGAATTAGATTCCTAAAGTAAAGTAACTGTTTTCTAGGGTGTACTGGAAGTTACTCATTGAAGTTAAAGACACTGTGTAGTGCTGACCAATCTGATATCTAGACAGTCTCTACCCAGAGAAAGATAGAAAACTACAAAGTTAACAAGGTAACACTTACTACAATTTCTGCTATGGGGCTTCTTCTAATAGACAATAGAATTACACTTAAATACCATGCATTCTTTAGAAATGAATAAATAAAGAGTGATGGTGAAGTTTTCTCAATGTTTAACACCTAAATTAGTTTTCGCCAAATAGTTTTCAGGTACTGCTTTAGGAATTCACTATGACCCCCACAACAGTTTCAAAATAAAATTGATCCAGCACCCAACAGATATCTGTTCAACGTAAGGTTTATAAGGATTCTCAACTGGAAGTCGAAACACAAAAGTCAGCTAAAAAATTAAGGTATTCACTTTCTGAAAATAAAAAAATTCTGGCAGACGTCTAGAATAAGTGGATAAAGATTATTTAAATGTACCAATGAGGAAATAAGAATATTTTTCAAGACAAAATAGATAAATATGATAATAAATAAAACGTTAGAGCAAACCTACCTTCCCAGAGAAGTCCAAACAAGCTTGTGGATCTCCCGTTACATCTACAGATACAGGACAAGGAGAAAGGCTGGGGCTGAAGGCCATCAGGTCGGTCTTGGGCTGCCCCTCCCCAGAGCACACCCTCTGCCGCCTCTGCTGTGAATAAGACCAACTCTCCACCGCGCCAGAGCACACCAGCGTGGGCTTACCCCGCCCGCACGCGCCCTCGATGGGCGGCGCCGAGCACCGCAGCGCCACGTACAGCAGCAGCGTCAGCACCAACAGGCTGGACACCGCGCAGATGGCGATGATCAGGTACACGTTGACATCCACCAGAGCTGTATCCGCGCGCGCGGCGCCCGCCGACGCCTGTGACGAAGCCTTCGGCGCCTGGCCGCTCTCCACCAGAGACAGCAGCACGGTGGCCGTGGCCATCAGCGCAGGCTCGCCGTGGTCCTTCACCAGCACCAGCAGACGCTGGCGCGGCGCATCCGCCTCGTCCAGGGCGCGAGTCGTGCTGATCTCGCCCGTGTACAACCCTACGCGGAACGGGCTGCGCCCGCCACCCACCGCCGGCTGCAGCTCGAAAGACAGCCACGCGTTGTAGCCAGAGTCCGCGTCCACCGCGCGCACCTTCGCCACCACGTGGCCCGCGCCCACCGACCGCGACACCAGCTCGCTCACCGCGCCGGCCCCGCCGGCCGCCCCAGGCGGCAGCAGCGCGGGCGCGTTGTCGTTCTCGTCCAGCACGAACACCTGCAGCGTCACGTTGCTGCCCAGAGGCGGCACGCCCGCGTCGCGCGCGCTCACCTGGAACTGCAGCAGCTCCAGCTCCTCGTGGTCCAGCGGCTGCAGCGCGTACACCTTGCCGCTCTCCGCGTGCACCGACACGTAGCTCGACAGCGCACGCTCGCCCACGCGCCGCTCCACCAGCGAGTAGGACACCCGCGCGTTCTCCTGCGCGTCCACGTCCCGCGCAGACATCGTGAAGATGTGGCTGCCCGGCGGGTTGTTCTCCTTCACGAACACCGTGTACTCGGGCTGCGGGAACGCGGGCGCGTTGTCGTTCACGTCGGCCACCTCCACGGACACGCTGGCCGTGACCGACAGAGAAGGTGAGCCTCCGTCCTGGGCGGTCACTACTAGAGAATAGGCCGACACACTCTCGCGGTCCAGGGTGCTGTCCAGCATCAGCGAATAATAATTCTTGAAGGTGGACACCAGCTTAAAGGGAACGTGTGGCGTCAGAGAGCAGGTCACCTGCCCGTTGACACCTGAGTCGAGATCGGACACGCTAATTAGGGCAATGACAGTGCCGAATTTAGCGTCCTCTCGCACAGGCAAGGATAAGGAAGTAAATGCAATCTGAGGGACGTTATCATTAATATCTAAGATTTTTACCAAAACCGTGCAATGACCAGCCATTGGTGGATGGCCTCTGTCCGTGGCGTCAATGCGGATTTTATAGGAATTCACTTTTTCGAAATCCAGGTTCTTTCGAATTGTTATTTCTCCAGTATTTGAATCTATGCTAAACTGGTCAATAACCATGGGTGGAACAAGGCTATTAAAAGAGTATGAAATCTCCGCATTCGCTCCTTCATCCCGATCAGAAGCATTCAGTCTGATAACTATCGTTCCGTTGTCGGAGTTTTCGAATATTCTTACTTCATATTCAGACTGTTCGAAACTGGGAGCATTGTCATTCACGTCGAGCACGGTGACCAGCAGCTGAACGGTGCCCGTGAGCTCAGGTTTGCCTTCGTCAGTGGCCGTCAAGAATAAGCTATGTTCGGGAGCTTCCTCTCTGTCCAAAGGTTTCCTTAACACGAGCTCAACTTGTTTATTCTCTTCGTTCTTGGAATTCACATCCAGCATGAAGTAATCACTATAGCTAAGCCTATAGGTTAAAACGGAGTTCGCTCCAATATCTGCATCCGAAGCACCCTCTAGCGGAAAACGAGAATCTGGCATTCTAGATTCTGAAACAAATAACTTTTGTTCCTTTACCAGGAACATGGGCGGGTTGTCGTTAATGTCCTTCACCTCCACCTCCACATGGAAAACCTGCAGCGGCCGGTCCACGATCACCTCCAGGTGGATGCTGCACTCCAAGCTCCGCCCGCACAGCTCCTCGCGGTCGATCCGAGAATTCACAAACAAAATGCCATTCTGCAGATTTACCTCCAGAAGGTCCCCGCGGCCTTTGGACGCCACCCGGAATAGGCGCGGCACCAGCTCCGCCAGTTGCAGCCCCAGGTCTTGCGCGATGCGACCCACGAAGGTGCCGTGTTTGGCCTCCTCGGGGACCGAGTAGTGGACCTGGCCGCTCCCGACCTTCCAGACTGCGAGGAGTAGAAGCGACAGCAGCAGACACCGGGATCCCGGGCCTCCTCGCCAAGAAAACACCATGTCAAGTACTCGTTTATTGCTATCAGAAGAGCTTGTTTGATATGAAGACGAACTGCTGCATTGCCTGGAGTCTCTTAATCCAGTTCCGCCGTAGCCGCCATTTTTTGGCATTTACAGACACATACTGCTAGAGGAAAGTCTGCATCTTAGCTAGATAGAACTTCTTTGTAAACAGCGACATCAAGCGGCTCCAAAAGGTAATAATTACATGAATTCACTTACCTCCTTGGTCATTGGGTTCTTTTAATCCAGTATGTAATTTTCGTTTCCCTTATCCTACTTAATGGTGGATCTTTCCCTCTATCAGTTGTAGAAGCACTTACACCATCTGGCTCCTTACATTAATTTCATTCAGGCTAGGGATCTCTTTCTTCACAAGGAAAGAAATTTATTCCTATTATTTTAAATATCTGTCAATTAGTAATAAATTTAATATGATCTAGACTTGTCATGGATATCAGAGGTAGAAAGTATGTTCCACATATTTGTGTAAAAGAAATATGTTCATATGTACCTGGTCACCCAAAATGTTTGTATATATTACTCTGGAATGAAAGATAATTCTACCTTTCTATACTTTTTCTTTCTTTTTATGGATGATTAAGTTTCTGCTTTTCTTTACCAATGAATGCCAAACTTCATAAACTTTCCTATCCTGCTGCAAGAAGGATTTACTTGTATATTCTTTATAATACTCTTTAAGATCTCTGCAGCCTGTTAAAATAGGTGTGTCACATAAAACATTTTCCTTCATAGATTTCTCTGCCAAAGCAAACTCTAGCAGTGTTTTACCATGGGTCTTCTCTATTGGTTCTTCATCTTTCTGTTGCTCCAAAATATGAACATTTTCCAAAGTTATGCCTCTAGCCTCTTATATTTTAAATCCTTTTCCTTTAAGTGTTTCTATCTACTTCCATGCCTTCAAACAAGCCTGTTATTTGAAATATTCCTAAAGGCAAATCTCCAACCCCTATTTTCATTTTTCTACTTGACACGTTTACTGGTACACCCTAGCAAGCATGCCTAGAAAACAAGAGGAGTAACATTTTTTAAAATCTGATCAGTAATTACTCCAAAATCCAAATCTTTGAAAGTCATATTTTGTTTTTATAGCATGGCCATTCTCCAAATTTACTTATATGTATTTTTATGACTCATTTTCCACTGCCTGCTATATTTAAAGTTTGCCTACATCCCATCTCTCTTTTTGAGTGTCATAAATTCTGTCTTTACCAGGGCAGCTTTTATGGAATTGCGCTAAAACCTCTAGTGAGCTTACCATTCTAGTGAACTAAGCGCCAAGACATTAGACTCACAACCTGATAGCCAATGTATGACTATACACCAGTTTTTCCAGTGTTTTCTCCAAACACTTTTCAATATGAATCATATTTACAGAAAAGACCTTGTCTCTTCCTCAGCACACTCTTTGTTCGAGGGGTTTCTTCTATTATCTCATCTTTATTTGTCAAAATTCTATTCACCCTTCCAAGTACACCTCAAAAGTTAGTTCTCCACTTATTCATCTTAAATGCCTCAGTAGAAGGTGTGATTAAGCTCTCCTTTGAATTCATATAGTAGCAATTCTCAAGGAGGAAGAGTTTTCAAATAACTCCTGATCCTCCCCTCACTTACTCAAGATTCTGGAGTACTTGAAATAGACTCACAGGTAATTATGATTTTAGAAACACCTCTATTCGATGAGATCTGCCTTAATATATCTAACTGGAATCTCTCTAGAGGCGCTTATTGCTGACCTTCTAGCTATTTTGGGACAACAAAGGATTCCTTTTCTTACAATCAGAAAAGACTTTATAAAAGATATGTAAGCAATATCCTTTACATTGAAGGTTTTCTTGGGAGGTTAGAGTTTTCATAAACTTTGCACTAACTGGAGATTTTTAATTTTTAAAATTTAAGAAAAGCATCACACAGAGTCTTTACATTCCTAGCAATCAGATATGTGAGGATTTGATTAACGTGTAATCACAGTAATATTTTCACTAGCTACAGCTAAAAACAATAAATGTATTGAAAATGATTACATAAACACAAGTAATGTGGAAAAGGGAAACAAAAGCATTTTCTGTGAAACTACTTACATTTGTCCTCTCTTAATTTACTCAAAGACCATTTCTACAGATCATTCTAAATAATGAGAAAGATTTTGTAAAGAAAATAGCATTACTCAATATCTTTGTGAGAACTTTTTGACAACAAAAGAAAACTTCCATAGCCTTAATATAAGTCAAATTTGAATTTCTAGAAAATAATTTACCTTAAAAAAGTGGTAATAGTTGGTGAAAAAAGATTGGAGTGTGGAGGAGGATTCCTTGCCGACTCCTAGTACTTCCGCACAAAAGCAGATTTGTAAAAGTTTCTCAAAATATGCTAGGGAAGTATTCTTTAAAGTATATGTATGTAAAAAAAAAATTTTAAGTAAAAAACAGAATTACACTTACTATGATCAAACTTCTAGAATATTTATAGGTTTTTCTACAAAACCAGAAGCGCATATTTAACATAATTCAAGGTAATGAATTAGTGCAAATAGAGCAATAATATTAAATATACAATAATTACATATAAAGCTATGAACTTAGAATAAATTATGTAAGAAGTAAATAAGTAGAAAACCTAAAAAAAGGCATTTAAAAATATTTGGCAAAAAAGATTTCTTTGGACTCACGTTGTCTGTAGAGCTGGGACCCTGAGGTAGACTAGGGCTAAAAGCCATGAGGTCGGTCTTGGGCGGTCCCTCCCCAGAGCACACCTTCTGCCTTCTCTGCTGTGAGTAGGACCAGCTCCCCACCGCGCTGGAGCACACCAGCCTGGGCTTCCCCGGACCCCACGCGCCCTCGGTAGGCGGTGCCGAGCACCTCAGCGCCACGTACAGCAGCAGCGTGAGCACCAACAGGCTGAACACCGCGCAGATGGCGATGATCAGGTACACGTTGACATCCACCAGAGCCACCTCCGGGCCCGCAGCGCCCGCCGATGCAGGGGAAGAGGCCTTCAGCGCCTGGCCGCTCTCCACCAGCGACAGCAGCACGGTGGCCGTGGCCGTCAGCGCAGGCTCGCCGTGGTCCTTCACCAGCACCAGCAGACGTTGACGCGGCGCGTCCGCCTCGTCCAGGGCGCGAGTCGTGCTGATCTCGCCCGTGTACAGCCCCACGCGGAACGGGCTGCGCCCGCCACCCGCCGCCGGCTGCAGCTCGAAAGACAGCCACGCGTTGTAGCCAGAGTCCGCGTCCACCGCGCGCACCTTCGCCACCACGTGGCCCGCGCCCACCGACCGCGACACCAGCTCGCTCACCGCGCCGGCCCCGCCGCCCGCCCCAGGCGGCAGCAGCGCGGGCGCGTTGTCGTTCTCGTCCAGCACGAACACCTGCAGCGTCACGTTGCTGCCCAGAGGCGGCACGCCCGCGTCGCGCGCGCTCACCTGGAACTGCAGCAGCTCCAGCTCCTCGTGGTCCAGCGGCTGCAGCGCGTACACCTTGCCGCTCTCCGCGTGCACCGACACGTAGCTCGACAGCGCACGCTCGCCCACGCGCCGCTCCACCAGCGAGTAGGACACCCGCGCGTTCTCCTGCGCGTCCGCGTCCCACGCAGACACTGTGAAGATGTGGCTGCCCGGCGGGTTGTTCTCCTTCACGAACACCGTGTACTCGGGCTGCGCGAAAGTTGGTGCGTTGTCATTCACATCGGCCACCTCCACAGACATGCTGGCTGTGGCCGACAGTGAAGGCGAGCCCCCGTCCCGCGCTGTCACCACCAACTCATAATTTGCCATGCTCTCGCGGTCCAAAGCGCTGTCCAACACCAGTGAATAGTAATTCTTAAAGGTGGACACCAGCTTGAAGGGGACATGGGGTGTCAGAGAGCAGGTCACCTGCCCATCAGCTCCAGAATCTCGGTCAGACACGTTAATCAAGGTGATGACTGTTCCTGGCTGAGCATCCTCTGAGATAGGGAGAGACAGGGAAGTAACAGTCAACTCTGGAGCATTGTCATTAGTGTCCAAAACTTCCACAACAACTGTACAGTGACCAGCCAGTGGTAAGTAGCCTTTATCGATCGCCTCTACTCGAATTTTGTAGGCTTTACTTTCTTCAAAATCGAGATGTCCTATTGATATAATTTCCCCACTTATGGGGTCTATGTAGAACTTAGATTTTATATCTGGAAAAACGTCACTAGAGAATGAGTAAATAATATCCCCATTCAAGCCTTCGTCTAAATCTGATGCGTTAAGTTTAATTACCAATGTACCGTTAGGAACATTTTCTGGTAGTTTCACGGCATAGAGTGTTCTGTCGAAAGCTGGGGCGTTGTCATTGGCATCCAGCACTTCCACCAGTAACTGAATGGTGCCAGTCAGCTCAGGTTTGCCTCTATCAGTGGCCGTGAGAACTAAATGAAGTTTCGGAGATTCTTCTCTGTCTAAAGGTTTCCGCAATACAAGTCCGAGAGGTTTTAGCTGTTCGTGGTTGGTTGGTACTTCTAGAGAGAAATATTCATTGGGGCTCAGTCTGTAAGTCAGCATTGCGTTCTCCCCAATATCTGCGTCGGAGGCGCCCTCTAGTGGAAACCGAGAGTCAAGCGACCTAGATTCTGCGATAAACAGATTCTTTTGTGTTCCGGCGAATACAGGCGGGTTGTCGTTAATGTCCTTCACCTCCACCTCCACGTGGAAAACCTGCAGCGGCCGGTCCACGATCACCTCCAGGTGGATGCTGCACTCCAAGCTCCGCCCGCACAGCTCCTCGCGGTCGATCCGAGAATTCACAAACAAAATGCCATTCTGCAGATTTACCTCCAGAAGGTCCCCGCGGCCTTTGGACGCCACCCGGAACAGGCGCGGCACCAGCTCCGCCAGCTCCAGCCCCAGGTCCTGGGCGATGCGGCCCACGAAGGTGCCGTGTTTGGCCTCCTCGGAAACCGAGTAGTGGACCTGGCCGCTCCCGGTCTCCCAGGCCACCAGAATTATAAAAAATAGTAGTAGATGTCGGTCCTTCTGGTAGCCTCTACTCGGATACACCATTTCAAATTATTGTTTTTAATTCTAATAAGCGTAACAGATCTCAAAATTTAGAAGAATCTTCTTATCCCTTCTTTACTACCCTGATATGCTCGCCATTGTTCAATGTCCGCATAGAGAAACAGAGCGGAGAGTATTTCAATGTGAAACCGGAGGACTTCGTTTTGTCTTGATCATAAGAGAATTTCGCGGTAAAGAGCGACATCATGTGGCCCAAATAGTAAGTACGAATTACAAAAACCAACTTTATATTAATAAGATGCAAAGTTTTATTTCAACTTCTACATTATTTTCATTTTTGTTAAAGTGTAGGACAACATTTCTCACACTTACCGAAGGTATACTTAGGAGACAATTTCTGAATATTTAGTATGACATAACTGTGTTTTCTTTATGCCTTGAAAATACATTTTTTCCCCAAAGTTTTAAAATAAAGATAAAAATCTGTGACAATAAAGCGAATCATGTTAGCAACAGTAAATTTTAAAATCCTCTGTTCAGAGTTCAGGAAACTCTATTTTCTTGATTTCTATTAAGAAAACTCCTGGTCTCTCTAGGGACCCAGGATCTCAAGAATCTACTAATGGAAGAAAAACTTAGGCAGGTTGTTTGCTTGTTTTTAGGCAGCAAGGACTAGAAACAACTAATTCATACACTTTTCTTAATAAAACACAATAATAGAACGGTTGGGGGATCTTTGAAGAGGAATAATTGGTATTAAGAGGATTTTGTGATGAGGAAGTATTCTGAACTTCTCTTTTCATCAGAATTTACATACATTCTGTTCCAGGAGTTCATGGTTCTTATATCTCTTTATTCTTGCATCATTTTGAAGCTTCATGTTCTATGAATATCCACCTGTTTTTATAATATGATTTAGATTATTTTACAATCTAAGTTTATTTCAGGAGATAAATGTTGGTAGTCATCTGTCATTCTTAGAGCAGTCCTTTAATCAAGCTTTGGGTGTTTTCTCCTTTTTAGTTCAACTTAACAGAGCAACTTTTCCTGAATGTTTCACTCCCATGCTCCCAACTGCAAATAAAATAATTACATGTGTATTCTAATGCTTTCCACGTTTGCTATCTGCCTAAATGAGTTTTAAATGTTGCTGCTACCCTGGATTATTGCAATAGCTTCTTATTGTGTCATTTTGTCACAACATCATTTAATCTTCACTTAATCCTGACAGTCATCTTCCTGAAAAAACATTTTATACCTATTGCTTCACGCTTTTTGATAGCTTTCAAATGACTGTAGAGGTGAATCAAAATTGTTTAGTCTAGTAGTCAAAGTTACACAAGAGGTTTTACTCATGTTGCTTTTCCTGCCTTATCTCATACTTTTCCCTATGGGAACCATATGTTTCAACCAAAGAAGACTATTCCATTACCAGGCTCCTTTGGGATTTTCTGTGTACTGATTTCCTTAAGTTCCTCTGTTCCCAAGAATAACCATTATAGTCAATATTCTCCCAGAAGAAACTTCTCCATTTTAAAACCACTAAAAACATCATAAGCCAACCCTAGTAGTCTAGTAGTTGAGATTGGCACTGTCACTGCAGTGGCCCAGGGTTTGTTTCTCATTCAAGGAACCACACCACCTGCCTGTTGGTTGTCATACTGTGGTGGTTGTGTGTTGCTGTGATGCTGAAAGTTATGCCACCAGTATTTCAAATACCAGCAGGGTCACTCATGGTGGACAGGTTTCAGCAGTGAATAGCAGCGGAGCATTGTCTGATACAGCACCAGAAGATGACAGGATGGTGGAAAAAACAAAGGACCAGGCAGGATTCAGCTCTGCTGTACACAGGGTCTGATAGGAGTCAGCACTGACTGGATAGCACTAAGAACAACAAAAAATCATAACTCTTGAAGGGCTCCTTCAACAAGGGAAACAGGCAGATATTTCTTTTCAATTCCAATCATAAAGATTTACGTTTCTTGCACCTCATAATATTCTGCCTTCTAAAATGGTCATATTTATGTGTGACACATGTCTTTATTTTTCTATGAACTTCTTGAAGCCAGGAACTGAGTCTTCTTGATTCAATGATTCTTGGCACAGCATCATGCTCTTAGAGACCCTCCTAGAGCCTCTTTTAAATGTTTACTCAAGAGTGATGGCTATGGCTCTCTATTTCCTAAGAAAGCATATTGTTTTTAAGGTTGTTATACACAGCTGTTTACACAAATGATACTCTTTATTGATCATAATAACCACAGCCTATTTTGTCACTTTTAAGTATGTGTTTAAAAATCATTCTGTGATTACTTATTTTTAAAAACCAGAAAACACTATTAATGATTTCTGCTGTTTCAAGAATAGAAAATGAACACATTGGGGAGCACAAACCCCAACTCAGTCCTCTGATGGATCCTGGGCAACTTTTAAAGGTGGGAAACACACCAGTCCAGTTTAAGGTAGTCTAATATTTCCTAGGAAAACACGAACAACACAAAAAGTGAAAATCACCTTCAGCAAAGCATGGAGGGCTCAGCAGCTTAAACGTCTTTTTTGAATCCAAAAAGCTTTTCCACAGCCAAAGTCTTAATTCCATTTTCAACTCTGAAGAACTGATTTTAAATTTGTTTTTCAATGTAGTACATGGCATTCAAATTTAGAGACATTTTGGATTAATTTGGCAAGTACAGCCTCCCTATGAATAACAAAACAAATAATCTTTACATAAAATAAAAATATGGAATCCATAATGATGACTTTCTGAGACTTTAGATTTTTCTACTCCTCTTCAGAATAATAATAGCTAAATTTTATTCAACAATTACTATTTAGCTAATACTATTATAAGTAGCTTTAAGTATCAACATAGCAAATACTTAGAACAATTCTCTGTGATGGGTACTACTGTTTCTCATCCCAACTTTACAGGTAGGAAACTAGAAACTGAGAGGTTAAACAATCACCCATGCTGCCCAGAACAGAAGTGGTAGGGACGGAATTTAGGCGAGGAAGGATGGCTTCAAAACTCACAACGCCCAATACTACTCTCTGCTGCCTTCATTAAAGAAATAGTAAATAGTTAAATATCATAATACAGAGAGAATAGTGAAAGCATTAAATTAGAAGAAACAGCTTCCCATGAAAAGAAACTCACCAAATAAAACTCAAACATAAATAAGAGATTTGCAGTGTCTGAGGAATGCAGATTTTATAGGAATTTACTTGATCAGAGTCCAAATTCCCTTGAATTACTATTTTTCCAACATTTTGATCCTTGATAAACTGAGCAATAACGTGGGTATCACATTGTAATTAAAAGAGTATGAAATCTCCCATTCAGCCCTTCATCCCCATCAGAAGTATTCAGTCTAACTAATGTTCTGTCCTTCATCCCTAAATGGTTTAAAAGACCAATGATAAATAAACACTATAGACTTTTGGAATCACCAGGGCCAAAGGTGAATCCAGAAAATAATACCTGAAGGGCAGAGTCCTTAGACAAACTGAATAACTTGAAAGTGTTGGCTGACTAAAAGTCATCAGCAGAAGAAGAAACTGAGGGGTAAATGCATAAGTAGTAGAGTGGTATTGAAATTTTAATATATTACAAAAAATGAGTAAATGCAAACTAACTCTCCTAAAGTTCAAATGGAAAAAAGTAAAAATTCTACAGCATTAATAAGAAAAAATACTACTACTGGTACGAATTTAAAAATGCACCACAAATGGACATATACAAGGAAATATTGAGTTTAAGACAAAAATCCTAAGGTGTAGAAAGATGTTAATAATGTTCTATTCCACTTTAGGATTAATAACAAATCAAAGAGATTATAATAATTAACAGAAAAAGTGAAAAGATGTATATAATGTAAAATTATTCAAATTGTTTAAAATACGAAAGTGTAAACAAAAACATTAGGAAAGCAATTATATTTCAAAATAAACATTGACTGTTAATAATGAATATCCAGACTTACTTTGGCACCATGATCATCGTTTAAATCCTGATGCTCGTTCATCTCGCCCACTGCTGGACAGGGTGGAAGGCTGGGACTGAAGGCCATGAGATCTGTCTTGGGCGGCCCCTCCCCAGAACACACCTTCTGCCTCCTCTGCTGCGAGTAGGACCAGCTCTCCACCGCGCTGGAGCACACCAGCCTGGGCTTCCCCGGCCCGCACGCGCCCTCGATGGGCGGCGCCGAGCACCTCAGCGCCACGTACAGCAGCAGCGTGAGCACCAACAGGCTGGACACCGCGCAGATGGCGACGATCAGATACACATTGACATCCACCAGCGCCGCCTCTGGGCCCGTGGCCCCTTCCGACGTCCGCGACGAGGCCTTTGGCGCCTGGCCACTCTCCACCAGAGACAGCAGCACGGTGGCCGTGGCCATCAGCGCAGGCTCGCCGTGATCCTTCACCAGCACCAGCAGGCGCTGACGCGGCGCGTCCGCCTCGTCCAGGGCGCGAGTCGTGCTGATCTCGCCCGTGTACAGCCCTACGCGGAACGGGCTGCGCCCGCCACCCGCCGCCGGCTGCAGCTCGAAAGACAGCCACGCGTTGTAGCCAGAGTCCGCGTCCACCGCGCGCACCTTCGCCACCACGTGGCCCGCGCCCACCGACCGCGACACCAGCTCGCTCACCGCGCCGGCCCCGCCGCCCGCCCCAGGCGGCAGCAGCGCGGGCGCGTTGTCGTTCTCGTCCAGCACGAACACCTGCAGCGTCACGTTGCTGCCCAGAGGCGGCACGCCCGCGTCGCGCGCGCTCACCTGGAACTGCAGCAGCTCCAGCTCCTCGTGGTCCAGCGGCTGCAGCGCGTACACCTTGCCGCTCTCCGCGTGCACCGACACGTAGCTCGACAGCGCACGCTCGCCCACGCGCCGCTCCACCAGCGAGTAGGACACCCGCGCGTTCTCCTGCGCGTCCGCGTCCCGCGCAGACACCGTGAAGATGTGGCTGCCCGGCGGGTTGTTCTCCTTCACGAACACCGTGTACTCGGGCTGCGGGAACGCGGGCGCATTGTCGTTCACATCGGCCACCTCCACGGACACGCTGGCCGTGGCCGACAGTGAAGGCGAGCCCCCGTCCCGCGCTGTCACCACCACGTCATAATTTGCCACACTCTCGCGATCTAGGGTACTGTCCAGCACCAGCGAATAGTAATTCTTGAAGGTGGACACCAGCTTGAAAGGAACGTGTGGCGTCAGAGAGCAGGTCACTTGCCCATTGGCACCTGAGTCGAGATCGGACACGCTAATTAGGGCGATGACAGTGCCGAATTTAGCGTCTTCTAGGACAGGCAAGGATAAGGAAGTCAAGGCAATCTGAGGGACATTATCATTTTTATCCAAAACTTTCACTAAAACTGTGCAATGACCAGCCATGGGAGGATGGCCTTTGTCCGTGGCGTCAATGCGGATTTTATAGGAATTCACTTTTTCGAAATCCAGGTTCTTTCGAATTGTTATTTCTCCAGTATTTGAATCTATGCTAAACTGGTCAATAACCATGGGTGGAACAAGGCTATGAAAAGAGTATGAAATCTCCGCATTCGCTCCTTCATCCCGATCAGAAGCATTCAGTCTGATAACTATCGTTCCGTTGTCGGAGTTTTCGAATATTCTTACTTCATATTCAGACTGTTCGAAACTGGGAGCATTGTCATTCACGTCCAGCACGGTGACCAGCAGCTGAACGGTGCCCGTGAGCTCAGGTTTGCCTTCGTCAGTGGCCGTCAGGAATAAGTTATGTTCGGGAGCTTCCTCTCTGTCCAAGGACTTTCTTAACACGAGCCCAATTTGTGTATTGTCATCACTGTTTGTTTTCACATCTAGCGCGAAGTATTCACTGGAACTGAGTTTATAGGTTAAGATGGAATTTGAGCCAACATCCGCATCCGACGCGCCCTCTAGTGGAAACAGAGAATCTGGCAGCCTAGATTCGTAAATCAGTACTCTTTGTTCCTTTAGCAAGAACACCGGTGGGTTGTCGTTAATGTCCTTCACCTCCACCTCCACATGGAAAACCTGCAGCGGCCGGTCCACGATCACCTCCAGGTGGATGCTGCACTCCAAGCTCCGCCCGCACAGCTCCTCGCGGTCGATCCGAGAATTCACAAACAAAATGCCATTCTGCAGATTTACCTCCAGAAGGTCCCCGCGGCCTTTGGACGCCACCCGGAACAGGCGCGGCACCAGCTCCGCCAGCTCCAGCCCCAGGTCCTGGGCGATGCGGCCCACGAAGGTGCCGTGTTTGGCCTCCTCCGGGACGGAGTAGTGGATCTGGCCGCTGCCTGCCTCCCAAGCTGCGAGGAGGAGAAACCAGAGCAGCAGACGCCGGGATCCCAATCGGCCTTCCGGGGTAATAACCATGTCAAATACTTGTTTTATTTCCATCAAAAGATCCTGTCTCGGAACTAAGATAAAATACATACAGTATGATCCCGAGTCTTTTAATCCAATTCTTCTGCGCCCGCCATCATTCAGCATTCGTGGAACGATGCAGTAACAAGAGGAATGGACTTTGAATAACAGCAAGATGTAACTTCATGGTAGACAGCGACATCATGCGGCTCCAAGGGGTAAGTAACAAATGAATTCACATAACGTGCTATGCTATGGCTTAAATTTTTTAAAAAAATTTCTTTTGACTTACTTTCATAGTAAATGTCCTCATGTTTGTAATTTTCAGAGTCCATTTAATCTTGTCTGACTTCTTTTATTAATTTAGAGTAGAGTTAGGGGTCAAATTATTCATAGTGAAACAATCTTCCTCCCAATAATTTAAATACTATTATCAACCAGTTCAGTAAATTTAAGTGTGATCCGAACTAGACTTGGGAATTAGAAGTGCAAACTATCTTCCACACTTAGTGTAGAGAAGAAACATACGTATATATTTCTGTCATAGGCCATCCTATTATATTTTGCTGTGAGAAAAAATGTAATTTTAAATTAACAAATTTTATCTGAACTTTTAAAAATCTTATAGATTATTGAAGTCCACTCTTTATTTGTTCAATGACTCCTCAGTCCTTGTGTCAAGCACTCCTCAGGATTTTTAAAATTTACTAATGGCAGATGAAAATTTTAGTGCACATTCTTTACATTTCTCACTGTCTCTGCAGCTTATATTAAGCCTGCCCCTGAAAACACATACTTCTCCATCACTGAAAATTCTAGTAGAATTCCTACCCATTGTTGTTTGCTACTCTGATCCTTCAGATGCTCCTAAAGGACCTCATCCTTTTCTCTCAACCTCAACCTTTTATATGCTTCCTTTTAAGTGTCCTCATCCATTTCCAGCATTTCAAATAAGACTTTTATTGAAGGTATTCCCAAACCCATATCTTCCTCCCCCATTTATATGACTATAATTGTTATTTTTACCCATACATGCTGATGACTCTTAAAAAATAATTTGATTACAACTTGAAGATTGTGAAGAGAAATCATTAATAACCCCCATATTCAAACCCTTGAATTCTCACTTTATTTTAATGGCATGAACATTCTACATATCACCTACCTGATTTTTTTTATTACTCCTTGTCTATTACGTGCGCTATTCAAAGTCTGCCTACAGTCCATCTATCTTTTCACATACCACTATATTTATCTTTATGCCTACAGCTTTTTTTGAATTGCACTAAACATAGAAATTCCAAGATGTTAGAATCACTTCCACACAACCTGAGATGTGATCACAAGCCAACATTTCCAGTGTTATTTTCAACTACTCTCCAATGTGAATTCTATTTTGCAGACAATATAGATCACTTGCTTGTCTTCTTCCTCAATACAGCCTATGTTCAAGCTATTTTTTTTTAATTCCTGACATCTCTACCTGTAAAAATGTTACCCTCATATCAAAGTCAAGTCCAAATACCAATTTCACCGGGAATTCATCCTTAGTGTCACCAAGTAGAGGTAGTTAAACTCTTCCTCAAAGAGACAAAACAAGTCACAAAAAAAGACGTTTCACAGGGACACATGCCAACACCCACTCTTCCAGAACTCTGATATACTTTTAAAATCCTCATTACAGACAACTGTAATGCACCGCTCTCAGCCCCACCCCTCCACCATGAGAAGCTTCATCTAAAATAACTAACTTTTAGATCCTTGTAGTATTCCTTATCACTGACTTCCTACTGAAGTTATTTTGAGTAAACAAAGAGTTCATTTGCTAACAATAATAAGCCTCAAAACAAAAGGTTGCTTTGCTTACAAGAAGGTAAGCCTTGACAAAACATATATTGGCCTGCAGTCTTGCTGTTGAAGGTTTTCTGTAGTGGCCAAGGTTTTTCATAAATTTTGACCTAAGTAAAGAGTCTCTTTGAATTTCAACTTTTAAATTAGTTGTTAAATTTAAGTATCAAATCTGTCTTTCCACTGCAGTTCCTAGCAATTTCCAGAAAGCTGATAATATAATCCAATTAATTGGAACAGTTGTAATAATTCTGTTTATTGGCTCCACTTAGAAAACTATACAATGTTACTGAAATCCTTCATGTAAACCAAATTAACAGGGAAAAGGAAAATATTTGTCATCTCATGAGAAACAGCTCATATTATTATTCAGCTATTGACTCAGTTCATTCTAGTGAAGGGAAAACATTATGTAGAGAAAATAGTTTAGTCCATCTATGAACAGCATCCTCCCCAGCAAAGAAAAATTTCAGTTATAATATAAATCAAAGAGTTTATATTTCAAAACTAATTTAACTTGATTTTTTTAAAACTAACAACTGTTAACTACAAATTTACACACTGGTGAGAACTCTCAGTTTCTAGGATTTCCCCAAAGTAATGGGTTTTAGAAGTCTCTGAATGTTGTAATACAACTGTATTTATAAAATTAAATACATGTGCGATTGCATGAAATAGGCAAAGCAATAAAAAGAGGAATTGATATTTTATCCTATGAAGTTTGGAATATTTATTACCTGCTAAACTCACACTGTTTTTTCAAGTATAGAAAAACAGTTCTCTGTATTTGAGATAGACAGCACTCTTGCATATGGTAGATTCAAAAGTACAGCTTTGTTACAAACAATTGTATTGGTAAACAAACTCAAGAGAGGCACTTGTATCATGGTACACTGTAAACTAAAAATAAAAGCAACAGTAAATATGAAAATTTTCTGCCTCAAAAATGTTAGGATTTTCCCAACTGTGAGAGTTCACAATTACTTCTCACCAATATAATAATTTGTAAAGTAGGGGGGGAAACGCAAGTTAGAGAAATACTAATCATTGTTCCATTAAATATTGATGTTAAAGTAAGAGGAAAAAATGTGACATATCTATAGAATGGAACACCATAGATCTGGAAAAAAGAATGAGAAATCACCTTAAGTAATGATATGTCACAATCAATAAATGATATTAAATGAAGATGACCACAAAAAATATGAATATAATACTTTAAAATGGGAGAGGGAAGTTTATTTGTATACAAAGAAAATATCTCTAGAAGAATAAGGAGGAAAGTGGAATGGGTGATATTAAGTGGTTTGATATTGGAACTGGAAGTGAAACATTTTAAACCATTTTAAGCGATGTAAATGTATTTTGTATTCAAAAAATCAATAAAATGAAGCCACTAAAGCTAAAATTTTTAAATTATAAATACCAAATTCTTCAGAAGTATGCCAAGGTCAATTGTTTAGACAAACTTGAAAAGAATGATTCACTGCACAAGTATTACTGAAAAAAGGAATTAAACTGACGTAATAAAAACACTCAAATAATTTATACACGACGGAGCACCAAAAAAGGCAAATTGACACAACAATGTTAAAACATTTCTATGGAGTCATAATATGAGACTTTGAGAATAAATAACTCCAAATATGTATTACAAGTATCTTCCTACAACATTTTGTAAGACTGAATATTAAAATGTTTTAATTTGGAAACTCTACAAAGAACTCTAAGCCGTTAACCACAACCTGTAAAACCTTTTAAGAAGCAAAATGTTTCTGAAGTAAACACTATAGTGCAAAGCGATCATCTCCAACAAACTAAAATGAATTTTAAGCAAAGCCGTCATTTTAAGTAAATGAATTAGTACCATAGGGAATTTACATCTACAAGGATACGATAAATACAAAGCCATCATTTAAAATAAAAAGAGAAGATGGAGGAAAATATTAAATATTTAATATTAAAGACGATGAAAAACTGCTGCGAATAAGATTTTTGAGACTCACGTTGTCTGCAGAGATGGGACCCTGAGGAATGCTAGGGCTGAAGGCCATGAGGTCCATCTTGGGCTGTCCCTCCCCAGAGCACACCTTCTGCCTTCTCTGCTGCGAGTAGGACCAGCTCCCCACCGCGCTGGAGCACACCAGCCTGGGCTTCCCCGTCCCGCACGCGCCCTCGGTGGGCGGCGCTGAGCACCGCAGCGCCGTGTACAGCAGCAGCGTGAGCACCAACAGGCTGGACACCGCGCAGATGGCGATGATCAGGTACACGTTGACATCCACCAGCGCCGTCTCCGCGCTCGCGGAGCCCACCGACGCCCGCGACGAAGCCTTTGGCGCCTGGCCACTCTCCACCAGAGACAGCAGCACGGTGGCCGTGGCCGTCAGCGCCGGCTCGCCGTGATCCTTCACCAGCACCAGCAGGCGCTGGCGCGGCGCGTCCGCCTCGTCCAGGGCGCGAGTCGTGCTGATCTCGCCCGTGTACAGCCCCACGCGGAACGGGCTGCGCCCGCCACCTGCCGCCGGCTGCAGCTCGAAAGACAGCCACGCGTTGTAGCCAGAGTCCGCGTCCACCGCGCGCACCTTCGCCACCACGTGGCCCGCGCCCACCGACCGCGACACCAGCTCGCTCACCGCGCCAGCCCCGCGGGCCGCCCCAGGCGGCAGCAGCGCGGGCGCGTTGTCGTTCTCGTCCAGCACGAACACCTGCAGCGTCACGTTGCTGCCCAGAGGCGGCACGCCCGCGTCGCGCGCGCTCACCTGGAACTGCAGCAGCTCCAGCTCCTCGTGGTCCAGCGGCTGCAGCGCGTACACCTTGCCGCTCTCCGCGTGCACCGACACGTAGCTCGACAGCGCACGCTCGCCCACGCGCCGCTCCACCAGCGAGTAGGACACCCGCGCGTTCTCCTGCGCGTCCGCGTCCCACGCAGACACCGTGAAGATGTGACAGCCGGGGGGGTTGTTCTCCTTCACGAACACCGTGTACTCGGGCTGCGGGAACGCCGGCGCGTTGTCGTTCACGTCGGCCACCTCCACGGACACCCTGGCTGTGGCCGACAGCGAAGGTGAGCCGCCATCCCGTGCTGTCACCACCAATGTATAGTTTGATTCGCTCTCGCGGTCCAGGGAGTTGTCCAACACCAGCGAATAGTAATTCTTGAAGGTGGACACCAGCTTGAAGGGGACATGAGGCGACAGGGTGCAGGTCACCTGCCCATTCACACCAGAGTCATGGTCGGACAGACTGATTAGGGCGATGACGGTGCCCAGTGGGGCGTCCTCTTGGACTGGCAGTGATAGAGAGGTTATGACCAACTCTGGGGTATTATCATTCTCATCCAGGATTTTCACTATTACTTTGCAGTGTCCAGTTAATGGGAATGAACTTTTATCTACAGCATCAATATTAATTTCATATAAATTACAGTCTTCATAATCCAGTTCTCCCTTAACTGTTATTTCCCCACTATTAGAATTGATTGTAAATTTAGATTTTACATTGTCAAGAACAAGATCACTAAAGAGATACACTATTTCCTTGTTAATGCCCTCATCTGCATCTGAGGCGTTCAGTCTAATAACTAATGTCCCATTTGGGGCATTTTCCAATAATCTAACTTTATAAATTGATTTGTCAAATTCCGGGGCATTATCATTCGCGTCCAATACATTGATCAATAGCTGAACTGTACCTGTTAGTTCAGGTTTTCCTCCATCAGTTGCAATCAGTAATAAACGGTGTTCTTGCGTTTCTTCTCTATCTACTGGTTTCTTCAAAACTAGCTCTAAAAAGTTTGTCTCTTCTTCATTTGTTTTAACATCCAAGTCAAAATATTCATTAGCATTTAACTTGTATCTCAATTCTGCGTTTGTTCCTATATCCATATCAGATGCGCCCTCTAGCGGAAACCGGGAATCCGCTATTCTTGACTCTAAAATAAATAATCTCTGCTCTTGTCGGAAGAACCTTGGCGGATTGTCATTAATGTCTTTCACCTCCACCTCCACATGGAAAATCTGCAGCGGCCGGTCCACGATCACCTCCAGGTGGATGCTGCACTCCAGGCTCCGCCCGCACAGCTCCTCGCGGTCGATCCGAGAATTCACAAACAAAATGCCATTCTGCAGATTTACCTCCAGAAGGTCCCCGCGGCCTTTGGACGCCACCCGGAACAGGCGCGGCACCAGCTCCGCCAGCTCCAGCCCCAGGTCCTGGGCGATGCGGCCCACGAAGGTGCCGTGTTTGGCCTCCTCAGGGACCGAGTAGTGGACCTGGCCGCTCCCGGCTTCCCAAGCTGTGAAGAGCAGAAGCGACAGCACCAGGCGCCGGGATTCCGGACTTCTTCTCTGGGAATATACCATCGCAAATTCGTTGCAATTTTCAAATGTCTATTGCATTACCACACAATAGCTTTTGGAAACTTAATTCCAAATTTGATGTAATTTTTCATTTGCTCATCTCAGCTTCAGCAGCACAGTAAAAATGGAGTATCCTTTTTCCTTTCTGCCTAAGGAAAATGAACTCACTGTATTCCTTTGTTGTAAAAAAAAAAAAAAAAAAAATACAAACTTGCGGTTTCCAGCGCCATCATGTGGATGAAAGGGTAAGTATTTTATTTTGTTATGCTTTATTGACCTTACATTCGTTAAATATTTCCGAAATTCACTAACATATATTCTTTATTACCCTTATCTTTAATCAAAATATATCATTAAAATTTTAATAAAATATATAAATTTTCATTAAAATATTGTGAAATCAATACTACTGAAGTCGTACTATACCACTGTTTACTAGAGTGATCTGTATTGGTCATTTTATTCAGGGAGAGGCTTTAAAAGTTTTAGTTTTTCATTTCTTTAAACTCCCTTTAAAAGTTTTAGTTTTTCATTTCTTTCCATATTTAAATATATCTTGTTAAAATTCTTGAGTTTTTCTCTATTATTTTGATGGGATGTTTGTATGCTACTTTTATGTTACTCATAAAACAAATTTATATTCCTATTTTGCAGTATTTGATATTGGCTTTTGGTTCATGTTATCTTCAAAGTAACCAAAACTATTTGAATAGCATTCTTGCCTGAGTTCCATTTTGGAAGTCTGATTTTCAAATTCCTGAAAATTCATTTCTTTAATTTCTCTCTATATCACCTATCTACTTTTAGTGTTAACTCAAAAATTGTAATGTGGACATTTACATTTTCTAGAAGCCAAAATTATAGTCACACAATTTTGGTAGGCATCTTGACACTATTTTCAAATTAGATGCATATAGATGGCATTTCTTCAGGTTGCTATTATTGATAAATCACAGTTGAAATAAATTCTGAAAGCATGTATCTTTGCTTTTATGCAGTAAATCAAAATCCTAATGTTGTCTACAGATATAGTGCTCCATAAGATGTTTGGGTTCTGGTAAAAATTAAAACATTGAAAAGAAATCACATCATTGACTAGGTGAAGTCTATGTTAATTCATCTCTTTTTAATCCTCCAGTTGATTTGCTGCATGATACCACTTGAACTTCACTTAATAAATATGACTCAAAGAAAATGTCGCCAATTTTTCCATTGGAAAAAATTTAACATTATGCTTGTGTGTACTCCCTAGAATTCCTTAAATGTTACAAAATCTTCCTTACCTGAGCATCCAGGAGATCAATAACTCTTCTACTTGACACTTTAACATGTAAGGCATAAACCCCAACAATATCTTCTTAACTTTGGTATGTCATATGTCAGACCCGAAGAATTATTTTTGTGTCAATGTATAAAACAAATGTGGAAAAGTGGTAATATAAAGAGTAGCTTGAAAAGAAGTAAGAAATTGCTAGAAAACACAAAGCCCACTGAAATTAAAGTAGTAATGTAAAGAAATAGGATTATGTTACTGGATTTGTTTCTGATACAATCTTTAACAGTATATTTATCATTCCCTTTAGTTTTTGAAAGATTCTTACTATCTCTGCTATCATGACTTTCCTCTCAGCATTCAGATCATCCAAACACTAGAGAATTTAAACATTAATCAATTTTCAAGACTACTTACCTAATAGTTACTGATAATGATAATTTTAAAGTATTATGGTAAAAAAACAAGAAAATGATAATAAATGTGTTAAAAATACCATCAGTTAATGTTGATTCACCTTCTATTAAAGAACTATGATTGATGTGAAACTACAAAACTGTACTATAAATAAATATACCTTTGAAAAAAGTAAATATTAAGTATTTAACAGCCAAACTGACAGTGGGATATTAACAATGTATGCATAGTAATTTACAGAATATTTTCAGTATATATTTAAATATTTTAAAATGTGCTCAATGGAGGAAATACTGTCAACAGTGTCACGTGCTCCTTTAAGTTTGTAATTTCTTTCATGTAAATATGTAGCCATTTCAGGAGCAAACAAGACTCTTAACATTTGGCCAGTCTTCATTCCTTTACGTTACATGGAATCTTTGAATTATCACCTGCATTTGTCTTTCAATGTTCAACTGTTTTTTGTTCCTGGAGCTTACTTTCTCAACTAGAGAGTCTCAATTATAGATTCTCTAGTCTTAATTCCATAGATGACTCTATAGGGAGAGAAAATTCTTTAAATGTTTTTCCAAACCATTTTTTCAATCAACTAATATAGATTTCTTTATTGACTGATCTTTTCACTGGCTAGTTTCTCTAGAAATTTCAGTTATATTTAAGCCCCACTGCAGAAATAAAACTCCTTCTTTGGCAATGAACTTGGGTTAAGGAAACCAGATAGTGTTTTGGGGTATCTCTGCTTAATTTTACTGGGAAGCATTCAGGAAGATACTACACTACAAAAATTTAATTTTGCGTTGGAGTCTAGATGCCCTTCATTTCCTACAAAAATCCAGAATAAAATTTTAATAATCTACATTTCTCTCCTATCTGTAGAAAATTATATAGGTCTAACACACTGCTGAGAAATAACAGGTGAAGTTGAAGCAATCTTTTAAAGATTTAGAAACAATTTATGCACCAAATTTGACCAAAAAAATTTAATTGTGTATGTAAAATAATTTATCCTATGAAAGTACATTGTGTGCATATGGTACATTACTTTTAAGATGGTCTAATTTCCCTATAAAATATTGTGCTAAAATATTTATATTGTATATCCATTCCGGAAAAAAAAATTGACAGTAATGTTAAAGTACCTATGAGAGAATAAGTAAATTAAATTAAATATAGTTTTTACTCACAATCCCATTGCCAAATGAGCTCATTTAATATTGGAAAGGGACAATGAAAGTAAATTCAAGAACTTTTGTTTCTATGCTATGTATTCACATTAATATCCACATTGCCTCAAGCAACCTATTTATGTCTCTGAGCTGCAGTTTATTTATCATTAAATTGAGAGAAATGATGATCTCTTAGGTCATGTCCAGTTTTAAAAGCCTAACTCAAGTGAGTGGAAACTTGGTGAGGTGCAAGATTCTTACAGCATTAACCAGTGTCCAGGATAAAAAAGAAGCAAACAGGGTAATTAAAGAGTAATAAACTTCAATAAGCTTAGTTCTTATGATTCACTGATGGAGAGAAAGAAAGAAGTTTTTAAAATAAAGTACAAAATCCTTATTCTACTAACTTTACTTTATGAGAGTACAAAATAGAACTAGTGAGCGAGTAGGAGAGATAAAAATAAAATTTTCAGAAGATTTGTAATGACAGATATTGTGGTAGATAAAAAAGGAAAAGAGATAAAATATTTATTTCAATTCAAGCTTTTCCATACATGCCCTAAATCCATATCTGTCAGATATTCATAAGTTCCTTATTCATCTCTGGGGGAATATAACTACATTTAGAACAAGTACAACTTCTCATGCACAATATGCAGAACTCAATACAAAACTATCAGGCTTACCAAGCAAGAAGGTCATGAAAAAATGAACAATAAAAAAAGACATGCAGATGATCCAGTTACTACACTGATCCAACAAATCACAAACAAATTGTGATTAATGCATTGAAATAAATCATGATAAAGAATTTCACCAGAAAACTGTAGTATATTTTTAAAAGTAAAATTACAATTCTAAAGCTTAAAAATGTCATAATTGAAGTTTAGGTTCAATTGATGATTTTAATAGTAGATTGAACCAAGAAGAAGAGAAAATTTCTGAGGTAGAAGGTTGGTCAGATTAAAATATCCAGCATATAATAAAGAGACCAAAAATTATTTTTTAAAAAAAACAGAGAGGGGCATAGAATATATAAGAGATATGGTGAAAAGATTTCACACACATATTGCTTGAGTTACAGAAGAGGAGAGGAGAAAAACATGAGGCAGAAGCAATATTTGAAGGCAGAATGCTGAAATGTTTCCTATACTGATGAAAGACATCAAGCCACATATTCAAGAAGCTTTAAAAGCTGTAAGCAAGATAAAATTTTAAAAAACTAAAACTGAGCATATAATAAAGCTATCGGGAAAAAAACCCATAAAAGCAGCTGGAGGAAAGGAAAAAAGTCACAGTACCTAAAGAATAAAGTTGACAGCCATCTTCTCAAAAGAAGACTATGGAAGGTCATCTTGAAACTGCTGGGAAAAAAATAACTTCCAACCCAGAATCTGATACTCAGCAAAACTATTTTTCAAAAGTGATGATGAATTAAGCTTATTTCTGGTATATAAAAAGTTAGAGAATTCTCTACTACCACTAAAAGAAATACTAAAGAATTCTTCAGAAGAAAAATCATCCCAGAAAGAAACAAAAACAAAAGTAATGTACAAAACAATGATAATAATGTATTCTGTACCTACAATATATGTATAACTGAAAGGCATAACACTAAAAAAAAGTGGGACCAGGTAAATGGATTTATTATTCAAGGTTCTAGCATTGTCTGGAAGTGGTAAAAGTATTAATTTAATTTATAGTTTAACAAGTAAATGATACCTGTTATAAAATCCCAGAAATCAATAAGAAATTAGTAAAAATTTACAACTAAAAGATAATAGAAAAATAAGATGAAATAATTAAAATATACTAATCCAGATGAAGACAAAAAAGAAGGAGGAATAGAAGGGAATTTTTAAGCTTCGAAAAAAACTAAAGCAAACATAATTAAGAATAAATTATTTAAAACTTTACTTTTGACTTTATAAATGAGACAAGGATGCCGACTATTGCCATATCTACTTAACATAGTACTAAAGGTCCTACTCAATGCCATAAGACACACAAAAGATATAAAAGGTATAAGAACTGGAAAGGAAAAAATACAGCTGTCATTGTTTGATGACAGCCTGATTGTCTATATCAAAAACTACAAAGCACCTGTAGATAAATTATTAGAGCAAGTGATTTTAGCAAGTTAGCTGGATAACACGTCAATACAAAAATACAGCATATATTCATATGTACCATTATTAAACAGAAATTTTTTCAAATTAAAACCAATCTACACAATGACCACAAATGGCAAATACCTAAGAATAAATCTAATGAAATATGTATAGGATGTCTATACAGAAAATTATAAAATATTAAGAAACATTACAGATTATTTAGAAATAGACCATGCTCATGAATTGAATGACTCGTTATTGTAAAGATGTCAACTTGCTTTATGTTTCTCAATAGTCTCAGTGCAATCCAAATCAAAACCTTACCAAGTTGTTTTTATGGAATTTATATACATAAGGTGGAAATGAAAAAGGAAAAATGGCATTGATGCAAAAATAAAAAAACAAGTCAAATAGATTAGAACAACAAAAAAAGGCCACACCTATATAATGGATAGTTGTTTTGTGAAAATATGTGGAACCCATTTTTAAGAAATGGTCTTGGTTCAGTTGACTGTCTTTGGGGAAAATTTAATCTTGATTCCTGTCACAACAAAGACAAAAAAATTCCAAATGGATTGTATATCTAATGTGAACAATAAAATGAAAGGTACCACAAGAAATTATCTTCATGACGTAGAATCAAAAGGAAAAGATTGATAAATTGAAGTTAACTAAAATTAAAAATTTCTATTCACCAAAAGAAAAAAGAATGAAAAGACAAGCCCAGAGTAGAAGAGTGCAAAATCAAGAAAGAGGTTATGTCCAGAATATAAGAAATTTTCAAAAAGCAATAGAAAAATAGGCAGAAAACTTGAATAGCTATTGCACAAAATAGTACGTAAAAATGGCCAATAATAATACAGAAAGATGCTCGATCTCATTTATAAATTAGGCAACATAAAATGGGAATACTAAACACACCCAACAAAATGGCAACTAAATAAATAACCGGACAATGTCAAGCTTTGGAGATGATGTAGAGCAATAGGAACTCTCATATGCTGCTATCATGAGTGTAAACAAGTAGAAGCACTTGGAGAAATTGTTTGGCATTATCTATTAAAGATGAAGATATGTGCATGTTCTATGTTCAACTAATCTCGATCCCAGTTAAATAAAAGAAAAAAGCGTGTACATGGTCACTGAAAAATTTACAAATATATTTATAGCAGCATTATTTGAAACAGACATAAAGAGAAGCAATGCAAATCCACAACAGTGGAATGAATAACTCATGTTATATTCAGAAAGTAAACTACCGGAGAAAAAAATAAATGAACTCCAACAACATATGGCAATATGGATGATTCCATAGAATGATGAATGATAATTATGAGGAACACACAAATACATGCACACACATAACACACTTTGTGTAATTCCATTTAGAAAAAGTTCAGGGAACAGGTCAAAATTAACCACAGTTATAAAGTTAAAACTGTGGTTACATTTGGGGGAGAAAAAAGGGAAAGTGATTTCGGAGGTGCATTTGAGTGGCTTCTGGAATGGAGGTAACGGAAGTTTTCACTTTCAAATGATTGATTGACCTATGTTATTCCATCTGTGTGCTTTTCCATGTATTAAGGGAGAATAACACGCAAATTCTCTCTAAAAAGTTGATTACAACTGAAATAAATAGGTGGAGATAGAAAGCACAAAATTTATAATAGTCATAAAAATAGGCATTGACAATGAAGATTAAAAACAAAACAATATACATTGCTTTGGTGACCTATAAATTCCAAACTATTCTAATTAAAATGGGTATGTAAGAAGTAAAGAAATTTGGTCAAAAAGTTAATTCTGAGAGGTTTTTTAAAAGTTAAGAACAAATTGATAGAAGAAAATGAAACTCCAGATTACTAGTTCAGATTAAATAAAGGATATTTATAAACTAACCTTTGTAAGAGAATCCCCAGTTGCTGGGTGCTGATCCTCTCTGTCTCTGGGGTCAGGTATACTGGGACTGAAGGCCATGAGGTCCGTCTTGGGTGGCCCCTCTCCAGAACACACCTTCTGCCGCCTTTGCTGCGAATACGACCAGCTCCCCACCGCGCTGGAGCACACCAGCCTGGGCTTCCCCGTCGCACACACGCTCTCTGTGGGCGGTGCCGAGCACCGCAGCGCCATGTACAGCAGCAGCGTGAGCACCAACAGGCTGGACACCGCGCAAATGGCGATGATCAGGTACACGTTGACATCAACCAGCGCTGTCTCTGCGCTCGAGGCTCCTGCCAAAGCCCGCAACGAGGCCTTTGGCGCCTGGCCGCTCTCCACTAGAGACAGCAGCACGGTGGCCGTGGCCGTCAGCGCCGGCTCGCCGTGATCCTTCACCAGCACCAGCAGACGTTGACGCGGCGCGTCCGCCTCGTCCAGGGCGCGAGTCGCGCTGATCTCGCCCGTGTACAGCCCCACGCGGAACGGGCTGCGCCCGCCACCCGCCGCCGGCTGCAGCTCGAAAGACAGCCACGCGTTGTAGCCAGAGTCCGCGTCCACCGCGCGCACCTTCGCCACCACGTGGCCCGCGCCCACCGACCGCGACACCAGCTCGCTCACCGCGCCGGCCCCGCCGCCCGCCCCAGGCGGCAGCAGCGCGGGCGCGTTGTCGTTCTCGTCCAGCACGAACACCTGCAGCGTCACGTTGCTGCCCAGAGGCGGCACGCCCGCGTCGCGCGCGCTCACCTGGAACTGCAGCAGCTCCAGCTCCTCGTGGTCCAGCGGCTGCAGCGCGTACACCTTGCCGCTCTCCGCGTGCACCGACACGTAGCTCGACAGCGCACGCTCGCCCACGCGCCGCTCCACCAGCGAGTAGGACACCCGCGCGTTCTCCTGCGTGTCCGAGTCCCGCGCAGTCACGGTGAAGATGTGGCTGCCCGGCGGGTTATTCTCCTTCACGAACACCGTGTACTCGGGCTGCGCGAACGAAGGCGCGTTGTCGTTCACATCGGCCACCTCCACGGACACGCTGGCCGTGGCCGACAGTGAAGGCGAGCCCCCGTCCCACGCTGTCACCACTACCTCATAGTTCGCCACGCACTCGCGGTCCAGAGCACTGTCCAGCACCAGCGAATAGTAATTTTTGAAAGTGGACACCAGCTTGAAGGGGACCTGAGGGGTGAGGGTGCAGGTCACCTGCCCGTTGGCACCGGAGTCACGGTCGGACACGCTTATCAGGGCGATGACAGTGCCCAGTGGAGCGTCTTCTCTGATTGGGAGTGACAGGGACTTGAATTCCATTGCTGGGACATTATCGTTGGTGTCTTCAACTTCCACCATAACTGTACAATGGCCAGAAAGTGGGGGCTGTCCCTTATCAATGCCCTCTACAAGAATTTCATAGGATTTGCTTTCTTCAAAATCGATATATCCCTTTACCATAATTTCTCCAGTAACTGGATCTATGTGGAACTTCGATTTTACATTAGGTAAAATATCAGCTGAGAATGAATAAATAATGTCCCCATTTGAGCCTTGATCTAAGTCTGAGGCGTTAAGTTTAATTACCAACATTCCATTAGGAACATTTTCTGGTAATTTCACCGCATAGAGTGTTCTGTCGAAAGATGGAGCGTTGTCATTGGCGTCCAGCACTTTGACGAGTAACTGAACGGTGCCAGTCAGCTCAGGTTTGCCGCCATCAGTGGCCGTGAGCACTAAAAATATCTCCGGAGCTTCTTCCCTGTCTAAAGGTTTCTTTAATACTAGCCCAAGACGTTTTACCTGCTCGTGATCAGATGTTTTTTCCAGCGAGAAATACTCATTGGGGCTCAGTCTGTAAGTCAGCAGAGCATTCTCCCCAGTATCTGCATCGGAGGCGCCCTCTAGTGGAAACCGAGAGTCAAGCGGCCTGGATTCCGCCATAAACAGATTCTTTTGTGTTCCAGGGAAAACAGGCGGGTTGTCGTTAATGTCCTTCACTTCCACCTCCACATGGAAAACCTGCAGCGGCCGGTCCACGATCACCTCCAGGTGGATGCTGCACTCCAAGCTCCGCCCGCACAGCTCCTCGCGGTCGATCCGAGAATTCACAAACAAAATGCCATTCTGCAGATTTACCTCCAGAAGGTCCCCGCGGCCTTTGGACGCCACCCGGAACAGGCGCGGCACCAGCTCCGCCAGCTCCAGCCCCAGGTCCTGGGCGATGCGGCCCACGAAGGTGCCGTGTTTGGCCTCCTCCGCGACCGAGTAACGGACCTGCGCGTTCCCAGCCTCCCAGGCTGCGAGGAACAGAAGTGAGAGCAGCAGGCGCCGGGATTCCTGCCCACTTCGCCAGGAAAACTCCATCTCAAGCCTGCAGTGCTTTGTTCTCATTAAGGGATCTTCTTCCAAAATCAAGCGATATCTTCTGATCGTTCAATCCAGGGCCTCTGCATCCTCCATTTTTCTGCATCTGGATGGTGGATGCTGCTTCTTTACAAAAGAACTAGAAGGGAGTTAGTTTTTCTCTCCTTCTCTACCAGATCAGTTTTATGGTAGAGAGCGACATCATGTGGTTCCACAACGTAAGTATCGATTCTGGAAATCCATTAAACTGCTGCGTCTTATTTATTCTTTCAGCCATTCTGCAAACTTGTACCACCGTTGGGGAATAGAACCACATTTTGTACCACTGATTGACTGAGTACGATCCTTAGTTCCACTACAGGGGCAGCTTTTACTTCAGTGGAAATCCTTTTTATATACAGGTGTTAAGTATTTACAGAGACCCAACTGTAGTTAACACACACTTTGTAAATATACAGTTGTAAAGTGTTGGTTAGGAAAATTCATGACAGATTTTTTGTGTGTTCCCAAGAATGTGGGAAGGTTGTTATCAATGATAACACACTCTTCATCTTTGGATTACATATTCCTGCTGTTGAAGACCTCAGAGAACCTATCCCTAGAGAACCTCTGATTCCAAGAACAAGCCATTGAAAGGGCATTTTGCAAATGTTCAAAAAAGGAAGCAAAGACCATCAGCATTTAATTGAAAGTCTTCCTTGAATCATCTAAGGGCTGAAGGTTCGAGGAAGATTTAACAAGGAAGTAGGATGTTACAGGATACTATTTATTCCATTAGTATAATACAGCATAGTGTTCCACTTGTGTGGAAAAGCATTTCAAATAATTTTATTCACTGGAACCCATTCACCTTCCACGAGCAAGATTAGTATTCTCATTTTGTCTCTTCTGGTTTAGAAATACTTGCCTGTTTTCCAGTCCCTAAAATGTCTCAGCTTTGGTTTCCAGTGGCAAGGAAACTTGAATGGGAGTCCAACTATTTGTTAGAGGAAATGATCAAATACCAAATAGAGGAATGACTGAAAAATAATCTCACTTCAATTTTATTTGGCACCAGGATTTTGAGGTTTGTACTTACAACATGACACACATTTATACATAGGTTGGTATGTAGAGGAAGGTCACCAGTAATGACAGTAACTCACTGAGGTTTTTGGACATTAACATCCTTAACACTTTATGTTAAAGAGTTTAATGATTAATAAGTTCTGCTAGTAGAATATTTTTTAATTAGATATACAGTATTATTCTCAACAAATTGTTCAGATGGAAAATAATAATTCTTAACAAGATTAGGGGGCCACTCTGTGGCCAAGTGGTTAAGTTCATGCGCTCCGCTTTGGCAGCCCAGGGTTTGCCAGTTCAGATCCCGGGTGTGGACCTGGCACTACTCATCAGGCCATGCTGAGGCGGCGTCCCACATACCAGAACCAGAAGGACTTACAACTAGAATATACAACTATGTCCGGGGGCCTTTGGGAAGAAGAAAAAGAAAAGAAAGTAAAAAGATTGGCAACAGATGTTAGCTCAGGTGCCAATCTTAAAAAAACAACAAGATTAATAATGTCCTTTCAAAAAGAATATTTTCTAAATGATATACTAAAGGGAGTGTTAAAATTTCACTTCCTAATGATTTTTTTAAAAGATTTTATTTTTTCCTTTTCTCCCCAAAGCCCACTGGTACATAGTTGTGTATTCCTGGTTGTGAGTCCTTCCAGTTGTGGCATGTGGGATGCCACCTCAGTGTGGCCTAATGAGTGGTGCCATGTCTGTCCAGGATTGAACCAGCGAAACCCTGGGCTGTCAAAGCAGAGTGCACAAACTTAACCACGCGGCCACGGGCTGGCCACCCCATCAATTTTTTTAATGCTTACTAATATAAGTAGTGAGAAACTGAAGATGAACAAAGATGCAATTCTAGAAGCAAAAAAATTCTTATTCTGTTTTGTTTTTACCCAACTGGGAAACTAGTCACAATACACAGTATCACCAAATGGGAGCATAAGGACTGAAATGAATCAGTTAAAATAGAAAGGAAGAACTGAGACTCCAGATAAATGAATAAGTGAGTAGAAAAGGCTCCATAAGATATAATAGGTTTAGTAAACCAATATTTGAAACTGAAGATATAAAATCATAATGAAAAGGGAATGGTGAGCACTTAGGAGGAACTCATAAAATGGGCCAGTAACGTTTGAACTAATGTCTAACAGGAATTCCAAAAGAAAAGTCGCAAAAGCTATTGAAGCATTTGCAGGGAGTAGTACACCATGGTTGGAGTTAAATATTCTAAATAATGCAACTCATCCAGGAAAACATATCTAGTTTCTATACAGACTTTTAGCAGTGAAATAATCCCACTACTGCACCTACTAACAAAAAACAAAGCCACAGTGTGGTTCTCACTACGTATTGCTGATTTGGTTCAAAAACATTCACAAGAAATTCAAACATTTTAACCACAAAACCAGTACCTGGAAAACTCTAATTACCAAAACCATAATGAACGGTTACAATGTTTCCAAAGGAGTAGAAACATTGAGGAATAAAACATACATTTTTGAAAGGATAAAAAAAATTACTCACTTTTGAAGAAAAATCTACATCCACATCCAGCTGTTCTTCTATATGCCCGTTAACCGGACCCGGTGGAAGGCTTGGGCTAAAGGCCATGAGGTCCGCCTTCGGTGGCCCCTCCCCAGAGCACACCTTCTGCCTCCTCTGCTTCGAGTAGGACCAGCTCTCCACCGCGCTGGAGCACACCAACGTGGGCTTCCCCGGCCCGAACACGCCTTCGATGGGCGGCGCCGAGCACCGCAGCGCCACGTACAGCAGCAGCGTGAGCACCAACAGGCTGGACACCGCGCAGATGGCGATGATCAGATACACGTTGACATCCACCAGCGCCGTCTCTGCGCTCGCGGAGCCCACCGACGCCCGCGACGAAGCCTTTGGCGCCTGGCCACTCTCCACCAGAGACAGCAGCACGGTGGCCGTGGCCGTCAGCGCCGGCTCGCCGTGATCCTTCACCAGCACCAACAGGCGCTGGCGCGGCGCGTCCGCCTCGTCCAGGGCGCGAGTCGTGCTGATCTCGCCCGTGTACAGCCCCACGCGGAACGGGCTGCGCCCGCCACCCGCCGCCGGCTGCAGCTCGAAAGACAGCCACGCGTTGTAGCCAGAGTCCGCGTCCACCGCGCGCACCTTCGCCACCACGTGGCCCGCGCCCACCGACCGCGACACCAGCTCGCTCACCGCGCCGGCCCCGCCGCCCGCCCCAGGCGGCAGCAGCGCGGGCGCGTTGTCGTTCTCGTCCAGCACGAACACCTGCAGCGTCACGTTGCTGCCCAGAGGCGGCACGCCCGCGTCGCGCGCGCTCACCTGGAACTGCAGCAGCTCCAGCTCCTCGTGGTCCAGCGGCTGCAGCGCGTATACCTTGCCGCTCTCCGCGTGCACCGACACGTAGCTCGACAGCGCACGCTCGCCCACGCGCCGCTCCACCAGCGAGTAGGACACCCGCGCGTTCTCCTGCGCGTCCGCGTCCCGCGCAGACACCGTGAAGATGTGGCTGCCCGGCGGGTTGTTCTCCTTCACGAACACCGTGTACTCGGGCTGCGCGAACGCCGGTGCGTTATCGTTCACGTCGGCCACCTCCACGGACACCCTGGCTGTGGCCGACAGTGAAGGCGAGCCCCCGTCTCGCGCTGTCACCACCACCTCATAGTTCGTCATGCTCTCGTGGTCCAAGGCGCTGTCCAGCACCAGCGAATAGTAATTCTTGAAAGTGGACACCAGCTTGAAGGGGGCATGAGGAGTCAGGGTACAAATGACCTGCCCGTTTGCACCAGAGTCTCGGTCGGACACGCTGATCAGGGCAATGACTGTGCCAAGTGGAGCGTCTTCAAGTACGGGTAACGATAGTGATTTGATAACCAACTCAGGAATATTATCATTGGCGTCCAAAATTTCTACTAGAACCGTGCAGTGATCTGCCATCGGGGGAATTCCTTTATCTCTCGCTTCTACTTGGATTTCATATAACTTAGTTTCCTCAAAATCTATGTTACCCTTTACACTGATGTATCCATTAACTGGGTCTAAGTGGAATTTCGACAGAATATCTGCCGACATGTCTGTATTGAAAGAATATACGATGTCCTTATTTATTCCTTCATCCAAATCAGAGGCGTTAACAATCACTGCTAGGGTGCCGTTTGGTGCATTTTCGAGTAACTTGACTTTATAGACCGTCCTCTCAAACTCTGGGGCGTTGTCGTTTACATCCAGAATGGTGATCTTCACTTGAGTAGTACCAGTGAGCTCTGGTTTCCCACCATCAACTGCCGTTATTATTAACTGATGCTCAGGAGTGTCCTCTCGATTTAAAGGTTTTTTCAACACGAGCCCAAGGGATTTAATTTCCTCATCATTTCTTTTAACATCCAAGGTAAAATAGTCATTGGAGTTAAGAGTATAGGTCAACAGTGAATTTACTCCGATATCTGCATCTGTTGCGCCCTCTAGCGGAATCCGAGAACCAGGCGGCCGGGATTCGTAAATAAACAAATTTTTTACTGACATTGGGAAAACCGGCTGGTTGTCGTTAATGTCCCTCACCTCCACCTCCACATGGAAAACCTGCAGCGGCCGGTCCACCATCACCTCCAGGTGGATGCTGCACTCCAGGCTCCGCCCGCACAGCTCCTCGCGATCGATCCGAGAATTCACAAACAAAATGCCATTCTGCAGATTTATCTCCAGAAGATCCCCGCGGCCTTTGGACGCCACCCGGAACAGGCGCGGCACCAGCTCCGCCAGCTCTAGCCCCAGGTCCTGGGCGATGCGGCCCACGAAGGTGCCGTGTTTGGCCTCCTCGGGGACCGAGTAGTGGACCTGGCCGCTACTGGCCTCCCATACCGCGAGGAGCAGAAGCGAAAGCAGTAGTCGGCGAACTCCCGGACCTTCTCTCCAGGAAAACACCATTGCAAGCCTTTTCCAAATATTGGGTCCCTCTTGCATGGATCCAAAATTAAAAAAATAATTTGAGCTCCTTGTTCTTCATTTCTTAAATAACCATACCATGGCTGTATTTCATAGATGGTGAGGAAATGGAGTGTCTGAGTACGTAACGCACGCTGTATTTCTTTTGTCGTGAAAGACCTTGTGGTGGACAGCGACATCATGTGGCTAAATGTGTAAGTATTAAATGTGATTATCTTCTTTTCCTTTTACTTCGTTTGTACTTTCCCCAAATTTCTATTTTCAATGTAATTTCCTTCAAGGACTCCTCAAAATCTTTATATTTTACCAAAATATATCCTTAGAATTTTTATACTAACTTATCACTTTCAATTATGCCAATCCATGACACAGTAAAATATAGTAAAACAGTGATTACTGTTTTAACAGTAGTGGACATCTATTAGAAATATTTCCCATGTGACAAGCACTGTTCTATTTGTTTTAATGGGCTTATCCCATTAAATTTTCACAACAACCTTCTGAGGTAGGTATTAAGATGATTTCCTTTTTACGGACAAAGAAGTGGAAACACATATAGGTTAAGTAACTTAAAAGAATATTAACCGGTCGTGTTGGGTGGGATCTCAATCTGATCCAAGACTCGTAAATTTATCCACTTGGCCTCAGAGTCCACATTTCATACAAAAATCATACCCTTGATATTTGTGACCATCAAAACATCAAGAGATTGAAAATATGTGTGTGTATATATTCATATATATACAATTTACTTCTATATTATTATGGAAAACGTTCATTTACAAAATATGTTCACTTATGCTTATTAATTTATAGAATGTATATAAACCAATCTTGTATCTTTTATCCGATGACTATATCCTTGTTGTCTGTCTGAAGTTTATCTACGTAAAGATGCCAGAAGTCAGTCTTTTACAGTGCAGTTCTTTTGTAAATTTGTTTTTTGCTACATGAAAATATTGTGTGATTTGGGTAGTTAGTACATTAACATCACACCAAATAAGAGTATATTCGTTTAAAAAATTTGCACATCATTTATGTGTTTCAATTTACCTGGATATGCTAAAATGTTCACAATATAAAATAATTGTGTTTTTAATGATCTCCACCATGGATGAATTTCTGGATTCCGGTTTCTTAAAAAGCTATTACTTGAAAGAATTCATGACTTAAACAATGAGTAAAGAGAGAAAAATAACTTTGGAACGTGATTCACTACTCGACGTATGTAAGATGAGGCAATGAAATATCCTAAAGATCTCTGTGAAGTCAATGAGAGGCATGAGTGCTCTGAGAATTTAGAAGTTGAGCAGAGAAAACTCATGGGGAGAAGTTGAATTTAGAGCGGGAAGAGAACGTCCAATATTTTGCTTATAGTCAGACCCTTTTTAAGTGAAATCAAACATGATTTAAGTATTAGGAGAAAAGATTTAATATCAGTTTTTTTCCCATGTACTCATTGAATGCAAGCCAGGATTGTAACTTACTCATATTTTATCATTCATATTTAGAATAAAATAAATTGTCAATTAATGTTTTAATGAATAAGTAAGTGAATATTTTAAATTAACAATCAAGTAATATGAGGTGTTACATTAATGATATTTGTTAATGTCAAACTTACATAATTTCTAATTGATTCTATTGTACCAGTTCATGATGAAGCAAGTAAACATTTAAGATTGTTTTGGAAAAGCATGGATTTAGGGAATAATTAAATATATCAATATGCCAGTTAGTGCTTTGATGAATCTTGAAAAGCAGTAGCTAATTTTAAAGTGAGAGACAAAATTAAAATTTTAAAACATCATGGACTTCATATTAATGAGATGCCTTTGACAACTTATGTAATTCTATATACTTCATGACATTTAAAAGTATACTAACTGCAAAATGAAATGCCACAGGGAATTTATAACAGAGTAGACTCCATAATGATTATTACAAGATAAAGGTAATACTAAAGGAAATATGAGTTTAGAAGATTGAGCCAATGTGTGGATAAGGCATCAATGAATAATATCTACTCTCTCTTAGACATCTCCTTAGGCAACTTAATTAAGATAAATGTAAATAAGGAATAAGAAACCAATAAGAACTTATACAGCAATAGATTGTGACTCCTGGAGATATGGGCACACCTGGATATCGTTTTAAAAGCTTATAATTTACCTATAGTAGAAACGTAGTGGCTAGACTTCCAGTAGGACAGATTCCACCTGACCATTCATACTTTGTGCACACAAGTCTCAAGAAGGTGGTGATAGCTATGATACTCCAGTTGGAATGACTCCTCCCAAGAAAGAGCTTCTTTCTCATTTGTTCAAGCCATTTGTTTTTCTCTATACAGCCTCAGATGAACTTTTTTGACTCCCAGGAAATATATAATCTCTGCATTTTGAGGCTTATCAATCCTGAGGAGCTAATAAGCTTCCTTCAGGAACAGACTATCCTTAAATGGAGTTGAAGATTTCTCCACTAAATTCCTCAATTCCTTTAAAAGAAGATCCCAGATGGAAATTGATATTCTGCCTATCTGTGCAGTGGCTAAAGCTAAGATCACTTAGTGGAAGTTATTTCTAGGATTCATCAACATCCACGTACATTTGGGAAAGAAAACAGAAAGTAACTAAGAACCAAATAGTAGAAGACAGTTTTAGACAATTCATCCCAAACATCTTCCTTTGCTTAAAAAATTTTTTCTTTAATTTCCTTTCCAAGTGTAACATTTACTTGTCAAATTTAGTGTTTTAATTACCCAACACAGGAGTTTCCAATGAAAATGTGGTCATCCAACACCAGTCCCCACCTTTTGGAAAAACCCCATCTTCATTAGGAATATGGATGTGGCCAGATGAAATTGAGTGAGCCCACAGTCATGGAAAATGTTATCCCAGGCAGAGAGTGTGGTGTCAGAGCAAGGTGGTCAGTCTCTGCACAGTGGGAGGCCTGCATACATTAGCCCAGAGATACTGATACTGGAAGCATGACTGAGCAACCCGCTAACATAAAGACCGGGTTAAAGTACTCTCCACTTGTATGCAGAAAAAGTCGTACCACCTGGCCACCCACAATGTGATTTTTTAAATGTTAAGATTTTTTAAATAAACAAAATTGAGACTGGGCTCTTTTCTCAGTGAACTCTCTATTGTGCCTTAAAACCAAGGATTTTGAAAGAGTGAAATCTTTATCCAAATAACAGGTTATTTTACTACTGAAAGACAAATCTAGGATTAGCAACGATTCCTAACTGATGTCATGTGTTGTAATGGCCTATGATAGATACTTTTGGAAGTTCTGGCATTAAAAGATGCATTCAGGCTGCTTTCAGATATAAGGAAAAGGAAAACTAACTTATTAACTGTTGCATAAACAGATAAACACAAATGAATTCTTGCTCAAAATAAAATAGCTTGGGGGGGCCAGCCCAGTGGTGTAGCGGTTAAGTTCGCCCACTCAGCTTCAGTGGCCAGGGGTTTGTGGGTTAAGACCCCGAGTACAGACTACACACCGCTCATCAAGCCATGCTGCGGCAGCGCCCCACATACAAACATAGAGGATGACTGGCACAGATGTTCGCTCAGGGACAATCTTCCTCAAGCAAAAAGAGGGAGATTGGCAACAGATATTAGCTCAGGGCCAATCTTCCTCACAAGAAAGAAAAAAAACTTTAGGAAATGTCCAGATATACAACATAGTCTTAGTCCAACATATTCTGACAGAATGGATGGATGGTGTACATTGGAAATATGTATTACATAATCATACTCTTTAATTTTCTTCCAACTGTGATTTTTAAACATTTAACTAAAAATATTTACAGCTAATGTTAAGTTTTCAGATTTTGCTTAAGTGTTTTTCAGCCCTTCAAGGTCCTATTATTCATGGAGAGATTTAATTATGGAAAAGCCAAAATGTAAAAATAAGAAAACCATCTGAGTAAATTCTTCTCAATGCAAGAAACTGATCTCTAATTCATACAATATACTGAACAACAGGATAACGACATAAAATAAAGGCAGAGCTAAGAATCAAAATAATTGATAGAATCATAAAGAATAAAGGAAATAGAACAATTATAGAATTGACAGGAAAACATTAAAACACTCACCTTTCCTAACTGTTCTGATTCTGAGAAGTGTTGTCTTTCTTCTACGGAGCCTGGACCTTGAGGTAGGCTGGGACTGAAGGCCATGAGGTCTGTCTTGGGTGGCCCCTCCCCAGAACACACCCTTTGATGACGCTGCTGCGAGTACGACCAGCTCCCCACCGCGCTGGAGCACACCAGCCTGGGCTTCCCCGTCGCACACACGCTCTCTGTGGGCGGTGCCGAGCACCTCAGCGCCGTGTACAGCAGCAGCGTCAGCACCAACAGGCTGGACACCGCGCAGATGGAGATGATCAGGTACACGTTGACATCCACCAGAGCTGTCTCTGCGCTCGAGGCTCCTGCCAAAGCCCGCAACGAGGCCTTTGGCACCTGGCCGCTCTCCACCAGAGACAGCAGCACGGTGGCCGTGGCCGTCAGCGCAGGCTCGCCGTGGTCCTTCACCAGCACCAGCAGACGTTGACGCGGCGCGTCCGCCTGGTCCAGGGCGCGAGTCGTGCTGATCTCGCCCGTGTACAGCCCCACGCGGAACGGGCTGCGCCCGCCACCCGCCGCCGGCTGCAGCTCGAAAGACAGCCACGCGTTGTAGCCAGAGTCCGCGTCCACCGCGCGCACCTTCGCCACCACGTGGCCGGCGCCCACCGACCGCGACACCAGCTCGCTCACCGCGCCGGCCCCGCCGCCCGCCCCAGGCGGCAGCAGCGCGGGCGCGTTGTCGTTCTCGTCCAGCACGAACACCTGCAGCGTCACGTTGCTGTCCAGAGGCGGCACGCCCGCGTCGCGCGCGCTCACCTGGAACTGCAGCAGCTCCAGCTCCTCGTGGTCCAGCGGCTGCAGCGCGTATACCTTGCCGCTCTCCGCGTGCACCGACACGTAGCTCGACAGCGCACGCTCGCCCACGCGCCGCTCCACCAGCGAGTAGGACACCCGCGCGTTCTCCTGCGCGTCCGCGTCCCACGCAGTCACCGTGAAGATGTGGCTGCCCGGCGGGTTATTCTCCTTCACGAACACCGTGTACTCGCGCTGCGCGAAAGTTGGTGCGTTGTCGTTCACGTCGGCCACCTCCGCGGACACCCTGGCTGTGGCCGACAGTGAAGGCGAGCCCTTGTCTCGCGCTGTCACCACCACCTCATAGTTCGCCACGCTCTCGCGGTCCAAGGCGCTGTCCAGCACCAGAGAATAATAATTCTTGAAAGTGGACACCAGCTTGAAGGGGGCATGGGGAGTCAGGGTGCACGTAACCCGTCCGTTGGCACCAGAGTCGCGGTCAGACACCGTGATGAGGGCGATGGCGGTGCCCAGCGGAGCGTCCTCTCGGATGGGAAGTGAAAGAGACGTTATTGAGACTTCTGGTGTATTATCATTGACATCCACAAGTTTTACCGAAATTTTACAGTGCCCAGACATTGATGGAGTTCCATTGTCATAAGCAACGACTTGAATCTCGTAGGATTTCATTTCTTCAAAATCTAATTGTCCCTTAGTTCTGATTTCCCCTGAGGTAGGATCTATTCTGAACTTCGTCGTTATAGTGGAGGGCACGTCACTACTAAATGAATACACAATCTCGCTGTTTGATCCTTCATCTGCATCAGAAGAATTTAGTTTAACCACTAACGTTCCGTTTGCGGTGTTCTCTAACAATCGTACTTTGTAAACTGATTGGTCAAAAGTAGGTTCGTTGTCATTCACATCTAATACCTTAATTAGCAATTGAACGGTGCCCGTGAGTTCAGGTTTGCCCCCATCAGTAGCCACCAGTAACAAATTAAACTCGGCAGTTTCCTCTCTGTCCAGAGACTTTCTCAGTACAAGAGACAAAGACTGGCTTGGTTCATCGTTTGTCTGTATATCTAGAAAGAAAAACTCGCTGGAGCTGAGCTTGTAGGAGAGAAGACCGTTTACTCCGATATCTGCATCAGATGCTCCCTCTAGAGGAAACCGCGAGTCAAGCAGCCTCGATTCGGGAAACAGGATAGTCTTTACTGCCGTTGGAAATATCGGCGGATTGTCGTTTATGTCCTTCACCTCCACTTCCACATGGAAAACCTGCAGCGGCCGGTCCACGATCACCTCCAGGTGGATGCTGCACTCCAAGCTCCGCCCGCACAGCTCCTCGCGGTCGATCCGAGAATTCACAAACAAAATGCCATTCTGCAGATTTACCTCCAGAAGGTCCCCGCGGCCTTTGGACGCCACCCGGAACAGGCGCGGCACCAGCTCCGCCAGCTCCAGCCCCAGGTCCTGGGCGATGCGGCCCACGAAGGTGCCGTGTTTGGCCTCCTCGGGGACCGAGTAGTGGACCTGCCCGCTCCCCACCTCCCAAGCTGCGAGGAGCAGAAGCGAGAGCAGCAGGCGCCTGACCTCCCGGCCCCTTCTCATAGAAGACACCATTACCAATTCTCAGGGAGTTGAGCAAATTAGAAAATCATGGTTTGCAAAATTTTAAATATTGTCCTCTAGTCCCTGCTCAAGTCCTGCTGCTTCTCTTATTGTTCTGCTTCTACGGAGTGACAGTGGGGATCTGGGTATTTTTCTTCCTCGAGAATACTCTGTGGTAGACAGCGACATCAAGTGGCCAAAATGTAAGCTCTACTGTTTATCCTGTAGATTTAAAACTAGCGCAATTGTCTGGTCTAAATTTACTGATAACTTTCATCTTGGAAAAACACCTATGTTAAACTCTGAAATATATCATTTCCCCTTTTTATTGTATTAAAAAACATAAAATTTACCACCTCAATCATTTATAAGTTTACAGTTTAGTAGTGTTAAGTATACTCACATTGTTGTGAAACAGATCTCCAGAACTTTTCATCCTGCAAATCTGAAACTCTGTACTCATTAGGCAATTCCCCTTTTCCACCATCACACTATACCCCCTAACCACCATGCCACTTTCCGTTTCTATGAATTTGACTATGTTAGATAACTCATGTAAGTGGAATCATACAGTATTTGTCTGTGATTGGTTTATTTCACTTAGCATAATGTCCTCAAAGTTCAACCATGTTGTAGCATGTGACTGGATTTCCTTCCTTTTTAAGGTTGAAAAATATTCGATGTATATACCACATGTTGTTTATCTATTCACCCATCTGTCCACGGACATTTGGGTTGCTTCCACCTCTTGGCTATTGTGAATCGTGCTGCTATGAACACGGGTGTGGAAATATCTCTTTGAGACCTTGCTTTCAATTCTTTTGGATATATTACCTTTTTTTTTTTTTTTTTTTTTTTTTACCATTTCTTCAAACAAAGCACACAGGAATCAAAGGGTATTTTAGCCAAATGAAAATATATTTATATATTCCATTGTTGAATTGTTGTGATTTAATTTTCTTTTCTGAACCATGTGCAGATGTTTGGAACCTAGTAGCTTATTTGTTCCTCATTTGGATAATGTATTCTTTTTTTTTCCTGCTTTATCTCCCCAACCCCCCCTGTATATAGTTGTATATCTTAGCTGCAGGTCCTTCTAGTTGTAGGATGGATAATGTATTCTTAATTGAGGAATATTTCCTTTTCTACTACATATGGATTTTTAGGCAGGAACAAAATAATTGATCTCTTTTTTCCTGTTAATTATTTGAGAATATCTTGTTCTGTTAGTTCCTAGCTGGCCACTTCACACACAAACAATATGAAAATAGGATAAAAATACCATAGGGATGACACGAAATGAATTGAGGGGTGGGTCAGTGTTTGAAATACATAATAGTCATTTTCAGTTACTCTAATGAGGTCACAAATTTTGTTTTCAGCAAAGAGAAAAACAAAATTAATTGCAAGATTTACAGTGTCCATAAAAGAAAAGCAAAATCCTTGCTAAAGAAAAACTAGCTTTTCCTAGTACTGAAAACCAACACTAATTTCTCCCTTGAGCCCAAAACTTAAGATACTTATTCATACCATCTGTGGAAGTGTATATTTATATTAATAAGACTCTAACAATGAACCCCAAGTAAACCCACTTAAGCAAAAAAGCAGAGCATTATTTATTGTCTCATACATGGAAATGGATAATTATTTACCAATTTCAGGCAGATCTGGGTATACACACTTCGATAATGTCATAAGGAAAATAGTGCCACATTTATGATTTTTTTTCCTTTGCTGACCTTCTTCTCAGATAGGGTTTTCCCACGTGATGGTACAACAGCCAAAGTAGCTTTTAGGCTACATTTAGCAACTCTCACCAGAAAGAAGGTGTCCTTTTCCTAAAAAGCCCAGCAAAAACCCTAGAATATCACTTCGTTTGACCAAGTTTAGATAATGTATCTTTCCTTTAGTCAATAGTTGTGATGGTTCTCACATTGGCCAGACATAGATTGCTTATTCATTCTTGAAGCCAGGAGATGAAATCAGCCATGACTAAATTATGTGAACAGAAATGAGGAGGTTGGTTCCTGTGAACACCAGTGCAAGGCCTCATGTACCCAAATTCTCCTGAAGCTTAAACTGATTGCACATAGCTACAGACTGGCCATTATATCTTTACATAGTTGCAGTGCAACTACATTTTTGTAATACTGCATAATTTCTATATAATCAGTGGCCAACAGATTGGCTACTGTTTATGTATTAAGAAATTATACCTAGAATCCGGATATTAGCTCTAATTTTGCAATCCAAAAAGGACATTTTGCTGGATTTTCAGAATGACATGTCCAGGGATATGAGGCATATTCTGCTGTTTTTCAGGGTTTCTGAGGACCTAGACTATCTCTCTCCCTCTCTCAGAGAGATAGAGTGCCATCACCAGAAATCCAAGCACATTTCACTCAGTGGGGAAAGGAGACTGAGATGCCATGCTCAACAAATACTTCCCAGCTTGACATCTCTTCGTATCTATAGTGGGTTGAATAGTAGCCCCAGAAGATATATCTGCTGAGAACCTCAGGATATGCCTTTCTTTGAAATTAAGGTCTTTACAGATATAATTAAGGTAACCCTAAACCTAACATCATCCTAGTTTAGGGTGAGCCATAAATCCAATGACAGGTGTCCTTATGAGAGACAGAAAAAGAGAAGATACATAGAGACATAGGAAAGAAGGAAATGTGATGACTGAGGGAGAAATTGGAGTTATGTTGCCACAAGCCATGGCATGTCAGGAGCCACCAGAAACTGGAAGAGGCAAAGAAGAATTCTCCCCTGAGTCTTCAGAGGGAATGTGGCAGTGCCGACACCTTGATGTTGGACTTCTGGCCTCTAGAACCGTGAGAGCATAAATTTCTATTGTTTTAAGTTTGCAGTAATTTGTTGCAGCAGCCCTATAAAACTAACATAGCATCCAGTGCTAAAATGCACCCTTTGCACTTATCAAAGCAAACAGTCAGTTCCTTAAGGTTTACATGTCTTAGCCTTCATTCTTGCAAAATTTTCATCCCAGACTTTTACAAAACTACAACAAAGCCCCAGAAGGAAAAAAAAGACAAGAAGAAGGAATGGAGGCTAGGCCAGAAAAAAAGAAGAGGTGCCTAAAACATTTTAAATTCAGCTCCATGTTTTTCTTCTCCTACCTTTTATATATAAGAAAAAGAAATCAGAACACAATAATTCTTTCTTTGGAATCCAAGTTATCTAATCTGCTTAATTGTCAGATGCTTTAGTGAAAAAATCAATAACAAAGTTCTCCTATCAGTTGTATTACTATTTTTTGTAATGCTCTCCTCTTAAAATTTATTCTGTTCACATTAGCTTATTGGTAGTGGAACTCCGATGAATATGTTGATATGCATTCACTATTTCAGTTTTCCCTCTAAAATAAACACAATTTTATTGCTAGCTCCTCCAAAATCCTCTGTGGTTAAAGGATACTGCCTAGGACAGCTTTTTTCCATATGTTGGCTCAGCATCCCAGACTGCTTTGATCTTAAGGCATCTCAGCATCAACCTGTGCTTCCATAATTGCTGCAACAGGAAAAGACAGCAGAAGAAAGTCTTGCACTGGCAGTTACATACTTCTGCTTGGACATGACACACATCATCCACATTTCATTGGTCAAAGAAAATCACACCTCAAGGTAACAGAGGAGTGAAACCCTCCAGTGTTTCCAGAAGGAGGAGAACAGAAATATTGACAGTGGCTAGCAAAGTAAACAACTGTTTCTCATCTCACCTATTTGAATTCTTGACCACAAGTCTACAAAGTGCCTCAAGTGATATCTTACTTTTCTAATTACTTATTGTTAGACCAGAAACTATAATTACAATTCTAATCTTAGAAAGGAAGTTTTCTGAAAAAGAAAGACTTATCAAGAAATAGTCTTCTCAAGTGTTCTCCCTTGTATTTTAGGTGATGTAAAAATAATATTTCCTTACAAATGAAATTATATTGGTGTCATCGTAGCCAGGTAACTTGAAAATAAAGTTACAATTTCTAAAATCATAGTCATGAAACCAAAACTAATTCCTCAAACTGAATAATCGAAAGATAATCATGTATGTTTTACCAAGATTTTACTGAAAGCAATGATAGTTTTTGTCTCCATTGGAGTGTTTGAAAATTGGAGCCTCCATAAAAAATGAGAATAAACCTGTTATTCTCAGCATGTACAGCATGATGACCTTTGCCTAGTTTTTTCAGATAGAAAACAAAGGTGTGAAGCTGGTAACTTTAATGGATAATTAATATTAACCAAAATTCATGCAATTGCATAACAATAATTATAATCTGGTAAAAGGATTTCAGCATATACAACTTTAACTTTTGAGGATATGACCATTTTTAAGCCAATAAATTTTCTAAATGAATGACTAATTTGAATTGTAAACATACTATGAGATAAGTACCAAAGAAGAAATTTTGTTGTAACTCTATATTATTCTATGCTTTTATTAATACTAAAATATTCAATGAATAACATATTAATTGTAGGAAAGAATAGGTGGAAAAGTAGGAAAATAAAGGAACTGGTTCATCTTTTTAAAGAAGAGAGGAAGTAATACAATACATTACCTGGAAGAAATCTTATAAAGAAAGACAAAACTATTGAAAGTTGTGTTAACTACACAAAGATTCTGAATGGGACAAGAATATTATCTACTAATGGGAAATCCATTCATATTTATATTAAAATAAATACTAAGTCAAAATACCCCTACACAATCATCCTTTCATCCATTCCAGAAGTACTTTTCCATTTAAAAAAATCATTTTTCAAACTTTGTAGTCCTAAACCCACTTCTTTTGGTTTAGCAGTCATTAGCTAATATTTGACATTCACCTCCAAGTTAATACCTTCACTAACCCAGAGAGCTTTTAACCTTTACAACAATAATCATAATACAGAGAGACTTGCTAGATTGTCCTTAGATCCATAATGCATCAATTTAAAATTTTGTTTTTGACAGTGATGAAGTTGTGTGAAGGCATGCCTGAATGTCTTCAGGCAAAATTTAAAAAGCTATTGGGTATTCACCAAATGATGTTCAGTTCCATTGACAATCCTATTGTTAACCTCTCAGTGAAGTTCTGTGAGATAATTGCTTTTTCAACCTGTACAAATTCTTGAAGAAACAGATTGTGCCATTCTAGCTTCAAATGCTAGCCTCTAACTCAAGTTTTTTTGGTTTGATAGAAGAAAATATATGTTTACCTTTTCCATAATGTTTATGATTTTCAGTTTGGCCTCAAAACATAGTTTCCAAAAAAAAAAAATGGGGGGCTGGCCCGTAACCGAGTGGTTAAGTTCGCGTACTGCGCTTCGCCGGCCCAGGGTTTTCCTGGTTCGGATCCTGAACGTGGACGTGGCACTGCTCCTCGGGCCACGTTGAGATGGCGTCCCACATGCAACAACTAGAAGGACCTGCAACTAAGACATACAACTATGTGGGGCGGGGGGAATTTGGGGGAGATAAAGCAGAAAAAAAAAGATGGGCAACAATTGTTAGCTCAGGTGCCAATCTTCAGGAAAAAAAAAAAAAACACATGGTTTCCCCTATCCCTCCCAATTATTGGATCATTTTAATTCCTCATTCTAGGGCTTTTTCTCACCTACTTGATTATATTTTTCTTTAGCTGAGGCAATGAGAATTATACAGTTTTCTGAGTACTATTCACATAAAGAGGGAAAGCTTTCATTTACTTTGTTTCCAGAAAACTTGCTAAAAACAGTCAGCATTTTATTACCTATTTTTAAAGAGTCATGAATAGAATGAGATTTTCCTTGTAGACTCATTGGTCGGACAAAGAAAACCGAAAAAGTAATATTACACCATATCCAACTCTTTTCATAACTCAACTGTTATTTTAAATAGGTTAGAATGTAGTCCCCTTGAAGCCAAGGACCTTGCCTGTCTTGTTTCACTGTTGATGTGCCCCTGGTTCTACAGCAGGGCTTAGTATGTAGCAGGCACTCCATATGTGCTGGTGAAATAGATCCATAAGTAAATATTGAATGTCTCTAGAGGAAATTCTAAGCCTGGACATCACTATTATTAGCAAATGTAGCTATGGGGACACAGTAATGTGAATTGGGGAAGAGAAATTATTTTGTGACTTTCTAATCTATCTTTCCCTATTTTATAATCCTGCAAAGTTTATCTCATATTTAAAGGAACAGGAAAATTTTCTTGGCAACCTGACTCTAAGATTTTTTTTTGCTGGTTTTTTCCAAGAAACTGGGTATGATAATTAATATTTGAAAAGTTACAGAAACATGCTTACAGCCTATTTCTTACAATGTTCTAAGCAACAGTTCTGTATCGACTCAAATCTCTGGAAACTTAACTACAAAATTGTACTAATTTCTTATAGAATGTTCTCACAAGGGGACTTTCATGGGACTTCTTATGTTTATTTGAATGTTTGCAAACAAAAATATATTCATTTAATACTTGTGTAACTTCAGAGATAAACATAGGAAATAAAATGTAATATTACAGGGCCGACTCCGTGGCCGAGTGGTTAAGTGCACGTGCTCCACTTCAGCGTCCGGGCTTTGGCTGGTTCGGATCCTGGGCGCGGACATGGCGTCACTTGTCAGGCCACGTTGAGGCGGCGTCCCACATGCCACAACTAGAAGGACCCACAACTAAGATATACAACTACGTACTGGGGGGATTTGGGGAGAAAAAGCAGAAAAGCAAAAAAAAAAAACAAACAGATTGGCAACAGTTGTTAGGTGCCAATCTTTTAAAAAAAAATTAACATTACACTCTTGAGTGAATGACTAGTAAATACAATACCTATACCAAATACGTTTCAGCTGGTTTTGCAAAACTGCTATCCAACATACTGTCCAGTTTATTGCTAAACCCTTACATAATGATCAGTAACCAACTCTTCCTGGAATTTACAACAAGATGAAAGTTTTTTTCTCTCCTGAAGAATTGATATAGAGAATTTCCTTCTATTGTTATTTTTCATATTTCTGTATTCACTCCCAGCAAGGCATTAGGATTTGCATTCAGCCTATGTTTACTTTTTGGATAAATTACTCCCAGCCTTTTCTTGATTTTACTTTGTCTTTTAAACAGATTTTTAAAAATTTGCTCTTGCAAATTTCTTCCATTGTAAACTACCTTAAATATTTTATCAAATGCAATAAAGTGCATTAGGACAAGCAAGTTAGGATATCGTTGGGTAGTTTGGAGAAAACTTAGTAAAATACTGAACTTAGTTTTTCTGAGCCTCAGCACCTCCATCTGTAAAGTGAGACTAAAGTATCCACTTCACAAAGTTATCGAAAAGGTCGAGAGAAGGAAAAATAAAGGGTTTAGAACATTGGTGAGTAAATGGATGGTGTTCACTAAGTATTCCTAAGCTGATCCTCTAAATAGCAAATTATCCCACATTAAGCCTTCTAGACCCAGAAGAACTCAGGTCACTGGCATCAGGGAATTGTGCATAATGACAATGAAGTAATGGTTGTACGTTTTAACTTGGAAAATAAAATATCATCCAATAAATATATTTTAAATTACATTTGCTTAAGATGATTTTTTTATTACCCATTTTTAAACTTAAAACTTCAAGGGAAGGCAGATGGTTTCTGTAACTTTCCCGATAATTATTTGTCCAGGGCATGACATTTCACTACGAGATAAAAGGTAATAAATAAACCTGAAAATGTCACTGTATTTGACTACGCTGAGATCGTGTGTTAGATATGATCAAGACTACTTAGTATTTCAGTATTTTTTTGACAGTATCCTACTATTTCAGTCAAAGAATATGACAATTCGTCCTATTTGATTTTTTGTTTGTTTCTAAGTTCCATTCAAGGCACAGCTGCAAGTAATAAATAAATATCTACATTAAATGGTAAGATTTATTTCAATTTTAGTGAACACTTTGAACACCTTTTTTAAAACTGATATTTGAAAAGATGGTTAGATAAGTTAAATTTTTTTAAAAAATAGAGCCAAAGCTTGAAATTTAGACTTACATTACCGGAAAGGTCCAAATTTGTTTCTGGATGTTCATTCTCTTGCAGTGTGTTCGGACCGGGAGGAACACAGGGACTGAAGGCCATGAGGTCGGTCTTGGGTGGCCCCTCTCCAGAACACACCTTCTGCCTCCTCTGCTGCGAGTACGACCAGCTCCCCACCGCGCTGGAGCACACCAACGTGGGCTTCCCTGGCCCGCAAGCACCCTCGGAGGGCAGTGCCGAGCACCGCAGCGCCGTGTACAGCAGCAGCGTGAGCACCAACAGGCTGGACACCGCGCAGATGGCGATGATCAGGTACACGTTGACATCCACCAGCGCCGTCTCTGCGCTCGAGGCGCCCACCTGCGCCCACGACGAGGTCTTTGGCGCCTGGCCGCTCTCCACTAATGACAGTAGCACAGTGGCCGTGGCCGTCAGCGCCGGCTCGCCGTGGTCCTTCACCAGCACCAACAGGCGCTGGCGCGGCGAGTCCGCCTCGTCCAGGGCGCGAGTCGTGCTGATCTCGCCCGTGTACAGCCCCACGCGGAACGGGCTGCGCCCGCCACCCGCCGCCGGCTGCAGCTCGAAAGACAGCCACGCGTTGTAGCCAGAGTCCGCGTCCACCGCGCGCACCTTCGCCACCACGTGGCCCGCGCCCACAGACCGCGACACCAGCTCGCTCACCGCGCCGGCCCCACCGCCCGCCCCAGGCGGCAGCAGCGCGGGCGCGTTGTCGTTCTCGTCCAGCACGAACACCTGCAGCGTCACGTTGCTGCCCAGAGGCGGCACGCCCGCGTCGCGCGCGCTCACCTGGAACTGCAGCAGCTCCAGCTCCTCGTGGTCCAGCGGCTGCAGCGCGTACACCTTGCCGCTCTCCGCGTGCACCGACACGTAGCTCGACAGCGCACGCTCGCCCACGCGCCGCTCCACCAGCGAGTAGGACACCCGCGCGTTCTCCTGCGCGTCCGCGTCCCGCGCAGACACCGTGAAGATGTGGCTGCCAGGCGGGTTGTTCTCCTTCACGAACACCGTGTACTCGGGCTGCGCGAACGCCGGTGCGTTGTCGTTCACGTCGGCCACCTCCACGGACACGCTGGCCGTGGCCGACAGTGAAGGCGAGCCCCCGTCCTGCGCTATCACCACCACCTCATAGTTCTCCATGCTCTCGCGGTCCAAGGCGCTGTCCAGCACCAGCGAATAGTAATTCTTGAAAGTGGACACCAGCTTGAAGGGGACATGAGGCGTCAGGGAGCAGGTCACCTGGCCGTTGACACCGGAGTCACGGTCGGACACGGAGATGAAGGCTATGACCGTGCTGAGTGGAGCGTCCTCCCTGACCGGCAACGACAGGGACGTGACCGCCAATTCTGGAGCATTATCATTTACATCCAGCACTTTCACTAAAACCTTGCAGTGATTTGACATTGGAGGACTTCCTTTATCAACTGCTTTTACCTGAATTTCGTAGGATTTTGCTTCTTCATAATCCAGTCTGCCAATTAGCCTAATTTCTCCTGAACTGAGATCAATTTTGAAGTGTTTTTGAATGTTGAGAGGAACATCATTGCCAAAGGAAAACACAATTTCCCCATTTACACCTTCGTCAGCGTCAGAGGCGTTTAATGTGGTCACTAATGTTCCATTTGCCGTAGTCTCTAATAAGTGGACTCTGTACACGGCCTGAGCAAACAATGGGGCGTTATCATTAACGTCGAGCACCGTGATCAGCAGTTTAACTGTACTTGCCAGCTCTGGTTTGCCCCCGTCAGTGGCTGTCAATAATAAATGAAGTTCTGGTGTTTCTTCCCTGTCCAAAGATTTCCTCAATTCAAGCGAAAGTGACTTACTCAGTTCATCACTTGCCTGTACATCCAAAGAGAAATAATCACTGGGGCTGAGGGTGTACGTTAGAAGAGCGTTGGTACCAATGTCTGCATCAGCAGCGCCCTCTATCGGGAAGCGTGAATCCAGCAGTCTAGATTCAGGAATAAATAACCTTTGTTCTCTCTCTCTGAAGACCGGTGGATTATCGTTAATGTCCTTCACCTCCACCTCCACATGGAAAACCTGCAGCGGCCGGTCCACCATCACCTCCAGGTGGATGCTGCACTCCAGGCTCTGTCCGCACAGCTCCTCGCGGTCGATCCGAGAATTCACAAACAAAATGCCATTCTGCAGATTTACCTCCAGAAGGTCCCCGCGGCCTTGGGACGCCACCCGGAACAGGCGCGGCACCAGCTCCGCCAGCTCCAGCCCCAGGTCCTGGGCGATGCGGCCCACGAAGGTGCCGTGTTTGGCCTCCTCGGAGACCGAGTAGTGGACCTGCCCGCTCCCAGCCTCCCAGGCAGCAAAGAGCAGAAGTGAGAGCAGCAGGGGCCGGGCTCCCTTGCCTCCTCGCCTGGAAAACAGCATCGCAAAAGCGCTACACCTTTCGTACCGCTCTCACTTTACTTCAAAAAGCATGCTTTTTTTATTCTATATTTTCAGTAATTAATCTCCTTACCGTTTTTGTCTTCTCTCGGGTTGTGACAAAATGGAGCTTCCTCCTTTAGTTTTCGGCGATCAGTACAGTTCCATCGACAAGACTTGTGGTATACAGCGACATCATGTGGCTAATGGTGTGGTTTTTAGATCCGTTCATTGATTTCCAAAATAGTCTCTACATTCGATATCTACTCAATGCAATCATTTTCAATTTTATGTCCTTCAAGGACTGGGACATTTCAAATCTCACTTGAGAGTATCTAGTTCAGTATTTTTCCTTTAGCAGTTTTCACAATGATATTACAATTGGATTTTGGGAAAATCAAGACATGCCTAAGTAACCTTACCTCTTTGTATTTAAAACAATTTATCAGCTCATATGTTTTTATTACTAAATATTTGACACTGAATACTGGAGTTGTAAAATAAGGCACTTTGACCACTGAAGTTCACCTTATTCTGGGATAATTTGGGTATTTATTTTTTAAATGACATAATATATCATTACCATGTACTTACATATGAAATTTTAAGAAATTTCTTACATTTAAAATTCAATGTTGTATGAACAACTTCATCATTTTCTGATACTTTAAATCTTAGAATAATGATATTTGGGGCATTTCCACTTGTTATGTAACATCGAAGTGATGAACTTAAAACTTTGACCCCCAAAAGTCATTATTCCAAATTCAATGTGACCATTGGATCTTTATTCCTGCATCAAATTTTCAGCCATACTTTTTGGCTAAGATAAAACATCGTCATATTTCAATAAAAATAATATGAATATTGAATCAATATCAAGTACACATATCTGAGAATTTTATAATAATCCAAAGTTAAAACTTCAAATGTAAATCTAATGTGAGGATTAGATTTTCAGAAGAAACTACTTGAGACTAATCTGTTAATAAAATTTTCCTTCAACTTCAGCCCAATTCACAATCAGAACCCCATAGCAACACCAAAATTTGACTAAGAAATGTGGTCTGAATAAACTATCACTAGGTAATTTTTAAAAGAATGGCCTAACAGTTCAACTTTAAGTACTATGGATATTTAAGGACATTAATATAAACAAGGATTAATCTATTATGTCTTCATAATTAGAAAGCCCAAATCATTGTTTATTTGATAATTAAACTATAGATAAAACATGATGCTATTTTATTTTTTAAAAAACAGCTATAATTTTAATAGTAGTTCAGTATAGTAATTACTGTATTACAAAAGGTACAGCAATGTAAGATACATCAATATCTTCTTATTCTCAGAATTAAGCAAATTCAGAACTTGGAGGGGGCAGCCCAGTGGCATAGTGGCTAAGTTCTCAGGCTCTGCTTTAGCAGCCCAGGTTCCCCGGTTAGATCCTGGGCATGGACCTACACACTGCTCATCAAGCCATGCTGTGGCAGCATCCCACACAGAAGAACTAGAAGGACTTACAAATAGGACATACAACTATGTACTTGGGCTTTGGGAAGAAAAAAAGAGGAAGATCAGCAACAGATGTTAGCTCAGGGCTAATCTTCCTCACAATAAAAAAAAAAAAGAACTTGGAACTTTTCTAAGTGTCAGTAAACTTAGACAATACTGTCAATATTTGAACGTGTAGGTACTTTAATGTTATAAATTTCTTTGTGATACATTTTATTACTATGAAGACTATATAGAATAAGTGCTAACCACAATCCACTGACATTCAAATATTTCAAAAATAAGACTATTGAATTAAATATACTTTGTTTTCTACAGTTAGCTTATTTTACCTTTAAAAATGTCTATATTTAACCAAAAATTATATAATTATCATGCTTTAATACTAAGAACTACAATAATCTTTAAGTATAATTTCAACCACAAACCAGATTGTAATGTTTCATGCTCTGTCTTCCTTTTGATGAAAACTGTTCAATTTGAAAACGTTCTCAATATTAGAAAAATGTCATTTACAATGATCAGATGACACTTCTTTGAAACATAAAATGATGGTTAACCATGGACTTCATTATCATGGTAGTGATCATGAAAATAGAAGGCTACATAATACTATCCTAAAGGGAAAAATATGGGAGTTTAACGACTTGAAAAAAAATTTTATCAGACAAAGCTGTTAAAGAAGCAAAGTGTCTGTATATTATTGAAGTTAAGCTAGTATAAACTAAAATTAGAGTGTTATAACTTTAAGATATTAAATATACTCTCTACAGTAACCACAAAGAAAATAGCTATAGAATCTGAATAGACACATAACTAGTAAAGAGATTGAATCAGTAATTTTAAAAAGTTTCCCAAAAAAGAAAATTCTTTGACCCAACGGCTTCACTGGTGAATTATACCAAACATTTAAAGAAGAAATAATATGAATATTTCTCAAAATTTTACCAAAAAAAATTTGAATACAAGGGAATACTTTTAACTCATGCTTTGAGGCCAGCACTACCCTGATACCAAAGTCAAAGACACTACAAGAAAACTGCAGATCAATATTCCTTATGAACGTTGATGCTAAAACCCTCAAAAAATATTAGAAAACTTAGTTCAGCAACATGTTAAAAGGATTATAAACCATGAGCAAGGGATTTGTTCCTGGAATGCAAGGATGGTGCAACATACATCAATCGATCAATGTAATACACTGCATTAACAAAATAAAGGGAAAAAACACACATGATCATCTTCAATAGATTCAGAAAAATTATTTGACAAAATTCAACACCCTTTCGTGATAAAAACACTCAAAATTTTAAGAATAGAAGGAAACTACCTCAGCATAATAAAATGCCAAAAACCCACAGTGAACATTTTATCAATGATGAAAGAATGAAAGCTTTTCCTCTAATATCAGGAACAAGGCAAGGATTACCTCTTCTATTCAACATAGTACTGGATGTTCCAGGCATAGAAACTGGGCAAGAAAAATAAAATAAAAGGCAACCAAATTGTGAAGGAAAAAGTAAACATCTTTGTTCACAGATGATATGATCTCATATGTAGAAATCCCAGAAGATTACACAAAAAAACTTAAAATTAATAAATGAATTAACCAAAGTAGCAGGATACAAAGTTGACACACAAGAATTAGTTGCATTACCATACACTGAGTGAGAAATTTGAACAGGAGATGAAGAAAACAATTTGATTTAGAATATCATTAAAAAATCAGGAATTAACTGAGGTGAAGGATTTGGATGGTGAAAGCAACAAAAACATTTCTGAAAGAAATTAAAAAACACATAAATAAATGGAAAGACATGTCATGTTTATGTATCAGAAGACTTATTATTGTTAAGATGTCAATAATATCCAAAGTGATCTATAGATTTAATATAATCCCTATCAAGATACTGATGATGTTTTTTGCAGAAGTAGAAAAACTCATTTTAAAATTCTTACAGAATCTCAAAGGACCCCAGATAGCCAAAACAATCCTTAAAAAGAATAACAAAGCAGAAGGACTCATACTTCCTGATTTCAAAACTTACTACAAAGCTACAGTAATCAAAACTGTGTGGTACTGGCATAAAGACAGACCAATGGAATAGAATGGAGAGTCCAGAAATAAATCACATATATGGTGAAATGATTTTCAACAAGGGTGCCAAGCCTATTTAATGAGAGGAAAGACAGTCTTTTCAACAAATGCTGCTGAGAAAACAGAATATCCACGTGCAAAAGAATGAAGTTATACCCTTACCTAACACCACATACAAAAATTAATTTAAAATGGATCCATGACCTAAATGTAAGACCTAAAACTATATAACTCCTAGAAGAAAACAGGTCAAAAGCTTCATGACATTGGGTTTGGTAGTGATTTCTTGGATATGATACCAAAGGCACAGGCAACGAAAGAAAATATAGACAAATTAGACTTCATAAAAATTGAAAATTTTTCCATGAAAAGACACTATCGAGAACTTCCAGTTTCTAGTTCTGAATATAAGGAGCTTGGAAATCACCACTCCATCCTAATAACAAGTGAAAAGCTGAACAAACTGAAAAATCAACAACTTTTCCTGGATGTATAAGATAGGAAAGGACACAGGACAAATCACTGCCCCCAAGACTACAGAGACAGGTAGGGAAATACATGGTGTCACAGACTACTAGTGCAGAGACTCAAGAGTGGGAACCAGTGCTGGAGTAGGGAAATCTGAACTGTAATGGACAAATTGCTGGTAGCTCATTGTGGACAAGACTGAAAGTTGAAAACTCCAGGAGGAAGCAGTCATGGGGGGCCCCCAGAATATTTTGAGATTTACCTCCAGGAGCTTGAACAGATTCCCACAGTTAGATATCAGAGAAAAATCCTCTCATGCTTCTGGCAGTGGGAGGGGGAAAAGAACCATTTTGAAATACTCAGAGCACCCTGTTCTTCTTAACAAGGCATTCCCTCAGGGGAAACTAATGAGATACTAACCTCTTGGGTTATTATCAGAGCCTAACTGATCTGGGGGAAGAGAAATACCCAATTCCAACAGGCTCTAGCCTTCCATGAGGGAGGAGGAAAATACCCAACTACAGAGCGTTCTAGCCATCCTGTCTGACCTGGAGGGAGGGTAGAAAAAACTGAGAAACACTCGTAAAGTTCACAGTCTAGATGCATAAGCTCAGGAAAAGACTGAGAATCATAGAACTATAGAATGCTTCCCTTCCTCCCTAAGCCTCACCACCATGTAATTACAGATCTATTTACAGCAGTTCCTTGTACCTGATACATCATGTCCAGCTGTCAAGAAAAAATTACGAGGCACATCAAAAGGCAAAAAAAGAAAACTACAACTTGAAGAGACAGAGTCAACATCAGAACCAGACATGACAGGGATGTTGGAATTATCAGACTGGGAGTTTAAAAGAACTATGATTAATATGCTAAGGGCTCCAATGGATAAAGTAGACAGCATGCAAGAGCAGATGGGTGATGTAAATGGAGAGATGGAAATCCTAAGAAAGAACCAAAAAGAAACGCTAGAGACAAAAAACACTGTAGCAGAAATGGAAGCTGCCTTTAATGGGCTCATTAGTAGACTGAACATGGCAGAGGAAAGAATCTCTGAGCTAGGGGATATATCAACAGGATCCTCAAAAACCAAAAAGCAAAGAGAACAAAGACTGAAAACACAGAACAGAATATCCAAGAACTGTAGGACAACAACAAAAGGTATAACATATATGTAAGGGGAATACCAGAAGAAAGACAGAAAAAAAGAGAAGAAATATTGGAAATAATAATGACTGAGGGGCCGGCCGGTGTTGCAGCAGTTAACTTTGCATGTTCTGCTTCTCAGCAGCCCGGGGTTCGCCAGTTCAGATCCCGGGTGCAGACATGGCACCACTTGACAAAAAGCCATGCTGTGGTAGGCGTCCCACATATAAAGCAGAGGAAGATGGGCATGGATGTTAGGTCAGGGCCAGTCTTCCTCAGCAAACAGAGGAAGATTGGCAGTGGTTAGTTCAGGGCTAACCTTCCTCAAAAAAAAAAAAATAATGACCAAGATTTTCGCCCAAATTAATGTCAGACACTAAATCACAGATCTATAAAGCTCAGAATAACACCAAGCAGGATAAATACCAAAAAATCTACACCTAGGAGTATCAATTTCAAACTACAGAAAATCAAACATTAAAAGCTAACACTGAAAGAAGCCAGAGGGGAAAAAACATCTTACCTATAGAGGAACAAAGATAAAAATTACATCCAACTTCTCCTCAAACACCATGAGAACTTCCTCAACTTGATAAAGAGCTTCGATGACAACCCACAGCTAACATTATACTTAATTGTGAAGAATTGAATGTTTTCACCCCAAGATTTGGAAAAAGGCCAGGATGTGTGATCTCACTAGTTTTATTTAGCATAGTGCTGGAAGTTCTACCCCGTGTAATAAAGTGAGAAAAGGAAATAAGAAGCGTACAGATGAGAAAGAAAGAAATAAAACTGTTGCTATTTACAAATGACACAATTGTGTACATTAAAATCCCAAGGAATTAAAAAAAACCTCCAAGAATAAGTGAGTTCAGCAATGTCACAGAATGCAAGATAAACATACAAAAATGAATTGTATCTCCATATACTAAAAATGAAAATACACATATCAAAATTAAGCTTAAAATATAATACCACTCACATTAGCTCAAGAAAAGATACCTAGGTGTAAATGTAACAAAATATGTATAGGATTTGAATTCTGAAAACTACACAAAACAGCGATGAAAGAAATCAAAGAATATTTAAATAAATGGAGAGAAATGCTACATTTATGAATTGGGTGACTCAGCATGTCATGGTGAGATGCCAATTTCTCCTGAATTAATATATAGAATTAACACAATTCCTACCAAAATCCCAGCAAGATTTTCCATAGATATAAAAGAGATTATATGGAATGGTAAAGGAACTAGCATGCCTAAAGCAATTTTTAAAAACAAGAAATAAGTAGGAGGAATTACTGTACCCTATTTTAAGATTTATTTTATAGCTACAGAAATCAAAACTGTGTTATTGGCAGATGAATAGACACATATATCAATGGAACAAAATAAACAATCCAAAAATAGACCCATGCAAATGTGCTGAACCAAATGAATTTTGGCAAAGATGCAAAAGTGATTAAATGCAGGAAAGATAGCTTTTTCTTTTCTTTTTTTTGTTTGAGGAAGATCATCGCTGAGCTAACATCTGTGCCAAAAAGAGAGGTTTTCAACAAATGATGTTGGAATGATTGGACTTTGTTAGGCAAAAAAAATAAGCATTGGGGCCAGCCCGGTGGCATAGTGGTGAAGTTCACACACTCTGCTTCGGTGGTCCAGGGTTTGCAGGTCCAGATCCCAGGCATGGACCTACACGCTGCTCATCAAGCCACACTGTGGCAGCATCCCACATACAATATAGAGGAAGATTGGCACAGATGTTATCTCAGGGACAATCTTCCTCAAGCAAAAAGAGGAGGATTAGCAATGGATGATAGCTTAGGGCCAATCTTCCTCACCAAAAAAATAAAATAAGTATTGACATAAGTCTCACATCTTATACTAAAATTAATTTTAAATGGATCACACTTAAAAGTAAAATATAAAACTCTAAAACTTTTAGAAAAAACATAGGAGAAAATTTTCAGGATCTAAGGTTAGGCAAAAAGTTCTTAGACTCAACGTGAAAAGCACAGTCTATAAAAGAAAAAATTGATAAATTGGACTTCATCAAAATTTAAGAACTTTACCTTTGTGAAATATCATATTTAGAGTATGACAAGAAAAACTACATATTTTGGAGAAATGGCAAGCACATATCTGACAAAGGACTTGCATCTAGAATATATAATGGACCATCAAAACTCAACAGTAAAAAATCAAACAGCCCAGTTAGAACCTGGGCAAAAGACATGAAGACACATTTCACCAAAGAAGATATACAGATGGCAAAGAAACACCGGAAAATATTGTCAACACCAGTAGCTATTGGGGAAATGGAAATTAAAACTACAATGAAATATCATTACACATCTATCAGAATGGCTCATATTAAAAATTGTCATGTCAAATGTTAGTGAGAATGCAGAGAAACTAGATCACTCGTACATGGCTGGTGAGAACGTAAAATACCACAGCCACTCTGGAAAACAGTTTGGCAAATTCTTTTTAAAGAAATAAACATAGGGCCAGCCCCTGTGGCCTAGTGGTTAAGTTTGGCATGCTTGGCTTTGGTTCCTGGGCGTGCACCTACACCACTCATCTGTCAGTGGCCATGCTGTGGCGGTGGCTCACATACAAAAAGTGGATTGGCAACAGATGTTAGTTCAGGGAAAATCTTCCTCAGCAAAAAAAATAAAGTAAAATAAAATAGACATAGACTTGTAACTGCACTCCTGGGCATTTATCTCAGAGAAATGAAACCTTATGTTCACACAAAAACCTTTGCATGAATGTTGATAGCAGCATTATTTATAATATCCAAAAAATTAAAAACAACTCAGATGTTCTTCAATGGGAGAATGGTAAAACTATGGTATCTCCATATCATGGAATTGTATTCAGTAATAAATAGGAACTAATAATTGATACATGCAACAACCTGGATTATTTTCCAGAGAATTACACCAAGTGAAGAAAAAAAACTAATGCTAAAAGGTTACATATTGTATTATTCCTCTTATATATCATTCTTGAAATGACAATATTTTAGAAACAGGTAACAAATTAGTCATTGCAGGGACCAAGGAATAAGTGAGTGTGAGTATAAAAGGGCAACATGAGGGATCCTTATGATGATGGAAATGTTCAATATCTTGACTGCATTAACATCAATATCCTGGATGTGATATTGTACTATAGTGTTGCAAGATGTTACCATTGGGGGAAATTGGGTAAAGGGTAGGGGGAATTATTATTTCTTACAACTGCATGTGAATCTATAATTATCTCAAGTAAAAAGTTTTATTATAAAATCAGGAGTGATGCCAGCAAACTGGTAGCCTAGGAAGTTCCAAGTTCTCATTCCCTCACAAAAACATCCAAAAAACAACCAGAAGCTGTCTGAATCAACCTTGTAGGAGCTCTGGAAAACAGTCAAAGGTTTACAGCAACCAAGCAAATGCCCAATCAGGAAAAAGCCATCTTCAAAATAGTAAGACAGTTTTATGGTGATTTTACTCATCCTTGCCCCACCCCCTCCCTGGCATAGCATCACACTTAGTCATGAACAGATGGCAGCCCAGTTTCTAGTTGCCTTCCTTGAACTAGAGGGAGCAGAGCAGACTTTATTTGCAAGTTATTGGGTGTATCTGTTCTAATTTGTCTGTGGGATACCTAAAGAACAGAAGCGAGGCATTTGCTATTTTGTGTAACTCACTGCGCATGTGGGAAAAATGATGGGCACCATTCATCAAAGTGAACTACAAACCCACTGACACCTGGGGCAAGAGATTATGTATAGAGTCATACAAGAGGCCATCTAAGACCTGAAAGAGAAGCTGAGGTGAGACTTTTTTAAAAAATTAAGACATTCAAAAGCAGCTGCTTATGGGAGAATTCAGAAAGCCATGTGCATATCCAGGCAAGATGCATGTTCAGAAAAGTCCTGAGAAGACCTTAAGCTATCATCTTGGGCTGATCCCTAGGGACAGAACAAGCCCAGCTAAGTGATGAAGAAGTGCCTTAACATAGAGCCAATTTGCTAAGACTGGGAGAGGGGCTGTTCTTGCTGTCTTTCTCTTTTGTTTTTATTTTTGTTTGTTTGTCTCAGCTCCTGTCATTCAAGGAATTCTCTATCAAAACATTAGTTGAACATGAGCTAAAGGAACAGAGACTTCAGTGATCATACTCAACAAGGGATAGTCTTTGAAAAAAAGTTTAGAAAATTCTCAAAACAAAAGTCTACCACAGTCTTCAACAATTAAAAAAAAAAAACAGCAAACTCCGAGGAAGGGGGATAATCTGATTTCCAGAGTTACCAGGTAATAGCTAAGTATCCAATTAAAAAAAAATTACAGGGCATACAAAAAAAAATAGGAAAACATGGCTTATTCAAGAAAACAAAATTAATTGGCAGAAATCATCCCTGAGGGAGCCCAGACATCGGACTTAATGGACAAAGATTTTTAAATAACTGTTTTAAATATGTTAAAAGAGCTAAGGAAAAACATGGACAAAGAAGTAAGGGAAATCAGGAGAATGATATATGAACAAAGTGAGACTATCAACACAGGGATAGAAATTCTGAAAAGGAACCAAACGAATTCTGTAGCTAAAAAATACCACTGAAATGAAAAACTTACCAGAGGGGTCCAACAGCAGATTTGAGTAGGCAGAAAAAAAGTCAGCAAACTCAAAGAGGGGACAACAGAGTTTATTGTCTGAGGAACAGAGAAAAAAAAGATTGAAGTTTCCCCTAAGGGACTTATGGAACACCATCAAGAATAAAAATACATGCGTTATTAGAGTCCCAGAAGGAAAAAAGAAAGACAAATGGGTACAAATATTATTTGAAAACTTAATGGCCAAAACCTTCCTAAATTTGATGAAAGACGTTATCTACAAAACCAAGAATCTCAATGACTTCCAAGTAGGATAAATTTCAAGAAATTCACACTAAGACATATTATTATCAAATTGTCAAAAGACAAGGAATCTTGAAAGCAGCAAAAAAGAAGCTACTCAGCATGTACAAGGAATGCTCAATAAAATTATCAACTGACTTCTTATCAAAAACCTTTAAGCCAGAAGGCAGTGGGACAATATATTTACAATGCTGAAAGAAAATCTGTCAACCAAAAATTATATATTTGGCAAATTGTCCTTCAAAAGTGAATGAGAAGTTAAGACACTCCAAGATAAACACAAGGGAGTTCATTACCACTATACCTACCCTACGAGAAATGTTAAAGAGAGTCCTTTAGGTTGAAATTAAAGGATGCTAGACAGTAACTTGAATTTGAATGAAGATACAAATATCTTCAGCAAATGAAAATAGATAGGCATATACAAAAGCTAATATTGTAATTTTGGTTAGTAACTCCCTTTTTGTTTTCTACATAATTTAAAAGACAAATGCATAAAAAATAATTTAAATCTATGTTATCAGCACACAATGTATAAAGACGTAATGTGACACATCAAAACATAAAAGGGGGAAGATGGAGCTGCATAGGAGGAGAGTTCTTGTATGTGATTCAAGTTAACTTGGTATCAACTCAAATGAGATCACCATAACTTGAGGGTCTTATATGTAATCCCCATGGTAATCACAAAGATAATATCTACAGGGAAAAACACAGAGGAAATGGGAAGGGAATCAATACATGTGACTACGAAAAATCAACTAAACACAAAGGAAGATGTTATTGGAGTAAATGAGGGACAAAAAAAAAGCTGTAAGACATACATAAAATAAATAGCAAAGTGGCAGAAGTAAATGCTTCCTTATCAGTACACCATTATTGTAAATGTAAATGGATTAAATTCTCTATTCAAAAGGCAAAGATTTGCAGAATGGATTTTCAAAAAATGATCCAATTCTATACTTTCTACATAGGCAGCATAGAATTTTTTTGGTTTTTGTTTTATTGAGGTCACATTGGTTTATAACATTATGTAAATTTCAGGTGTGCATCATTATCTTTCAACTTCTGTATAGACTGCATCATGTTTACTACCGAAAGTTTAACTTCCATCCATCACCATACGTATGTGCCCTGTTACCCCTTTGCCCTCCCCCCAGTCCTGTTCACCTCTGGTAACTACCAATCTGTTTCCATATCTATGTGTTTGTTTATCTTCCACATATGAATGAAATCACTGGTATTTTTCTTTCTCTGTCTGACTTATTTCACTTAGCATAATATCCTCAAGATCCATCCATATTGTCATAAATGGCATGATTTCATCTTTTTTAATGGCCTGATAGTACTCTATTATATATACCATATTTTCTTTATCTATTAATCCATTCGTGGGCACTTAGGTTGCTTCAAAGTCTTGGCTATTGTGAATAATGCTGCAATAAGCATAAGGATGAATATATATTTTCAAATTAGTATTTTTATGTTCTTTGGATAAATACCCAGAAGTGGAATAGCTGGATTATATGGTTTTTCTATTCTTAATGTTTTGAGAAATCTCCATACTGTTTTCCATAGTGGCTGCAGCAGTTTGCATTCCCACCAGCAGTGTATGAGCGTTCCCTTTTCACCACATCCTCTCCAACAATTGTTATTTCTTGTCTCTTTAATAATAGCCATTCTGACTGTGGTTTTGATTTGTATTTCCCTAATAATTAGAGATTTTTGGCAATTTTTCATGTACCTGTTGGCCATCTGTAAATTTTCTCTGGAAAAATGTCTGTTGATATCCTCTGCCCATTTTCTGATTGGGTTGTTCTTTTTTTGTTACTGAGTTGTATGAGTTCTTTATATATTTTGGAAATTAACCACTTATCAGATATATGATTTGCAAATATTTTCTCCCCATTGGTGGGTTGTCTTTTCATTTTGTTGATGGTTTCCTTTGCCATGCAGAGGCTATTTAGTTTGATGTAGTCGCATTTGTTTATTTTTTCTTTTATTTCCCTTGCCTCAGGAGACATGGTATTCAAAAAGATACTGCTAAGACCGATGTCAAAGAGTGTACTGCCTATGTTTTCTTCTAGGATTTTTATGGTTTCAGGCCTTACATTGAAGTCTTTAATCCATTTTGAGTTATTTTTTTTATATGATGTAAGATAATGGTCTACTTTCATTCTTTTGCATGTGACTGTCCAGTTTTACCAACAACATTTATTGAAGAGACTTTCCTTTCTCCATTGTATGTTCTTGGCTCCTTTGTCAAAAGTTAGCTGTCCATAGATGTGTGGTTTTATTTCTGAGCTCTCAATTCTGTTGCATTGATCTATGGGTCTGTTTTCCTGCCAGTGCCATGCTGTTTTGATTACTATCTGTAACAGTATTGCAGTACTATAATATATTGCAGTACTGTAATTGTATTGCTCTGCAGTACATTTTGAATTCGGGGAGTGGATACCTCCAGCTTTGTTCTTTTTTCTCAGGATTGCTTTGGCTCTTTGGGGTCTTTTGTTGTTCCATGTAAATTTTAGGATTCTTTGTTCTATAGCCATGAAAAATGTCACTGGGATTCTAATCAAGATTACACTGAATCTGTAGAATGCTTTAGGTAATATGGACATTTTAACTATGTTCATTCTTCCAATCCATGAGCACTGAATATCCTTCCATTTCTTTATGCCTTCTTCAATTGATTTCAATAAAGTCTTATAGTTTTCAGTACGTAAGTCTTTCACCTCCTTGGTTAAATTTATTACTAGGTATTTTATTCTTTTTGTTGCAATTGTAGATGGATTGTATTCTTGATTTCTCTTTCTGCTATTTCGTTGTTAGTGTATAGAAATGCAACCGATTTTTGTGTGTTCATTTTGTACCCTGCAACTGCAACTGTATTCATTAATTATTTCTAATAGTTTTTGGTGAATTCTTTAGGGTTTTCTATATGTAGAATCATGTCATCCACAAATAGTGACAGTTTACTTTTTCCTTTCCAATTTCAATTTCTTTTTTTTTTTCTTTTTCTTGCCTAATAGTTCTGGCTAGGACTTCCAAATACTGTGTTGAATAAGAGTGGCAAGAATGGGCACCCTTGTCTTGTTCCTGTTATTAGAGGAATAGCTTTCAGTTCTTCACTACTGAGTATGATGTTAGCTGTGGGCTTGTCATATATGACCTTCATTATGTTGAAGTACTTTCCTTCAATACACATTTTATTGAGAGTTTTTATCATAAGTGGATGTTGAATATTGTCAAACACTTTCTCTGCATCTATTTAGATGATCATATAATTTTTATTCTTCGTTTTGGTAATGTGGTGTATCACACTGATTGATTTGCAGATGTTGAACCATTCCCCTGTCCCTGGAGTAAATTCCACTGGATCATGATGTACAACCCTTTTAATGTATTGTTGTATTCAATTTGCTGTTTTGCTGGGGATTTTTGCATCTATGTTCATCAGTGATATTGGCCTGTAATTTTCCTCTTTCTTTTTTTTTTTTTTTTTTGTTTTTAGGAAGATTAGCCCTGAGCTAACTGCTGCCAATCCTCCTCTTTTTGCTGAGGAAGGCTGACCCTGAGCAAACATCCATGCCCATCTTCCTCTACTTTATATGTGGGATGCCTACCACAGCATGGCATGTCAAGCAGTGCCATGTCCGCACCCAGGATCTGAACCAGTGAACCCTGGGCTGCCAAAGTGGAACGTGTGCACTTAACTGCTGCACCACTGGGCCGGCCCCTGTAATTTTCCTCTTTTGTGTTGTCCTTGACTGGTTTTGCATTCAGGGTAATGTCAGCCTTATAAAATGAGTTAGAAAGCATCCTGTCTCTTCTATTTTTTGGAAGACTTTGAGAAGGATGGGTATTAAATCTTCTTTGAATGTTTGGTAGAATTCACTGGAGAAGCCATCTGGTCCTGGACTTTTTTAGGGGGAAGGGGTTGATTACTGTTTCAATCCCTTTATTTGTGATTGGTCTATTCAGATTCTCTATTTCTTCTTGATTCAGTTTTGAGAGGTTGTATGATTCTAAGAATTTATCCATTTCTTCTAGGCTATACAATCTGTTGGTGTGTAGCTTTTCATAGTATTCTCTTATAATTCTTTGTATTTCTGGGGTATCCATTGTAATTTCTCCTCTTTCATTTCTGATTTTATTTATTTGAGCCTTCTCTCTTTTTTCTTAGTGAGCCTAGGTAAGGGTTTGTAAATTTTGTTTATCTTTTCAAGGAACCAGTTCTTAGTTTCATTGATCCCTTCTATTGTCTTTTTAGTCTGTATTTCATTTATTTCTGCTCTGATTTTTATTATTTCCTCCTTTGCACTGACTTCGGGCTTTGTTTGTTCTTCTTTTTCTAGCTCTTTTAGGTATAGTGTTATATTGTTTATTTGAGATTTTTCTTGTTTCTTGAGGTAGGCTTGTATTGCTATATACTTCCCTCTTAGTACCACTTTTGCTGCATCCATAGTTTCGGTATGTAGTGTTTTCGTTTTCATTTGCCTCCAGGTATTTTTAAATTTCTCCTTTGATTTCTTCTTTGATCCAGCAGTTGTTCAGTAGCACATTGTTTAATGTCCACATATTTGTGACTTTTCCAGCTTTTTTCTTTTAGTTCATTTCTAGTTTCACATTGTGGTCAGAAAAGATGTTTGATATGATTTCAATTTTCTTACATTTATTGAGGCTTGTTTCGTTTACCAACATATGGTCTATCTTTGAGAATGTTACATGTGCACTTGGGAAGAAAGTGTATTCTGCTGCTTTTGGATGGAATGTTTTATATTATCTATTAAGTCCATCTGGTCTAGTGTCTCATTTAAGGCCAATGTTTCCTTGCTGACTTTCTATCTGGATGACCTATCCCACTGATATAAGTGGGGTGTTACAGTCCCCTATTATTATTTTATTGCTATCAACTTCTCCCTTTAGAGCTGTTAATAGTTGCTCTATATACTTTGGTGCTCCTATGTTAGATGCATATATATTAATAAGTGTTATGTCTTCTTGGTGGAATGTTCCTTTTATCATTATATAATACCCATCTTTGTCTCATTATCTTTTTTGCCTTGAAGTCTATTTTGTCTGATACAAATACAGCTACATCTATTTTCTTTTGGTTGCCATTTGCTTGCAGTATCATCTTCCACCCCTTCACTCTGAGCCTATGTTTTTCTTTAGAGCTGAGATGGGTCTCCTGGAGGCAGCATATTGTTGGGTCTTGTGTTGTTGTTTTTTTTTGTTCTCCCCAAAGCCCCAGTACATAGTTGTATATCCTAGTTGTAAGTCATTCTATTTATTCTATACAGGATGCTGCCACAGCATGGCTTGATGATTGGTGTGTAGATACACGCCCAGGATCCAAACCAGCAAATCCCAGGCTGCTGAAGTGGAGCACACAAACTTAACCATTCAACCATGGGGCCAGCCCTGGGTCTTGTTTTTTAATCCATCCAGTTACTCTGTGTGTTTTGATTCGTGAGTTCAATCCATTTACATTTAGATTGATAACTGATATAAGAGGGCTTAATACTGTCATTTTATCTTTTGTTTTCTGGTTGTTCTATATTTCCATTGTTTTTTTTCCTTGTCTTTCTATCTGCCGTTTCAGTTTGGTGGTTTCCTGTGATTTTTTTCTCAGTTTCCTCTTTATGATTTGCAACTCTGCTCTGATTTTTTGTTTTGTGGTTACCATGAGGTTTGTATAAAAGATCTCATAGATGAGATAGTCCTTTTTCTGCTAATAACCTGTTATCTCCATTAGCCTATGCAGGTTTCATCCTTTTCCTCTTCCCTAAGTTTTTGTTGCCACAAATTATTCTTTTTTGTGTTGTGAGTTTGTTACCAAATTGAAGTGGTTATGGTTGTTTTTGATGCTTTCTTTTACTTTAGCTTTTATGTTGAATTAAGTGTTTACTAACCAATTCTGATATAGAATTACAATTTTCTGACTCTATCTGTCTACTTATCACCTTGCTCAAAGCTTTGTAAACCTTTGCCTTTTTGTTTCAGGTAGGAGGGCTCCTTTCAACATTTATTGTAAGGCAATGAACTCCCTCAGCATTTGTTTGTCTGGTAAAGCCTTTATTTCTCCTTCATATCTGAAGGATAACTTTGCTGAATAGAGTATTCTTGACTGGTAGTTTTTGTCTTTCAATGTCTTAAATATATCATTCCACTTTCTCCTAGTCTATAGAGTTTCTGCTGAGAAATCCATCGAATGCTTGATGGGGGTTCCTTTGTAAGTTATTTTCTTCTCTTTGGCCACCCTTAATATTCTTTCTCTGTCATTGTCTTTTGATAGTTTTAATATAATATGCCTAGGAAAAAGTCTTTTTGCATTGAGATAATTTGGACTTATGTTAGCTTCATGTACTTGTATATCCAATTACTTCCCTAGGTTTGAGAAGTTCTCAGCTATTATTTCTTTGAATTAGCTTTCTGCTCCTTTCTACTTCTCTTCTCCTTCTGGGATACTGATTATCTTTATGTTGCTTTTCCTAATTGAGTTGGATATTTTTTGTAGGATTTATTCACTTTTTAAAAATCTTAGACCTTTCTCCTCTTCTATCTGAATCCTTTCTAGATGTCTATCTTTGAGCTTGCTAATTGTCTCTTCCGTATGGTCTGCTCTAGTTCCAATGCTTTCTACTTTATTTTCCATCTCATTAATTGTGTTCTTCATCTCCAGGATCTCTGTTAGGATTTTTGGTTTTTGTTTTTAGAGTTTCATCTCTTTGGTGAAGTACTCCTTCAGCTCATTAATTTTATTTCTGAGTTTATTGAACCATCTTTCTGAGTTTTCTTGTAACTCATTGAGTTTCTTCATGACAGCTATTTTGAATTCCCTGTCAGTTAGATTGTAATATTCTGTGTCTTCAAGTTTGGTTTCTGGAGAGTTGTCATTTTCTTTCTTTTCTACTGTGTTACTGTAGTTCTTTATGGTGCTTGATGAGTTGATGCTCTGCCAGTGCATTTGTGGTAGTAAACACATTTCTTATTTGGATAAGGCTTTGGTTACTTTGATTCTGAGCTGCCTTTGGCTGAATTTGAAAGCCTGAACTTTTCACACACTACTGCTTCTGCCAGAGGCATTGTCTGTGCCCTCCTTGTGCTTCTGTGCCTCTGAGGTTCCTGGTGCCTTGTGGCTTATGAAGTCACTGCAGTCTTGGTTGTCACCACCAGGATCACCAGGGTGTGAGCACTTCTGCTGCTTCCTGGTCACCTGGGTTTCATGTTCCCCCACTGGCTCTCTGCAAGCTCTCCATGGGGTCAGATGCTGCTGCCCCATGCACCAGCAGTGCTGTTGCTCCCAGGTTATCTGGGTGTGCTGGCAGTACTGCTGCCAGGGGTGCTGGGTTCACAGGTGTTGCTGTCATTTCCAGGGACCCAAGGTCTTGTATGCAGCCCCTACTGCTGGTAGAGCCAGTGTCAGGGGTGCTACCACTGGGGGTTGGGTCACGGGTTCTGCTGTGGCTCCTAAAGCCTCAGTTAATAGGTGCCATCTGCACTGCACTGGGAGGGGCAGGAGCTAAGCCACAAGTGCCATGTCTGCTCCTGAAGCTTCTTGGTGCCAGCATATGCTGGTATGCTCCTTGAAACATTGGGTCAGGGCACAATCACCACTGCCAGGAGCATCTGCATTTTGGATTGCCACTGCCAGGGAAGGGATGGGGACTGCTTCCCTAATTCCGCTGACTCCCAGATGTCCAGTCCACCCACCTTCAGATGTATAGATGCATGGATCTCTCAGGTGCTCCTGTGTGCTCTGCAGGGAGTCCTTTCTTGGTCAATGGATGTCCCACTGGTTGTAACTTAGAGGGGAGAGACAAAGGAAACAACTCACTCCACCATAATGCTGACATTGCTCCCAGGAGACACACTTTCGATTCAAAGATACAAGTAGATTGAAAGGGTTGGGGCCACCCTTGTGGTGTAGTGGTTAAATTCACAAGCTCCACTTTGGCAGCCCAGGGTTTTCCAGTTCAGATCATGGGCATGGACCTAGCACCACTCATCAAGCCATGCTGAGGTGGTGTCCCACATAGAAGAACTAGAAGGACCCACAACTAGGATATACAACTATGTACTGGGGCTTTAGGGAGAAATAAAAAAATGAAGATTGGCAACAGATGTTAGTTCAATGACAATCTTCCTCACCAAAAAAAAAAGGAAAGTGTTGTGAAAAAGTTATATCTTGCAAACAGTAGCCATACAAAAGCTAGAGTGGCTATACTTGTATCAGACAAAATGGACTTTAAAACAAAAATGTTACTAGAGCTAAAGAGTGACACTTTATATTGATAAAAGGGTCATGCTATCTTGAAATTATAAAAATTATAAACAGATATCCAGCAACACAGAGCCCTAACACATAACAATAGAGCCCCAAAATACATGAAGCAAAGCTGACAGAATTGAGGGAATAAATCAACAATTCAACAATAGATGGAGACTTCAATATTCTGCTATCAATACTGTAGAAAACAACTATGCAGAAGATCAACAAGGAAATAGAAGACTTGAACAAAAGTCTATACAAACTAGATCTAACAGATCTTCTACAGAGAACTCCATCCAACAAAAGCAGAAAACACACTCTTCTCAAGTGTGTCTGTAACATTCTCCAGGTTAAACCATATGCTAAGTCAAAAAGCAAGCCTCAATAAATTTAAAAGAATTGAACTCATAAAAGGATGATCTCCTTTAATGGTGACTGGAAATTAATGACAGAAATTTGAGAAACACAGAAAAAGTGTGAAAATTAAACAATACAGTACTAAATAACCAATGGGAAAAAGAAGAAATCTCAAGAGAAATAAGAAAATGGTTTGACGTAAATAAAAATATTGCACAACAGGGGCTGGCCCCATGGCCAAGTGGTTAAGTTTGCACACTCCACTGCAGGCGGCCCAGTGTTTCATCAGTTCGAATCCTGGGCATGGACATGGAACTGCTCATCAAGCCACGCTGAGGTGGTGTCCCACATGCCACAACTAGAAGGACCCACAACTAAGAATATACAACTATGTACTGGGGGGCTTTGGGGAGAAAAAGGAAAAGAATAAAAAAAATAAAGTATTGCACAACATACCAAAACTTATGGGGGACAAGTGCTTAGAGGGAAATTTATAGCTGTACACCTATATTCAAAAAGAAGAATGCTCTCAAATCAACAAACTAAACTTCCACCTTAAGACACTGAAAGAAAAAAAGAAAACTAAACCCAAAGCAATCAGAAGGAAAGAAATAATAAGAAATAGAGTGGATATTGATGAACTAGAGTATAGAAAAAGCATAAAGTAAATATCAATGAGACCAAGAGTTAGTTCTTTGAAAAGATCAATAAAATTGACAAACCTTTAGCTAGACTGACCAAGAGAAAAAGAGAGAAGAATCAAATTAATAAAATCAGAAATAAAAGCAGGAACATTACTCCTGACTTTCTAGAAATACACGCATACCTCATCTTTCAGATACCGTGTTTTTCACAAATTGAAGGTTTGTGGTAACCCTGAGTCAAGCAAGTCCGTCAGTGCCAGTTTTCCAACACCATTTGCTCACTGTGTCACATTTTGGTGATTCTCACAATAATTCGAACTTTTTAATTATTATTATTATATTTGTTATGGTGATCTGTAATCAGTGATCTTTGAGGTTATTATTGTAATTGTTTTGGGGTGCCACAAATCATGCCCACATAAGATGGCAAACTTAATCAGTAAATGTTGTGTATGTTCTGATTACTCCAATCAGCAGCCATTCCAAGATCTCTCTCCCTCACCTCAGGCCTCCCTATCCTTGGAGACACAACAACAGTGAAACCAGGCCAATTAAAGACCCTACAATAGCCTCTAAGCGTTCAAGTGAAAGGAATAGTTGCACAGTTCTCACCTTAAATCAAAAGCTAGATATGATTAAGCTTAGTGACAAAGGCATGTCAAAAGCCAAGACAGGCCAAAAGCTAGGCCCATTGCACCAGTTAGCCAAATTGTGAATGCAAAGGAAAAGTTCTTGAAGGAAATTAAAACTGCTACTCCCGTGAACACACGAATGATAAGAAAACAAAACAGGCTTATTGCTTACACAGAGAAAGTTTCTGTGGTCAGGATAGAAGATGAACCCAGCCACAACATTCCCTTAAGCCAAAACCTAATCCAGAAAAAGGCCTTAACTCTCTTCAATTCTATGAAGGCTGAGAGAGGTGAGGAAGCTGAAGAAGAAAACTTTGAAGCTAGCAGAGGTTCATGAGGTTTAAGGAAAGAAGCCATCTCCCATAACATAAAAGTGCAAGGTGAAGCAGCAGGTGCTGATGTAGAAGCGGCAGCAAGTGACCCAGAAGAACTAGCTAATATAATTAATGAAGGTGGGCTACACTAAACAACAGATTTTCATTGTAGACAAAATAGTCTTACATTGGAAGAAGATGTGATCTAGGGCTTTCACAGCTAGAGAAGAGAAGCCAATGCCTGGTTTCAAAGCTTCAAAGAATAGGTTGATTCTCTTGTTAGGGGCTAACGCAGCTGGTGAGTTTAAGTTGCAGCCAATGCTCATTGACCATTCCAAAAATCTCAGAGCCCTCAAGAATTGTGCTAAATCTATTCTGCCTGTGCTTTATAAATGGAGCAACAAATTCTGTTTACAACATGATTTACTGAATATTTTAAGCCTACTGTTGAGACCTGCCACTCAGAAAAAAAGATTTCTTTCAAAATATTACTGCTCACTGACAATGCACTTGGTTACCCAAGAGCTCTGATGGAGATGTACAATGAGTGGATGTTGTTTCACACCTACTAACACAATATCCATTCTTCAGCCCATGAATAAGTGAGAAATTTCAACTTTCAAGTCTTATTACTTAAGAAATAAATTTTGCAATGCCATAGCTGCCACAGATAATGATTCCTCTGATGGATCTGGGCAAAGTCAATTGAAAATCTTCTGGTAAGGATTCACTATTCTAGAGACATTAAGAACATTTGTGATTCATGAAAAGAGGTCAAAATATCAACATGAACAAGAGTTTGGAAGAAGTTGATTCTAACCCTCATGGGAGGCTTCGAGGGGTTCAAGACTTCAGTGGACGAAGTAACTGCAGGTGTAGTGAAAATAGCAAGAGACCTAGAGTTAGAAGTGGAGCCTGAAGATGTGACTGAATCACTGAGATGTCATAATGAAACTTTAATGGATGAGAAGTTGCTTCTTATGGAGGAACAAAGAAAACGGTTTCTTGAAATGGAATCTGCTCCTGGTGAAGATGCTGTGAAGATTGTTGAAATGATAACAAAGGATTTATGTTACATAAATTTAGTTGATAAAGCAGGGGCAAGGTTTGAGAGGATTGACTCCAACTTTGAAAGAAGTTCTACTGTGGGTAAAATGTTATCAAAGAACATTGCATGCTACAGAGAAATCGTTCATGAAAGGAAGATTCCATTGATGCGGCAAACTTAATTGTTGTCTTATTTTAAGAAATTGCTGGAGCCACCTCAAACTTCAGCAACCACCACCCTGATCAGTCAGCAACTATCAGTATCGAGGGAAGACCCTCCACCAGCAAAAAGATTATGGCTCGCTAATGGTTCGGATAATGGCTAGCATTTTTTAACAATAAAGTATTTTTTAATTAAGGTGTGTAAATTTCTTTTTAGACATAATGCTATTGCACATTTAATAGGCTACAGTATAATGTAAACATAGCTTTTATATGCACCAGGAAACCAAAAAAATTGTGTGACTCACTTTATTGTGGTGGTCTGGAACTGAACCTGCAATATCTCCAAGGTATGCCTGTTAAAATAATGATAAAGTTATACTATGTGGGGCCAGGCCTGTGGCCAAGTGGTTAAGTTTGCACGCTGTGCTTTGGCGGCCCAGAGTTTCACCAGTTCGGACCCTGGTCACGGACTTAGCATGACTCATCAAGCAATGCTGAGGCAGTGTCCCAAATAGTGGAACTAGAAGAACCTACAACCAGGATATACAACTATGTACTGGGGGACTTTGGGGAGAAAAAATAGAGGAAGATTGGAAACAGATGTTAGTTCAAGGCCAATCTTCCTTTAAAAAAAAAGTTATACTATGAACAACTGTAGGCCAACAAATCAGATAATGTAGATAAAATGGAAAAAGTTCTAGAAAGACACAAACCACCAAAATTGAGTCAAGAAGAAATATAAAAATCTGAATATACCTATAATAAGTGAAAAGATTGAATTAGTAATAAAAACCTTCCCACAATGAAAAGCCCAGGACCAGCTAGTCACTTAAAAAAGAATTAATACCAGTTCCTCACAAACTCTTCCAAAGAACAGAGGAAGATGGAATACTTCCCAACTCATTCAATTAGGCCACTGATACTAAAGCCAGACAAAGACATCACAAGAAAAAAAACCCTAAAAATCTCTCTTATGAATAGAGACACAAAAATACTCAATAAAATACTAGCACGTTGAATCCAGCAATATTTTTAAAGGATCATGCATCATGATTAACTGACCTATCGCGGTAAGGCAAGGTTGTTTTACCATCTGAAAATCTATTAATGAATACTCCATATCAATAAAAGACAAAAATCACATGACTATCTTGATAGACATTTTTATTTTTGCGTTTTGGGACATGGGAAGTCCAAACAATGGCACAGAGATCCCAACATGACTACATGTTGAGGTCTTCCCCAAATGGGAATAAAAATTTTAAGATGCATTAAAGTAGTCTTGGGAGTTAAGGGGAAAGAGGAGGAGGAGGAGTAAAGATAAGGAATCAATGAGAGTTGAACAAGATCCTGGAAGTGGAGGAGGGGTAAGGGAAAAGTAGGAGAGATAGGAAAGGGAGTGTAATGTGGATCTACAAATGAAGCAGTTCTAAGTTTTTCATATTTTTAATTTGCTTTAGCTAAGGAATTATTTAGTGAGGCAATTTTAAATTCCGATTTCAAGTTGGAAGATGCTTCATACCAATTAAATAAAGCACACTATTGGGAAATAGAAATATTGTTTCCTTTTTGTTCTAAGGTGCCTCAAAATGTACAATCTAGTCCATATCGAATGTTCTCCAAAGTAACTACTGTAATTGAAAATTGTACCTAGTAAAATTGTGCCCCTAGAGATATATAAGCTTAAATTAGCATGCAGAGTTTCTACATTCTCCAGGACTTTTTCTAGGATAGATATTCTGATATTCTACAAACAGAAGTACGAAAAGTGAAGGCTTTCTTAGTCAGTTAAATCACGTTACAAATTCTCTCATGCTAATAAAGATATAAACGTTACCTAAAGGCCTTCCCATCTTCCTTAACTTTGTTCTTAACAGAATGAATTATTTGATGAAAACTAAGATCTCCAACATGAATAAAGGCCTTCCATAATGCTGTGTATTCATAATTCTTCCTCTGTATGAATTCTCTGAGGTTGAGTAATTTGATAGCCACTACTTAAAGTCTCTCCACATAGTTTATATATATATGATTTTTATCAGTATGATTTCTCTTTTGCATATTAGAGTGTCTTCCTTGACTAAAGTCTTTCTCACATTCCCTGCATTCATAATTCACAACAGTATAAATTCACTGACATGTATTAAAGTTTGAATTATATCTGAAAGCCTTCCCACATTCCTTGCATTCAAAAAGTTTCTGATTGATATGAATACTTTATTCTCAAGTAACTTGTTGATGTAACAGTTGTCCAATTTTGACTACATCCATAAGGTTGTGGGTTTTTTTACCAGTGTCAATGATCTGATGTTGAGTAAGTTGTCCACACACTGTAGGGGCTTTATTGAGTTTCTTATATTCATAAACCTTCTCAGCAGTATGAATTCTCTAATATATAGTAAAGACTGAATTAGGTCTAATATCTCCCCAGATTTCTTACATTAATCAGGTAACTCACCAGTATGAATTCTCTGATGTTGAGTAACTCGTCCACACACAAAAAAAGTCTTTCCAACATTCCTTACATTCATAAAGGTTATCATCAGTATGAATTCTCAGGGTGAAGAAAGAACGCAATTAGGTCTAAAGACCTTCCCACGTTCTTTATATTCCTGTGATTTCTCACCTGTATGAATTCTCTGATACTGAGTAACTTATCCACACACAATCAAGGCTTTCCCACATTCCTTACATTCATAATGATTATCATCAGTATGAATTCTCGGGCTTGAAGAAAGAACTCAATTAGGTCTAAAGACCTTCTTACATTCTTTCTATTTCTATGATTTCTCATGTATATGAATACTTTGATGTGGAAAGATTGTCTACACACAATGAAGTCTTTATTGCATTTCTAATATTCATAAAGCATCTCACTAGTGTGAATTTTCCAATATACAGGAAGGACTGAAGTAAGTCTAAACATACTTTTACATTTCTTACATTCACCAGCTTTCTCATCAGTATAAATTCTCAGTTTTAATTAACTTGTCCACACACAATAAAGGGTTTCTCACATTACTAGTATTCATAAAGTTTATCACAGTATAAATTCTTTGATTTGCAGAAAGAGCTCAATTAGTTCTAAAGATCTTCCTATATTCCTTATATTCACAGGATTTCTTGCCAGTATGAATTCTCTGGTTTTGACTAAATTATCCACACTAATAGTGACTTTCTCACATTCTTAACATTCATAAAGTTTCTCACCAGTATGAATTCTCTATAGTGTGGTAAGGACTGAATTAAACTTAAACATCTTTTCACATTTCTTACATTGATTGTGTTTTTCACCAGTATGAGTTCTCTAATGTTGAGTAAATTGATATCCATTACTGAAGGTCATGCCACATTCTTTATAATTGCACCATTTCTAATTACAGCAAATTTTCTCTCAATTTTGAAAATCATTGGATTTATGATATTGCTTACACAGAGTTCCTGTCTATTATGAATTATGTGTCATAAAATGAGAGAAGGTCTATAAGTGTAGATAATAATTTGGGTAAAATATGTCTTTTGAGTTACCTGACACCTCTCATGCATGCTTTCATACTTTCAGTCATTTCTAAAAACAGAGGCCTTCAGCTCAAGTGTATTAGTTCTTAATCTGATTCCTTAATTCCTGTATCACATATTTAGTGTCCATTCTCCAGAATTCTGGGTCCCAAGGCTGTTGTGGTGATATAAGAAGCTCTGGTGCATCTCTAATGGCATTCTCAGAGGAAATAATTTTACCAGTAAGTGACTTTTGTGCAGCTTACTACTTAAACCCTTCCGGTAATCTTGTAAGCATATAATTTCCCATATGAATATCCTCTCAATTAAAAATACCTACAATTGTTTGATTCTCACCCTGAAAACTGACTAGATTGACTACATAAATAAACTAAAAGACAAAAATCAAATAATACATAAAAGCATTTGTATTCATTTCCTAGGGCTTCTGTAACAAATTACCAGACACTTCATGGCTTAAAACAACAAAAATGTATTCTCTCCCAGTTCTAGAGGTCAGATTATGATATCAAGGTGTTAAAAATGCTTTGCTCCCTCCAAAAGCTCCAGGGGAGAATCCCTTCCTTCCCTCTTCTAGCTTCTGGTGGCTGTTGGCATTTCTTGTGGCTGTACCACTATGATCTCTCCCTCCATCTTCACATGCATCTCTCCTCGTCTCTGTGTTTCCTTCTATCTCTTATAAGAACAGTTGCTATTGGATTTAGGGTCTACCTGGGTAACCCAGGATGTTCTCATCTTAAGGTCATTAATTTAATTATATCTGCAAAGACTCTTTTTCAAAATAAGGTAACATTCAGAGGATCCAGATATTAGGACATGGACATATTTGCAGAGGCCATCATTCAACCCACTACAGCTTTCAATAAAGTTCAATACATAATTCTGATCAAAAATAACTCTTAGGAAAATTTCTTTACTTGGAAAAATTACATATTAAAGACTTACACCAGAAAGTACACTTGATAAAGAAATTTTACATGTATTATCTTTAAGATGAAGAATACTATAAGGATGCTAACCATCACCTCAACTGTTTAAAATGTTACTGTAGGTCCTGGCCCTATTACTATAAAGAAAGAAAATGATAGAAAAAGGAAGAAATAAAACTATCCTTTTTTTTACTATGGATGTAATCTACTTAGAAAAAGCAACATAAGAGCTGATAACCAATATGGGCAAGTTTTCTGCAACCCTTGATCAACTTGAAAATGTTAACAGTATTTCACTGTTATCAATAAGTAGAAAACATTTAAAAATATCATTTACAATATCAAAAGAGCTATAAAGCATCTAGGAATTAACTAAGAATATACAAGATCTCAATGAATAAAAATATATAATACACTTTTAAAGTACAGAGAAGATTATACATAGAGAAACATTCTATCATTAGACACCATTCATTAATATAAAATAAAATCTCCCCAAATTAGTCCATAAATTAAAAATCATTGACATGAAAATTCCACTTGTATTTTTAAGGAAACTAGACAATCTTAATCTAAAATTTAAACAGAAGAATAAAGATCAATGAATTTTATATCAACATAATAAGTAAGGAATTGGCTCACATGATTATGGAGGCTAAGAAGTCCCAAGATCTGCAGATTGAAAGCCTGAGCACCAGGAGAGCTGATGATGGTATGAGTTTCAGTCTGAGTCCAAAGACAGAAGATCAACATCCCCACATCAAAGACCATCAGCCAGAAAGAGTGGACTCTCTCTTACTCAGTCTTTTGTTCCTCTCAGAGCTTCAACAGATTGGATGAGGCCCACTCTCATTAGAGAAAGCAATCTGTTTTATTCAATCTACTGATTCAAATGTTAATCTCATCCAGAAACACCCTCACAGACACACTAGAATAATGTTTAACCAAATATTTGGGAACCCCATGGCCCAGTCAAGTTAGCAGACAAAATTAACTATCACAATATATCTTTGTTCTTAGGAGGCAGTACATGAAGTATTGCAGTATAAAGTGTTATGATGTCTTTAACTGACTGTAAAATGGTCTAACATTTGTAAAATCCACATAACATTGCAAAAATCATTTAACATTTTACCCCTTCTCTTTCCATATATTTATATATATGGAGATAATGTGGCAAGTGTAAACAATTAGTGAAACTAAGTGAAGGATATATGAATGTTCACTGTCTCATTCTTGGAAGTTTTCTGTAGATTTAAAATTTTTCAATAGTTGAAAAAATATTGAGAATTTGACTATTTTATTTTCCCCACTGCTACCTCCCTGGTCAAAGTCAACATAATCTCTCATTAGGACTACTGAAATAGCCTCTTACTGTATCTTCCTGCTTTTACCCTTTCCTCCCTACATTACATTTTCAACATGGCAGTCAGACTGACTTTAGCCATATCACTCCTGTCTTAAAAAGGGAAGTTCTGTCTTCCCATTTCACTTGGAGTACCAGGAAAAGCCTTACTGTAACAAAGCCCAAATTATCTGGTTTTCTCATTACCACCCTGACCTTATTTCCTACTGCTCTCCTGATCATCTTTCCTCTGCTCCAACCACACGAACTTCTATGACTTTCCTTGAACATACCAAACACACATCTTCTTTAAGGTTTTTACTCTGTAGTTTTCCTCCAACTGGAATGTTTTCCTCCAGAAAACCACTCGGCTAACTCTTTCACCTACTTCAAATCTCTGCTTAAAATTACTTGCCTAATGAGACCTACCATGATTATCCTATTTAGCCATTTAACATTGTGATGTGTACCTCCCATCCCACACAGATTCTTGATCCTCTTAAACTGTTCTACACTTTTGTTATGCCAAAGCATATTTTAAACATAATTCAATTATTGTTTGCTTATTTATTATTTGCCTCCATTCTCACAATATAACTTCCTCAAGGGTTGGGCTTTTTGTCTATTTTGTTCAGTGACATATACCCACTGCCTATAAGGGTGCCTAGTACATAATACATGCTTGATATTATCTATTGATAAAAAACTATTATAATGAAATTTATATATTTTGACCTGAGATTTGAAAGAAAGTGAGCCAAGACTTACTCAACAGTTTATTGCTTTAGCAACGAAAATAATACAGTTGCCTTCAATTCAAATAGGGAAGACTGTGAGAAGAGCAGATTTGTGGGAGAAAAATCAAGGGTGTAATCCAGATATACTAAGTTATAGATGTACATCAGTCATTCTCAGTGGAAATGTCTAGTATGCAGTTGGATATATGAGTCTGCCCTTTGAGAGAAATATATAGACTGGAGTTACAAATTTGGAAATTATTGACATACAAATACCATTTAAAATCATGAGATTAAATGACATTGCCAAAGGAATGAGTATAGATAAAGTAGAGAATAGGACTAAGCGCTGAGTCCTGGAACACATAATAATGAAGGATTTTGTTCAATGGCACAAAACCAGTTAAGGAGAATATAGTTGCAACACCTGAAAAAGCAAGCAATTAATATCTGGAAAATAAAGGAAAGCAACAGCAAAAAGATAGGAATGACAGTGGCGAAAAAGACAACTGACCGAAATGGAAAATCAAAAGAAAACATGTAATATAAAACAGTCTCTCCAAGTTAATCCTCATTATTAATATTCATTAACAATCACAGATATTAAAATCAAAATAAAATAATATAACACTTTACATCTATCAGAATGGTAAAAATATGAAAGCCAGCAATTCCCAATGTGGGAAAGAACGTGGAGATAAAGGAAACCTCATACATTTCCATTCGGAGTCTAATCTGATGCAGCCATTCTGAATACGAACTGGGGCTACTTAATCAGATTAAGTAGAAAACTCTATGAACCATCAGTTTTATTCCAGCACTATATCCAAGAGAAATTTTCATACAGGTGCATACAGGGAGGCAAGTATAAGGATGCTAATTTCTACATTTTGTTAAAGAATGATCCTCAAAATGTTAAAAAAAATAATTCTCAAACAAAAAGATAGTGAGCTGGTCAGTTTTACTTAACTCATTGATAATGAAATCAGCAAGTTGACAAAACTGGACAAAGATAATATGATAAATGTGAATTTTATAATCGGGGAATGGGAAGAATGCTAAAATAAGATTGCTAAGTTAAATTCCAAACTGGTTAATGTCCACCGAGACAACAATCTTTGGTGGCTAATTGCTCTACTTGGTAGATAAGAAATCAGCACATAATAATCACTTTTACAGAACTGAAAAAGTTCTGGGCCCTAATCAACTACGCAAACTAAGTTATATCCCCATACAGAATCAAATGATCCTTAGAGAAGCTTGAAAATGCTCTAAAATTATTTTGAAAGGTCATGAAGTTATCTTTTTGCTTCATTTCCATGTTTTGGATATTTTTCTTAATCCCTCGAGGTGATTATGAATAATTCCAAAATATTATGCTTCATCATTAAAAGGCTGTCTCATTGCAGGTTTTATTGTTGTGATGGTTTGACTAGATTCACAGATGAAGTAAAGGGTATGCAATAACACACATAAGCCCTTTTGTATGGTCAATAAATGCAGATACATATAGTGCTGAGCAACTACTAGGTCCACAGAATTAATTTCTGTCTGAACATTATTATGTAAGGAATCTAAGACGGCATTTTCAATAGCCTCTACCTTTCAGAGATGTTGTTACTCTTGTTTGCGTATCCATCCCAATGCTAGAAAACCAAAACCAAGATATTCATCTCAATCAGGTTCTATCTTAAGCACTCTTACTCTTAAGTAAGAGTGAATTCTTCTTTCCTCTAGATTTCCAAAATTTTCTAGAATTCCTGGCCTGTCAGTGAGTAACATTCCTTATTGTTTGTAAGGGTAGGATCCATAAGCCCAAAAGAATAGATTCCAGACCAGATTCTTAGGTGGGCTTCTTCAGCATTGGTTCCACATATAAAATACAACTCATGTTTCGTGATGATGGTATTGTCACACCTAACAAAATTAAATCTGTTCTCAAATATGACACTTCCAGGGCCAAGCCCGGTGACCTAGTGGTTAAGTTCACCATGCCACTTTGGCAGCCTGGGTTCAGTTCCTGGGCACAGACCTACACCACTTGTCTGTCAGTGGCCATGCTGTGGCAGCTGCTCACATACAAAAAGAGGAAGAATGGCAGTGGATGTTAGCTCAGGGTGAATATTCCTCAGCAAAAAATAAAAAATATATATACATATATGACTCTTCCATGGGCCAGCCCAGTGGCATAATAATTAAGTTTACAAGGTCCACTTCAGCTACCTCGGGTTCGGGGTTTGGATCCTGGGCACAGACCTACACGCTGCTCATCAAGCCATGCTGTGGTGGTGTCCCACACACAAAATAGAAGAAGGTTGGCACAGATGTTAGCTCAGCGACAATCTTCCTCAAGCAAAAAGAGGAAGATTGGCAACAGGTGTCAGCTCAGGGTCAATCTTCCTCACCAAAAAAACATATATATACATGTATGTATGACACTTCCGGTGTGGTCCTGGTTGCACAGATTATTTGTCAAATTATCAGACAATTTTGATTTGTCCAATTTTTTTAAACTATAGTGATTTTTAAAAGACATATTCTGATGGAACCTATTGCTTAAAAACTAAACGTTTTGGTTCTAGGGAAGATGGAGTAATCACATTCTACCCCATATAGCTGCATTCTCCCACTGAATGCAACTATAAATGCTAGATAGAATGCATGGAGTGGCCATCCGAGGTCTCTGAAAAGTTAATAGTAGCAGGCAGGTTTGTGAAGGAGACCAAAGTTTGAAGTCCCACTAAACCAGCAGTGTTTGTCATTTTCCTCCTCTGACACTGCCCAGCCTGGACTCAAAGGCAACCTGAAACCCAGAAGTGCACACCAACTGCAAACAAAGAGTTCTGATAGAATCTTTCTCTTTGTGGTCTTGAAACCAGAGCAAAGAGTACTAGAACTCAGAGATAGTGGGAGAATTCTCCTTTTTCCTTTTTACCATTCTTTCCTGCCCCATCCCCAGGTAGCAGGCAGGTGCCTAAAACTCTGAGGAAGGAGAACCCTTTCCTCTGACTAGAGGATCTGTGGTCCCAAGAACATGAAATAAATCCCTCTTGCTCATTAAAAATCTTTCTGTCACCTGTCTACTTGGTCCTAAATGCAGACACCAACATAGGAAGTTTGTGGCAGAAGAGGGAAACTGAAGCCCCAGCTTTTGGACTGAAGGACCGGAAACAGGGGCCCCAGAGAGCTGTGTAGACCAAGGGAGATCAGAAGAGTGATCCCATAAGGTTGTGTATGAGCTCATGGGCTCACCTCCAAGCTGTGTGGATCTCACTCTAAACTGCATACCACAGGCTTTAAGAGACGAGCTACAATGTAGACTACTGCCCAGGTCCAAGACTGACCACTGAGTAGTGCACCTGCACACCTGAGGCAAATAGCACTGCAATCACTTTGAAAACAGAAGTGACTTTAGAGCCACAGCCAACAGCCAAACTTGAAGCCTAAACCTAACCTGATCAATCACCTGCTAAAGCTAAACAAAAAAGCCCCCAAAACATTCTCCTTGTGATATAAACAAGACAGATAGTCTCATAACATAATATTCAAAGTGTCTAGGATAGAATCCAAAATTTTCTGGCATATGAAGAAAGAAGAAACTCTTAAATCACAAGGGAAAATTCAATCTACAGACACTAATTCCAAGATGACTCAAAAGTTGGGATTATCAGACCAAGATATGAAAGCAGAAATTATAACTGCACTCTAGGAATTAAGGGTGAACACCCTTGTAATGAACAAAAAATTTCAGCAACAAAGTAGAAGATATAAAGAAGAACCAAGTGCAAACATTAGAACTGAAATACAATAACCAAAACAAACTCACTAGATGGGCTCAATAGCAGATTGGAGGTGACAGAGAAAAAAGCCAGTGGACTTGAAGATAGACCAAGAGAAGTGGTCCAACCTGAACGACAGAGAGAAAAAAGATTGAAAAAGAAAAAGAACAAAAATTCAGAGACCTGAAGGGTAGTACCAAAAGATCTAACATTTGTGTCATCAGAGTCCCAGAGAAGAGAAGAAAAGACATGAAGCAGAAAAATACTTGAATTCATGGCTGAAAATTTCTCAAATTTGGCAAAAGACATAAACTTAAATAAACATGAAGCCTAGTAAACCCAAAACAAGATAAATTAAAAGAAATACATTCCCAGACACATCATTATCAAACTGCCAAAAACTAAAGACAAAAAGAAAGAAAGAAAAACCCTGAAAACAATCAGAAAAAACAATGCATTTCATATAAGTGAACAACTATTCGAGTGACTGTGGATTTTCCATCACAAACAATGGAGTCCAGAAGGAAATGGAACATTTCTCAAGTGCTGTAAGAAAATAACTATCAACCCAGAATTCAGAATTCAGCAAAAATAGCCGTCAGAAAGGAAGGTGAAATAAAAACATTAGCAGATGAGGAAAAACTAAGAGAATTTATTGCCAGCAGATTTGCTCTAAAAGAAATGCTGAAGAAAATTCTTCAGATGGAAGGAAATTACACCAGAGAGAAATTTCCAATATCAGAAATGGAGTAAAAGTTAAAAAAAGTGGTAGATATCTGGGTAAGCATCATAGACTATTATTCTCCACTGATTTCACAGGATGGGCAAAAAAATGAGATACTATTATTATTATTTATGATTTCCTAATTACTAGTGACGTTGAGGATGCTTTATCTAGTTATTGCTCAATTATAATTGCCCTGTGAATTTGGTGCCCATTCAACAGTTAATTTTTTTATTTGTTTGTTTATTTTATTGTTTTGTATTTCTTTATTTTAAGGTATGCTTTTTGGTGAGGAAGATTGGCCCTGAGCTAGCGTTTGTCGCCAATCTCCCTCTTTTTTTTCCTTTTTTTTCTCCCCAAAGCCCCAGTACATAGTTGCATATCCTAGTTGTAAGTCTTCCTAGTTCTTCTATGTGGGATGCCTCCACAGCATGCCTTAATGAGTGGCGCATAGGTCCGTGCCCAGGATTTGAACCAGCAAAGCCCGGTCCACTGAAGTGGAGTACGCAAACTTAACCAGTCGGTCATGGGGCCAGCCCCTCAACAGCTATTTATTAAATACTCCATATTTGCCAGGCATTCTTTTAGACCCTGGGTATACATGAATGAACAAAACAGACAAATCCATGTTGGCTTTTTTGTTTGCTTGTTTACATTCTAGGATTTATATCCTTTGTCCATTTTCTGCTAGGCTACTTGTTTTTTTTTTTTTCTTTCTTCCTTCCTTCCTTCCTTCCTTCCTTCCTTTCTTCCTTCCTTCCTGCCTTCCTTTCTTTCTTTCTGGAAGTGTTAATACATACTTATTATAAGTTCTCCATATTTAGAGATATTGCCCAAGGTAATTAAAATATTATTTATATAGTCAAGAAAACCCAACATATTGTGGGCTAGTGTGGAAATTCTCCTGAATTTTTACCAGAGTTCACCATGTAATAAACCTGGTTCCAACCCAGAGCATCTAGGGTATAGGATCACTTTCTGCCATTGAGATATTGCCTTGGAAAATCTGAGCAGCTCATGCCTTTCCATGCCATGCATATTCAACATTCCCTTTCTGAGGAAGATTCAGGGAGACCTGACTCTATGATTTCCCTGAAACTTCAAGCCCTGCCTGAGCTCTTTATCTCTGCAAGCCTTGAGCTTCTCCAGTGGTTCATGATCCAGAATGGACATTATACCCTCTCAGCTGCTCCTCCTGAACAGTTCCCATGGCCATTAGGAGAGATTAGATATTCTCTCCTAGTATTGGACAGTATTTTTGAAGGAAGGAATGAAATCTGCTGTAATTTGTAATGGTCAACAAGTTGTAAACAAGGCTGGACTCTCCCAATTGCAGGGTAGTCTGAGAGGTATAGGGGACCTCAGAGAATCTTTCTGGGCCTGCTTGGTATGTGGCGGCAGTGACCTGAGGAAAGCTCATGGTGGATAAAGAGTATCTTGCTACTCAGAGTGTGGTTCTCTGACCAGCAGACTCAGCTTCACCAGCAAATTTGTTATAAATGTAGAATCTTGGGCCCCACCCCAGACCTACTTAATCTGAATATGCATTTTAACAAGATTCTCAGGCAAATTATCTACCCATTAAAGTTTGAGACATACTTGTGTAATGGTAAAAATCAAAAATTCTAGAGCCAGCTGGGCTCCACCATTCACTTGCTGTTTAACCCTGAGCAATTTAGTTTTCTATGCCTCAATTTCCTCTTCTACAAAATGGGACTAATAACAATACTACATCTGTGCTACAGGTTTGTTATTTGGGTTTATACATGCAGTGTTAAGAACAATGTCTGGCTCTCAATAAGCCCTATAATTGTTAGATTTTATTAACATTGTTTCCAGAGCTCTGCCAACTGACTCCATCTATTCAACAAGACTTCCTGAGTGAGCATTGCCTAGAGGGAGCTGGAGGTAGCCATAAATTCCAGAAAGTCAATCTCATCCCAGGGTGCCATATTTCTACAGCCCTAGACATGAGACCTTCCACCTCAGTTCCTTCCCCAAAAAGGTTGTTGCCTTACTCTTGCTTCTTCAGGTAAGCGCTATGCAGGGATCTCTGCCTTTTCAGATCCATCTCATATCCACCCATAATGTTACTCTGGGTGCTCTAAACAGCAAACATCAAGATGGAATTGAATGTGCAAGTGTTTTTAGACAAAATGCCTGTGAGAGAAAATAAAGAGAGCGCCAGGAAAGTCTTGAAGGAAAGTTGTGAGAATATAATGCAACTGACCCTAGAAAAGAAGAGGGAAGGAAGGTTGTGTAGAACACCCAATATTCCCTTGCTCTCTAAGAAAGGTTCATCAGGGTAGTGGGGAAATCCTCAAACCAAAGTTGGCCACAGAGGAGCTCCATATCTCCCAGGGATGGACTTGCTTTAGTATCTCTGCTCAGCTCAATTTTTGGCTGGTAACAGCCTGCAGAAAGCATGGCTTCTGCCTGGAAACTTGGTGATAGATTTCAGAGAATAGCAGCTGGTGCCCTTGGTCAATTACTCTCATTGTCTTTGGAGATCGAAGAGCCCATTCTCATGGCTGCCACAACGTCTAACCCATTCTCTTAGAGGTGATAGTAAAAGTGCCCCCTAGGTTTGAAACCACCTCAGTAAAAAGTTGTATATTCTTATGAGCAGGTTTTTCAAAGGAAATAGCTAGGGCTGAGCCAAAAGTTCCTGTGATCATAGCCTCTAATAAAGGAGCAAAGGGAGGCATCACTGGCCTGACTATTCAAAGACCAAGCAGTGATGTTCTCACTGGAGTTTACGAGAAATTCCAGCAGTGGCCCTCCATTCTTTCAATATCATTCTATGTCAATGTCTATGTTGTGCCAGGCACAATGCTGGGTTCCAGAGAATCACAGAGTGAAAAAAAGCCCATACACAGGTACTGCAGGTCCTTCTTTAAATTGTTCCAGATCAGGGGCCAGCCCCGCGGCCTAGTGGTTAAGTTCAGCATGCTCCACTTTGTTGGCCTGGGTTCAGTTCCAAGGCACTGATCTACACCACTCATCAGCAGCCATGCTGTGGCAGCGACCCACATACAAAATAGAGAAAGATTGGCATAGATGTTAGCTCAGGGCAAATCTTCCTCAGGAAAAAAATTGTTCCAGATCATATAAAAAAGTAAACTTCCAAATTCTTCATTTGAAACAACTATAAAAAGACAGAATAAAAATAGCACCAACAAAGAGACTTCCAGTTTCTGCACTGACATCTACAGAGCTTGGAATCCACCACTCCCATCCTAAGGACAAGAATACAGCTGAACAAATGAAAAGCCAACTCATCTTAGATCCATCAGAAAATGGAGGTCACAGGGCAAGCCGCTGGTGGAAAAACTGGAGAGAGGTAGATACAGAGAATCACAGCTTATCTGGAGAAGAAGCCCCCTGCTACAGCAAGTAGCAACAGGGACACTTAAATTGTAATTGATGAATTGCTGGAGGCTCAAGGTGCTCTCTCTAGATTGAGAGTTAAGAACTCTGGGTCCCCAGTCTTAGGAAAACCCCAAAACCCCTATTCTTTCCTGGGGTTTACCTCCAGGAAAATCCCATCATGCTTCTAACAGGAGGAGGGGAAAAGTAACCATTTAGAAATACATTCAAAGGGTTCTGTTCTCTTTAAAAAAGGTCTGCCCTCAAAAGAAATTATTTTACCAGAGCATAACCAATGTAGGGGAAGAAAAATACTCAACTCAAACTCCTTCTAGCCTTTGACATGGGGGAAGGGAAATGCCCAAATGCAGCTCCACTAGCATTCTTACTTCACCTAAGAGGGGGGAAAAGTGATGTCACCAAGATGGCAGAGTAGGAGACCCCAGTCTCCGTCCCCCCTCCCACAAAAATCAACAATTAGATAGCTATCCACAAACAAAAACAGTTCTGGAAGAGCTCTAGAGCCCACTTAAGAAACTTCAGCAACACAGAAGAACAAAAAACTTAAGAATAACCACACAAAAAGGAAAGGAGGAACAGCATCATTTTGCCTGACTCATCCCATTCCCCAGTCAGCATTGCTCAGCACCAAGAGGGAACTCCTCAGCTAGAAAGAGCTCCCCTCTTGGGGAAAGGGAGAACAGCGTGAGTGACCAGCATCCCCAAACTTTTGGGCCACAGCACAAAGGAACTGCTTTGGTTGCACCCCATTCAGAGATGGGCAAGGCTGAGATGAAGGAAGAAAAGCAGGGACTACCAATATCAGCCACTGTTGTCCACAGCCGCAAAGGGCAAGGAATGACAGGTACCACCAAGGCTACTTGGTTGTTTAAGCAACCAGAGTTTATTGACAAAGGGGAACAGAACAAGGAGCATGGAAGCAAACAACAAATTGGTACTTACAATATCCACACCACAATCAGCTGGGGAAGTCCCAATAGTTTGTACAGGGGCAGGAGTGACAACTGTCCAGGTCCGAGGCAAAGCGTCCTCTCCTCAGTGAGACTCCCAATTGTTCTATGCTTGTGACTCCCTTTTATTCTAAGCTTATTTGGGTTCTGACTCAGGGTTCCAGATGTTTGGATACTTTGAGTTATTTCTTCTTGTTCCCATGGATGGGACGTTTCTACAGTCCAGTCCAGTGCCCATCAGAGTGGCCAGACCAGACAAGGAACACGACACAGGACATTTTCTTATTAACTCGTGCTTTGGGGTCAGGGTCAAAGTGGCCATCTCCAGCTCTGAGCCCAGACACATTCTTTCATGTAGGCCCCAGATCCCAGTGTCTCTGGAAGGTGGGGAAGTCAATGAACTCTGTACAGCCACACAGCAGGAGTGCATGGTTCCCAGTGACTTGCTCTACAGACAACCCCAAACAGATTTCACCACCAAAGAAACCAACAGTCAGCACCACCACCAAGGAACCCCTTCAAATTTCACCAGTTTTCACCCCACAGGTATTCATGTTTGCTGATGCCAGCTGCCTAAGTCTCTCCCCACTCCCTACTGCCACCAATCCTACTGGAACCCGAGACCCATACCAGCGGACAGCCCAGGCCTATTCAGCTATGCAAGTGAAAGATGCCAGCCTAGACCCCTATGACTGATCTCTGCCACCATGTGCACTTGAGGCTAGCCCCTCCACCTATGCACTTGAACACTGCCTGACTCCCATCACCAGACTCCATTGCCAATGTGTACACCCATGGCAAGATCTTACAATCATGGAAGTGCATGCCAACAGCCAAGGCCCCCACAACTGCTTGTGGCCCTGGATTCAGCCCTACTCCTGTCACTGGCGTGGACAACTGGCCTTACCTGAAGCTACTCCTCCAGCTGTCCACCTGCATACCCCAGGCCTAACCACTGTCACTGGCCTCCACTGCTATGTGCATACCTGTGGGAAGAAAGTGCACCACAGGAGTGCATGCCAATAGCTGGAGCCTCTGCAGCTGCTTGTACGCCTGGATCCAGCCCTGTCTCCTGTCACTGGCATGCACTACTGGGCTCACCTACAGTTTGCCCTTCCAGTTGTGAACCTGTATGTCCCTGGCCTGACTCCTCACACTGGGCTTCACTGCCATGTGCCTGTGGTAAGAACCAGTAACCATGGTAGTACACACCAATAGGCAGGACCCCACAGCTGCCAGCATGCCAGCAGTTGGACCCAGCCCTTGCTGCTTACCTTAGCCCCCATCACTACATGTATGTCTACAACCAGCCCCTGCCACAACACAGGCACCTGCAGCTAGCTCTGCAATGAAATGTATGCATACCAACAGCTCCAGCCACCAATGCTGCCTGCCTGTGTCCCTAGCTTCTGGACTGGAAGGCACCAAGTGAGGATTCCAACAGCTCTTGCACCCTCTGCAGACCCCCTGCAGTGCTCATCAAGAACTATAAGGTTGTTGATGCCATGGACCCAAGCAGCCTGAGCCAAAGAATCACCCCACACTCCTGGACACTAAGCCACCACACACCTCTGTACTTGGCATCCTGCACTACTAGACCCAGGACCACAGCATGTTCCATCATACCCCATCTTCAGGTGAAGGTCTTTCCTTACTGAAGTCAGTCCATAAAGGACGGAAGAAGTGAGTGCTTCTTCAAATGTACAGACACCTACACAAGGCTACAGAGATCATAAAGAATCAGGAAAACATGACTCTACCAAAGGAACACAGTCAACTTCCAGTAATTGACTCCAAAGAAATGGAGATACAGTAATGCCCACAAAGAATTAAAAAATAATTGTTCTAAAGATGCTCAGAGAGCTACAAGACAACACAGATAAACAATTTAACAAAACCCAAGAAACAATACAGGAACAAAAAGAGAAGTTCAACAAAGAGATAGAATTTTTTTTTAAGATTTTATTTCTCCTTTTTCTCCCAAAGCCCCCCAGTACATAGTTATGTATTTTCAGTTGTGGGTCCTTCTAGTGTGGCATGTGGGATGCTACCTCAGCATGACTTGATGAGCAGTGCCCCGTCCGTGCCCAGGATTCGAACTGGCGAAACCCTGGGCTGCAGAAGAAGAGCATGCAAACTTAACCACTTGGCCACAGGGCCAGCCCCAGAGACAGAAAATATTTTAAAAGAACCAAATAGAAATTTTAGAGCTGAAGAATACAATGACTGAACTGAAGAACTCAATAGAAAGCTTCAACAATAGACTGGACCAAGCAGAAGAAAAAATCAGTGAGTTCAAAGACGGATCATATGAAATTATCCAGTCAGAGAAGAAAAAAGAATAAAAAGGAAAGAAGAAAGTCTATGGAACACCATTAAGAGAAATAATGTACACATCATTGAAATCCCACAAGGAGCAGAGAAGTAGAAAGGGGTAGAAATCTTATTTAAAGATATCATGACTGAGAACTTCCTAAACCTGGAGAGAGATTTGGTCATTCAAGTTCATGAAGCTAATGGGTCAGGCTGAAAGTTCAATCCAAAACAATCTTCTCCAAGACACATTATAATAAAACTATCTAAAATCAAAGACAAATAGAAAATTTTAAAAGTAATAAGAGAAAAATATTTCTCTCATACAAGGGAACCCCCATAAGACTATCAGTAGATTTCTCACCAGAAACTTTGCAGGCTGGGAGAGAATAGGATGATATATTCAAAGTGCTGAAAGGAAAAAAAAACACTGCCAACCAAGAATACCTTATGCAACAAAGTTGTCCTTCAGAAACGAAGGCAAGATAAAGACTTTCCCAAACAAATAAAAGCTGAGGGAGTTCATCACCATTAGACCTGCCTTACAAGAAATGCTGAAAGGAGTTATTCAAGCTGAAGTGGAAGAATGCTAACTAGTAATGCGAAAAATATGAAAATATACAGCATACTGGTAAAGGTAAGTACATGGTAAGATTCAGAATATTCTAATACTGTAATATGGTGGTGTGATAACCACTTAACTCTAGTATAAAGGTTAAAGGATGAAAGTATTAAAAATAGATATAGCTACAATAATTCATTAATGGATACACAATATAAAAAGATGCAAATTGTGACATCAAAAACATTAAATGTAAGGGGGTGAGGTAAAAGGGTAAAGGTTTTGCATGTGATCAAATTTAAGTTGCTATCAGCTTAAAGTAGACTGTTATATCTATAAGATATTTCAAGTCAGCCACAGGGTAATCACAAAACAAAAACCTATAGTAGATACACACAATATAAAGAGGAGGGACTCAAAGTACACCACTATGCAATATCATCAATTCACAAAGGAAGTTAACAAGAGAGAAGGAAAGGAACAAAGGAACTACAAAACAGCCAGAAAACAATGAACAAGATGGCAATACTAAGTCCTTACCTATCAATAATTACTTGAATGAAAATGGATCAAAATCTCCAATCAAAAGGCACAGAGTGACTGAATGGATTGAAAAAACAAGATCTGAATATATAAAAGACTCTCCAGCTTCAAGCACACACATAGGCTCAAAATCAAGGGATGAAAAAAGATATCCATGATAATGGAAACCAAAAGGGAGCAGCGGTAGCTATACTTATATCAGACTAAATACTTTAAGTCAAGAGCTGTAACGTGAGACAAAGAAAGTCATTATATAACAATAAAGGAGTCAATTTATCAAGAGGATACAACAATTATAAATATACATATGCCAAACATCAGACCACCTAAATATATTAAGCAAATACTAACAGATGTGAATGGAGTATTAGACAACAATAGAATAATAACAGGCTACTTTAATACTCCACTTTCAACAATAGATAGATTATCCAGACAGAAAATCAGTAAGGAAATATTGAATTTAAACTATATTTTAGACCAAATGGACCTAACAGATATTTACAAAACATTCCATCCAACAGCAGCAGAATACACATTCTTCTCAAGAGAACATGGAACATTCTCAAGGATAGATCATGTGTTAGATCACAAAACAAGTCTGAGCAAATTTTAAGATTGAAATTATACTAAGTATCTTTTCCAACCACAATGGTATGAAACTAGAAATCAATAACAGGAGGAAAATGGTAAAATTCACAAATATGTAGAAATTAAACAACACACTCCTGAACAACAAATGGGTCAAAGGTGAAATCAAAAGAGAAATTTTAAAAATCTTGAAACAAGTAAAAATGGAAATGCAACATAGCAAAATTTATGGGATGCAGCAAAACAGTTCTAAGAGGGACATTTATACCGATAAACGCCTACATTAATAAAATTGAATGATCTCAAACAGCAACCTAACTTTACACCTCAAGGAACTAGAAAAATAAGAACAAACTAAGCCCAAAGCTAAGAGAAGGAAGGAAATAACAAAGATCAGAGTAGAAATAAATTAAATATAGAAAAACCATAGAGAAGACAAGGAAACTTAAAGCTGGTTTTTTTGAAAAGATAAATGAAATTGGCAAACCTTTAGCCAGATTTATGAAGAAAAAAAGAAAGAGAACTCAAATAAATAAAATTATAAATGAAAGAGGAGACATTACAACTGATACCACAGAAATACAAAGAATTATAAGAGACTACCATAACCAATTATATGCCAACAAGTTGGACAACCTAGAGGAGATGGATAAATTCATAGAAGCATACAACCTACCAAGTTTGAATCATGAAGAAATAGGGAATCTGAACAGACCAATAACAAGTAAGGAGATTGAGTCAGTAAACAAAAACCTATGAACAAAGAAAAGCCCAGAACCAGATGACTTCATGGGTGAATTCTACCAAACATTTACGAAGAATGAATGTCAATTCTTCTCAAACTCTTCTGAAAAACTGAAGAGGAGGGAACACTCTCAAACTCATTTTACAGGGCCAGCATTACCCTGATACCAAATCCAGATAAGGATATTACAAGAAAAGAAAAGTACAGGCAAATATCCCTGATGAATACAGATGCAAAAAATCTCAACAAAATACTAGAAAACCTAATTCAACAGCACATTAAAAGGACCAAGTGGCATTTATCCCTGAGATGCTAGAATGGCTCACCACATGCAAATTAATAAATGTGATACTCCAAATAGCCTGGGATATAAGATAAGGCAGAGCAAAATGGCAGGGTGAGCTGACCCGGGACTCTCTCCCCTCCAAAGTACAACAAAGGACTGTAAAGAAAACCCTGAATTTCAGCTAATGAACCTAATGCCAGGACTCAGAGACCTACAGTATCAAAGGACAGAGGAAGGAGCCCCTGCTGCCAGCCTCGGAGGAGCTGGAACGGGGTAGGAGAGAACTTTGCTCCCTCCCCTAGAAACCGGATCACTCCTCGAGTCTGGGAAGGAGCGGGGGAGGGGCCGTGTGACCGGGGGATCATCTAGGACTCCCGCCGCCAGTACAGTGGAAACCCACTCATGGGGGAAAGCTTCTGTGCGTGGGGACCCCATAAACCCAGGGCTCCGGGAGACCAGAGAACAGAACTGATCCGAATCCTGATCGGTGCACGAGAGAAACCGCCCCTCCCCGCCCTGGCAAACCGCACTGGGTGCCGCCATCTTGCCCGAAGGCGGAGAGCTCAGAACACGTGGTGCTCAACCCCCATCTAGTGGCAACAGGCTGTGACTGCAACCAAAATCTACCACCATGCGAAAAAACCGCTCCTCTACCACCCAGCAATTTATAAAAGCCCCAGACCAGAAAGAAAACAACAAAAACACAGAATTAAGTCCTGAGGACTTGGAAATAGGTAAACTAAGTGAAAATGAGTTCAGAGCAGCTATAATCAAAAAACTCAATGAGGTAGAGAGAAAGATAGGGAAAGAAGCCAAGTTCTGGAGTTACTTCACAAAAGAGATTGAAATTATAAAGAAGAATCAAACAGAATTACTAGAGATGAAAAATACAATGGACCAGATAAAACAGAATACGGATTCCCTGAATGCCCAGGAAGACTCCATAGAAGAGCAAATTAGCATAATCGAAGATAGACAGGCTGAATGGCTCCAGACAGAGGAAGAAAGAGAACTAAGGATTAAAAGGAATGAGGAAAGTATTAGAGAGATAGCAAATTCAATGAGGAGAAAGAATTTAAGGATCATAGGAATTTCCGAGAATGTGGAAAAGGAAAATGGAGCAGAAAGTGTGCTTAATGAAATTATAGAAGAGAACTTCTCAAATCTAGGGATTGAGGGAGAAATGTGTGTAGAGGAAGCTTTCAGATCTCCTAGATTTGTCAATGTAAAAAGACCTACTGCAAGGCATATAGTAGTAAAAATGGCAAAAATGAGTGACAAAGAAAGAATATTCAGGGCAGCAAGACAGAAGAGAATAACATACAAAGGAGCTCCTATCAGACTTTCAGTGGATTTCTCTACAGAAACCTTACAAACTAGGAGAGAATAGAGTGACATATTCAAAACTTTAAAAGACAAAAATCTTCAGCCAAGAATACTCTATCCAGCAAGACTATCCTTCAGATATGAGGGAGAAATTAAATCTTTTCCAGACAAACAAAAGTTAAGGGAATTTGTAACCAAAAGTCCTCCACTACAAGAAATCCTCAAGAAGGCTCTCATACCTGAAAAAAGAAAAAAGGGAGAAAGGGGTCACAAACCACAGAGTAGGGAGACAGATAAATAGAACCAGAATAGGATGGCAAATATTCAACTATAGCATTAGGATAAAGGTAAGGAAACTACCAAAGCAAAGACAATCTTATCACTCTAACTAAAAACTCATAACACAAGTTGGAATAAGAAATGAAAATAATAATTTAGGAGGGGAAGAGCAAAGGGACTAAATTAGTCTAGGCCAAGTAAGCAAGAGACCACCAGAGAATGGACTATATTATACACGAGATTCTAAATACAAACTTCAGGGTAACCACTAAACTGAAAAACAGAACAGAGCCACAAAACATAAATAAGGAAACATCTAAGAAACCCAGCATAAGAAATTGCAGTATCAAATGGGTAGGATAAAGCACACAGGAAGAGAAAAGCAGGAAAGCCAGATAATGAGCAACAGATTGACAGCTTTAAGTCCACATGCATCAATAATCACTCTCAATGTAAACGGATTGAACTCTCCAATAAAAAGACACAGAGTGGCAAAATGGATTAAAGAACAAGATCCAACAATTTGTTGCCTGCAGGAAACACACCTCAGCCCCAAGGACAAACACAGGCTCAGAGTGAAGGGGTGGAGGACAATACTTCAAGCTAATAGCATGGAAAAAAAAGCAGGTGTTGCAATTCTTATATCAGACAAAGTGGATTTCAAAATAAGACAGGTAAAGAGAGACACACAGGGACAATATATAATGATCAAAGGGACACTTCATCAAGAAGAAATAACACTTATAAATATCTATGCACCCAACATAGGAGCACCAAGGTTCATAAAGCAACTATTAATAGACCTAAAGGAAGATGTTAAAAACAACACAATAATAGTAGGGGACCTCAACACCCCATTCACATCAATGGACAGATCATCCAGACAGAAAATCAACAAAGAAATAGTGGAGCTAAATGAAAAACTAAAACAATTGGACTTAATAGACATATATAGATCACTTCATCCTAAAAAAGCAGAATACACATTCTTCTCAAGTGCACATGGAACATTCTCAAGGATAGACCATATGTTGGGAAACAAGGCAAGCCTCTACAAATTTAAAAAAATTGAAATAATAACAGGCATCTTCTCTGATCATAATGCTATAAGGCTAGAAATTAATTACAAGAAAAAAGCTGAGAAAGGCACAAAGATGTGGAGACTAAAAAATACACTACTGAACAAGCAATGGATCATTGAAGAAATTAAAGAAGAAATCAAAAAATACCTGGAAACAAATGAAAATGATAACATGCCATACCAACTTATATGGGATACAGCAAAAGCTGTATTAAGAGGAAAATTCATCGCAATACAGGCACATCTTAACAAACAAGAAAAATCCCAAATAAGCAATCTTAAACTACACCTAACTGAACTAGAGAAAGAAGAACAAATAAAGCCCAAAGTCAGCAGAAGGAGAGAAATAATAAAAATCAGAGCAGAAATAGATACTATTGAAACGAAAAAGGCGGTAGAAAGGATCAATGAAACAAAGAGCTAGTTCTTTGAGAAGATAAATAAAATTGACAAACCCCTAGCCAGACTTACAAAGAAAAAAAGGGAGCAAGCTCAAATAAACAAAATGAGGAATGAAAGAGGAGAAATAACAACAGACTCTGCAGAAATACAACGGATTATAAGAGAATACTATGAAAAATCCTATGCTAACAGAATGGATAACCTAGAGGAAATGGATAAGTTCTTGGACTCCTACAATCTCCCAAAGCTCACTCAAGAAGAAGCAGACAATTTGAACAGACCAATCACAAGGAAAGAGATTGAAACAGCAATCAAAAACATCCCAAAGAATAAAACCCCAGGACCAGACAGCTTCCCTGGGGAATTCTATGAAACTTTCAGAGAGGATTTAATACCTATCCTTTTCAAACTATTCCAAAAAATTAGGGAGGCTGGAACACTTCCTAACACATTCTGTGAGGCCAACATCATGCTGATACCAAAGCCTGACAAGGGCACCACGAAAAAAGAGAACTATAGGCCAATATCACTGATGAACATAGATGTAAAAATTCTAAACAAAATTTTGGCAACCAGAATTCAGCAATTCATCAAAAGGATCATACATCATGATCAAGTGGGATTCATACCAGGGACACAGGGATGGTTCAACATCCGCAAATCAATCAATGTGATACACCACATGAACAAACTGAGGAGTAAAAACCATATGATCATCTCAATAGATGCAGAGAAAGCATTTGACAAGATCCAACAGCCATTTATGATAAAAACTCTGAACAAAATGGGCATAGAAGGGAACTACCTCAACATAATAAAGGTGATATATGACAAACCCACAGCCAACATCATACTCAATGGGCAAAAACTGAGCGCCATCCCCCTGAAAACAGGAATGAGACAAGGATGCCTTCTATCACCACTCTTATTAAACGTAGTACTGGAGGTCCTGGCCAGAGCAATCAGGCAAGAAAAAGGAATAAAAGGAATCCAAATAGGGAGGGAAGAAGTGAAACTCTTGCTGTTTGCAGATAACATGATCTTATATATAGAAAACCCCAAAGAATCCATTGGAAAACTCTTAAAAGTAATCAACAACTACAGCAAAGTTGCAGAGTATAAAATCAATTTGCATAAATCAGTAGCATTTCTATATTCTAATAACAAACTAACAGAAAAAAGAACTCAAGAACAAAATACCATTCAAATCGCAACAAAAAGAATAAAATATCTTGGGGCAAATCTAACTAAGGAAGTGAAGGACCTATATAATGAAAATTACAAGGCCTTTCTGAGAGAATTGGATGACGATATAAGGAGACAGAAAGACATTCCATGTACATGGACTGGAAGAATATACATAGTTAAAATGTCCGTTCTACCTAAAGCAATCTACAGATTCAATGCTATCCCAATCAGAATCCCAATGACATTCTTTACAGAATTAGAACAAAGAATCCTAAAATTTATATGGGGCAACAAAAGACCGCGAATTGCTAAAGCAATCCTGAGAAAAAAGAACAAAACGGGAGGCATCACAATCCCTGACTTCAAAACTTACTACAAAGCTACAGTAACCAAAACAGCATGGTACTGGTACGAAAACAGGTGCACAGATCCATGGAACAGAATTGAAAGCCCAGAAATAAAACCACACATCTATGGACAGCTTATCTTTGACAAAGGAGCTGAGAGCATACAATGGAGAAAAGAAAGTCTTTTCAACAAATGGTACTGGGAAAACTGGAAAGCCATATGTAAAAGAATGAAAATTGACCATTCTTTTTCACCATTCACCAAAATAAACTCAAAATGGATCAAAGACTTAAAGGTGAGACCTGAAACCATAAGGCTTCTAGAAGAAAACGTAGGCAGTACACTCTTTGACATCAGTATTAAAAGGACTTTTCAGACACCATGTCTTCTCAGAGAAGGGAAACAATAGAAAGAATAAACAAATGGGACTTCATCAGACTAAAGTGCTTCTTCAAGGCAAATGAAAACAGGATTGAAACAAAAAAACAACCCACTAACTGGGAAAAAATATTTGCAAGTCATATATCTGACAAAGGCTTAATATCCATAATATATAAAGAACTCTCACAACTCAACAACAAAAAATCAAACAACCTGGTCAAAAAATGGGCTAGAGACATGAATAGACATCTCTCCAAAGAAGATACATGGATGGCAATAGGCACATGAAAAGATGCTCATCATCGCTGATCATCAGGGAAATGCAGATCAAAACTACACTAAGATATCACCTTACACCCATTATAATGACAAAAATATCTAAATCTAATAGTAACAAATGTTGGAGAGGTTGTGGAGAGAATGGAACCCTCATCCACTGCTGGTGGGAATGCAAACTGGTGCAGCCACTACGGAAAACAGTATGGAGATTCCTCAAAAAATTAAAAATAGAACTACCGTACGATCCAGCCATTCCACTACTGGGTATCTATCCAAAGAGCTTGAAGTCAGCAATTCCAAAATTCCTATGCACCCCAATGTTCATTGCAGCATTATTTACAATAGCCAAGACATGGAAGCAACCTAAGTGCCCATCAACAGATGAATGGATAAAGAAGTTGTGGTATATATATACAATGGAATACTACTCAGCTGCAAAACAACAAAATCATCCCATTTGCAACAACATGGGTGGACCTTGAGGGAATTATATTAAGTGAAATAAGCCAGTTAGAGAAGGATAATCTGTGTAAGACTCCACTCAGATGAGAAATTTAAAAATGTGGACAAAGAGAACAGATTAGTGGCTACTAAGGGAAAGGTGGGGTGAGGGGTAGGTACAAAGGGTGAAGTGGTGCACCTACAATACGAATGACAAACATTAATGTACAACTGAAATCGCACAAGATTGTAACCTATCATTAACTCAATAAAAATAAATAAATGTGATACTCCATATAATACAATGAAAGACAAAAATCATATAGTCATCTCAATAGATGCAGAAAAATCATTTGAACAAGTTCAACATCTTTTCATAATAAAAACTCTCAACAAATTGAGTATAGAAGGAACATACCTCAACATAATAAAGGCCAAATATGACAAGCCAACAACCAACATCATACTCAGTCGTGAAGGTTGGAAAGCTTCCCCTCTAAGATCAGGAATAAGACAAGGGTGCCCACTTTCACCACTCCTATTCAACATAGTATTGGAGTCCTAGCCAGAGCAATTAGGCAAGAAAAAGAAAGGAAGGGCATCCAAATTGGATAAGAGGAAGTAAAATTGTCTCTGTTTGTGGATGACATGATGTTGTATATAGAAAATCCTAAAGACTCTAGCAAAAGACTGTTAGAACCAGTAACAAATTCAGTAAAGTTTCAGGATACAAAATCAACATACAAGAATCAGTTGCATTTCTATACACTAACAATAAATAACAATAACTAACATATATTTTTCAGATATGAAAAAGAAACAAAGAAAACAATCTCATTTACAATAGCATCAAAAACAATAAATACTTAGGAATAAATTTAACTAAAGAAGTGAAAGATCTATAAACCAAAAATTACAAGACATCGATGAAAGAAATTGAAGACACAAATAAATGGGAAGATATCCTATGTTCATGGATCAGAAGAGTTAATATTGTTTAAAAATGTCCATACTACCCAGAGCCACCTAAGGCTTCAATGCAATCCCTATCAAAACTTCAATGGTATTTTTATTCCAGGAGAGTGATGTCAGCATCACAGTGGAGTGAGTTTTCCCAGCAATGTCTCCCCTCCACCATACAACATAAAAGACATTCATACTGCAACAGAGGACATCCACACAACACAAAAGACGTCTGAGAGACCCACGCAGCCACAGGGTGGAGGGTGGAGAGGCTAGAGCCCTTCTCAGAGGGAGTGGAATGGGACAAGAGGAAACTTTGCTCCCTCCCCAAAAGACTGGGATTTGGGACTGCACACAGTCTCTGAAAGTGAAGGAAAGGGGGAACATCTGTTCTCAGGAACATCAAAGATCCAGGATGTCTCTCACAGCCTAGGGGAAAGCCCCCACCAAGGTGAAAGCTAATGCAGGGATGACTCCATCAAGCCAACACTCCAAGAAAGCCCATAGTGAGGGCAAGGCGAGAAAACCTCGAGAGCATGTAAGAGAAAGTACCCCTCCCCCCCACCCACCCAGTGCTGACTCCAGTGCCTGGGATCCAGGGGGAACCCAGAGTGCTCAGAATACATGGCTCTTGACCCTCACCCAGTGGCGTTAGATGGTAACTGCAACCAAATAATAGCACGATGTCAAAGAATAAAGCCACGCCCTCTAGCAGTATCAAAAATTGTATTAAATCTCCAGACCAGAGAGAAAATGACAAGTACCCAGAAATCAGTCCTGAAGACACAGAAATATGTAATCTAAATGACAGAGAATTCAAAATAGCTATCATCAGAAAACTCAATGTGTTAAAAGAGGATGTAGAGAAACAATTCAATGAGTTCAGGAGCTACTTCACAAAAGAGATTGAAAGTATAAAGAAGAATCGATTAGAAATATTGGAGATGAAAGACACACTTGATGAGATAAAACAAAATATTGATTCCCTGAATGCTCAAATGGACATCATAGAAGAGCAAATCAGTATAATTGAGCATAGATGTATTGAAATACTCCAGATAGAGGAGGAAAGAGAACTAAGACCAAAAAGAAATGAATAGTCTCCAAGAAACATCCAACTCAATTAGGAAATGCAACATAAGAATTATAGGTTTTCCAGAGGGAGAAGAGACGGAGTATGGAGCAGAAAGTTTGTTCAAAGAAATAATAGCAAAGAACTTCCCAAACCTAGGGAAAGAGATGGAAATCCATGTGGAAGAGGGTATCAGACCTCCTGAATATGTTAATGTAAAAAAGACCTACTGCAAGGCATATAGTAGTGAAACTGGAAAAAGAGAATGACAAAGAAAAAATACTAAGGGAAGCAAGGCAGAAGAAAATAACCCAGAAAGGAACACCTATAAGGCTTTCAGCAGATTTCTCTGCAGAAAACTTACAGGCTAGGAGAGACTGGAATGACATATTCAAATCTTTGAAGGACAAAAGCTTTCAGCCAAGAAGACTCTATCAAGAGGCTGGCCTGGTGGTGCAGTGGTTAAGTCCACATGTTCCGCTTTGGCAGCCCAGGGTTCACTGGTTTGGATCCCGGGTGCAGACATGGCACCACTTGGCAAGCCATGCTGTCATAGGTGTCCCAAATATAAAATAGAGGAAGATGGGAACGGATGTTATCTCAGGGCCAGTCTTCCTCAGCAAAAAGAGGAGGATTGGCAGCAGATGTTAGCTCAGGGCTAATCTCCTTCAAAAAAAAAAACTCTATCCAGCAAAAATATCATGCAGACATGATGGAGAAATAAAAACTTTCCCAGATAAACAAAAGCTAAGGGGGTTCATAGCCACAAGCCATCCCCCCCCCAAGAAATCCTCAAGAAGGACTTCATACCTGAAAAAAACGGGGAGAAAGGGATTACAAAGCACAGAGTAAGGAGATAAATAGGTAGACAAAATCAGAAAATTGTAGCTAGACATCAGAACAGGTTATCAAATACTGAAGTATAACATTAAAGATAAAGGGAAGGAAAACACTAAAAACAAAGATCATCTTGTCATTTTAACCGCAAACTCACAACACAAGATAGAATAAGATATGAGAAAAATAACTTACGAGGGGAAGAGGAAGGGGACTAAATCGGTTTAGTCTAAGGAAATAAGAAGCCATCAGAAAATGGACTATCTTATCTATGAGATTTGGAATACAAACTTCATGGTAACCACTAAACAGAAAAGCAGAACAGAGACAGAAATAATAAATAAGGAGAAAACAAAGAAACATAACATAAAAAAACTACATAACTCAATTGGTAAACTGAAGCACACGGGATGAGAAACAAAGAAAATGCAGGAAAACCAGAAAGCAAGTGATAAAATGGCAGCATTAAGCCCTCATATATCAATAATCACCCTAAATGTAAATGGAATGAATTCTCCAATAAAAAGACACAGAGTGGCGAGATGGATTAAAGAACAAGACCCAACAATATGCTGCCTCCAGGAAACACATCTCAGCTCCAACGACAAACACACACTCAGAGTGAAGGGATGGAAGATGATACTCCAAGCTAATGGCAAACAAAAGAAAGCAGGTGTCACAACACTTATATCAGACAAAGTAGACTTCAAGATAAGACAGTAAAGAGAGACCAAGAGGGGCAGTATATAATGATCAAAGGGACACTCCACCAAGAAGACATAACATTTATAAATATCTATGCACCCAATACACAAGCACCAAAGTACATAAAGCAACTATTAACAAACATAAAAGAAGATATTAATAACAACACAATAATAGTAGAGGACTTCAACACTCCACTCACATCAATGGAGAGATTATCCAGACAGAAAATCAACAAGGAAACAGTGAAATTAAATGAAAAGCTAGACAAGTTGGACTTAATAGACATATATAGAACACTGCATCCAAAAACAGCAGCATACACACTCTTCTCAAGTGCACACGGAACATTCTCAAGGATAGACCATATGTTTGGAAACAAGGCAAGCTTCAATAAATTTAAGAAGATTGAAACAATAACAAGCATCTTTTCTGATCACAATGCCATGAAGCTAGAAATTAATTATAAGAAAAAAAGCTGACAAAGGGACAAAGATGGGGAGACTAAACAACATGCCATTGAACAACCAATGGATCATTGAAGAAATTAAAGGAGAAATCAAAAAATATCTGGAGACAAATGAAAATGAAAATACACCATACCAACTCATATAGGATGCAGCAAAAGTAGTACTAAGAGGGAAATTCATCACAATACAGGCTCACCTTAAAAAACAAGAAAAATCCCAGATAAACAATCTCAAGCTACACCTAACTGAATTAGAAAGAGAAGAACAAACAAAGCCCAATGTCAGCAGAAGAAGAGAAATAATAAAAATCAGAGCAGAAATAAATGTAATTGAAACAAAAAAAGGCAGTAAAAAGTATCAATGAAACAAAGAGCTGGTTCTTTGAAAAGATAAACAAAATTGACAGACCCCTAGCCAGACTTACAAAGAAAAAAAGAGAGAAAGCTCAGATAAATAAAATTAGAAATGAAAGAGGAGAAATAACAATGTATACCACAGAAATACAAAGGATTATAAGAGAATACTATGGAAAACTGTATGCCAACAAACGGACAATGTAGAAGAAATGGATAAATTCTTAGACTCTTACAACCTCTCAAAGCTGAATCAAGGAGAAATAGATAATCTGAATAGACCAATCACAAGTAAAGAATTGAAACAGTAATCAAAAGAATCCCAAAAAATAAAAGCCCAGGACCAGATGGCTTCCCTGGAGAATTCTACGAAACTTTCAGAGAGGATTTAATACCTATCCTTCTCAAGCTATTCCAAAAAGTCAGGGAAGATGGAACTCTTCCTAACACATTCTATGAGGCTAACATCATTCTGATACCAAAGCCTGACAAGAACAACACAAAAGGAAAACTACAGGGGCCAGCTCCGTGGCAGAGTGGTTAAGTTCACGCACTCCGCTGCGGCGGCCCAGGGTTCAGATCCTGGGCACAGACATGGCACTGCTCGTCAGGCCACGTTGAGGCGGCGTCCCACATCCCACAACAGAAGGACCTGCAACTAAGATATACAACTATGTACAGGGCGGGGCGGGGGGGGGGGGTTGGGGAGATAAAGCAGAAAAAAAAAAAAGATTGGCAACAGTTGTTAGCCCAGGTGCCAATCTTTAAAAAAATATATATAAAAGGAAAACTACAGGCAAATATTGCTGATGAACATAGATGCAAAAATCCTCAACAAAATATTGGTAACCTGAATAGAGCAATACTTCAAAAAGACCATACATCATGATCAAGTGGGATTTATACCAGGGACACAGGGATGGTTCAACATCCACAAACCAATCAATGTGATACACCACATTAAGAAAATGAGGAATAAAAACCACATGATCACCTCAACAGATGCAGAGAAAGCATTTGACAAGATCCAACAGCCATGTATGATAAAAACTCTTAACAAAATGGGGATAGAAGGAAGTTACCTCAACATAATAAAGGCCATGTATGACAAACCCAAAGCCAACAACATACTCAATGGGGAAAAACTGAACGCTGTCCCTCTCAGGACAGGAACAAAACAAGGATGCCCACTATCACTATTCTTATTCAACATAGTACTGGAAGTTTTGGCCAGAGCAATTAGGCAACAGAAAGGAATAAAAGGAATCCAAATAGAGAGTGAAGAAGTGGAACTCTTGCTGTTTGCAGACGACATGATCTTATATATAGAAAACCCTAAAGAATCCATTGGAAAACTATTAGAAATAATTAACAACTACAGTAAAGTTGCAGGGTAAAAAATCAACTTACAAAACTCAGTTGCATTTCTATACTCTAATAACGAACTTACAGAAAGAGAACTCAAGAATACAATTCCATTTACAATCGCAACAAAAAGAATAAAATATCTAGGAATAAATTTAACCAAGGAGGTGAAGGACTTATACAATGAAAACTATAAGACATTATTGAAAGAAATAGATGATGACATAAAGAGATGGAAAGAGATTCCATGTACATGGACTGGAAGAATAAACATAGTTAAAATGTCCGTACTACCCAAAGCAATCTGCAGATTCAATGCAATCCCAATCAGAATACCAATGACATTCTTCATGGAAAAAGAACAAAGAATCCTAAAATTCATATGGGGCAACCAAAGACCCTGAATTCCTAAAACAATCCTGAGGAAAGAGAACAAAGCTGGAGGTATCACAATCTCTGACTTCAAAATGTACTACAAAGCCATAGCAATCAAAACACCATGATACTGGTACAAAAACAGGCATAACAGATCAATGGAACAGAACTGAAAGCTCAGAAATAAAACCACACATCTGCAGACAGCTAATCTTTGACAAAGGTGTCAAGAACATACAATGGAGAAAAGATAGTCTCTTCAATAAATGGTGTTGAGAAATCTAGACAACCACTTTCAAAATAAGGAAAGTAGACCGTTATCTCACGTGATACACAAAAATAAACTCAAAATGAATCAAAGACTTGAAGATAAGTCCTGAAACCATAAAACACCTGAAAGATAATATAGGTAGTACACTCTTTGACATCGAACTTAAAAGGATCTTTTCAAATACCATGTCTTCTCAGACAAGGGAAACAAAAGAAAAAATAAACCAGTGGGACTTCATCAGAAGTCAAAAGAGCTTCTACAAGACAAAAAGCCTAGGATCAAAACAAAAAGAAAACCCACCCATTGGGAGAAAATATTTGCAAATCATATATCCAACAAGGGGTTAATCTCCAAATATAGAAGGAAATCACACAACTGAACAACAACAACAACAACAAAAAACCAGCCCAATCAAAAAATGGGCAGAGGATATGAGCAGACATTTTTCCAAAGAAGATATACAGATAGCCAACAAACACATGAAAAGATGTTCAACATTACTAATCATCAGGGAAATGCAAATCAAAACTATACTAAGATACCACATTATACCTGTTAAAATAGCTATAATCACTAAGGCTAAAAATAACAAATGTTAGAGAGGGTGTGGAGAAAAGGGAATGTTCACACACTGCTGGTGGGAATGCAAACTGGTGCAGCCACTATGGAAAACAGTATGGAGATTCTTCAAAAAACTAAAAATAGAAATACCATATGACCCAGCTATCCCACTACTGGGTATCTACCCAAACAACTTGAAATTATCAATCCAAAGTAACATATGTACCCTATGTTCATTGCAGCACTATTCACAATAGCCAAGACAAGGAAACAATCCAAGTGCCCAGTGACAGATGATTGGATAAAGAAGATGTGGTATGTATACACAATGGAATACTACTCAGCCATAAAAAAGACAAAATCATCCCATTTGCAACAACATGGATGGACCTGGAGGGAATTATGCTAAGCAAAATAAGCCAATGAGAAATGAGAAAGACAAACACCATATGATTTCACTCATATGTGGAATATAAACAAACACATGGACAAAGAAAACAGTTCAGTGATTACCGGGGGTGGGGTGTTGGGGGGGGAGGTGGGCACAGGGAGTGAAGGGGAGCACTTATGTGACAGACAAGAAATAATGTACAACCGAAATTTCACAATGATTTAAACTAGTATTAACTCAATAAAAAAATTTCAATGGTATTTTTCACAGAAATAGAAAAAAACAATCTCCAAGTTTGTAAGAAACTACAAAAGACTCCAAATAGCCAAAGCAATCATGAGAAAGAACAAAGCTAGAAGCATCATGCTTCATGATTTCAAACTATATGAGAAACCTATAGTAATTAAAACAGTATGGTAGTGGCATAAAAACAGACATACAGACCAATGGAACAGAATTGAAAGCCCAGAAATAAACACACACTTATATGGTCAAGTAATACTTGACAAGCAATCAAGAATACTCAATGGGGAAAGTATAGTCTCCTCAATAAATGGTGCTGGGAAAACTGGATATCAACACGCAAAAGAATGAAATTGGACCCCTATCTTATACAACTCACAAATATTAGCTCAAAGATTATTAAGGACTTAAATGCAAGACACGAAACCATAAGACTTCTAGAAGAAAACATAGGGGAAAAGCTCCTTGATATCAGTTTTGGCAATGATATTTTTGCATATGACACCAAAAGCACAAGCAGTAAGAGCAAAAATTAACAGTGGGACTACATGAAACTAAACAGTTTCTGCACAGCAAAAGAAACAATCAACAAAACAAAAAGGCAACCTACTGAATTGGGAGAAAATATTTGCAGACCATATATCTGATGAGGGGTTAATATCCAAAATATATATGTAACTCATACAACTCAATAATTTTAAAAAATTTTAAATGGGCAGGTGATTTAAATAGACATTTCCCCAAAGAAGACATATAAATGGCCAACATGTACATGAAAACGTGCTTGACATCACTAATCATCAGAGAAATGTAAAAAAACCCACAATGAGGTATCACCTCACACCTGTTACAATAGCTATTACTTTAAAAAAGCAAGAAATAACAAATGCTAGTGAGGATATGGATAAAAGGGAACTCCAGGGCACTGTTGCTAGGAATGTAAATTGATGCAGCCACTATTGAAAACAATAGGGAGCTTCCTTGAAAACTTGAAAATAGAACTAACATATGATCCAGCAATCCCACTTCCAGGTTTATTTCTGAAGGAGATGAAATCCCTATCTCAAAGAGAAATCTACTCTCATGTTCATTGCAGGATTATTCACATAGCCAAGACAGGAAAACAACCTAAGTGTCCATCAATGGATGAATATATACAGTCATGTGCCACATGACGTTTCAGTCAACGACGGACCATATATACGCTGGTGGTTCCATAGATTATAATGGAGCTGAAAAGTTCCTGTTGCCTAGTGACATCATAGCCATCGTAACGTTGTAGCACAAGACATTACTCACGTGTTTGTAGTGATGCTGGTGTAAACAAACCTACTGTGCTGCCAGTCATATAAAAGTATAGCACATACAATTATGTACAGCACATAATACTTGATAATGATAATAAAAGACTATGTTACTGGTTTACATATTTACTATACTATACTTTTTTTATTAAGATTATGATAGACTACCACCTTGTGAGATTTCAGTTGAACATTATTGTTAGTAATGTTGTGGGTACACCACTTCACCCTTTGTGCCCTCCCCCGACCCCCGCTTTTCCCTGGTAACCACCGATCGGTTCTCCTTGTCTATATGTTAACTTCCACCTATAAGTGGAGTCATATAGAGTTCGTCTTTCTCTGTCTGGCTTATTTCGCTTAACATAATACCCTCAAGGTCCATCCATGTTGATGTGAATGGAACAATTTATTCCTTTTTTATGGCTGAGTAGTATTCCATTGTGTATATATACCATATCTTCTTTATCCAGTCATCAGTTTCTGGGCATTTAGGTTGGTTCCATGTCTTGGCTATTGTAAATAATGCTGCGATGAACATAGGGGTGCATGGGACTCTTGGGATTGCTGATTTCAGGTTCTTAGGATAGATACCCAGTAGTGGGATAGCTGGGTCATAGGGTATTTCTATTTTTAAATTTTCGAGAAATGTCCATACTGTTTTCCATAGTGGCTGCACTAGTTTGCATTCCCACCAACAGTGTATGAGGGTTCCTTTTTCTCCACAGGCTCTCCAACATTTGTCACTCTTGGTTTTGGATATTTTTGCCAATCTAACGGGTGTAAGGTGATATCTTAGTGTAGTTTTGATTTGCATTTCCCTGATGATTAGTGATGATGAACATCTTTTCATGTGTCTATTGGCCATACTTATATCTTCTTTGGAGAAATGTCTGTTCATGTCCTCTGCCCATTTTTTGATCAAGTTGTTTGTTTTTTTGTTGTTAAGCTGTGTGAGTTCTTTGTATATTATGGTGATTAATCCTTTGTCGGATAAGTAGCTTGTAAATATTTTTTCCCAGTTAGTCGGCTGTTTTTTTGTTTCAATTCTGTTTTCCCTTGCCTTGAAGAAACTCTTTAGTCTGATGAAATCCCATTTGTTTATTCTTTCTATTGTTTCCCTCATCTGAGGAGTTATAGTGTCCGAAAAGATTCTTTTGAAACTCATGTCAAAGAGTGTACTGCCTATATTCTCTTCTAGAAGACTTATTGTTTCAGGCCTAATCTTTAGGTCTTTGATCCATTTTGAGTTTACTTTTGTGAATGGTGAAAAAGAATGGTTGATTTTCATTCTTTTACATGTGGCTGTCCAGTTTCCCCAGCACCATTTGTTGAAGAGACTTTCTTTTCTCCATTGTAGACCCTCAGCTCCTTTGTCAAAGATTAGCTGTCCATAGATGCGTGGTTTTATTTCTGGGCTTTCAATTCTGTTCCATGGATCTGTGCACCTGTTTTTGTACCAGTACCATGCTGTTTTGATCACTGTAGCTTTGTAGTATGTTTTGAAGTCGGGGATTGTGATGCCTCCAGCTTTGTTTTTCTTACTCAGGATTGCTTTAGCAATTCGCGGTCTTTTGCTGCCCCATATGAATTTTAGGATTCTTTGTTCAATTTCTGTAAAGAATGTCCTTGGGATTCTGATTGGGATAGCATTGAATCTGTAGATTGCTTTAGGTAGTATGGACATTTTAACTATGTTTATTCTTCCAATCCATGTGCATGGAATGTCTTTCCATCTCTTTATGTCATCGTTGATTTCTTTCAAGAAGGTCTTGTAGTTTTCATTGTATAAATCTTTCACTTCCTTGGTTAAATTTATCCCTAGGTATTTTATTCTTTTCATTGCGATTGTGAATGGGATTGAGTTCTTGAGTTCTTTTTCTGTTGGTTCATTGTTAGTGTATAGAAATGCCACTGATTTACGTATGTTGATTTTACACCCTGCAACTTTGCTGTAGCTGTTGATTGTTTCTAATAGTTTTCCTATGGATTCTTTGGGGTTTTCTGTATATAAGATCATGTCGTCTGCAAACAGTGAGAGTTTTACTTCTTCATTGCCTATTTGGATTCCTTTTATTTCTTTTTCCTGCCGAATTGCTCTGGCCAACACCTCCAGTACTGTGTTGAATAGGAGTGGTGAAAGTGGGCACCCTAGTCTTGTTCCTGTTCTGAGAGGGATGGGTTTCAGTTTTTGTCCATTGAATATGATGTTGGCTGTGGGTTTGTCATATATGGCCTTTATTATGTTGAGGTACTTTCCTTCTATACCCATTTTATTGAGGGTTTTTATCATAAATGGATGTTGGATCTTGTCGAATGCTTTCTCTGCATCTATTGAGATGATCATGTGGTTTTTGTTTCTCATTTTGTTAATGTAGTGTATCACGTTGATTGACTTGTGGATGTTGAACCATCCCTGTGTCCCTGGTATAAATCCCACTTGATCATGGTGTATAATCTCTTTGATGTATTGCTGTATTTGGTTTGCCAGAATTTTGTTGAGGATTTTTGCATCTATGTTCATCAGTGATATTGGCCTGTAATTTTCCTTCTTTGTGTTGTCCTTGTCAGGTTTGGGGATCAGGGTGATGTTGGCTTCATAGAATGTGTTAGGGAGTACTCCATCTTCCTCAGTTTTATGGAATAGTTTGAGAAGGATAGGTATTAAATCTTCTTTGAATGTTTGGTAGAATTCTCCAGAGAAGCCGTCTGGTCCTGGACTCTTATTTTTGGGGAGGTTTTTGATTACTGTTTCTATTTCTTTACTTGTGATTGGCCTATTCAGATTCTCCATTTCTTCCTGGTTCAGTTTGGGGAGGTTGTAAGAGTCCAGGAATTTATCCATTTCTTCTAGGTTGTTCAATTTGTTGGCATATAGTTTTTCATAATATTCTCTTATGATCCCCTGTATTTCTTTGGTATCTGTTGTGATTTCTCCTCTCTCATTCCTAATTTTATTTATTTGAGATTTCTCTCTTCTTTTCTTGGTGAGTCTGGCTAAGGGTTTGTCGATTTTGTTAATTTTTTTGAAGAACCAACTCTTTGTTTCATTGATCCTTTCTACTGTCTTTTTAGTTTCAATATCGTTTATTTCTGCTCTTATTTTTATTATTTCCCTCCTTCTACTGACTCTGGGCTTTGTTTGTTCTTCTTTTTCTAATTCTGTTAGGTGTCGTTTGAGGTTGCTTATGTGAGCTTATGTTTGTTTAGTGAGGTGAGCCTGTATTGCAATGAATTTCCCTCTTAGGACTGCTTTTGTTGCATCCCAAATGATTTGGTATGACATGTTCTCATTTTCATTTGTCTCCAGATAACATGCGATTTCTTCTTTAATTTTTTCAATAATCCAGTGTTTGTTCAGTAGCATGTCATTTAGTCTCCACATTTTTGCACCTTTCTCTGTTTTATTCTTGTAGTTGATTTCTAGTTTCATAGCATTATGATCAGAAAAGATGCATGATATTATTTCAACTCTCTTGTATTTATTGATGCTTGCTTTGTTTCCCAAAATATGGTCTATTCTTGAGAATGTTCCATGCGCACTTGAGAAGAATGTGTAGCCTGCTGTTTTTGGATGAAGTGTTCTATATATATATCTATTAAGTCCATCTGGTCTAATTTTTCATTTAATTCTATAATTTCCTTGTTGATTTTCTGTCTGGATGTTCTATCCATTGGTGTTAATGGGGTGTTGAGGTCCCCTACTATTATTGTATTGTTGTTGATGTCTTCTTTTAGTTCTGTTAAGAGTTGCTTTACAAATTTTGGTGCTCCTGTGTTGGGTGCATATATATTTATAAGTGTTGTGTCTTCTTGGTGGAGAGTCCCTTTTATCATTATATACTGTCCCTCTTTGTCTTTCTTTATCTGTTTTGCTTTGAAGTCTACTTTGTCTGATATAAGTATGGCAAAACCTGCTTTCTTTTGTTCATTATTGGCTTGGAGTATTGTCTTCCATCCCTTCACTCTGAGTCTGTGTTTGTCTTTGGGGCTGAGGTGTGTTTCCTGGAGGCAGCATATTGTTGGGTCTTGTTCTTTGATCCATCCTGCCACTCTGTGTCTTTTGATCGGAGAGTTCAATCCATTTACATTTAGAGTGATTATTGAAATGTGGTGGCCTACCGCTGCCATTTTATGTCTTATTTTCTGGTTCTCTTCAATTTCCTTTGTTTCTCATCCCAAGGTTTAGCCTGTTCTGATGGAGAGCTGCTACTCTCTGTTGTTGTCCTTCTACTTATCTCCTTTGCTCTTGGTTTTGTAGCCCCTTTCCTTTTTTTGATTTTTCAGTAATGAGGGTTTTCCTGAGCATTTATTGAAGAGGAGGTTTTGTGGTGATGAACTCCCTTAATTTTTGTTTATCTGGGAAAGTTTTTATTTCTCCATCGTATTTGAAGGATATTTTTGCTGGGTAGAGAATTCTCGGCTGCAAGTGTTTGTCCTTCAGATTTTTGAATATACCATTCCACTCTCTTCTAGCCTGTAAAGATTCTGCTGAGAAATCTGCTGATAGCCTGATGGGGGTTCCTTTGTAGGTTAACTTCTTGTGCCTGGCTGCCCTTAGTATTCTCTCCTTGTCATTGACTTTTGCTAGCTTCACTACTATATGCCTTGGGGTTGGTCTACTTGCATTAATAAAGTTTGGAGATCTATTGGCTTCTGCCATATGAAGTTCCATCTCTCTCCCCAGGTTTGGGAAGTTCTCATCCATTATTTCTTTGAATAGGCTTTCTGCCCCCTTCTCCCTCTCTTCTCCCTCTGGTATACCTATAATCCTTACGTTGCATCTCCTAATTGATTCGGATAATTCTCAGAGAGTTTCTTCATTTCTTTTTAGTCTTAGTTCTCTCTCCTCCTCTGCCTGCAGCATTTCTATATTCCTATCTTCCAAATTGCTGATTCTTTCCTCCATATTATCGGCCCTACTGTTCAGTGCGTCTAGATTTTTCTTAATCTCCTCTATTGTGTTCTTCATTTCCAGTATTTCTGTTTGGTTCTTCTTTATAGTATCGAACTCTTTTGTGACATAGCTCCTGAACTCGTTGAGTTGTCTATCTGAATTCTCTTTTAACTCATTGAGTTTTTTAATGATGGCTGTTTTGAAGTCATCGTCATTTAGGTTATATATTTCATTGTCTTTGGGATTGTTTTCCATGTGTTTGTCATTTTCCTTCTGTTCTGGAGATTTAATATATTTTTTCATATTGCTTGATGGTGTAGATTTGTGCCTCCACATAGAGACAGAGTTTAGTTACTGCTTCCACTTGTTTCTACTGGTGTGGTGGGGGGACAGCTGTTTATACTGCACCAACCAGGAACCCTATCAGCTGTTGCTAACTGGGCCTGGGCCCCTCCTCGCAGTCACAGTGATCCTGTGGGGGCCGTCACAGGGGGGCTTCAGGCTGCTGGTGCCTACTGTTGCAGACCACCCAGATGTGCTCCCTCCTTAGGGTTGCAGCGGTGTTATGGGCTTTCCCAGCAGCCAGGGGCAGGATCACTTATATTTGCAGCTCTGTCACTGTTGGCGCCCACAAAATCTCACTTGTCCACTATTGGTCACAGCAGAGCTATGGGCATCTTCTGCAGTCTGTGGTTAGCTCACATAGCTATGCTACTTTTGTCCCAGGGTCTTCCAGCCTTGTGGTGGCCAGGTGGGTGCTCTCTACTAGTGCTGTGTGGAGGCTATCGCTGAGGCTGCTGTGAGACTGTAGAGTTTCCCCCTGGGCCACAGAGCTGGGTTGCTGGAACTCCACCTAGCCCCAGTCCTCTTGCCTAGGATCTCGGGGAGCCCCTTGCCCTGTCTGGGGGATAGCCGGAGACCTTGAGTTCAGTGGCAGCTGGCCGGCTGCTGCCCTGCCTGGGATTCTCCTCTTCGAGACCCTCCCAGCGTTGTGGATGCTGGGCGGCGCCTCTCCGCTAATGGCAGGTAGAGACTTTGCCTGTTGCCCGGACGGAACTCTGGAGTTTCCCCCCCGGGCCATGGAGCCGGCCGCTGGAGCTCCACCCAGCCCCAGTCCTCTCCCAGGAGATCTCCGGTAGTCCCGAGCCCCTCCCAGGTGAAAGCCTGGTCAGTGGAGCTGGTGGTGGCAGCTGGCGGGCCACCGCACCATTTTGGATTCTCTCCAGGAGCTTCCCGGCATTGTGGATGCTGGGTGGGGCCTCTCCACTAATGGCAGGTAGAGACTTTGCCTGCTGCCCAGACGGAACTCTAGAGTTTCCCCCCCGGGCCATGGAGCCGGCCGCTGGAGCTCCACCCAGCCCCAGTCCTCTCCCAGGAGATCTCCAGTAGTCCCGAGCCCCTCCTGGGTGAAAGCCCGGTCAGTGGAGCCAGTGGCGGTGGCTGGAGGGCCACTGTGCTGTTTGGATTCTCTCTGGGAGCCTCCCAGCATTGTGGATGCTAGGAGGGGCCTCTCCGCTAATGGTGGGTAGGGGTTTTCCCCGCCGCCTCAGGTGTGTAACTCTGGAGCTTCCCTCTGGGCTTAGGTGTACTTGCAGGGGGCTTAGGTAGGGCTCTGGTCACCTGTTTCCACCATCACTCCTCTGGTGTGCTCTCCCTCCTGCCCTTGGTGTGTGGCAATGTTCTGGGGGCGTCCACTGGAAGAAAGCCGCTTGCAGATACTAGGCTGTTCGGGGGTCAGGTAGGAGAGTTTTCACCTATCTCCACCTCCTCCCAGAGGGAAGTCTGTCCGCCTTCCAATGTATGGCAGCGTGGGTCTCTCAGGCGTCCTGAGATGCTATATGGATATCCTTTGTTAAGTGATGAATGTCCAATTAGTTGTAGATTCGAAGGGGAGAGACAAAGAAGACTACTCATGCTGCCATCTTGGATCTTCCGAGCTATACTATACTTTTTATCATTATTTTAGGGTGTACTCTTTCTACTTGTGAAAAAAGTTTACTGTAAAATAGTATATGTGTTACACTGGCAGCAGCCTCATACATTTCATGTTTACCACCTCGCTTGACAGCATCATTTTCTCTTGATTTAGTCTCCTGTTGCTTTGTTCATCATGGTCTCTAAGCATATAATATACACTGCTAATGTTGCCAACAAGAGGCCACGTTGATGGGGCTGGTCCCATGGCCAAGTGGTTAAGTTTGCATGCTCTGCTGTGGCAGCCCACAGTTTTGCAGGTTCGGATCCTGGGCACAAACCTAATACTGCTCATCAAGCCATGCTGAGGAGGCAGCCCACATGCTACAACTAGAAAGACCCACAACTAAAAATATATATATATAGGTAGATAGATATACACGCACGCACACACACACACACACAGATACACAACTATGCACTGGGGGTCTTTGGGGAGAAGAAGAAAAAATAAAACCTTTTTTTAAAAAAAGAGGCCACAGGGCTGGCCCTGTGGCCGAGTGGTTAAGTTCGCGTGCTCCGCTGCAGGCGGCCCAGGGTTTCATTGGTTCGAATCCTGGACGCGGACATGGCACTGATCATCAAACAACGCTGAGGCAGCATCCCACGTGCCACAACTAGAAGGACCCACAACAAAGAATATACAACTATGTACTGGGGGGCTTTGGGGAAAAAAATAAAATCTTTAAAAAAAAAAAAGAGGCCACATTGAGTGACTGACCTGGAAATAAAATTAAAAGTGATTAAGGACTACAAAGGTGGAAAATAAGTGATAGTTATCTCTCGTCAGTCAGGCATGCCTCATTCAACTATAGCTATGATCTTGAAGAACAAGAATAAAGTGATGGAAGCTGTTAAAAGATCTGCTTCATTGAAGGCAATGAGACTAACAAAAATTTGAGAAGGGCTTATATCAGACATGGAGAAACTTCTAATGACCTGGACTGAAGACCAGACAGAAGCATATCCTTCTCTGCACCATGACAATCACAACCAAAGCAAAAAGTTTGTGATGTTGAAATAAAAGTCTGGACCTGACTATGATGTTGAATTTATTGCTAGCTCTGGGTAGTTTAAGTGATTCAAGAATTGTTATTCATTACATAATGTGAAAGTGAGTGGTGAGTATGTGTGTGCTGCTATGAACACAGCTGAAGAATTTTGGGAAACTCTAGATAAGCTGACTATGGGGGAAAATTACTTGCCAGAGCAAATATTCAATATGGATAAAACCTCCTTATTCTGGAAATGTATTCCTGAAAAGACTTTCATCCAAAAAAAGGCCAAGTCAATGTGATGTTTCAAGGCTTTTAAGGACAGGATAAAAGTCTTGCTTGGGGACAATGTTGCAGGGTACAAATTGAAACCCTTTGTGATCTGGCACGTGAGAATCCCAGGACCTTCAAGCACATTGATAAGTACACACTACTAGTGTACTACATGAGCAATAAGAAGTCACGGAAAACCCAGCTCTTCTTCCAAGATGCCCTCCTGAATTTCTATGCCAGAGAAATGTAGAAGTAATGTTTGGAGAATAACGTACCTTTTAATATTTTGCTTATTGTTGATAAAACTCCTGGACATCCTCCTTTTATTGTTGATCTTCATCTCAATATCAAAGTGGTGTTTCTCCCTTCAAACACCATCCATGTGATACAACCAATGGATCAAGGAGTTATAGCAGCTTTTAAGACCTACTACCTGAGGAGGACTTTTGCCCAGGCTATTGCTGCAACTGAGGAAGACACTGAGAAAACACTAATGCAATAATGGAAGGATTACAATATGTATGACTGCACCAAGAACCTTGCTTGGGCTTGGAGCGATGTCACAAAAGAGTGTATGAATGGCATCTGGAAGAAGACATTCAAGAGGTTCAAAGGATTTGCCAAGGATGAAGAGCTTGCAAAAATCAACAAGGCTGTGGTTGATATGGCAAAAAACTTAATCTGGGGGTGGCTAAGGATGATGCTGAGGAGCTCCTAGAGGTGGTTCCTGAGGAATTGACTAATGAGAAATTGTTGGAACTGGAACAGGAATGCATAGCTAAAGAAGAGGCAAGAGAAAAGGAAACTGCAGGAGAAGAAACAGAAGAACCTCCAAGAAAATTCACAATGAAGTGTTTAGCAGAAGCTTTTGCAGACCTCAATAAGGTCCTTAAAAAGTTTGAAAACATGGACCCCAACACTGAAAGGTTTTCATTCAGAGAGGAATGTTCCTGGTGCATTATCTGCTTACAAGCAAATCTGTGATAAATAAAAAAAAGAAACAAACCACCAAGCAAATCACCATGGATATATTTCTGAAAAGAGTGACACCTCCTCAAGAGGAGCCTCAGGCAGGTCCTTCAAGAAGCTATTGGTGTCATAGCAGACGCCAGCTCTGTGCATGTTATTGCCCCTGAAGGCTTTCCAGTGGGACAAGATGTGGAAGTGAAAGACAGTGATGTTGATGATGTTGGCCCTGGGTAGGCGTAAGCTAATGTGTGTGTTTGTGTCTCAGGTATTTGTTTGTTTGTTTGTTTTTTGTTTTGTTTTTTTATTAAGGTTATAAAAGTTAATATCCTTGTGAAATTACAGTTGTACATTATTATTAGTCATGTTGTAGTTACACCACTTCACCCCTAGTGCCCTCCCCCCACCTGCTTTTCCCCTGGCAACCACCGATCAGTTCTCTTTGTCCATACGTTAACTACCACCTATAAGTGGAGTCATACCGAGTTCGTCTTTCTCTGTCTGGCTTATTTCACTCAACATAATACTCTCAAGGTCTATCCATGTTGTTGTGAATGGGACAACTTTGTCCTTTTTTATGGCTGAGTAGTATTGCATTGTATATATATACCACAACTTCTTTATCTAATCATCAGTTGCTGGGCACTTAGGTTGGTTCCATGACTTGGCTATTGTGAATAATGCTGCAATGAAGATAGGGGTGCATAGAGCTTCTGAAATTGCTGATTTCAGGTTCTTAGGATATATACCCAATAGTGGGATGGCTGGGTCATAAGGTATTTCTATTCTTAACTTTTTGAGGAATCTCCATACTGAATTCCATAGTGGCTGCACCAGTTTGCATTCCCACCAACAGTGTATGAGGGTTCCCTTTTCTCCACAGGCTCTCCAACATTTGTCACTCTTGGTTTTGGATTTTTTTGCCATTCTAACAGGTGTAAGGTGATATCTTAGTGTAGTTTTGATTTGCATTTCCCTGATGATTAGTGATGATGAGCACCTTTTCATGTGTCTATTGGCCATCCGTGTATCTTCTTTGGAGAAATGTCTGTTCATGTCCCCTGCCCATTTTGTAATTGTGTTATTTGATTTTTTATTGTTGAGTTGGGTGAGTTCTTTGTGTATTATGGAGATTAACCCTTTGTCGGATAAATAACTTGTGAATATTTTTTCCCAATTAGTGGGCTGTTTTTTTGTTTCAATCCTGTTTTCCCTTGCCTTGAAGAAGCTCTTTAGCCTGATGAAGTCCCATTTGTTTATTCTTTCTATTGTTTCCCTCATGTGAGGGGTTATGGTGTCCGAAAAAATTATTTTGAAGCTGATGTCAAAGAGTGTGCTGCCGATATTCTCTTCTAGCAGACTTATTGTTTCAGGCCTAATCTTTAGGTTTTTGATCCATTTTGAGTTTATTTTAGTAAATGGTGAAAAAGAATGGTTGATTTTCATTCTTTTACATGTGGCTGTCCAGTTTTCCCAGCACCATTTGTTGAAGAGACTTTCTTTCCTCCATTGTAGTCCCTCAGCTCCTTTGTCAAAGATTAGCTGTCCATAGATGAGTGGTTTTATTTCTGGGCTTTCAATTCTGTTCCATTGATCTGTGCATCTGTTTTTGTACCAGTACCATGCTGTTTTGATTACTGTGGCTTTGTAGTATGTTTTGAAATCAGGGATTGTGATGCCTCCAGCTTTGTTCTTCTTTCTCAGGATTGCTTTAGCAATTACGGGTCTTTTGTTGCTCCATATGAATTTTTGGATTCTTTGTTCAATTTCTGTAAAGAATGACATTGGAATTCTGATTGGGATAGCACTGAATCTGTAGATTGCTTTAGGTAGTATGGACATTTTAACTATGTTTATTCTTCCAATCCATGTGCATGGAATGTCTTTCAGTCTCTTTATGTCGTCGTTGATTTCTTTCAAGAAGGTCTTGTAGTTTTCGTTGTATAGATCTTTCACTTCCTTGGTTAAATTTATCCCTAGGTATTTTATTCTTTTTGTTGCAATCGTGAATGGGATGGAGTTCTTGAGATCTTTTTCTGTTAGTTCGTTGTTAGCATATAGAAATGCTACTGATTTATGTATGTTGATTTTATACCCTGCAACTTTGCTGTAGCTGTTGATTGTTTCTAATAGTTTTTGTATGGATTCTTTGGGGTTTTCTATATATAAGATCATGTCGTCTGCAAACAGTGAGAGTTTTACTTCTTCATTGCCTATTTGGATTCCTTTTATTTCTTTTTCCTGCTGAATTGCTCTGGCCAACACCTCCAGTACTGTGTTGAATAGGAGTGGTGAAAGTGGGCACCCTAGTCTTGTTCCTGTTCTGAGAGGGATGGGTTTCAGTTTTTGTCCATTGAATATGATGTTGGCTGTGGGTTTGTCATATATGGCCTTTATTATGTTGAGGTACTTTCCTTCTATACCCATTTTATTGAGGGTTTTTATCATAAATGGATGTTGGATCTTGTCGAATGCTTTCTCTGCATCTATTGAGATGATCATGTGGTTTTTGTTTCTCATTTTGTTAATGTATTGTATCACGTTGATTGACTTGTGGATGTTGAACCATCCCTGTGTCCCTGGTATAAATCCCACTTGATCATGGTGTATAATCTTTTTGATATATTGCTGTATTCGGTTTGCCAAAATTTTGTTGAGGATTTTTGCATCTATATTCATCAGTGATATTGGCCTGTAGTTTTCCTTCTTTGTGTTGTCCTTGTCAGGTTTGGGGATCAGGGTGATGTTGGCTTCATAGAATGTATTAGGGAGTGCTCCATCTTCCTCTATTTTCTGGAACAGTTTGAGAAAGATAGGTATTAAATCTTCTTTGAATGTTTGGTAAAATTCTCCAGAGAAGCCGTCTGGTCCTGGACTCTTATTTTTGGGGAGGTTTTTGATTACTGTTTCTATTTCTTTACTTGTGATTGGTCTATTCAGATTCTCTATTTCTTCCTGATTCAGTTTGGGTAGGTTGTATGAGTCTAGGAATTTATCCATTTCTTCTAGGTTGTTCAATTTGTTGGCATATAGTTTTTCATAATATTCTCTTATGATCCTTTGTATTTCTTCGGTATCTGTTGTGATTTCTCCGTTCTGGTTTCTAATTTTATTTATTTGAGACTTCTCTCTTTTTTTTAGTGAGTCTGGCTAAGGGTTTGTCAATTTTGTTAATTTTTTCGAAGAAACAACTCTTTGTTTCATTGATCCTTTCTACTGTCTTTTTTGTTTCAATATCATTTATTTCTGCTCTAATTCTTATTGTTTCCCTCCTTCTACTGACTTTGGGCTTTGTTTGTTCTTCTTTTTCTAATTCCGTTAGGTGTCGTTTGAGGTTGTTTATGTCAGATTTTTCTTGCTTATTGAGGTGAGCCTGTGTTGCAATGAAATTTCCTCTTAGGACTGACTTTGCTGCGTCCCAAATAATTTGGTACAGTGTGTTTTCATTTTCATTTGTCTCCCAATAATATTTGATTTCTTCTTTAATTTCTTCAATAATCCAGTGTTTGTTCAGTAGCATGTTGTTTAGTCTCCACATTTTTGGCCCTTTCCCAGCTTTATTCTTGTAGTTGATTTCTAGTTTCATAGCATTGTGATCAGAAAAGATGCTTGATATTACTTCAACCCTCTTGAACTTATTGATGCTTGCTTTGTTTCCCAAGATATGGTCTATCCTTGAGAATGTTCCATGTGCGCTTGAGAAGAATGTGTAACCTGCTGTTTTTGGATGAAGTGTCCTATATATATCTATTAGGTCCATCTGATCTAATTTTTCATTTAATTCTATAATTTCTTTGTTGATTTTCTGTCTGGATGATCTGTCCATTGGTGTTAATGGGGTGTTGAGGTACCCTACTATTATTGTATTACTGTTGATGTCTCCTTTTAGTTTTGTTAAGAGTTTCTTCACGAATTTTGGTGCTCCTGTGTTAGGTGCGTATATATTTACGACTGTTATGTCATCTTGGTGGAGCGTCCCTTTTATCATTATATACTGCCCCTCTTTGTCTTTCTTTATCTGTTTTGCTTTGAAGTCTACTTTGTCTGATATAAGTATGGCAAAACCTGCTTTCTTTTGTTCATTATTGGCTTGGAGTATTGTCTTCCACCCCTTCACTCTGAGTCTGTGTTTGTCTTTGGGGCTGAGGTGTGTTTCCTGGAGGCAGAATATTGTTGGATCTTGTTGTTTGATCCATCCTGCCACTCTGTGCCTTTCGATTGGAGAGTTCAATCCATTCACGTTTAGTGTGATTATTGAAACGTGGGGGCCTACTGTTGCAATTTGATGACTTGCTTTCCGGTTCTTTTGCATTTTGTCCTGATGGAGAGCTGTTACTTTGTATTATTCCTTCTGCTTATCTCCTTTGTTCTGGATTTTGTGACCCCTTTCCTTTTTTTGATTTTTCAGGAATGAGTTTCTTCCTGAGCAATTCTTGAAGAGGAGGTTTTGTGGTGAGGAACTCCCTTAACTTTTGTTTATCTGGGAAAGTTTTTATTTCTCCATCGTATTTGAAGGATATTTTTGCTGGGTAGAGTATTCTTGGCTGCAAGTTTTTATCCTTCAGAGTTTTGAATATTTCATTCCAATCTCTTCTAGCCTGTAAGGTCTCTCCTGAGAAATCTGCTGATAGCCTGATGGGGGTTCCTTTGTAAGTTATTTTCTTCTGCCTGGCTGCCCTTAGTATTTTCTCTTTGCTGTTGACTTTTGCTAGTTTCACTACTATATTTCTTGGGGTTGGTCTTCTTGTGTTAATAAAGCTTGGAGATCTATTGGCTTCTGTGACATGAAGTTCCATCTCTCTTCCCAAGTTTGGAAAGTTCTCAGCTATTATTTCTTTGAACAGGCCTTCTGCCCCCTTCTCCTTCTCTTCTCCCTCTGGTATACCTATAATCCTTATGTTGCATCTCCTAATTGATTCAGATAATTCTCAGAGAGTTTCTTCATTTCTTTTTAGTCTTAATTCTCTCTCCTCCTCTGCCTGCAGCATTTCTATATTCCTATCCTCCAAATTGCTAATTCTGTCCTCCATATTATTGACCCTACTGTTCAGAGAGTCCAGATTTTTCTTAATCTCCTCCATTGTGTTCTTCATCTCCAGTATTTCTAATTGGTTCTTCTTTACGGTGTCAAGCTCTTTTGTGACATAGCTCCTGAACTCGTTGAGTTGTCTATCTGAATTCTCTTTTAGGTCGTTGACTGTTTTCATAATGGCAGTTTTGAAATCATCGTCATTTAGGTTGTAGATTTCATTGTCTTTGGGATTGTTTTCTGGATGCTTATCATTTTCCTTCTGTTCTGGAGATTTAATATATTTTTTCATACTGCTTTATGGTGTGGGTTTGTGCCTCCGCATAGAGATAGAGTTTAGTCGCTGTTTCCACTTGTTGCGACTGGTGTGTGTGTGGGGGGGCAGCTGTTTAGACTGCCCCAACCAGGAACTCTGTCAGCTGTTACTGACTGGGTCTGGACCCCTCCTCGTAGTCACAGTGGTCCTGTGGGGTCCCTTGTCGGTTGTAGGGGCTATTGCAAGGGGGCCTCAGGCTGCTGGTGCCTACTGCTGCAGCCCACCTAGATGTGCTCCCTTCTTGTGGTCTGCAGTAGTGTTGTGGGCTTTCCCATCAGCCAGGAGCAGGATCACCTATAATCTCCTATTTGTCCCTAACAGAGCCCACCAGATCACACTTGTCCACTATAAGTCCCAGCAGAGCTATGGGTATCTTCTGCAGTCTGTCATTAGCTCACTTAGCTGTGCTGCTTTTGCCCCAGGGCCTTCCCGCCTTGTGATTGCCAGTCAGGACCTCTCCACTAGTGCTGAGCAGAGGCTTTCACTGAGGCTGCTGTAGGAACCTGGAGTTCCCCCGTGGGCTATGTAGTCATTTCACTGGAGCTCTACTCTGCCCCACTTTACTCTCATGGGATCTCTGGGAGCCCCTTGCCTCGTCTGGGACACAGCTAGAGTCCATAGGCCTGGTGGTGGCTTGTAAGCTGCTGCCTTGTGGGGAATTCTGCTCTAGGGAGCTTCCTGGTGTTCCGAATGCTGTGCGGGGCCTCCCTGCCAATGGTGAGCAGAGGCCCTCCCTACTGGGAGGGTGTGGGACCCTGGAGTAACCCCGCGGGCTGCAAAGCCAGGTGTTGGAGCTCCACCCAGTCCCCAGGCGCATCCACGGGAAGTCCGGGCACCCCCTGTACCAACCCGTGTGCAGGAGACCGTGAGCCCAGCAGCAGCTTGCAGCCTGGAGCCACCCCGGGGGATCCGCCCACCGGGAGCTTTCCTTTTTCCTGGATTCTGGGCATGGCCTCTGTGCTAATGGCGAGCAGAGGCTTTCCCTGCCGGGGAGATGCAGGACCCCAGAGCCTTACCCCACGCCACAGAGCCAGGTGCTGGAGCTCCAACCGTGTCCCCAAGCACGTCTACGGGAAGTCAGGGTGCCCCCTGTACTGAGCTGTGCACCGGAGACCATGAACTCAGTGGCAGCTTGCGGTCTGGTGCTGTGCCAGGACCGCCAGGAGCTTCTCTTTGTTCTGGTTTCTGGGCGGAGCCTCCCTGATAATGGCAAGTGGAAGCCTTCCCTGCCGGTGGGTGCAGGGCCCTGAGGATTTCCCCCTGGGCCTAGGTGCGATTGCGGGGGGGTTGGGTAGCGGTGTTGCCACCTGTTTCCACCGTCGCTCCGCTGGTGAGTGCACACTCCTGTCCTTGGTGTCTGGTGATGCTATGGTGGAGTCTGTTGGAAGAGAGCCTCCTGCAGGAACTAGGCTGTCCGGGGGTCAGGGGTCAGAGAGCTTTCACCTATTTCCACCTCCTCCCAGGGGGGAAGTCTGTGCGCGTTCTGATGTGGAGTAGCATGAGACTTTTAGACATCTTGAGATGCTATCTGGATATCCTTTGTTAATCGGTGAATGTCCAATTAGTTGTAGATTCAACAGGGGAGAGACAAAGAAGACCTCTCACTCCGCCATCTTGGTCCCACCTCCGAGAAGTACCTCAGGGGTTTTTTTTAATATTTTACTTTATTTTTTTTGAGGAAGACTATCCCTGAGCTAACATCTGCTGCAATACCCCTCTTTTTGCTGAGGAAGGCTGGCCCTGAGCTAACATACATGCCCATCTTCCTCTGCCTACCACAGCATGGCTTGCCAAGCAGTACCATGTCCACACCTGGGATCCGAACCAGCGAACCCCGGGCCACCAAAGTGGAACGTGCGCACTTAACCACTGCGCCACTGGGCCAGCCCCTGTGTCTCAGGTTTTAACAAAAAAAAGTTTAAAAGGTAAAAAAAAAAATTAAAAGAAAAAACTTACAGAATAAGGATATAAATAAATAAAATATTTTTGTACAGCTATACACTGTGTGTTTTAAGCTGTGTTATTACAAAAGAGTGAAAAAGCTTTTAAAAATTTAAAAGTTTATAAATTTAAAAATTACAGTAAGCTAAGGTTAATTTATTATCGAAGAAAGAAAAGTATTTTTTATAAATTTAGTGCAACCTAAGTGTAAAGTGTTTATAAAGTCTACAGTAGTGTACAGTAATGTCCTGGACCTTCATATTCACTCCTCACTCTCTCACTGACTCACCCAGAGCAACTTCCAGTTCTGCAAGCTCTATTCATGGTAAGTGCCCTATACAGGTGTACCATTTTTTTATGTTTTATACTGTATTTTTACTGTACCTCTTCTATATTTAGATATGTTTAGATACACAAATACTTACCACTGTGTTACAATTACCTACAGTACAGTATTCAGTACAGTAAGATGCTGTACACATTTATAGCCTAGAAGCAATAGGCTATACCATATAGCCTAGGTGTGTAGTAGGTTATTCCACCTAGGTTTACGTAAGGACATTCTGTGATGTTCCCACACAATGAAATCACTTAACAACGCATTTCTCAGAACATATCCCTGTTGTTAAGTGACACATGACTGTACAGAATAGAATATTATTCAGGCATAAAAAAAGAAAATTGTGCTATTTGTGACAACATGGACAGACCTTGAGAGCATTATGCTAAGTGAAATAAGTCAGACAGAGAAAGACAAATACTGTATAATTTCTCTTATACATGGAATCTAAAAACATCAAACTCATAGAAACAGAGAATAGAATGGTGATTTCCAGGGGCTGAGGGGTGGGGGAAAAAGGGAGATGTTGGTCAAAGGACACAAACTCAGTTATAAGATGAGTAAGCTCTGAGTATCTAATGTACAGCATGATGACTATAGTTAACAATACTGTATTTTATACTAAAAAGTTGCTGTAAAAGTATAGCTTTAATGTTCTCACCATAACAGCAACAACAACAAAATGGCAACTATGTAAGATGAAGGTTGTGTTAACTAAGCTTATTGTGGTAAACATTTTGCAATATATACACATATCAAGTCATCACATTGTACACTTTAAGCTTGTACAATATTGTATGTCAATTATATCTCAGTAAAGCTGGAAAAAAGGTGGGGGGAAAGCTGAGAAGCACATGTGTAGGTCATAGTCCAGGGGCACAGGCTCACTAAGAGACTGAAATGTAATCATAGGCTTATGGAACACTTCCAGTCTCCCCACACTCTACCACCACATCAATAGGGCTCCTGTATGAAAGAGGATTGCAACTGAAAGAATTACATGTCTCAGGCCTTATTTAAGAAGAAGTCCAGAGCCGGCCTGGTGGCCAAGTGGTTAAGTTCGTGCGCTCTGCTTCGGCAGCCCAGGGTTTCACCAGTTCAGATCCTGGGTGTGAACATGACACCACTCATTAGGCCATGCTGAGGTGGCATCCCACGTGCCACAACCAGAAGGACCCACAACTAAAATATTCAACTGTTTACTGGGGGGGATTTGGGAAGAAACAGCAGGAAAAAAAAAAGAAGTCCCCAGGGAAACCCAAAGACAAAGGAGGAGACAAAAATAAGAACACCAGAGGAAATTTTAACCTCTGACACCTACAGCTAGGTATAAAAACAGCTTCTAGGTAAATTAAACAGTAAAATCAGCCTCATCCCTAGCCAGACAAACAAAACTTCACACAAAAGGACTATTTATCTCATTTCCTTTTACCTGGTACATCACACCCAGCTTTCAACAAAAGATTACAAGGTATATTAAAAGGGATAGACACAGACTGAAGAGACAGGGAAAGCATGAGAACCAGATTTGGATATGACAGAGATGTTGGAATTATAAGACTTAGACTTTAAAATAATTATCATTAATATGATAAAGGCTCTAATGGGAAACATAGAAAACATACAAGAACAGACAGGTAATGTAAGCAGAGATATGGAAACTCTAAAAAAGAATCATAAGAAAATGCTAGAGATGAAACCCAAATCAATTGTATATAGTTTTTTTTTAAAGCAAACCCAAACAACAAAACAAAATTTCCCTCCAATTCTCCCAGGAAAATTTGCTTCCCACCAAGTGACTATTACAATTGCTGCAATACAACCAACCGGAATTAGAATCTTCCATGAATTTGAAGATGTGATGGAGGAAGGGAAGCACAATCAAAGCCTATATTTAACAGAAACCTAAAATGAGGAATTAAATTTGAGACTCAAAAGCCTCTTTCATTCCTCTTCCCTTGATGGACAGAAGTTTTTTCCAAGTCATCTTTGTAAAAAGGCTTAGATCTACAATGACTTATTGTAAGTACATAACATAATTTGGTACTTCATCTTCTTCTGTTATCAGTATGTTATAATTATAAACATGGTAATTATTATAATTATTTGGTAATTATGATAATTATTTCAGACGATAGACTTAATCTTCAAGATTTCATGAAGTAAAGTCTGACAATTCACCCTGCCATTTGAAGAAGAAAAATCAGTAACATAAGAATGTGAGCGTGGATGACAGCAGTCTGTTATCAGGCTTGGCATTTCCAAAGCTGAGTAGAATCCATGCCATCACCATGTACATGCTATGTTGGAACTGTGTTTCATCTCTTGCTTGAATGTAAACAACCTTAAAATTGTGTTTGGAGGGAAAGAATCTCTTGAAAGCATGGATTCTTTAAAGGAAAATAAATGTCCTAATTTTCAAAAAAAGAAATGCTAGAAATCAATAACACCGTAACAGAAATAATGAATGCTCATCAGTAAACTGGACAAAGCTGAAGAAATGTCAATAGAAACTTCCCAAAACTGAAAAGCAAAGAGAAAAAAGAATGAAAAAAATGAACAGAATATCCAAGAACTGTGGGACAATTACAGAAGGTGTAACATACATATAATAACAATACCAGGAGAAGAAAGAGAGAAAGGAACAGAAGAAATATTTAAGGTAATAATGACTGAGAATTTTCCAAAATTAATGACAGACACCAAATTTCAGATCCAGGAAGCTCAGATAACACACAGCAGGATAAAAACCAAAAAATCTACACCAGGCGTATCATATTCAAACTTCAGAAAATTAACAACAAAGAGAAAATCCTAAAAGAAATAGATGGGGGGAAAATAGGAACAAGGATAAGAATTCCATCAGACTTCTCTTCAGAAATCACGTGTACTAGTCAGGGTTCTCCAGAGAAACAGAACCAATGGAGTGTATATAGAGAAAGAAAGAGATTTATTTTAAGGAATTGGCTCACACTATTATGGAGGCTGGCAAGTCCAAAATCTTCGCAGTGAACTGGTGGGCTGGAGACCAGGGAAGAAATGATGCTGCAATTCAAGTCTGAAGGCAATCTACTGGCAGAATTCACTATTATTAAGGAGAGATCAGTCTTCTGTTTAAATCAGGCCTTCAAATGAGTAGATGAGGCCAACCTCTATTATGGAAGACTGTCTGCTCTACTCAGTGTCCACTGACTTAAACGTTAATCTCATCCAAAAACACCTTCACAAAAATATCCAGAAGTATTTGATTACATATCTAGGCATTGTGACCCAGCCAAGTTAACATACAAAATTACCCATCACATCATGCAAACAAGAATAGAGAGTGGAGTGAAATGTTTTAAGTGTTGAAAGAAAAAAACCCCATCAAGCTAAAGTTCTGTATCCAGCAAAATTTTCCTGAAAAAGTGAAAGAGAAATAAATATTTTTGCAAACTAAATATTGAGGGAATTTGTCAGCATTATATCTGCCTGAAAGAAATGTTAAAAAGTTCTTCAGAGAGAAGAAAAATAATATAGGTCAGAAATTCAGATCTATATAAAGAAAGGAAGAACATTTGATAAGGAAGGAACTAAGGTAAAATAAATTTTTTATTTTTCTTATCCTTAACTGATTGCAGGTTGCAGTGTGTATAAAATTATAACAGCAACAATATATTGGATAATTATAGTTTATAGATAAGTGAAATGAATGATAGCAATGTTATAAGGGACAAGAAGGAATTGGAAACACTCTGATACAAGGTACCTGTATTACCCATGAAGTGGTATAGTGTTATTTGAATGTGAATGTAGATGAGCTGTAAATGTATATTGCAAACTCTAGGGAAACCACTGATAAATTTTAAAAGAAAAATAATTGATAGGCTAAGAGAGGACAAAAACTAAAATCACATAAAATGCTCAATTACAAACAGAGAAGGCAGAAAAAGAGTGGAAGACAAAAATGCAGAACAAAAAACAAGGGCAACAAATAAAGACAGTCATAAATATGTTAAATATTAATCCAACTATATCAATAATCACTTTAAATGTGAATGGTCTAAATACACCAATTAAAAGACAGAGACTATCAGAGTGTATAAAAAACAAGATCAGGGGCCGGCCCCATGGCCAAGTGGTTAAGTTCGCGAGCTCTGCTGCGGCGGCCCAGGGTTCAGATCCTGGGCGCGGACATGGCACTGCTCGTCAGGCCACGTTGAGGCGGTGTCCCATATGCCACAACTAGAAGGACCTGCAACTAAGATATACAACTATGTACCAGGGGGGATTTGGGGAGACAAAGCAGAAAAAAAAAAAAGATTGGCCACAGTTGTTAGCTCAGGTACCAAAAAAAAAAAAAAAACAAGATCAAACTACATTTTGTCTACCAAAAAACCCACTATAAATATAGACACACAGATAGGTTAAAAGTAAATAGGTGGAAAAAGATATACCATGGTAATAGAAATCAAAAGAAGGCTACAATAGTTGTTTTAATTTCAGACAAAGTAGATTTCAGAGCAAGGAAAATGATCAGGGATAAAGATGGGCATTACATAATGAAAAAGGGGTCAACTCTCCAAGAAGACATAACAATCCTGAGTGTATATGCACCTAACAACAGAGCATCAAAATACATGTGGCAAAAACTGATAGAAATATAAGGAGAAACAGATAAATCCACTATTGTAGTTGGGAAGTTCAAAACCCTTCAATAAATAATGGACAGACCCAGCATGAAGAAAATCAGTAAGGATATAGTTGAACATAACAGCATGATCAATCAACTGGATCTAATTGACATTTATAGAATATGTCATTAAACAACAGCAGAATACATACTCTTCTCAAGAACATATGGAGCATTCACCAAGACAGATCACACTTTGAGCCATAAAACACACCTTAACAAATTTAATATGATAGAAATCATTCAAAGTAAACTCTCAGACAACAATGGAATTAAACTAGAAATTGGTAATAGGAAGATGGCTGGAAAATCCCAAAATATATGGAGATTAAACAGACCTCTAAATAACACATAGGTCGAAGAAGGAGTCACAAAAGAAATTTTAATATACTTTGAACTAAATAAGAATGAAAGTATTATGTATCAAAATTTGTGGGATGCAGCAACAGCAGTTCTTAGAGGGAAATTTACAGCATTGGATATATATATTAGAAAAGAAGAAAGATCTAGAATCAATCATCTAAGCTTCCACCTTAGGAAACAAGAAAAAGAAGGGCAAATTAAATCCAAAGTAAGCAGAAGAAAAGATATAATTAAAATTAGAGTAGAAGTCAATGAAATTGTAAACAGGAAAATAATAGATAAAATCAATAAAGCCAAAATCTGATTCTTCAAAAATATAAATTAAATTGATAAGCCTCTAGCCAAGCTAACCAAGAAAAAAAGAGAAGACACAAATTACTAATATTCGAAATGAAAGATGCACCATCACTACTCATGATTTCATGGACATTAAAAAGAGAACAGAAGAATATTATGAACAACTCTATACCCACAAATTTGATAACTTAGATGAAATAGTCCAATTTCTTGAAAGACACAATCTGCCAAAAGTCACACAAGGAGAAATAATTTTAATAAGTCTATATCTATTAAAGAAATTGAATCAACAATTAATAATCTTCCAAAATAGAAAGCAGTAGGCCCAAATAGTTTCAAATTCTACCAAATATTTAAAGAGGAAATGATACTAATTTTGTACATTCTCTTCCAGAAAATATAAGCAGAAGGAATACTTCCTAATTTATTTTATGAAGCCAGCATTACCCTAATACCAAAATCAGACAAAGACATTATAAGAAGGGAAAATTACAGATCAATATCTCTCATGAACATAGATACAAAATCTTCAACAAAATATTAGCAAACCAAATGCAACAATGTATAAAAGAATTATACACCATCACCTAGTAGGATTTATTCCAGGTTTGCAGGGCAGATTCAACATTTGAAAATCAATTAATGTAATTTATCACATCAATATGCTAAAGAAGAACAATCATATCATCATACAAATAGATACAGAAAAAGCATTTAACAAAATCCAGCATCCATTCATGACAAAAACTCTTAGCAAACTAGGAATAGAGAGGAATTTCCTTAACTTGATAAACATCTACAAAAACATACAGCAAACATCATACTTAATGGTGAGAAACTAGATGCTTTTCCCTTAAGATTGAGTACAAGATAAGAATGTCCCCTATCACAACTCTTATTCAAAATTATACGGGAAGTCGTAGCTTATGCAGTAAGACAAGGAAAGGAAATAAAATGTATACATATTGGGAAAGAAGAAATAGAATTGTCTATGTTTGCAGATAATATGAGTGTCTATGTAAGAAACCAAAGAATCAACAAAAAACTTTTGAACTAATAAGCAATTATTGCAAGGTGGTTGCAGGATACAAAATTAATATACAAAAATCAGGGGCCCACCCTGTGGCCAAGTGGTCAAGTTTGCACGCTCCGTTGGTGGCCCAGGGTCCCTGAGGGTGGACATGGCATGGCTTGTCAGGCCATGTTGAGGCAGCATCCCACATAGCACAACCAGAAGGACCTACAACTATGTACTGGGGGGCTTTAGGGAGAAGAAGCAGCAAAAAAAGAGAAGATTGGCAACAGATGTTAGCTCAGGTGCCAATCTTTAAGAAAAAAAAATCAATTTGTTCTCCTATATACCAGAAATAACAAATGGAATTTAAAATTTAAAACATAATACCAGGGACCGGCCCCGTGGCTGAGTGGTTAAGTTCGCATGCTCCACTTCGGTGGCCCAGGGTTTCGCCAGTTCAAATCCTGGGCGAGGACATGGCACCACTCATCAAGCCATGCTGAGGCGGCATCCCACATGCTACAGTTAGAAGGACCCACAACTGAAAATACACAACTATGTACCAGGGGGCTTTGGGAGAAAAGGGAAAAATAAAATCTTTAAAAAATAATAATAATACCACTTATATTAGCACCAAAACAATTGAAATACTTAGGTGTAAATCTAAAAAAATATGTAAAGGCTCTATATGAGGAAAACTACAAAACGGATGAAAGAAATCAAAGAAGATCTAAATAAATGGAGAAGTATTTTATGTTCATTGATGGGAAGATTCAATGATTAAGACGTCAGTTCTTCTCAACATGATCTATAGATTCAACACAAGCTCAATCAAAATCCCAGCAAGTTATTTTGTGGATATTGACAAACGAATTCTAAAGTTTATATGGAAAGGCAAAAGACTCAGAGTAACCAGGACAATACTAAGGAAGAATAAATCCAGAAGACTGACACTACCCGATTTTAAGACTCACTATGCGAAGTTACAGTGATCAAGATAGTGTGGTATTGGCAAAAGAATAGACAAATACATCAAGAGAACGGAGTAGAAGGCCCAGAAACTGACCCATACAAATATAGTCAATTGATCTTTGACAAAAGAACAAAGGCAATTCAATGGAGAAAGGGAATATTTTCAGCAAATGTCCAGTGCTGGAGCAGGTGTAAACAAACAAACAATCTAGACACAGACCTTATACCTCTCACAAAAATTAACTCTCAGAATGAATGAACAGATCTAAATGCAAAACTGTAAAACCTCTAGAAGATAACATACGAGAAAATTTAAGTGACCTTGGGTTTGGTGATGACTTTTTAGATGTAACAACAAAATTACAATCTAAGAAAGAAAAAATTGATGTTGGACTTCATTAAAACTAAAAACTTCTGCCCTATGAGAGACACTGTTAAGTGAATGGAAACACAAGCTACAGACTGGGAGAAAATATTTGCAAAATGTATGTCTGATAAAGAACTTGTATCCAAAATATATGCCATAGATTGAATGTGTTGTCCCCTCAAATTTATATGTTGAAATCCTAACCCACAAAGTGATAGTATTAGGAGGTGGGGCCTTTGGGAGGTTCTGCCCTCATGAATGGGATTAGTGCCCTTATATAAAGGAGACCTCACAGAGCTCCCTAGTCCCCTTCCACCATGTAAAAAGATGGCAATCTATGAACCAGGAGGGCTTCGCCAAACAGGAATCTGCAAGCGCTGTGATCCTGGACTTCCCAGCCTCCAGAACTGTGAGAAATAAATTTCTGTTGTTTGTAAGCCACCCTTTCTATGCTATTTTGTTACAGCAGCCCAAACAGACTAAGACAATATGCAAAGAACTATTAAAACTCAACAATAGGGGCCAGCCCCATGGCCAAGTGGTTAAGCCCACATGCTCCGCTTCGGAGGCCCAGGGTTCGGATCTGGGGCACGGACATGGCAGCACTCGTTAGGCCATGTTGAGGCAGCGTCCCACATGCCACAACTAGAAGGACCCACAACTAAAATATACAACTATGTACCAGGGGGATTTGGGGAGAAAAAAGCAGGAAAAGAAAAAAAGAATAAGAAGAAGATTGGCAATAGTTGTTAGCTCAGGTGCCAATCGTAAAAATTAAAAAAAAACCAACGACTCAACAATAAAACAAACAACTCAATTTCAAAATAGGTAAAAGATCTGAACAGACATCTCACCAAAGAAGTTATACAAATGGCCAAAAAAAGCATTTGAAAAGATGTTCAGCATCTTATATCATTAGGGAACTGCAAATTAAAATGAGATGCCACTACACACCTATTAGAATGGCTAACATCTAAAACACTGACAACACCAAATGCCGACAAGGATGTGGAGCAACAGGAACTCTCATTCATTGTTGGTGAGAATGCAAAATGATATGCCCACTTTGTAAAACATTTTGGCAGTTATTTTGAAAATTAAACATAGGCTTACCATATGATACAGCAATTGTGCTCCTAGGTATATACCTAAATGAATTGAAAACTATGTCCACAAAAAAACCTGCACACAAATATTTGTAGCACCTTTATTCATAATTGCCAAAAATTGGAAGCAATCAAGATGTCCTTCAATAGATGAATGGATAAGCAAAGTGCGGTACATTGGTAGAATGGAATATCATTGAGTGATGAAATGAGCTTTCAAGCCACAAAAAGATATGGAGAGAACTTAAATGCATATGGCTAAGTCAAAGAAGCCAGTTAAAAAGGCTACATACTTATGATTCCAATTATATATCACTCTGAAAAAGGCAAAACTATGGAGACAGTAAGAAGATCAGTGGTTACCAGAAGTTTGATTTGCAGGGTGGGAATTAATAGGTGGAGCACAGGGCATTTTTTAGGACAGCGAAACTATTCTGGATGATATTCTAATGGTGGAAACATGACATGCATTTGTCAAAAACCACAGAACTGTAAAACACAAAGAGTAAACCCTAATATAAACTATGGACTTCAGGTAGTAATGTATCAATATTAGTTCATCAGTTATAACAAAGGTACCACACTAATGCAAGATGTTAATAATAGAAAGCTGTAGGAGCGTGGGTGGGGAGAGGGTACATAGGTACTCTCTATGTTTTCTGCATAATTTTTCTGTAAACCTAAAACTGTTCTAAAAATAAAATCTATTAAAAAATAGCATCAACAATATAACTTCAAATCAATCTCAATTATTAATATAGAAGCAAAAACTTAAATATTAGCAAACAAAATCCAACAACACATTATAAAAATAAGACATCATAACCAGGTGCAATTTATCCCAGATATGCAAGAATGAAATATTAGGAATTGCATTAGTATAATTCACCAAATCAATAGATCTAAGAAAAAAAGTCAAAATTATTTCCATATGTGCTAAAAGGTGCTTCAGTAATATTCAACACATTTCAGATTTTTTTAATAATCAAAATGGGAATTGATGGTTATATCTCTAGCCTATGTGTATGTACATTACATTTTCTTATAATATTATATACATATTATATATATATACACATATATTACCATGTTAAGGACACATCTTAACGGGGAAACAGTGGAAGAATTCTAATAAAGGTCAGGAGCAAGGCAAGGATGATTTTTATTTCTACCACTATTTAATATTGCATTGGAGGAATTATCCAATACAGTCAGAGACATGAAAACAAATAGAGGTATATAAATTGGAAAAGAAGTATAAAACAATTCAGTAAGGTGTCAGAACATAAAATTTATATACAAAAATCAACAATCTTCATATATATAAACAATAACAAATTAGAAAGTTTTATGGAATATAAGATCCTATTTGTAAACAAAAAAAGGATAAATTCTTTTTAAAAAACTTATCAAGAAATGTGTAATTCATGTGTGGAAAAATTTAATTCACTTCTAAAAACACAAAACTGGACTTGAGCAACTAGAAAACATTCCTCGCTCTTAGAGTAAGTCCCTTTAACTTAATATCATAAAGATGCCAGTTGTCTCCAAATTAATAGATAAGTTAATATGATCCCCCCAAAAATACTAACATTTTATGGATGCAGACAAACTGGAAAAATAAACATGCAAGAACAGAGGAATCACCTCACACCCATTAGGATGACTACTATCAAAAAAACACAAAATAGCAAGTGTTGTGAGGATGTAGAGAAATTGGAATCCTTGCACACTCTTGGTGAGAATGTAAAACGGTGGAGCTCCGATGGAAAAAAAGAGGGAAGTTCCTCAAAAACTAAAAATAGAATTACCATATGATCCAGCAATTCCACTTCTGCATATATATCCAAAAGAATTGAAAGCAGGATCTTAACGAGATATTTGTGCATCCATCTTCATAGTAGCATTATTCACAATAGCCAAGAGGTGAAAGCAATCCAAGTGCACATCAACAGATAAATGAATAAGCAAAATGTATTATAAAATCACAATAGAATATTTTTCAGCCTTAAAAAAGAAGGAAATCCCGTCACATGATACAACATGAATGAAACTTGAGCACATTATGCTAAGTGATATAAGCCAGTAACAGACAAATACTGTATGATTCCACTTATATGAGGTACCTAGAGTAGTAAAATTTATAGACAGAAAGTAGAATGCTAGTTGCCTGGAGCTGGGGGTCGCGGTCGGGAGTGGGGAGTTATTGTGTAATGGATATAGAGTTTCAGTTTTGCAAGATGAAAGGAGTTCTGGAAATGGAAGATGGTGATGGTTGCATAACAATATGATGTACTTAATAACACTGACTATACTCTTTTTTTTATTTTTAAGATTTTTCCTTTTTCTCCCCAAAGTCCCCCAGTACATAGTTGTGTATTTTTAGTTGTGGGTCCTTCTAGTTGTGGCTTGTGGGATGCTGCCTCAGCATGGCTTGATGAGCGGTGCCATGTCCGTGCCCAGGATCTGAACCGGCGAAACCCTGGGCTGCTAAAGTGAAGCGCGAGAACTTAACCACTCGGCCACAGGCCGGCCCCAACATTGACTATACTCTTAAAAATGGTTCATCTGGTAAATTTTACCTTCTGTGTATTTTACCAGAATTAAAATTTTTTTTAAAGATTGGCACCTGAGCTAACAGCTGTTGCCAATCTTCTTTTTTTTTTCTTCTTCTTCTCCCCAAAGCCCCCCAGTACATAGTTGTGTATTCTAGTTGTAGGTCCTTCTGGTTGTGCTATGTGGGATGCTGCCTCAGCATGGCTTGATGAGTGGTGCTAGGTCCACGCCCAGGATCCAAGCCAGTGAAACCCTGGGCCCCCGAAGCAGAGCATACGAACTTAACCACTTGGCCACGGGGCCGGCCCCTAAAAATTTTTTAAAGAAAAAAAAAAAATGACCTGGCTTCCAGGTTTCCATAGAATAATGCCAGCCACCTAAATTTTAATCTCTCCAACTCATCCTAAAAACAAACAAACAAAAAGGAAAGCTAATAAAACCACCTATGGCTACAGCATAATTTGGAGACAGAAAATATTATAAACTTCATTTTACATACCAAACTAGCAGATCTGGTTACAAAGCCATGCTATGGAAGAGAGGCCAAGTTTATAGAAAAGACTAGAGAGCAGCAAGGGCCTAGCATTGGTGGAAGACAGATAAAATCACCACCAGAAAGAGAACCCCAGCTTGAGAGGAGAAAAGTTGACAAAAGTTCTGAGACCTGGTGGATGAAAGGAATTGAGGACTCTAAAAGAAGGGCTTGAAAGCGTTTTGAGACCAGAAATGGTAACCTGGGGAAGGCATCTCGTGTGGAGGAAAAGAAGTAACTTGAAGAGGAGGAATCCCTTGAGAGCTTGATGGTGAAGAGAAAGAAGGTAGCAAGCTGTGAAAATGAAGATCATCACGGAAATGAAGGACAACCACAAAATCATAAGACACATCAACCTGGGCTTCACGCCCCCCCCCACCCCCCTCCCCCCTCCCCCTCCCCCCAACCCCCGCCATTTGAAAAAGTGCACTTCATTCTACCAACAGAAGAGGGCACTCTTAAACTAAGAAACCTGATAAATGCCTGCTTCATTTGCAATTGCTGAAACTGGAAAATAAAGACATTTGAAAACGGACAGAAAATGGCAGGCATAGTATTAAAGACAACAAAAAATGAGAATAAATATTTTTTTAAAAACTAACCATGAAACAGGAAAAATGAAACACAACATTCCAACCTGAATGTAAAAACCTTAAACAGTCATTTTGTGATATAGAAAAATACTGGGAATCAGAAAAATAACTCAGAACAGAAATGGACAAAAAGCCAAAAAGATGTAAGACAAGAGTTAGTCAGAATCATGAGAAATTGAGGAAAAATACAAATCATCTCAGGAAAAAAAAACAAGACTATAACATGTCCAAGGGGAAGAGATTTTACTTAAAATATAATAACTGATATTGAGGAAAGGAATTAAAACAGCCAAGAAAATAAAAATAAAACCAAGACAGCAGTAAGAAGGATCAGAGAAAGTGCTAATACAAAGACAAAGAAGATCCAACGTATAATTATAGTCCCTGAAGAAGCAAAACAAAATAATGAAATGAACATAATATTCAAAATTATAGGATAAGAAAACTTTCTGGAAATAAAACTTGAATCTACACATTGAAAGGGTCTTCCATGAACCTAGAAAAATTGATATGGAATGGTGAACTCTGAGGTATATAAATTAGAAAATGAATTAGATTTGAAAGAAAAAATTCTCTGGGCCTCAAGCAAAAAGACCAAATCATTTAGGAAGAAAAAATCAGGTTGGTATCAGGTTTCACAACAACACACAAAGAAAGACAGCAAAGAGGTTTTTTAAAACTCAAGGAAAAGAAGTGTGAACCAAGATTTTATATCCAGGCAATCTGTCCTTCAAGTACTAAGGCTATAAAATTAAATCTGCTTTAAATATGTAAGAATTCAGAATACCATACTCAGGAGTTTCTCTTGAAGAATTTACTAGAGAATGAGCTTCATCCAACTAAGAACTAACTGGGGCAAAATTCAGAAAGCATTATGATGGTAAGCATTACATATATTAAGTTGTAGATGTCCAACTAAAATAAAGGTGGTTACCAGGGTGGAAAAATAATATACCAATTTTGTTTTCTAAAAACAACATGACGTTAAAAATGGAAGGGAGGAGAGAAGGGGGAAAATAGAATAAAATAATTGTTATATAAGTAATAAGGGGGAGGGTTGTTTTCATTTTGTTTTTTTTTTTTTTTTTTTTAAGCACTTCCTTACTTTCTAGCACTACAAAATACTCCAGGTTCATCCCTGTAGTTCCTGCCTCAGTCCTAGCATCAGCCATTTCTCCAAGGCGCCCTGGTTCCTGGTCGTCAGGGAGTTGAATATCCACTGGAAACCCGGTCGCTTTGGTGCTCTGGGCAAGGGAGGAGTCTCAAAACACACTCTCCAAGGCTGCTTACGGGGAAAATGAAGAAGGCTGGGACAGAGACAAAACTGGAGAACGCCCGCGGGTCTCGAACCACCTCGCAAGTGGTTAGAGGCTGATGCCTTAGTCGAAAGAACCGCTGAGCTACATCCGGGAACACTCTCTAGATTACATTACCACGACTGGCGAGAAAGACATACGTCGCAATAAGTCAACCAGGGTGAGAGTGATCCAGGATGATTTGGCCTCCGAGAAACTGTTCGATCCACCCCCTACCCTCATCCAGACACCTAGAGAGTGACCATCTGGGGACACACAGCAGTGAGAAGGACCCAGGTCCCCTACCCCTAGTGAGATCTTTCGCAGTTGCTTCGGAGTTTATTCTCTCCTACCGCGGGTCTCACCTGGTCCACAGCAAATACCTGGACGCCCCCTCCAGCCTCTGCGCTCCCTCGACAACCACGTAGGGTCACTCTGATCAAACCAACTTTCAGAAAGCGCCTGAGTCAGGAGAGTGGAAATTTCACAAGCTGCAAATTGTGTTTTAGTCTTTATCTTGGAACTTTGCAGCTAAACCAGATAAACCCCCCAGCGTCTCTCTCAGGTGTTATATAGTTCCCAGGTGTTATTTTTAAAAATTATTTTAAAGGCTACATGAACACCCTATTCCTTTTGTGTGTACTGTAAACAGCTGACCTTTCTCTTCCCACAATTCCCGCTTTTCTCCAGTTAATCACTGTTACAATTTCAGTGTGTACCCCTCCAGTCCTTTTCCTCAATCTATATACTTAACTGTAAACAAAATAGTTTTATGATTTTGGGGGGGCTTTTTGGGGATCGGTTTGTTGGGTATTGTTTTTGTGTTAACAGTATGTCTTGGAGATCTTGTCAGTACATATAGATACAATTCATATACATTGTAATGGCTCCATTATATTCATGTATAAATGTACCAGTTTTATTTTAAATGTTTCACTGTTATAAACAAAGCTGCAGTAAACATCCTTGTACATATATATACACATACACAAGTATGTTTTTAAGACAGATACTTATGAGTAGAATTGCTGGAGTAAAGAGTTTTCACATTTAAATTTTCGGAGGGGGTTATGGGAGAGATGCAAGGGGCCCTGGGGGTGCGTGAAGCCACAGAATCCTCTGAAGGTATCTGATCTTTTTCCCCTAAGTACTTTTAAAGGTGGTTCCACCAGAATGTAAATTCCTTGACAGTTGGGCCCCTGATGACTTGCCCCAGAGGAGACTACCAGGGCCTAGAACATGCTCAACATCTCAGCACTCATTGAATAAATGGACACATGTAGGCCAGTCACAAGCATATTCCTGAACCAGAATGCAAGATTGCCATGCATTTTAAAAAGACCACAAACATCAAAGTTTCTCTTCCGGAGATTTCTGAGTTATCTGGGATTGCTCTGGGCTCCTAAATTTCCATCCTATCAGCTTCGTCTCCTTTTCCAAGTCACTACCTTGAGCCCCTCCAAACACCCAAGACCTAGACAAGCCCCGTGGAGAGACAAACCACTTCCCAGTCCCAAGAGGATTGAGAGAGCCTGGAATTCAGAATTGCTTTTTAGTAGAGGTGACCAGAGGTAAGCTTCCACCGTACCAAAGAGGGAGGGAAATCATCTGAAGCAAAGTTGAATTAGTTTCCCGAAGAATGAGTACTGAATCATGGAAGGAACTCACCTCACTGATACCTCCTCCAGCCTGCCTTGAAAGGACCCAGCCAACTGGGTAGGTTAAATTCTTAGTCGGGTAGATTCTTAACCCAAGGACCTATAGAGCGTATAATCTTATCAAGGAAAGCACCCACTAACCTGCTGGCAATTGGCCAAAAAAATAGTATCTGTGAAACTTTGAGCCAGGCCTTGAGCCAATAAATACACATTCAGCGTTCCCAGTGGCAAGATTCGGCACTAGAAATAAATTAGGCTTTTGGAACTTTACACAAAAGTCCAAAGGAAAGAGTATGGTACTTTGGGGGACCCACAAATGATTCAGAAGCTAAATAAGGGTGAGGGGCCAGAAGCAGAGAATGTAAACAAACCACGTGGGACAACCTTGTTAACTCAAATAGAGCCCACTTTTCAGGGTACAGAACCAGGTAAAGTTGTCATAGAATTCACCTGCTTGAAGTTTGTGTAACTATTCTTTTTTTTTTTAATGTAAGGGACTGATTTTTTTCCCCTCTGCATCCTTGGGACATGGCACAGTACCTGATCCAGGGAATATCAAAGTTTTTCCCTTTAGTTAACCAGTCTAGGACATCTAATTCTCAAGTTAGACCAAAGTAGGGAAGGCAGCTTCTCAGTGGGGCTGGGGAGAGGGATTTTGCCCCCACTCCTCTGGGGGACACAGACATCTTTAGTTGTCACAACTTGGGGAGGTGGTGCTACTGACATCTAGTGTGTAGAGGCCAGGGTTACTGCTATACACGCTACAATGCATAAGGGAGCCCCCACAAAGAATTATCCAGCTCCAAATGTCAACACTGCCAAGACTGAGTAACCCTGTGCCTAGCCTAACTGCAGACAGTAAGGAAAACACTAAGTTCAACCCTGAGCTCTGCTGTTCCAAAAACAGAGGATGAAAGGAGGCTATTATAGGAAAAGTTTGTTCAGACTCCTCTGAACACAGATCTCATCAGAGGAAAATACAACTTATGCTGAAAGAACCTAGAAAAAAAAGTGACAGGGCTCAAGTGAAGGAAGAATAAGCTCTATAGGGAAATCCTCAGTGTGGGAAGAAAGAAACAATACACAGGGAAGAATATGGAATGTTCCCAACCAAATGTAAAATAGGCCCAGTCAATGCCATTTATTATACAGGTTGAACAGCTTCTGAGACCCAAGGGCTCCCATATGAGGTTTTTTTTTCTTTTTCTTTTTTGCATCAAACAGGTTCTTCCAAGAGCCTGCTCACAAGGAAGACAAAAAGAGAGTAATCCTCAATAAAATGAAACAAACAGGAAAAGCTGAACAGTTTACATATGAAGAACAAAGGTTAAAAAACTCACCAAACAAAAACCACACCAAACACTCATCCCATTTAATTTCCTGTTACATGCTCTGAGGAAGCCAAGAACATCAGGCCCCACGGCAGCAATGCTTTGAGGTTCTTGCTCAGGCTCCTTCTATGTGACAGATTCATGCACACACATCCACACACACCACTGACCCAGGCAGAAGTACACATGCATGCACAGGTGGCCAGAGAACCACAGGGGGTGGGGAAGGGGGGTGGGTGCTGGTCAAGGATATGCTGTCAACTGGAAACTGGGACCCAGAGAACCCTTCCGCTGCAGGCTAAGCAAGAGTCAAAATTAAAACAAAAGCAGAACACAGGATAAATGTAGGATGCTCAGAGAAAAGATTGGATAGATGAAGAGGGAAAGATGCAGGGGGAGTTTTGGGAAAGCAGCCTCGGAAGAGGAGGTTTTTCTTTACTGGGAACTCAGGTGGGCAGAGGTCCTGTGACTCCAGTGATATACTGAGGCTGAAGAAATACGTCACAGCATTACCTCTGCATCCTGTACTCTCTCCCAAGGTAGAGGGAAACCACAAACACCCACCCTCTAGCCCTCCCCATTGTCACTCTTAAGGACTTTCCCAAGTACCCCCACAAAATGACCCCCCTACACACAAAGTTAGGCCCAGCAAAGAGCCAAGCATAGAAAGCCTCAGTAACTCTTCTTGGTGGAACCAAAGCCAGAGAAGCCCATCACAGCTGCCATCTCATCATCCTCCTCAAACGTCAAGTCCTCCTCTGCCCTCCTTTTCTTCTCCTTCTGTTTCTCTTTCTTGTAGGCTTTGGCCTTTTCCTCCTGGGGGGGAAATCACTCAGAATCAGTTCAGACTACCGAGCCAAACGTTGTTGAAAGAGACAGGTGGACTTCAAGATTCCCTTCTATCTTTAGGAGAAAATAGTTAAAAGCAAGTAAAATTTCAAGAGCAGAGGAAAAGCCACAGTAAAGATTATTAAGGTAAATCTTTTAAAGGTAAATCCACAGTAAATCTTACAACGAAAGAGAAGTTTTAGCTTATAGAGAGCACTTCTAAATCCTACATTCCAGTTCATTTCTAGTTTTTAACAAGGTTATGGGAGCAAAACCATATAACAGCAACTAACATTCTGGAGCATGCAGTACATGCCAGAAATTGGTCTAAGTGCTATATCGTACAGTACAGTATTGTATAGTATAGTACAGTATAGTATATACTCAGATCTCTAACATGGGGAAACTGAAGCACAGAAAGGTTATATATCTTGACCAAGATTCAATCAGTAAGTGGAGGAAACAGAACTCTGACCCAGTCAGCCTGGCTCCACGGGCCTCTTGGGGACTAGGTGCATTTACTTAATCCCTCCTGTAGTAAAAAAGTATGGCCCAGAGAGTCCAGGAAAAAAAGATAGGTTTAGAGCTATTTCCTTCAGATCATGAGTCCCAAACAAGGACAATAAATGTTTCCCCTAACATACAGAAATTCAGGAGATACAACTATCCTCCAGGGGTGGGAGTGGAATGAGGAAAAGAGCCTCCCCAAGACTCATAACATAAAAGTCAAAGCTCAGGGAGGGAGGAGAGAAGGATAGTAGAGCCTTACCTCTTCTCTGAGCTCCTTCATCCTTTCCTCAAAATCATAATCCTTCTGCTTCTCTTCCATCTTCTTTTTGTTGACCTCAAAACGTTTCTTCACCTGATCCAAGGTGGAACGTTCCACACGCATAGACATGCCCAGGTTTCGCTGATCTGGGCAAGGTCAACCGTGAAGAAGGTAAGGTCAGTACAACATCCTCAGCCCCTCAAAAAGTCTTTTCCTGACATTTTTAAAAAACATCTTCTTATAACACACACAGCAAAAATAATTATGGCCTAAATAAACTCTCTTGGCTTTACTTGTCCCCAAAAGCAGCAGCCCCAGATAACAAGATGTATGTGGCTTTCAACTACCCTTTCTGAGCAGATGCACACCAGTGGGGACAGGTGGGACCATGGTTTAGGTTTGTAGAGAGCCCAGAACAGTGTCTCACGTCATGGCCTCCAAAGACATTAGATAACGAAGAAAAGGATGGATGGTGCTGAAGCAACTGGAGAATTCCCCAGGCATTAAAAAAAACGGCCCAACAGAAAACACCCTTTCCCCTACTCCACCTCCAAACCCAGTCCCAGCCCCAGTCACAAACTACCTCCAAGCCTTACGTTTCTTTCCATTAATGTGATCCAGGAAGTTGATGGAGTCCTTCACCACACAGTCACAGACATTGCAGTAATAGCTAACAAACAGAAAAAAACAGCACTTGGGTCAAATCTGCTTGTAAAGATCTTATTATTTGCAATCAGGAAACTCAGATTTTTTAACTTTTTTTTTTTTTCCTTTTTCTCCCCAAAGCCCCCAGGTACACAGTTGTATACTCTTCATTGTGGGTCCTTCTAGTTGTGGCACGTGGGACGCCGCCTCAGCGTGGTCCGATGAGCAGTGCCGTGTCCGCGCCCAGGATTCGAACCAACGAAACACTGGGCCGCCTGCAGCGGAGCACACGAAGCTAACCACTCGGCCACGGGGCCAGCCCCAGGAAACTCATATTTTTATGTTAAACTTCTTTTTACAAGGAGGCGGCACTTCTCATTTCCATAAAGACTTAGCCGTTGGAAGACTGTGAGAGCCAACCTCTAAGATGGCCCCCACAATGATCCCCAACCTCCTGGTATTCTTACCCTGTGTAGTTCCTTCCCAATTTGTACCAGGGTGGGTCTCTGTGACCAACAGAATATGTCAAAAGTGATGCTATTTGTCACTTCCAAGATTAGGTTATAAGAAAAAAACGTGGCTTCTGTCTCAGTCTGTCTATATGGATCACCTTCTATGGGGAAGCCACTTGCTTTGTTGTGAGCAGCACTATGGAGAGGCCCATGAGGCAAAGAACTGAGACCTCCAAACCACAGCCACAGTGAGAGAGCCTGGAAGCAGATACTCCAGCCCCACTTATACCTCAGATGAATGCAGACCCAGCAGACATCTTGACTGTGGCTTTGTGAGAGATGCTGAGCCAGAACTACCTAGGTAAGCCTTTCCCAGAGTCTTTACCCACAGAAATTGAGCTATTTGTTGTTTTACACTGCTAAATTTTGGGTTAATTAATTAATTTACATAGCAATAGATGACTAATACAGAGAGGAATGGTAACAGTGGGTTTACTAAGCAGCTCAGAAAAGTGTCACTCATTGCTATCTGTGTTGCCCTCCTTCTGGAAAACCTAACGGGACAGAGAAGTAGTGGTGGGCAAAAGGAGGAATAATTCTTGTGGGACCTTTTTGCCTATAGGTTATAGTCTTGATCTAGGAGGAAGGTGCACAACCAGGCAATCCATAACAACTACAGCCTTTGCAGCCAGTCTGGAACCTCAGTCCTCTTTATTCACCATCAACAGCTCCTAGGCTCCACTCTATTTCCACCTAATTTCTCCCTTAGAAATCACCTCAGGGTCTGGGCCCGTGGCCAAGTGGTTCAGTTCGCAAACTCTGCTTCAGTGGCCCAGGGTTCACCAGTTTGGATCCTGGGTGCCGACACAGCACTGCTCATCAAGCTATGCTGTGGCAAAATCCCATATAGAAGAACTAGAATGACCTATAACTAGAATATACAACTACGTTTTGGGTCTTTGGGAAGAAAAATAAAGAGAAGAAAATTGGCAACAGATGTTAACTCAGGGCCAATCTTTCTAAGAAAAAACAAAAATCTCTTCAGTAGTCCTTTCCTTCATTTCTTCCTCTGGTAGGAGAACAAATAATCCCTTTTAAGATATCAAGTAGTAGTTACAGTACTAATCTGAAGAAGCCTACAGAGTGATCCCTCCTAGAGACACTATTATGTTAACTTGAGACCTTGGGGGCCAAAAAAACAAATCTAAGGATGGAATTACAGACAACAATATTTTTATCCTGGGACCAGGAATCCTCCTCAACATGTCCTAAAACCAACATAGTTTATTAGACCTACTCCTGGCTGTAAAAAAAGATGAAAAGCCACTCACCCTCCCATCTCAGATTGTGGGGTGGTCTTGGTAATAACAATCGTCTTCCCAAGCTTGGATTCCAGGTCCACCTTGTAGTCCCTATGCCGGAGAAGCTCCCGCTTGACAGGCTGCACCGGTTTTCCTGAAATATAATGGGGAAGGAAGTTCCTTCAATATTACAGTTCCTTAGCCAGAAAAGAAAAGATATGCATGAAACCCAAAATTCAGAGGTCTACCCTCATTAAGCAAGGGACACAACAGGCACTTCTAGCAGCAGCTAGGGAGAATCTAAACACAGGAAAAATAATAAGCAATCCTTAACTCTCTACAGCTTTTCTCCACTTTAAAGGCATCAAGTCTAAAAGCAATGTTTTCTATTCATTGATTAACTAAGGGAAGAGTTCTGAATTTTCACAAAAAACAATGTTTTAAAAGAAGAGCAAGGACACTCAGTAATGCTTTCAGACATACACCCCAAGCATAATGTAGAAAGGACTCTTCTGAAAACCGGGAAAATTAAAAAAGGGGACCAATATTTAGGAAATACCCATTATATTATACAACTTACATAAAAATTAAAAGGTTTAATAGATGCAAGGTGGTGTAGAAGTAAAGAAGAAAGCACACATTTGAAAACATGAGAAAATAAGATACTTCTTTCTGTATAGTGAAACCTCTATCTAGGAGAGGAGCACCAACTCCCCGATATTGTACAAGGCACAGAGAATAGCACTACTAAGTACTACCTGAAACAATCCCACGTTCCCTGGTGAGTACCCCTCCTCTTCTCAGACTATAGGAGAAGGTCTTGATTGGGCCAGGAATGTTCTTCTCCACATTAAGTAATTTCAAGTTAAAAAAGGGGTCTTCAGCAGCAGTAATGAACAGCAGCAAAATGCTCCACCTAACTTCTTCCCTGTCGCTACTAAGGGTTCCACTCTTTTCTCTGTACTTCAGGAAGGTACTACGTGAGGCGAGCAACGGCAGGGCAAGGAAGCAGAGGAAAAGAGAGCTGGAAAGCACCTCAAAACCACTCGGTCCATCTCCTCGCTCTCATTTTATACATGAAGAAATAGAGGACCAGGGAGGCACCGCTCAGTCAGGGGTTAAAGAGAAGAGGAGGGCAGCGCATTTCAACTCCCCACCCGCTCTCCAGCCACTGCCTCGCCTCTACGATACCCTTAGCCCTTGATGGAGCAGGCACCCACCATCCTTCTTTTCTCTCTCTTCCGTGAGCCTCTTCTCGGCGAGCTTCTCATATTCATCTTTGTCCCACTTTCGGCGAAAGTCCAAGTTTTTTGTCTGGGGGGAAAAAAGAGCTCAAGAGTCGTCGCTAATCATGTTCGACCCCTAGAGAAACAGAAGGAACCGCGTCCTCACCGCCAAGGCGACCCCGGGACCTGTCAAGAGCGAAGCCTCTCTGGAGCGCACCAGGAGGCTGAGACGGCCTCGGGACCCCAACCCAAGAGACCTCCGCGACTCCACTGACCCTGCGCCAAGGCCTTACGGGGGAACTCCGGAACCCAGGCCATTGGACCGCAAGTAGGTGTCAGGAAGCCAGTCAGATGCAGGATATTCGGCGCTGAGAAGCCACCCCCTTCCCATTCCAAAGCCGCCTCCTCACACACAACACCTACCCCGCTGCCCGACGCCATCTTCACTGCGAAGTGAATGGGAAGCCGGAAAATGCCGTAAAAAGCAATGTTGAGCCGTAAAGCAAGCTTGCCCTCCAATAAGCTTCGAGTCTCGCGTTCTAAACGAGCTAAGCACTGGAGGGGTTCTAAAACAGGCTTGTTTGCCCCGCCTCTGCTCCATGGAAGTGGCGCATGCGCAAGGATATTATGAAGCGATACGGAAGTAAGGGCGTCCGCAAACATTTTTTGCCCTGGCTTTCAAAACAAGCTTCAAAGGGCTGTCTGAATTAGTTCAACTCGTCTGTTTTACAAACGAGAGAATTGAGGTTCAGATCAGTGCCTTCTAATCTAGTCTAATCACCTTTGTGTGCGTTGCGAAGAGTTTCTAAACCTGCTTTAAGGCTAAAGAGCTGTTATTAGGGGCTCTAGATACCCCGTTTACCTGTATGCACCAACGATATGGCCCCACAACACTGCAGTGTTTACAAAGACTGCAGCCTTCCCAATATACATATGGAAAGCACTTTTTGCACTGTCTCCTTATCTTGAAGCACTGCTATCACCTTCGGTTAAATCATTTTCTCCTTCAACTGAAGAACCTTATTCAATCTATAGGGCATAATTTAATCAGCATGATTGGACTTAGCAGGGCCAGTCATCAGCAACACTCTAGGGTGAAGAACTCTGGCAGACGGCTCACTATGTTGATTTAGCAACATGACTGTATCTGGGGGTGGGGACAGGGGGAAAGAGTGTCTGCTTTCTTCACTGAATACAGAAGCATCACCCCAAGGCGATTACTCCTAGCTCACAGAATTTTCCAGTGTACAGTCAAGCGTTTTCTATGGTCTATGCAAACCAATCCCTTGACAACAAATTACCCAAACTACTACATTTAATATTTTATTTAATATATTATCCAACCACTTCTAGCACAGCCACTTCCATGGCAGAACATGGAATAGTCAGAGCAATGATTCTGGCACAGGAAATGGTCTCCAAAATCTCAAAAGATCAGACCTCCATCCTGTCAAGTCACCTATTAAGTTCAACACTCAAGATTATTAAACATACAGCCTCACCCTAATATTGTTAACAATGGATGGGCTAGAGAGATGCCACATCAATATGGGCACTGCTATGCCCTTGGGATACTATCTCTGTCTTCAAACAAAGAAGAAAGTAGCCATTACCCGTGCTTCCTGTCTCCCAAAAACTCCCTGGACAGGCGAAGGGCAAGTTGTGGATAAATTCCCCATAATCCGGTTCAGAAGTCATAGTGGGAAGCTAAGTATCTGACTTCTGATCACAGTGATTCAGAATCCTCTCAGCCTGAAGTGACTTTCCCAGAGCTTTGCTCACAGCAACTATCTCAGCACCTCTTGGCAGCATTCAATGGCACTTCAAATCTGCCATCAGCCTCTGCACTAGAGCATGTCTCTTTCACATACCAGCCATCTGCACTCATGCAGAATAGCTGCTCACACTAGCCCAGAAGTCCTCAGGATCTTCTACAGTTCTGCACCCAGGTAGGATGGAGGAGGCAGAGGTATTTGTCACCCATCCTGGCCAGGAGTTGTGAAGTCCATCAGGAACTCAGTCGTAGATGAAACACTTTCTACAAAGATCAGCAGATGGCAATCAGGCAAGGATCAAGACTCAGATAGTCGCTTCTGAATTTCAGCCACAAGGTTTTCCCGTTTAATGGCCACCTGAAACATAAGAGAACCCTCATGTGACAAACTAGAGAGCGATACTAACTCTTTAACCACTGTTTTTCCAGGTTCATTTTACTCTGCATCTACTCCCACTACTTATGCAACCAGTAGGAAGTAGTGTGGGCTTCAAGCTGACCTGGAGAACATATGCCCTGAAGACTAAACAGATTCAAACACCTGATCTATATCTATTTTGTTGACTAGTCTCGAAATACCCATTGAGATTTTATTTGTCCTTCTTCCGTCCACTCAGCCAATACTCACTGGCTACAATGATTATGTAGAGTGGGTCTTCCTCCATCTCTATCACTATTAACCCTGGAGATATTTCCTCAGCCAGAAGACACATATTTCTTAAAGAATATAAGAAAAGTAGAAACACTTGCTCCCTTCTATTTCTGCCTGTCCTCACTTACCTCCTCCCTGCTGGCCACTGAACGGAGCTTGATGACCCCTTCCTTCAGTTCTTGCTCACCAACAATGACCACCAGTGGAATGCCCATGTTCTCACAGTAGTGCAGTTGGGTTAGTAGTTTAGGGTTGTTCTTATACAGCAGCTCTGCCTGAAAAGGGTGAAGATAGAGTAGGGGGCTTAGAAGTGACCACACCACTCAAATCTCAGGAGCAAGCTTTTCCAAAGAAATAAGCAGCTAGCCCTCCTACCCGAAGAAGACACTCTAGTGAAGACCAGAAAGGTCTTGAGTGCACCTGAATTGCACACACACTAGGTGGCTTGGATATCAGCTCCACCATACCTTGATCCCAGCATCCCAAAGCTCTGCAATTAGCTTCAATCGTTCTTGGAGAAAGTTCTTCTGTGGTGAGGCCACAAACACTTGGGTCTCTGTGGTCCGTATCTTCTCACCAAAAGTCTGAAAAAAAGAGAGAAGAAAGTAAAACTAATAAAAAATTCCTTTGAACCAGGTAATTCCAAAAAACAAGACAAAAAGAATCATCAGGAACACAGTCCAAATGTACCTCTAGAAACAAAGTTTTTAGGCCTCCAGCCCCACTCCACCCCTACCTAGGACCTACCTTCATCTTTTGCTCCACAATGGAGAAGATTCGCTCTACCCCAATGCTGAGCCCTACGCACGGCACCTTGTGGCCCTTCGGGTCAAACATGCCCACCAGCCCATCATAGCGCCCACCAGCAGCCACACTGCCCACATTCAGGGGCTCCTCCTCAGCCTGAGCTGGGGTCGGTAGCAGCACTGCTTCATAGACCACTCCAGTATAGTAGTCCAGACCCCGAGCCAGACTTAGGTCAAAGGAGATCTGTGGAGACAAGGCTGTAGTAAGTCCCAGACAAGACTCAGGACCCTGAGAGCCACAGAGCTCAGCAGGAGGGCCACTGCTAACTCAGCTTACCTTCTCAGCAATTCCAAATAAAGTCACGTATTCAAATAGCAACTTTAGGTCCCCCAGGCCCTCTAGGGCCTGCTTGTTCTGGGATAGTCTGGGATCCTGGAACATCTGTTCTACCAAGGACACCCCACCTGAAGAGATATGTGAAGAGAGATAAGGTCTGTGCTATTCACCAAGATGTGTTTCATCCAAATTTATCCCTAATGTGCTCTAGCTAGTCCTCCTCATTTTCTTAAAAAAAGATCCTGATCTCATACGACCAGACTTTCCTCTGCCTCTACCCTTGCCATTTAAAGACATAAAGTGGTTGCAATAAGCAAAGGGGGAATTAAATTCAGGCCAGGGTCTGGAGCTTAACAAATCTACAAAAAAGAAAGGAGCTGTTTCAGAGATAGAAGTTGTACACATATCATCCTTACTCTGGTTCTACCAGATAGCTCTGAAAAACCTGGTTCTTACCATGACATTGGACATAGTCCCCAATTCGATCAGCCACTTCAGGAGCCAGGCCTTTCTTTGCCACCATCTCATGTCTCACATCTTTCCAAGACATCTGCACAAACACCCAAACATTAGCCCTGCCCCAAGATCCTTCTTTCCCTAACCAGAAAAGGATATCTCACTTTCATTCATTATGTATGTCAGGAGTAGCTAACACTCAGCAAAGTAAGCAAAGTCAGAAGCAGCTTAGGAAATCCAGCCACAATCCCCACTGCACAGCAAAACTCAGGTCTTGCTTCAGAATGTCTCCTCACCTTCATCCCAGGAATAGCTCAATTCCAGCCACCATCTCCTTATTTTTCTCTAGGCGTATGGATTTGAGGGCAGGGCAGAAACTCTAATAGGGTCTACTGAAGCATGTCTTGTTACCTTGCCTAGTTTGTCTATCGAGGAGCAAATGGTATGGAACTTGCTTTCAGGAACACCACAGACAGCAAACATCCCATCCAAAATCCGCCGGTCATTGACCTGTGAACTCAATGGAAGTAACCCAAGTGTCTTGTCAGTGCCCTTTCCCTCAAAACAATGGCAGTCCCTACTCTTCCTGACTCATAAAGGGATAGAAAGGAAATTTCACAGGATGACTATATAGATATATATATGAAATGCAACAGCTGTACTAACAAAGTCTTAGAGCTGCAGGCTTAAAGGCTGGGGTCATCCATGTTTTGGGACAGCCTCAGGCCAAATCCAGACAACCCCCCTCAGTCTTCAGCCCTGGCCTCACCTTAATAAGAAAGTCCCCCAGCTGCAACCCACTTAGGATTTCACACATGATCTTCAAACACTCTGCATCAGGGATCATAGGGTCAAACTGACCAGCAATGTCGAAATCCTACAGCAAAGAAAAGAAGGGGAAAAAAAGTCTCCACTGAGCAGCCAGTTCTCAGGTTGTGACCCCCAGAACTATCAAACCATGCTGCCTCCATCAGGTGACTTACACACTGGCAGAACTCCCTGTAGCGGCCTTGGACTACGGTTGGGCTCTCCCGCCGCCACACCTTTCCAACATGGTAGCGTTTCATCTTCTTCACTTTATTCATGGCCAGATAACGAGCAAAAGGAACCTCACATAAACTGGTTAAGGAGGAAGGATACTGCATCCAAAGACTAGGCTCAGTGCACACACATTAGCGAGGATTGGGCCTCTATCGACTGGATCTCATCCACTAGGATGAGAACAAGGACCTTCGCTATCTTGTTTCCCACTATCGCCAAGGCCTAGCAGTGCTTGGCATTCAATATATACTGAATAGTGTCAAATGAAGGAATTTGACCTAGCAAAACTGCAGTTCGGTAGAAAGCCAGAGAAGTAGAGATAGAAGTGACCTAAGAACTTCAAGTCTGAGCCATTCCCTCCATTCAGACCAATTTTCAATTTTCTCAAAATAGTCAAGCCTCAGAACCTGGTTTTGCCTATAACTTCTACGCAATGTTTCTTTAAGTGTAGGGCAGTGACCACCTGCATCTTAATTACCCAGATGCCTGCTGAACCCAACTCCAGCTACAGATTTAAGAATATCTGGAGCAGGGGGCCAGGAATCTGTGTTTCTGCGAGCTTCCCCCAAGGGATTCTTATACAAATTAAAGCTAAATGACAGTGCTGCAGGCCAGGCTCTGCTGCTAGAATTGCCTTCTGGGAGAAACTGGAAGTACAGGCTGCTGCCAAGAGACCTAAAGGGTCCCAGAGTCACTCTTGTCTCTTTTGTCAGAGAAAGCCCTCTGAGTTTGGCAAGAAATAAGTCAGACTCCAGCACTCAGAAAGATACAGTAAGGTCATAGCGCAGGGACAATAGCTCTCCACCCTGATCCTGCAGATCATAGATGAGTCCAGAGTCCTCTCCATACTTCTCAGTGAGCACTTCCTGCAGGGGTCAAACAGAAAGCACCACTGTTTAAAGGAGGACTCCAGAACACAGGCTAGAAGCCCTTTGGGAAACTGAAGGCAGGTGAAGAAAAGGGGATCCAGCACTCTTTTTTCTCCTCTTACCTTTAGCTCAAATGCTGGGGTATCCAACCCTTTTGCTCCATGACGTTTAAAGCAGCTAACAACCAAATCAAGAATTTTCTCCCTCACAACCATCTGCTGGGGAGTAAGATCTCTGGTGCCCTAGAAACCAAAAGCAGCCATAGTGAAAACAAAGACAAAAAACAAGTCCACTTAAGACAAAGAGTCAAACTACATCTATAATCTAAGGTCTGGGACTCTGAACCCCACTGAGTACCTCAAGAACAGTGAAGATTTTTTTTTAATTAGTCTAAAAGAACATTAAAAGAGGTCAGGAAGAGAGAAGCAGAGCAGAGGGCAGTCCTCCAAGATACTCTAATGGGAGAGAGGAGGCAAAGGGCATTACCTTTGGGGTCTTGATAATAAAATTTGATTTCTCTTGATGGGGTTTCAGTTGGGACACTAACACTGCCTCTGCAACCTGGTAGAAGAAAGAATGTGAGATGCGGCCCCTCTCAAGACTGGCCAGATCTGCAAGCTACCCACATAGACCTTTGTCCCTGAGCAACAGGAAGCTTGAACACTATTTTGTCCATCACAATCTCAGCCTCCCCCCACCAAAACCCATGTTGTATCTGCAACATACATGTAATACACATGAGGCCAGATCTTTACTGTACAGGCTTCCTCACTGCATTTGGAGGTTTTTGTTGTTGTTGTTGTTGTTTGAGGAAGATTAGCCCTGAGCTAACATCTGCCTCCAATCTTCCTCTTTTTGCTGAGGAAGACTGGTCCTGAGCTAACATCCATGCCCATCTTCCTCTACTTTATACGTGGGACGCGTGCCACAGCATGGCTTGCCAAGCAGTCCATAGGTCCGCACCCGGGACTGAACCGGTGAACCCCAGGCCTCTGAAGTGGAATGTGCGAACTTAACCACTGTGCCACCAGGCCGGCCCGTTGGAGTTTTTAAATGTCTGAAAAAGTTTAAGCACCGGAGAAGAATGAAGGCACAAAACAACCCACCACTCCACACCAACCATCTAGGGGTAGGGATTAGTATGATCTTCTCCAGTTCTCAGTTCCTACTCAAAGAGCGAAACTAAAAATTTTTACTAAGGTAGCAATGGTCATTAAGTTTGCAGACAGGAAAAAAAGTAACTTGAACACAGAAGAGAACCAGCCCAAGGGCACAGAACATGTTTGTGGAATGAACAGGAATGGATTTCCTGATTGAACTGAAAAACCACACTGGTACAATGCTGTGACTGATAATTAATAACAAAAGATCTGAGCCCTGTCGTTCCTGATAGCACAAAGCATCTGCTAGGACGAAAATAAGGTCTTTCCCAAGGTACAGAATCAGTGATTTTGTATATTACCAGCAGGCTACATGCCCTTCCAGAAATATAGAGGGTGTGATAGTTTCATACTTTGGCGGATTCTCTCCTTCAAAGGATAGCAATTCACGTCCACAATCCCTCCTCTGCAATTCCAAAATCTAAAAATCTCTGAAAACCAAAAGTGGTGGTTTTCTCGTTTTGTTTCTTTCTTTTTTTTTAAGATTCATTTTGAGACAGTCTAATGTGAACTCAGTCTACTTATGATCTTAATCATCTCACTTAGTGGGAATATTCATATATTTTGCTTGAGAAATTTTAGTGTACTTGACCCCAACAGGTTCAGACAGGAGATTGTCGACATATATTAAAATGCTCCCCTACTATACATCCGTAGGTAAGTCATTTAACCATTTAGCCTCCGTTTCCTCAATTGTAAAATGGAAATAATAATCTCAACCTTTCAAGAATGCTATGAGGGTTAAATGACAAAGCATTTCAAACACTTAGCTCAGTGCCGGTAGGTACACGATGAGCACTCAATAAAAACTGATTGTAATACTACTGGAGTACAGGTCGCGAGTCCATGCTTTTAGACCTGGAGATCCTGCTCCGACAGACCGGAGCTATCTCAGTCTGGCTCACCTGGCTATGAGAATGGACCGCCCCGATGCACACAGCACCTGGCGGCCGCAGGAGCTTCCCAAGCAGCGAAGCCCAGGCTCTCCCATGCAGGAGTCCGAGCTGGGGCATCGTGCGGCAGGAGGCCGGCCTTCTGGGACAGAAGCCAAAGCACCCGGGAACGAGGTAGGTCGCACCCCAGGAACGGTGCAGGGCGCTGTAGAGGCGAAGCCCTAGCTCCAAGCAAGAAGGGACCGGTTTTGCGCCTCCGAAAGCCCGCAGGTGTGCTCCAGCCTCCTTGGGCTCCGTTTCAGGCTTGGCACTTCCGGTAGGAGCCGGAAGTAGTTGTTGTGCACGGCAGAGGCTCTCTAGGCGGGCAGACCAGTGACTCGATAGCCGGAAGTCATCCGAACCGAGGCTGCGGTCTGCACCGCCGGTCTCGACAGCGGTCGGCTCCAATTGGCAGCAGGTATGGCGGAGCGTGCGGCGCTGGAGGAGCTGGTGCGACTGCAGGGAGAGCGCGTGCGGGGCCTTAAGCAGCAGAAGGCCAGCGCCGAGCAGGTGCGACCCAGGCGGCAGGGTATGGGCCAAAGCAAGGCGAGGGGGGACGTAGAGCTGGGGTGGTCTGCACAGAGGACAGGGATGTGGGGGAAGGGAGGACGGCTGGTAGAGAGGAGGACGGCTGGGTGGGTAAGTAGCCGGGGTAGGACCCGAGAGAAACAAAGCTAGGCCTGGGGAGAGAGATTTGCCCCAGATCCTGATGAGGGAGAAATACTGAATGAATGGCGGAGGAGGGAAGGGAGCAGCAGATGTGATAGCCCACCACCTACTTTTCCCTCCACAGATCGAAGAGGAGGTGGCAAAACTACTGAAACTGAAGGCACAGCTGGGCCCTGATGAAGGGAAACAGAAGTTTGTGCTCAAAACCCCCAAGGTAAATATCATTGCGTTAGGGAGCCTCTGAGAGGATCCCTAATTCTACTTACAAGAGCTCATGTGCCTGCTTCCCTGAACCAGATCTTTGAGGAGGATCTGAAATGCTACAGAGAAAACAACAGTTGCTCTGGGCGCTGGGCCGGGTTGGACTCTGAGTCATTCTGGGATGGGAAAGTGATGGCAGAAACTAGGCCAGCTGAGTGCTTAGGGGCATCGGTCTGCTACTGCTACACCTTCTTTCATATCTTCCACTATGAGCTTGACAGCTTCCCAATACCTAAAGACTCTCCTGATGAGATCTGTGGTGTTATTAACAAATATAATTTTCTAATACTGTATAATGAAGTGTATCAACATTTGGAAGATGTGTATAACTGTTATCAATGAACCAATATTTTCCAAATGGCCAATATATGATGTTATATGATGTTATAAAATCATACATGGGTAAAAAGTCCATTCAAAGAACAAGGGAGAGTAATATTTTTTAAGCTGTGGTAAAATGTACATAACATAAAATTTTCTGTCTTACCATTTTTTAGGTGTACAGTTTAGTGGCATTAAGTACATTCACGTTGTTGTGCAACCATCATCACTTTTCATCCCCAGCACTTTTCCATCATACCAAACTGAAATTCTGTGTTCATTAAACAGCAATCCTCGCTCCACCCTCCCTCCAGCCTGTGGTAACCACTGTTCTACTTTCTGTCTCTAGGAATTCTGGGTCCCTTATAGGTAATGGATTTTAATGTAATGGTATGAAAAGTTCTTTGATGTAGTTTCAGATTCCACTTTGCAACCAATCTTTAAGAAACTGCTACTTGTTGAAGTTTGGTATAGTTTAAGAAGCATATCTACTGTTAGCTAAAAAGTTTATTAAAATATTCGTCCTTTTACAATTACACATCTGTGTAAGGCTAGATTTTCTTTGTATGCTCAACCAGAACAACATATCACAACAGAATTGAATGCAGAAAGCATGTATAGAATCCAGCTGTCTTCTATTAAGCCAGACATTAAAGATTTGCAAGAATGTAAATCAGTGCCACTCTTCTCACCAAATATTTTGTTTTGGAAAGTAGTTACATTTTCCTAAAATATTATTTATTTTAGAGACCAAAAACTTGGGAGTAGGGTGTAAAAGCCCAGACTGGAAGCTCTGACCTGGAAGAACAGAGTTCTAATCTTGACTGCCACAAACCTGCTGAGTGGCCTTAAGTAAAGACTTAACTTCTCAACATCCTGAAATTCACCTATAAAATGTATCTCCCTGGCTCATGTCATAGGGCTACCAGAAACAAATTAGAGAACAAATCATTAGGATTTTTTTAAGTTATGTTGGGAGAGAATGTTAATTATAAAAGTTGGAATTCAACTAGTTAAGCCAGTTTGAGTTGGTTACGTGCCTATCATCAGGTAGGTGTTCTCTATTAGGCAGGGAAATGTTCTACTATCCCAGAAAAAGGTTTTAGGAAAACTCCTCGGAGAATAGAGTTCTAAGAATTCTAGAAAATAGAACCAAGATAAAAAAGGAATGGCATTTAGAAGGTTGATAGCAAATGGGTATTGTAATTAACAGGGAATTGTTTGTACTTGTTTTCTAACTCAGTGGCCTGTAGGAAAATCTTAAGTTTGGGGCAGGATTTGCATTCATCACCATTGAGATCATCCTTTTTTATATTTCTAGACCTTATTGTTCTTTGTTTGTTTTTAAATTCCATCCCTGGTTCTTTGGCTGATTTTGCCTCCAAGGGCACAAGAGACTACAGTCCCCGGCAGATGGCAGTTCGGGAGAAGGTGTTTGATGTAATCATCAGCTGCTTCAAGCGCCATGGTGCAGAAGTAATTGACACACCTGTGTTTGAACTAAAGGTGAGGGATGGGTGAGGAGAAATTGCATGGTGGGAGAGTGGGTATATGAACAACAAAGAAGATGACAAGAGAGTGAGGGCCCAAATGTCTCTCTCGTGTTGTGGACAAAGACCAGTATATTCTCCAATGATAAGGGGGATGGGACTGGCTTGGAGGGAGAGGCCGTGCTTTTTATTTACCTTGGTTGTGGCCAGCGGCTTCCAAAAGAGAACCTCTGAGGGTGGAAGTTGTTATGGCTCCCATCTACATTGAATTCCATGGCACCTGTGCTTGAGATGTTTCTACGTACATACATATAAAGTATATATGTATAAAGTATAAATATGCAACTAGTCTCGTATTGATGGACCTTGAGATTGTTTCTAGTTCTTTACTATTAAAAAACCAGATTGCATCACTCTCTGCTTAAAACCCAGTGACTCCCCTTGCATTTATAATAAAGTCCAAACTCTTTACCCAGGCTCACAAGGCCCTACATGATCTGGCCACTGCCCACCTTTCCCACCTCATCTCATGCTATTCTTCCCTTCGCCCACTGTGCTACTCCAGTTCTTTCTATTCCTGGAACATACTAAATGTGTTTTTATCTCAGGGCTTTTGTTCTTGTTCTTTCCTCTTCCTGAACTCCCTTTTCCCCTTAGCTCTTTGCATGATTTTAATTTCAGATTAAATTAGAGATTGCAGATTTTAATCTCAGATCTCAGCTCAAATACCATTCCTCAAATAATCCTCTCCAACTACCTTGTCTAAAGTAGCCCTTTGCTCTCCATTACATCAGTCTGTTTTATTTCCTTTAGAGCAGCTGTCACTATCTGAAATTATCTGTTAATTTGTTTCTTTGCATTAGTGTGTTGCCTGTCTCTTCTCATTAGTATAGAAGATCCACGAAGGCGTGGACTGCCTTTGTCTTGTTCACTGATGTATACTCAAGGCTTAGAACAATGTCTGGTACTGGTGTGCATTTATCTGTAAGGTGAATTCATAGAAATGGAATTGCTGAGTCAAAAGGTTGTACTCATTTATATTTTTACCAACTGTGTCAGTTTGCTAGGGCTCCCATAACAAGGTACCACAGACTAGATGGCTTAAATAACATAAATTTATTGTCTGGAGGCTGGAAGTCCAAGATAAGGTGTCAGCAGGGTTGGGTCCTTCTGACGGCCATGAGGGAAGGATCTGGTCCAGACTTCCCTCTTTGGCTTGTAGACTTTGTCTTTTCCTTGCGTCTTCGCATGATCTTCCCTCTGTCTATATCCAAATTTCCTCTTTTTATTTGGACACCAGTTATGTTGGATTAGGGCCCACCATAATGACCTCATTTTAGCTTAATTGCCTCTTTAAAGGCCCTGTCTCCAAATGCAGTCACATTCAGAGGTTACTGGGGGATAGGACTTCATTATATGAATTTTGAGGGGGACACAATTTAGCCTATAACACCAACCAATGCATGAGTGTTTTTGATTCTACACACTGGGAATTTTCAGGCTTTTTAAACTTTGCCAATCAGATAGGTGAAATATGTTTTCACCTTATTGAAGACATCACGGGCAGGACTGCTGTCTCACTTTTGGCTTTTGACATTGTTCAAATCACAGATGTCTTAAACACATTTGTCTGTTGTTTTCATAACCCACTCCTAGGAGTTTATTCTCCAAAAAATATTCAAAAGAAAAAACTATGGGGGCTGGCCCCGTGGCCGAGTGGTTAAGTTCGCGGGCTCTGCTGCAGGCGGCCCAGTGTTTCGTTGGTTCCAATCTTGGGCGCCGTCATGGCACTGCTCATCAGACCACGCTGAGGCAGCGTCCCACATGCCACAACTAGAAGGACCCACAACGAAGAATATACAACTACGTACCGGGGGGCTTTGGGGAGAAAAAGGAAAAAAAATTTTTTTAAATCTTTAAAAAAAAAAAAAGAAAAAGAAAAAACTGTGTACCCAAATATATTTACTGAAATGTTATGGAACATCTTTTTTAATTGGAATAACCTAAACATCTAACAGCATAACACTAGGAAGGAAGGAAATATGATTTTCTTCTCCCTGGGATATTATGCAGCTTTAAAAAAATAATACTTCAAGGGCCAGCTACGTGGCATAGTGGTTAAGTTCACGTCCTCTGCTTCAGTGGTCTGGGTTCACAGGCTCAGATCCCAGGTGCAGACCTGTGCCACCCCTCAGCCATGCTGAGGCAGTGACTCACATACAGATTGGCACAGATGTTAGCTCAGGGCTGATCTTCCTCAAGCAAAAAAGAAAAAAGGAGGAAGATTGGCAACAGATATTAGGTCAGGACAAATCTTCCTTAGGAAAAAAATAACAGGAAAAAAAATAATAATACTTCAGGAGCCAGCCTGGTGGCATAGTGGTTAAGTTCACATGCTTCACTTCAGCGGCCTGGGGTTCACAGGTTCAGAACCCAGGCATAGACCTACACACCACTCATCAAGCCATGCTGTGGAGGTGACGCACTTACAAAATAGAGGAAGATTGGCACCAGATGTTAGCTTAGGGCCAATCTTCCTTGCCAAAAAAAATAAATAAACAAACATAAAAAATACCTCAGCTCTGTCATAAAATGGAAATATGATAAGCAGGAAACAAAATTGATGTTTCCTTTTGATTATAACTACATCAAATATATAAGCCTTGGACTAGATAGCAGAGGAAATGTAGACAAGTTGAAATCAGTCATGTTAGAGTAGTGGGCTTTTGTTTTCAAAGCTTCCTTTTAAATTGTTATATTTATCATTGTGGCCATATTTCTTTATGTTTTCTCCAGGAAACACTGACTGGAAAGTATGGAGAAGACTCTAAGCTTATCTATGACCTGAAGGACCAGGGTGGGGAGCTGCTGTCCCTTCGCTATGACCTCACTGTATCTTTCTAAAGCTGGACTCTCGACACTTTGGATGGATTAGCCCTCACTGGGCTCGAACTTTTTCTAGCTTTAGGTTTGGGGATAGCCAGACATAGGTGGGATCAAATATGATGCCTTTGGCAATCAGGGGAATTCTTTTTCTAAACCAGGAGTGGGACTTTGGCTAAACAGCATAGCCTTAGAAGGCTTCTGAATCCTGAGTAAGACCTCAGCTTTATGTTGATGCCTAGTTCTGACTCTACCAACAATCCCTTGCTTCAGAATACCTGTCCTCTGCCCTATCCAGTGGACAAAGTTCTCCTTAATTGACAGACAGCACGTTTCCTTTATCTCCAAGCTATGTCAGAGAATCATCTGCTTAGGGCTGCCACGTGGGACCCTTTTTCTGCTTTCTGGCCAATCTGCCCAGCCTCCCGTCATGCTCAGCATAGCCCAGGGGAGACACCACCAAAGAGAAAGGAGGCTTAATCATTTCTGAGACTTCAGCTGCCACTTGTGGTAATGAAGTTGATGCTTTCTGATGTTCAGAAATGCTGTCAATCTTATGGGTGGTGGTTTTGCCTGCAGAAGGAGGGGTTAGACCCAGCTTCTGTTGGTGATGATAATCAACTTCCAGACTGTGATAGGAGGAGCTTTCTCCTTAACTCTTTGTCATTAGGTTCCTTTCGCTCGATATTTGGCAATGAATAAACTGACCAACATTAAACGCTACCACATAGCCAAAGTGTATCGGCGGGATAACCCAGCCATGACCCGCGGCCGGTATCGGGAATTCTACCAGTGTGTGAGTATTTGGGGCAGGGCGGGTAACCTGGCCCTTCCTCAAGCCAGTAGAATCTACTGAGTACTCATGGTGTCCTCAGCAAACTGGATGCCCCAGATAATGCTAACCCTTAGGTTTCTTTAGTATTTTCCTATAGATTTCGCAAAGCCCCTGTGGAGAGGGCAGGACAAGGATTATTCTCCCCATTTTATGTATGAGTAACTTGAGACTCATCAAGATGAAGAGAACATAGGGATAAGAAAGGCAAGGTTGGGACTAGAATTCTTGGCCTGGTGCTTTTTATATTAAACCACTGTGATGGGACCATAGCAAAGGATGGGGAATTGGATTTGAGTTATCAAATCATCCGGACTGGTGGCAGAGCTTCTGAACGAATAGAGAAAATGACTAAGGACTAAGGCCATATAATTGCCCTCAGAGTAGGAGGAGGAGATAAGGAAAAGTAGATGAATGAGATAAAGAAAGAATAGCCCAACAGATTGAAGGGACACCAGGACTGGGAAGAGACCCAGGAATGCTGAGGCTTTCCTCTGGGCTGATGATCAGACAGAGAATGAAGAAGGTGGTCCATACAAGAGTGCAAACAGGCCTTCACAGAGAGAACAGAGCTCCCAGGAGTCCCCCCTTAAGAAAGTTAAACCCCTGAGGACTTCTAGCTACCCCTCTCCCTGCAGGATTTTGACATTGCTGGGCAATTTGACCCCATGATCCCTGATGCGGAGTGCCTGAAGATCATGTGTGAGATCCTGAGCTCACTTCAGATAGGCGACTTCCTGGTCAAGGTCAGAGCTGAACAGGGCTGGGAGGGCAAAGTTGGGCCTGGCCTCTCACAGGAGAAGGTCCTTGTGCAGAGGGACCAGTAGCCCAAGTGACCAAGGCTATCAAGGGTCATGTAAAGAGATTCTCTCCTCACTATGCCTTGGGTCCCTGCAGGTGAATGATCGGCGCATCCTAGATGGGATGTTTGCCATCTGTGGTGTTCCGGATAGCAAGTTTCGCACCATCTGCTCCTCAGTGGACAAGCTGGACAAGGTAACCACCCAAACACTTGACTCTTCTTTTCCCACATCCCACCCTGCCTTGAGAAATGGAAAACAACATTAGGAGAGAGAGGGGCCTGCCTCTATGCCCACCAGAGGAACCTTAGCCCCAGGATGTAGGTTGAAGGGCAGCTTGTGCTCTGACTGCCCCCCAGGAGGGCCCACACTTGCTCTAAAGTCGGGAAGGTGCCCAGGGGTCCCTGACTAGTATCTGTCTCCCCAGGTGTCCTGGGAGGAAGTAAAGAATGAGATGGTGGGAGAGAAGGGCCTCGCACCAGAGGTGGCCGACCGCATTGGGGACTACGTCCAGCAGCATGGTGAGGAACAAACCCTGCCTCCCCCAGCAGCCGTCCCACCGCCCTCAAGCTGAAAGCTGAAAGTCTTCTCTCTGTGTGTGTATATGTGTAGGAGAGGGAGCGGGGAGGAAGAGAGTGTGTGTGCACGCACATATGCATGTGCAGTCCAGGCAAAAACGGAGAGTTCCTACCTTTTTCTGTCACTCAGTCTGGCTCACAAATCTGTCTCCCCAGGTGGCGTATCCTTGGTGGAACAGCTGCTCCAAGATCCTGAACTGTCCCAAAACAAGCAGGCCTTGGAGGGTCTGGGAGACCTGAAGCTACTGTTTGAGTACCTCACCCTGCTTGGCATTGCTGACAAGGTGAGTCAGGTTGGGGCTGGGAACCTTTGCTGAATTCTGGGGCTTCCGGTCCTTGATCTACGTCTGGTACTGACCGTGTTCTTGTCCCCACAGATATCCTTTGACCTGAGCCTTGCTCGAGGGCTGGACTACTATACTGGGGTGATCTATGAGGCAGTGCTGCTACAGTCCCCAGCCCAGGCAGGGGAAGAGCCCCTTGGTGTGGGCAGTGTGGCCGCTGGAGGGCGCTATGATGGGCTGGTGGGCATGTTCGACCCCAAAGGGCGCAAGGTGCCTTGTGTAGGACTCAGCATTGGGGTGGAGCGGATCTTCTCCATCGTGGAGCAAAGGCTAGAGGTAAGTGGGTAGAAGACAGTCTGGGCAGGTAGTGGCACTTGAGCCATCTTCTTTGATCTCCAAGGGGGCAAGTCGTGCTGCTTTGGGCAAGGAGCATCTTTGCAGAGAAATGGAGAAAAGATGGTTGCTGTCCTTCACAGACTCCCACCCCTTTATAGGCCAGCTTTGTGGATCTTTGATCATTCTTTTCTCACAAAATCCTTTGCTCTGGGTCCCTACTTCCCTCAGAACTATCAGGAATCTAGGCTGGTATATCCAACGACCTGGATCTTCCTCATGAGACAGAATACTTAATATTTTACTACTCTGTGCCAGTCACTGTGCTTAGTGCTTTTCATGCATTATCTAATAAAATTCTTAAACAGCCCTCTGAGAGTAGCTACTTTTATCATTTACATTTTTCAGACAAGGGAACTGAAGCATTAGAGATCAAATAATTTGCCCAAGGTCATGTAAGTGGCAGAGTCAGAATCTGAATCCAAGCAGTCGAATTCTAGAGTCTTGCTCCTAACCACTCTGTGACATTGTCACTAAGTGGAAGCACGTGTCTGAGGCTTTGGGATCTTCCAGATGGCTGTCCTGACTCTAGCATCTAGAGTAACACCAGGGAAGCCCCTCATGGCCTCAAGCCCAAGCCCTCCTTTGTTGCTGCTGCTCTTAACAGACTGGTGCATTTCATCCAGGGAATGCCCTGGCAGTAACCTTCCCACTGCTCCCATCCTTTTCTCTAGAGTGGAAACTGTCCATTTTTCCCAGCTGAGGTCACTATTTCAGTAGGCATCTTATATTGTAAGAACTCTGAAAACAGTTTTTCAGAAAAAGACAAGGGCAGCAGTAGCATTCTGCCTTCCTCCTTATCCACACCCTGAGTTGTACCCTATGGCTGAAATATAAGAGGCACGGTCTCCTGTCTCAGGGGAACTACAACTGCCAGGGGCGATTAGATTGCCTGGGTGGGCTCACAGTATCACTTCTGTGTGAGTGTTCTGGTGAACCCTTAAGGTACTAGATGGAAATGAGCTTGAAGTCACTGTACATAAGCTACCTTTGCCCTTGCCCTACATTATTTATTCTGACAAGTCATATGTACAAGTCAGTCAGTTCATTCCTTATATCTTCTAAGAGCTATTTTATGCCCAATTGCTAGATGAGAAAACTGGACCCCTGCCCTGGTGGAACTTGCTGAGTTGGGCCTGGTTTCTCAGAATCCTGACAAGAGCTTGCTCTATTTGTTCCTTGAAGGTGTTGTAAAGTCAGCTCTCTGACTCTTATCTGCCCCTTCCCCAGGCTTTGGAGGAGAAGGTACGGACCACAGAGACACAGGTGCTTGTTGCATCTGCACAGAAGAAGCTGCTGGAGGAGAGACTGAAGCTTGTCTCGGAGCTATGGGATGCTGGAATCAAGGTACTGGAGGCAAACCCCAGGGTGGCAGCACACTTGGGAGCACTGGGCACAGACTAAATAAAACCTCATTCATAGTGACCCTGCCATCACTATGACTTCTTGGAATGGAGCTAAGAGCAAGGTGCCCAGCTTGGGCCCTCAGGAGGTTGTCCCTGAGGAGCAGACGCCAGCCTTCATCTTCTGCCTTGTCCTCTGCAGGCAGAGCTGCTCTACAAGAAGAACCCGAAGTTACTGAACCAGTTGCAATACTGTGAGGAGGCAGGCATCCCACTAGTGGCCATCATCGGTGAGCAGGAGCTCAAGGACGGGGTCATCAAGCTCCGTTCAGTGGCCAGCAGGGAAGAGGTAAGTAGGCAAACAGGAAAGCTGAGGGACAGGGAACGTATGCCATTTCGGCAGGCCAGTGTGGTGTGAGAGGGTGAAAGCCTGGCCTTCATATAAGTACCCACTCGTAAAGGACTTAATGGCTTCATCTTTACTGTGGTCATGGAAGGGTAAGATCTCCAACCCCACATATACCCTGCGTCTCTCCGTCTCCCCCAAGAAGCACTATCGACTCTGAGGTGTTTGATTGAGTTCCTGCTCCCAGCTGATGACTAGAGGAAGGCGTGGGCACTCAGGGAGCGGTGGAGTGGAAGATGCTCATACAACCTTCTTCCCCCATCCTGGCCAGGTGGACATCCGAAGAGAAGACCTTGTGGAGGAAATCAAAAGGAGAACAAGCGAGCCCCTCTGTACATGCTGAGTTGAGCAAACTATCAGAGGAAAGTGGGACTGGCACTGTTTAAGGCTAAGACAAAACTCTGCATATGTACTTCGACAGCTTTGCACACTTCTGTTCCAGCAAGAAGGCCTGAAGAAGGGTCAGAACAGAGACTTTTTATTTTTATTATGATTATTTTATTGGTAATCACAGGCAAAAATGGCCGTGTACTATGCCATTTTCCATAGGAGGCCCTGGGGGCATAGTCCAGCCTGTGCTCCTGGGCTACAAGGACTGGGCCAGAGGTGGTCTTCTCCGCAGGACCCTACGCCAGATGGAGGGAGTGCTCCCCACAACCCGTCGCCAAAGGTCCAATAAAATGCCTCTACCACTGGAGCCTTCCTGTGTCGCTCTTGCCTAGCCCTGCCTTCCCTGTCAGAGCCTAGGCCTCCCATTCTGACCACTTTAGCGGTGGGAAATGGGGAGAAGGACATACAATAGGCCCGTGAAGGGTGCCCCTGAGGTTCTTGCCGCCAGCGTCCATCCGTGCCGGCGCGCAAGCCATTGCTTAGGAAGTGGGACTGCCCGAAAACTCACGCCCTAAAGCTTCTAGCTTTCACCTGAGGGTCGGAGGTTCCCGCGGCGCACGTGCAGTGGGTATCCCCACCCCCTTGGGAGGCGGGGTCGTGCTCAGAGCCAATGAGAGCTTGGGGGTGGAGGGGTAGGGAAGCTTCCAGAGGCAGATAGGGAGGAGGTTATAAAGGGGGTACCAGCCGGCCCGCGGAAGAGTCATGCAGTCCAAGCGGGAGTGTGAGGTGAGTGCCTGGCAACGAGGGGGCGACGAGCTCACCTGCGCAGGGAGCCGGGGCTCCTGGGGCCCCTGTTCCACAGGCGGGGTGGGGCGGGCGCGGCGGTCCGCTGTTCCAACCTGCCCCTTCTCCCTCAGCTGTGGTGCGAGAGGGTGAATCCAGAGAACAAGGCGGCGCTGGAGGCGTGGGTCCGGGAGACCGGCATCCGCCTGGTGCAGGTGAACGGGCAGAGGAAGTATGGCGGGCCACCCCCAGGTACGGTAGTCCCAGCCCCTGCCGCCCTACGCCAGCCTCGACCAGCCCCCTTTCCGGGAGGGGCCTACCCTGAGGCTCCATGGTCCGAAACCCCTAACTCCCTCTTACCCCCGCCCGCCTCCTCGAGGGAAGCAGCCGGTCTTAAGGGGCACCTACTCTGCCAGCTCCGCTGTTAGCTCAGGCACCCAGTTACACCAACGACCCACGTACGGGTGTTGTACCCATTTCACAGACGTTTGCTCACGGAGTCCCTCTGGCGCTGGGTCCTTGGGCCCCGAAGCCGGAACCATCGCGGTGGATGACGGTACCCCTCCCCACCCCCTTCCCCCAGGCTGGGTGGGCAGCCCGCCGCCGGCCGGGTCAGAGGTGTTTATCGGGCGGCTGCCCCAGGACGTGTACGAGCACCAGCTGATCCCACTGTTCCAGCGCGTGGGCCGCCTCTACGAGTTCCGCCTGATGATGACCTTCAGCGGCCTGAACCGCGGCTTCGCCTACGCCCGCTACAGCTCGCGGCGCGGCGCCCAGGCCGCCATCGCCACGCTGCACAACCACCCGCTGCGGCCCTCCTGCCCGCTGCTCGTGTGCCGCAGCACCGAGAAGTGCGAGCTGAGTGTGGACGGGCTGCCGCCCGCCCTGAGCCGCCGCGCGCTGCTGCTCGCGCTGCAGCCGCTCGGGCCCGGCCTGCAGGAAGCGCTGCTGCTGCCCAGCCCCGGGCCGGCGTCCGCGCAGATCGCGCTGCTCAAGTTCAGCTCGCACCGCGCCGCCGCCATGGCCAAAAAGGCCCTGGTGGAAGGTAGGGGTGGAGGCTGCGGGGGGCCGCTGGTTGGGGCCAAAGACGTGCTGCCAGGCATTCTGCCTCCACCCAGCAGCATAGCGGGGTAAAGTCGCAAGATTTAAGGGTTAGGAATACCCGAGTTTGCAACCTCATATTTTTATTTAATCTCAGATTTTTAAATTTCCAGTGGTGCTAAGCAGCTACCACTTACCTAAACTTAACACTTCCCGTGCATTATCTCCTGACTTAAGGTCCGACCTTCCAGTGAAACACAGAATGACCTCCCTCTTTAGAGATGAGACTGTTTTCAGAGAAACTGACTTGCCCAAGGCCAAGTGCAACTGGCCTTTTATCCATTTTACAACCTTCTTCCTCAGACTGTTGTGAGAATTAAAGCGTACTTAGCCCCTTCCCTGATTCATGGCCGGTATTCATAGTAAAGGTTAGCTATTATGATGGTTATGAGGGAGACAAAGCCTGCATCAACCAGTAGTCCTCCAAGGAAACTCAGAAGGTAGCAATTATTACAGCGCCTTTACAGATAAACACAATGGAGCCTGGAGAAGTTATTTAACTTGCCCGAGGGCACACCACCAGGAAATGGGGAGGCTAGAAATTAAGTAGGCCTGTGTGGCCCCAGTGGGCTCACAGGGTCTGGGGGCTTGGGTCCAGGGCTCAGACCTGCCCTTGTCTCTCCCTTTTTCCTGCAGGGCAGTCACGCCTCTGTGGAGAGCAGGTGGCTGTGGAGTGGCTCAAGCCAGACCTGAAGCAGCGGCTGCGCCAGCAGTTTGTGGGTCCCTCACTGCAGTGCCTACAGCCAGAGAGCAGCCGACTGGCTCTGGCCAGGGACAGGCTAGAGTCCCAAGGGGCTCGGGCTGCCCTGCAGCTGCTGTGCCAACGGATGAAGCTGGGGAGCCCAGTGTTCCTCACCAAGTGTTTGGGCACAGGCCCTGCTGGCTGGCACCGCTTCTGGTACCAGGTGGTGATCCCTGGGCATCCAGTGCCCTTTAGCGGCCTCATCTGGGTTGTGCTGGCCCCAGATGGGCAGGATGGGCATGAGGTGGCCAAGGATGCTGTGTCTACACGGCTGCTGGAGGCACTGAGTGAGTCTGGGGCTAGCCTCCTGTGGTCTGCTGGGGCTGAGGCAGGTACTGTGGTTAAGCAGTGACCCCATCCTCTTCACCGGCAGCCTAAATGAGTAGACAGAGCCTGTGTCAGTCACCAGCCCAGCAGGCCTGGGCAGCCACCACCTGATCCCAACAAGGGGAGGAGCATGGGCCCTGCCCTGGACCTGACACAGCGTCCCAGCTGGGGCAGGGCCCCAGCACACCTGTGAGCAGCTCAGGTTTGGCCAAGTTGTGGTGAGGGACCTTGCCCTCCCACCCCCCTCCCCAGCCTAAGGTCTGACCTGAACCCCATGGTCTTCCTTGGCCATCCTGTGTGGCACACACACCCTCTCCCTCCTCCCACAGCTTAGCATGAATCTTTGTTTCTTATTTTCTTGATTTGTCTTCCTTGTTGGTTTTTATTTGGGGGCTGGCTGAGCCAAAGTATCAGAAATCTGCCTTTTGTCCCTACCACTTGGCATTCTGGTTTTGGTGCGTGTGTAGTTTTGAGTTTTTCTATGCTGGTTATATTTATATTAAACCCCTAGTTGGTGTACACCTGTGTCCGTGCTGTCTTGCCCAGCTATGGGCTTATCTTACTGGTAGAGTGAGCAGCCGCTATAGGGCAAGTACTTCCTCACATCAGTGCTCTGAGTCCTGAGCCTCTGTGCATCTTTTTGCACCGCACAATAGGGTATTATAAATTCATAGCCTTTCTAGGGAGCCAGCCCCAGAAACAACTCTTCCCTAGTGAGGACCTGTCTTGAGATTCAGCTCATCCCCTCAGTCACTGTCATCCTCACTTTCCTCCTCTTCGTCTCGAGCCATGGATTCCTCTCCCTCCTCCCTCAGTCCTGCAAAGAAGTCATCGGTGCTCCAGGCCTTGCTGCTCAGTGCCCGCAGCGGCCCTCCCTTTTTTTTGCGCCGACGGTAGTCATCCACCACCACAGCCCGCAGCTGAGCCATGTCCCAAAACTTGAGGCGCTGGTCGTGGCCACTGCTGGCCAGGAAGCGGCCGCAATGAGAGAGGGCCAGCTCCTCCACAGGCTCTCCGGCATGCTGGCCCACACTGCCCACCACTCGGTTTGGCAGGATGTTCACAGCCCTGGGCAGAGAGAGAGGAATGTTGGGTATTGGCTGGTTGGGCCTGCCCTTCCTATGATGTGAGGGCCGTCCTGGCTTCTCTCACCTGATGACTCCGTCAGTGGAGCCAGTGCACAGCAGGTTCTCGGTGACTGGAACCATGCAGTCAATGGACTCAGCTCTCAGGGCAAAGCGGTCACTTGTGGCCCCAAAGCCATTCCAGTTGAAAAGGTAGATGGTACCTTCACTGGAGCCACAGACTACCTTCTTCCCACACTGCAGGGAAAGAGCAAACCATGTTTGTGGAGCCATGTCTGACCAGGTCCCTAGCACACCCCCATCCCGCCATACCCAGCTGTACTTTCATGATAGTGACAGAGGTCAGGTCTCCAGACTGAGGCTCTGAGAGCAGCTCAAACCGGCGTCGCCGGATGTTGAAGACACCAAGGCAGCCGTCCCCACTATAGAGAGAGCAGAGCAGCAGCAGGCTTGGCCAAAGCTCCCATTGAGGGGGACATTTAACACAGGAAAGGGAGAGGGAGACAGCTTTGAGGCCATACCTGGCTGTCAGCAGCAGCTTCTTGGCTGGGTCCAGAGCCATGTCTGCGATGTACTCCTCATGCTGCCGCATGTCCATTAAGGGGCCCTCCTTCCGCTGGTCCCAGAGCCGGATGCCACCTGTGTCATCCCCAGTGGCCAGAACATTCTCATCCACCAGCAGCAGACTGTTGATGGGGGCACTAGAGAGACAGATGCAGAACTTCTTGGAGCATTTTGTCCCTGTAGGGAGCTACCGGTCTTTACCCTTCACCTCAACACACAATTGGCTCCCCTTACCTGTGAGCCTTAGAAATGCGTCTTTCCATTCGGCCCTGCTCCACATCCAGAACATGGATGGCTTTATCCTTGGAGACAGTTACAAGTTCTGGGAGATAAGGTGTGCAGGTCATGGTGCTGCTCACTGCGCCCATCCCACCACACTGCTGGCTGCCTTCCCCAATACTCACTCTGCCCATCTTCAGAGAAGACCACGGCTCGGCAGGACTTGAGGTGGTGACCTGAGGACCAGAGCTCCTTGGTTTCTCCCTCTTGCTGGGAGTAGGAAAAGCTAGGGAGATGGAGAAGAGAGTGAATGACCCCAGACCCCACCTGGGATACATGGAGTGTAGAGACCAACTAGCCAACCTTCCACCTACCTAGGAGTTCCTGCTTGGCACACCTCCAAGCCCAAGGAGCTTAACCATCCTATTTTTTCCATTTTCAATGAGCTTCGATTGTTAGGTCTTTTTTTCATGCAGTAATTCAAACCACATTTGCTCAGGACTTCTTTGTGATCTGACCCCACCCCACAGTCTTCATCCTTGAAAGCCCCACCCTGGGGAAAGACTAGGTCTGGACCACTATGGAGGCCCAGAAATACTTGTTAAATTAATGACAAAAGAACAGCCCCAGAAGTTGGAAATAGAAAAATCGGTAAGAAAGGGCTCTTGCACTCAGGTCTGCAGGAGCCAAAGAAAGCCACAATTAATTACAGCACATTGTGACTACATGCTGAAAAGGGGATAAGATCAAAATGGAGGTGGAGCAGAGGCACAAGCCCGAAAACTTGGCTTTGAGACAAGTAGCTGTCCAGAGAGCATCCCCAGTGACTGCCTCAGAGCAGATCTTCAAAAAGGGTCAAATGAAGAAGTGCTAAATTGCTAGTGAGTTCCACGCAGGTAGAACTGGGTCTACTTATTGTCTGCTCTGCCCCTGTGCCCAGCCTGAAAAAGCTGCTCAGTAAACATTCACAGATTGAATAAATGCTTGGGAAGAGAAGAGAGCCCTGAAAAGCTAGCTAAGGTGATGTCATGTGAGTTGGATCATGTAGAATAAGTAGTTCACCTGGCAGAGAACAAGGGGCAAATGAAACATGGCTGTATTTAATCCCATGGGAAAAGGAATCTCTTTGGCATGGTCATGGGAGAAGCTAGAGGCCCACTAGAAGGCAGTGGCTGAGGGTAGGGGAAGGGAGACAAACTGAAGGAATGAGGTTAGTGGGGAAGGTCCAGGGTGCCTCCAAGTGTCTGGCACTGTAACTATGGATAGTAGTAGAAGGGAACCCACATTTATTGAACATCTGTTGAACTCAGGTGGTGTACTGAACACCTGATCCCTCTGTAAAGCAGGTAATATTGTTCCCATTTTCAAAAATGAAAATGCATAAGTTAACTTGCCCAAGGCCACTGCAGCTAATGAGGGGGTTGAGGTTTAAATTCATTAAGTAAATCTGATAGCACAGCTTTCTGGTTAAAACCTTCAGTGACTTTTCACTGATTCCAGCCTACATCTTTTGTTCAAAATCAAACATGTATTGAGCACCTACCCAGGGCTAGAAGCAGGAGATAGAATGGAGAACAAAACAGACCACAGGTTACAGTTCAGAACAGTGTTTTTCAAACTCCAGTCATGACCTATGAGTAAGATGCAATCAGCATTTTATGTGTGCCCACAAAAATGACAATAAAATAGGAGCTGGCCCCGTGGCCGAGTGGTTGGGTTCGCGCGCTCCGCTGCAGGCGGCCCAGTGTTTCATTGGTTCGAATCCTCGGCGCGGACATGGCACTACTCATCGAACCACGCTGAGGTGGCGTCCCACATGCCACAACTGGGGGGACCCACAAGGAAGAATATACAACTATGTACCCCGGGGGCTTTGGGGAGAAAAAGGAAAAAACAAAATCTTTAAAAAAAAAAAAATGACAATAAAATAAACCAGAAAATATCAGGGGCCAGCCCAGTGGCATAGTGGTTAAGTTTTCATCCTCTGCTCCAGCAGCCCGGGGTTTGCAGGTTTGGATCCCAGGTGCAGACCTGCACACCACTCATCAAGCCATGCTGTGGCAGAGTCCCACATACAAAATAGAAGAAGATCGGCACAGATGTTAGCTCAGCAACAATCTTCCTCACCAAAAAAAGGGAAATATCAGAGTGCATCACACATAACAGAAGATATTTTTACTGTGTGGCGAGGTCAAAAAAGTTTGAAAAGCTTTTTTAGTGGAGACAAGCATTCCAATAATTACACAAACAGATGTATGATTACAAACCATTATGAAATTTATTAGAGAAAGGTACTGGTACCAAGGCAGCATCTAATGGGTAATCTAATTTAGTCTGAGGCATGAAGAGATGCTGAGAACTCAGGGAGAGTAGCTACAAGTGAGGGGAAAGGAATCTTCCAGGCAGAAGGAATAATATGTGCAAAGGAGCTGAGGCTTCACAATTCGATAAAAAGGGAAGGATGAATGAGCACAAAAAGCAAAGGGGAAAGCAAGCAAGGGCCAGGTAGTCAGGGCTCTGAAAGCCGGATTAAGGAGTTTAGACTCAATCCCAAAAGCAAAGGTAAACTACTGAAGGGTTTTAATGAAAGAAGTGAGGTGGTCAGATTTGTGTTTTTGAAAGATCAAAGTGAGCAAGAAGCAAACGCAGGGGCGCCGCTGAGCCTGCTTCAGGTTCAATGTAATAACCTGGCGGGAAATAACAGTGTCCTGAACATTCGCCTTCTTATGCTGCTACCGTCTCTAGGCTCCGTCACGACATTCCAGCCACCCTGTCTTCCTTTCAGCTCTTTCAAGAGATTTGTGTGGTAACTTGTTTAAAGCCGAATGTTATTGAACGAATTGAACTAGATGAGTCCTGCAAAACGTTTCTCCCTGCAACTTTGTCTCCTCTCTCCTCGTCCCACCTCCATCCCTGGGGAACTTCCAGACCCGGCAGCCCCCGCGCCCACCACTCTCACCACGCCCCCGGCCCTGCCGTGCACTTACACGAACACGTCCCCGTCCACGTCCCCCGCCGCCAGGAGGTCGCGGGCAGGATGGAACGCCAGCCCACTAGCCGGCGCTTCCAGCACGATGTCCTCTGGAGTATCCCGGATCCGGACTGGGGCTTCCGTGGAGTCAGGATCCTCCTCGTCGCTCCCATCCTGCGCGGGCCTCTCCTCGCACGTGCGGTCCATGCACCCGACGATTCGGAGCCGTCGACCGGACGGGCTGTGACTCCAGCAATCAGTCACGCGGCGGGGAAAGCGGCTCAGGGCACCGCTTCCGCGTCGCAAGGGGGGGCGGAGCCGGAAGTGGCGCCAGGGCGTTTTCTGTAACCCGGAAAAGGCGGGCCGGCTGCGTCGGGTGTGGGTGGAACCAGCCCCACAGGTTCGGCTGCGAGGGTCCGGTACTTCTGTGGGTTGCTGTGGCGAGTTCCCAGGCCAGCTAGATGGCGCGAGCGTTAATCCCCTCCTTGGTCACTTCGCGTAAAGTTGGGAACTGCGTTTAACTCCTTTCCCTTCATCCTGGTCAATGCTGACAGTTTGCTACTCCCTCTCGCAACCAGTAAAGAGGACTTAATGCTCTCGGGATAGGAGAGGCGACGCCAGTCGTTCATAGCTTGATGAAACCCAAGACCATGACAAGCGGCAGCCAAGTTGGTCAGGAAGCAGAAAAAGCCCGCGCTGCGAGAATTTGGCATGCGGGGTCCTTGGACAGCAGGCAGCCCGCGCACACGCTTAAGCTGCTGCCGTCCATGCTCAGCATCTTCGTAGACAAAAGAACAGTGCCCTGCCCGTTCCTACAGTTTGGCCGCAGGCCCTCAGCGGGTCGAGTCAGCAGTGCTCAGAGCTGGCACGGAGTTCCTGAAGAGGAAAACAACAGTTGACGTTCTGGACATTCCTGTTACCTAGGTTTCACAAAGTAGGAGCACTCTGTATGGTGGGGCAGATAAGGAGCAAGAGCTCCTTTGGCTGAAGAGAACCTTCGCACATGGCTGTGGTACCAAGCCTTCTAAGACATCTTTTATGCTCATGCCCAACCCCCTTAATGAGAGGTGAAAGAAGTGTGGTTAGGGACCTCAGAGAGACTATATGTCCCCTGCGTGACTGGAGAAGTTGCTGTGTAGTGTTGGGAGTCTTCTCACTCACTGTGTGGCCAACCAGAAGGCCTTGGTCACTTCCACAAGGCTTGGTGGTACTTGCAGAGACTGATTTTAAACTGGCAGTCAACCCCCAGGAGGGCTTGATCTTAGTGCCCCTCTAGGTATCTTCATCTGAGCCAGGTCTCTGTGACCTTTTTCCTAGTTGGGACTGCTCCCTACGACCATGAAACCAGGGTGTCATTTACTGTCTGAAATTAGCCATTCTAGGTGCTACTGCAGACAGGGCCCAATTTCAGCCTCCTAGGTGCTATGCACCAAGCTGGCTTTCTCAAAAGCCCTTGCCCTATCAAAGTGAAAGTGACTAAAGGCAAGGCAACAGCTCAGTTGGCTTCTAGGTTTCCTTGGATCTGCTGAGCCCACAGGTCTTAGGCTCAGGGCAGGCAGTGGCAGCTAGGGATCCAGGCAGAAAGAAGCAGTGACCCTTATTGATGAGTTCCAGACCGAAGTGCTGGCGATGAGCAGAGAGGAGGAAAAGGGTGGGGATGGAGTGATTCTGAGGCCAGGGAGCCCACCTTGGGCCTTGGCAAACTTCAGGGTGTTGAAGGGTACCAAAACCTTCTGGCCTAGGACAGGGATTCCCCAACACACTTTCCCAAGGTTATCCTTTCAGCCAAGGAAGCAGCGATTTGTGCTTGGAATTATTAAAGCTCCCAAGAAGCTATAAACTCATAAAACATTTTTGTTCCCACAAGTGATTCTCATCAGGTGCCTTCACCTAAAGCCCAGTCCTGTACAACTTTGGGATCAGACTGGCAGCCTACTGGGCTGACCCTAATTTCCAGGGAATGTCTGCCCTAAGAGTAGGCCCCCTGATGGGCCTGAATGAGTCTGACATTTGAGACCAGCCATCCTTACGCTCCTGTATCCACCTCTTGCCCATCAGTGAAGATCATTCTTCCATTCTCTGCTGGACACCCTGGCTAGTAAATATCCTTAACTGTCTAGGAATCCAGAACCACAGCTCAGGAAAGGACTGAGCTGACTTTCTACATGTGATTTTATACAGTCAGTGAAGTAGTAGCCCTCTTGGTGCTTCAGGGGCCCTGGAGGAGGGGATGCTCAACATAGAGAAGACAAGACAGCAGGTTAACCAATTTTAATGGAACCAAATGATTATACAATAAAATTTTATATACATTCACAAAAAAAAACACCTTGCAACTTTTTTAGGAATTGTAGGAAGCAAGCAGTGGGAAGCACATCTTTGTGGAGATTCTTCTTGGTATTGGAACTGGGAATTAGTATTTTGGTCTTTTCACTTCAACCCTGCAATGGAAGGAGAAATGAGTCAGCCTAAGATCAATACACTAACCAACTCCCACCAGTCCCACAGAGGAAGAATAATACAGCTCACCCATCAGCTTCCATCTTCTTCCTCTTCTCGATGATCTGCAAAAACAACAGTTACAGTTGATAGTTATGCTGCCAGTCTCTCACCTGAGGCCCAAGGCTGACCCCTCCTACCTCCAAGGCTCTCCAACCACCTGCCTGTTCTTGGATCTGTGGGCCAGTGTCTCTTCCCAGCTGAAGCCCTCCCACCTGAGAAGCAGTCCCACTTACTGCACTAATCTTTTTCCACTGGCGATCAAGCTCTGCCTTGTCATTGGTTTCCTTGAAGCGCCTGGTTTTCCGCCCTTCAGACATCTTGATGCCATACTGGAATGCAGCCCTGAAAAAAAAAAGGACAGTTGGGGGAAGAAGGCAGTAGAGGTTGCATAGCAGTAGCAAGATGTTCCCAAAGGGCCCTGTGAGCAGAGAACCTCTCTGGGAACGTCTCAGCCAGACTCTATCTTCTAACTGGTGTGGGCCAGTCCACCCCATTGCCATCCCTCTCCTCACTCCCTGGCCATATTCAGGACCAACTCACTTGGGCAAAGCCTCCTTGTTGTTCATATACTCGCTGTATTCTTCCTGGGTATCAAAGTCCCAGCGGCCTAAGGGGCCTTTCTTGTTACCCTATTGCAGGACAGAATGGGGGATGGGAAAGGAAGAGATGTCAGTGGAGATGGAATTTTAGCCCTTGATTAAAGCCAGGTTCTCCCACAATCCTAGGTTTCATCATTCATAAATCCCACCCAAATAAATAATAATAAATGCTTACTATATACTTACTATGTGCCAGGCATTATTCTGAGCACTAAACACATATCTTATTTAATTCTCTCAAAAACTGTATTAAGCGGGCCGGCCCCGTGGCTGAGTGGTTAAGTTCCTGCACTCTGCTGTAGGCGGCCCAGTGTTTCGTTGGTTCGAATCCTGGGCATGGACATGTCACCACTCATCGAGCCACGCTGAGGCTGCATCCCACATACCGCCAACTAGAAGGACCCACAACTAAGAATATACAACTATGTACCGGGGGGCTTTGAGGAGAAAAATAAAATCTTTAAAAAAAAAAAAAAAACTGTATTAAGAGAGAGCTATATTTCTCTCTGCTTTCCTGATGAGGAAATTGAGGCATAAGCAGTAAAATAAGTTGGCAAGGTCACAAAACGAATAAATGGCAGAGCCAGGGTTAAGCAAGGCTCCAAGATGGAATTAAACCAGGCGTAACCACTGCAGTTCAAAGAGAACAAGGAAAAAGTAGATGAAATTTCTTCACCATTAATGATGTTAGTGTTTGTTGGGGATTTTTGTTTTTATTTTTGTCTTAAGACTTACAGGAAAATTTCAATCCTGGCTAGAATAAAATTCAGTTATTTTCTAAAGATTGTAATTCCTTCTGCCTTTTCTACTTACATACTAAAAGGCTTGCTTACTGCCTAGGATGGAAATCAAAGCCTGGCACTTTGTAGGAAATAACAAGAAATATATTTTTGGCCCTATTTCATTTGATTTTGTACAGACACTTTAAGACAGTTAAGCTGCCCATGACCCCACAATGCTGCCGATCCCATCACTGCAGCTGAGGGAAGGTGAGGCTCAGTAAATGAGACAGAGATCTTCTGGGAGTGCAAAAGGGGATATGTGCTAAAGAATAATTGCTCAAGAGCCCCCACCCATCCTTCCAACTCCGGACCTGGTCCATTTTGCTATAATCCACCTCCTCGTCACTGTCCACAGCCATGTCATCCATCCTAAAGAGAAGCAACAGTTAAATGGATGGTGCAGAGACAGACTCCTGTTTCATCTAGAAACCTACCCAACTAAGAGGCCATATGCCTAGGAATGACCACCCCTCTAGACCTTCCACTCAGAGCCTAATAAAATATTTTATCCAAGCAAGAAGTGGCCATGGGTCTCAGCAAACCAAATTGCCTCCTCACCCTCCCACTTTGTTTTCCAAACATTCCAGCCCCCCTTCCTTAATAGAGTCTCACGTACGTGGCTGGGTAGCACTCAGCGTAACTGTTGGACATGCCAAAGAAATCTCCCAGTTGCTTCTTGTCCTCTGGCTTCTTCAGCATATGCTCTGTTAAAGAAAATAGTTCTACCTACAGCAGAAAAGCTTCAAGCAGGAAGGGCCAAGGCTAGAAGCCCCAACATGAAAACTCTAAGGAGAGGGCTGTAAACTTGAATGAATCCTCTGAGAAAGGGGAAAGTCATAATGACCCCATCCCTGTCAAAATTCAGCACAAAATGAAAGGAGTCGGGGAGGGGAGGGGAGTTGTGGGGAAGCAGGTCAAATTGGAATGAAAGAGAACAGTTCCCTAGAACCCGGGAACATATTGAAATAAAAGATATGATTCAGTGCCTTCCCAGCCAGCAGACCCAGCGAACTTTTCATTGATTGACTTGATCAACTCCTTGGCAGATCCAGGTCCTAACAGGAAAGAGAAATCTATTCAGACTTTGAAATGAGGAACTTGCAACCTCTTCCCCACAATACGCTTCCAACCTGTGGCTTTCATGAAAACATTTTTTTTAAGCAACAGAACCCTTTTAACTAACAAAATTTTAATCAAACTCCAACTAATATAATATTATATATATATAATATATATATAATGTATAATATAATATATATATAATATATAATATAATATATATAATAATAATGAGCAGCTACTCTGAGATGGGGTAGTGTGCCCAGGCTATTGCCTATTCAACCTGCTTCATGTCCACAGAACCCCACAGCTGGAGGAATTATATCTAACAGAGCAAATATGCCCTGCCATTGCCCAGGAAGATGGAGGGAACTCTAGACTCATCTTCTGTCTATTCCATAAAGCAGGACACGGATCTTATGAGAATGCAGAACCAGGAAGTCCCCCAACCCCACCCTTGCCAGCTCTGAGCCCTACGCCAGACTCTCAGCTGAGGGGAAAGCAGGACTGCCAGAGGCAGCGCAAGATGTCCTTGGATACAACTCACCTTTGTCGACATCCATGGGCTGGAAAGAAAACAGAAACTGAAGTGAGTGTCACCATGAGGGATTCCCACTCATCCTTCCCCCAAGTCTGAATCAATTCCCTACACCCCTCGTCCCCATTTCCAGGATGCTTCCTACCCTGGATTAGTTGATGCAGTTGCTGCTATGGAGCCATGAGGCACCCATATAACAGAAGGGTCCTGCACCTGGCTGGGCAGGCAGAGATGGGCGGCTCCACCACCTGGTACCAAGGGCCACATCTCACCTCATCGTCCACTTTCGGCTTCTCAAAGTAGCTGTGCCTCTTCTTCTCCTCCTCTCTCTCGCGGTCCCGTTCCCGTTCCCGATCTCGTTCTCGCTCCCGCTCTCTGTCACGGTCTCTGTCTCTTTCCCGATCACGCTCCCGTTCCCGGTATCTCTCACGTTCCTTGTCCCGAGGCGTCTTGGTTGTGGAGGGCACATAATCCCCAATGTCTTCGAATATACTAGGAAACAGAGATCACTAGCTGCCAAAGTCACACACATTTCACTTCCCCTGGCCCTTTCTCCAGACTGGCACACCAAGGCCTCCCCAAAATGCCAAAGATGAGAAACACAGAGTCCCTTCCTCCCTCAGATCAAGTGACAGAGGATAGGATACATACTTCATGTCAGCCTCGGGGGGTTTCTTCTCTTCCAGCTTCCCTAAAATGTAAAGAGAGAAGTGAGGAAAACACTCCTGAGGGAATTCCCACTCAGCCTCACCATGCTCTCCAGCGCTCAAATGCCCTTTTAAACATCTTCTGTTCAGACACATGGGACAACAAAAGCTACTCCCCCTCCTCATGCCTCAAAACCGACCATTCCTTTCTAGGTGGGTCAAGCAGACAGAACACGGATGTAACCATCTCCTTGCCAATGCTCCATTGCTTCCATTTTTCTCTGCTCCCCAGGAGCCTCCCAATGTTCTGGAGATAGAAGGCTCCAGGACACCTTGGTTCCATCCTCAAATGCCCCTCCAGGAGTAAGGTTTCTCTCCCTAAGCTTCCAGGTTACCTTTATCCTTCTTCTTGAGCTTCTTGTTGCGGGTACCCTGCCTCAGGTAGGAAAGGATTTGGGTGAGCTTGCTGATGACAATGTCATTTGTGGTCAGTGTGGTCTGGGCCTGAAAACCCCAAGAAACAAGATTTTATCCCACCAAGCAGGAATCTCTTCATTCATTCATTCATTCATTCACTTAACAAATCGAAGGATGAGTTAGAATTAACTACGGAAAAGTATTGTGGACAGACATTCCAGAGAGATGAAACAGCATGTACAAAGGCCTGGGTCAAAAGTGAATCTAGCACATTCAAGAAAGTCAGGATGATTGGAAAACAAATGGGGTAGCAGGTAAAAAGAGGCTGGAAAGGCCAGAAGTCACAGGGGCTCGTAGGCTACAATAAAGATTTTGCTTTTTTTTTTTTTTTTAAGGAAGATTAGCCCTGAGCTAACATCTGCCTCCAATCCTCCTCTTTTTGCTGAGGAAGACTGGCCCTGAGCTAACATCCGTGCCCATCTTCCTCTACTTTATATGTGGGACACCTGCCACAGCATGGCTTGACAAGCAGTGCATAGGTCCGCACCCAGGATCCAAACCGGTGAACCCCAGGCCACCAAAGTGGAACATGTGAACTTAACCGCTGCACCACTGGGCTGGTCCCGCTCTTTATCTTAATAGTGAGAAGTCATTGGAAGCTTCCAAACTATGGTGAGACAAAAATTTCTGTTTTGAAATGATCACTTTGGCCATGTGGAAAAATCATACTGGAAGAGTTAATAAGGAGACTGAGGGGGTGACAGCTAAAGAATACAGGGTTTCTTTTTGGAGTGATGAAAATGTTTTAAAATTGTGATGATGGTTGCCCAATTCTATGAACATACTAAAAGCCACTGAATTGTACACTTTAAAGGGGCAAATTGTATGGGATGTGAATTACATCTCAATAATAATAAAAAACAAATAAAATATTGGAAAGGAACCAGAGTGTAAGTGGGGAAACGAATTAGGAGCCTCTTCTAATAGTTCCAGCAAGAGATGATAGCTTAGACAGAATGTTATTGGTGGAGATGAAGAAAAGTAACTGGATTCAATTGACATTTAAGAGAGAAAAATTGATGGGATTTGGTGATGGATCAAATGTGGTGGATGAGGCACAGGACAGAATCGAGGCTGATTCCCAGGTTTGAGGCTCATGTGACAGGCTCTCAGGACTTGGGTCACTCACCTCCATGGTGGGGCAATCAGCTTTGCTGCGGATAAGAGTGGTGGGGATGTCAGTGTCAGCATACTCATCATCCAGGTCTACTACATAGGCCATGCGGCCTGGCAAAAACAGCTCATTCCGTTCATATGCTTTGCTCTTGAAGAGCATGCGGTAAACATTGCGGCCTACAGAAAGAGGAGCAGCAGCAAGTAGCCAATGAGAACCTTTTATAATAACAGCTGCCATTTACTAAGTGCTTACTCTTTGCTGGCCACCATGCCAAGTACTATGCATGTTTGGCTTCATTCAGTCTTCATAAAAGCCCTGTGAGGTGGGCATTATCCTCTCCTTTTAACTGATAAGAATACTAAGGCTGAGAGTTAAGTGATTTACCTAAAGTCATCTAGCTCCCAAGTGACAGAACAAAGAATGGAATTCAGGCAGTCTAACTCCAAAGCCTGAGCTCCCATCCACTCTTCTGCACTGCCTTCTCGAGGGCACCGTGTGCCTGGTATTGTATGAGGCCCTGGGAGAAGAAGGATGAGGTTTAAGGGACTATTGATGACGATGGAAAAAACAGCTCTACTACATGCTCAATGTGACAGGCATGTTGCAGATATTATTTCTCTTCATCCCAATAATCCCATGAGGTGAACAGTGACCCCATTTTTGCAGACGGAAAAACAGGCACCGAGAAGTGAAGTCAGTTGCCTAAAATCACACGCCTACTGTAGTTTCATCATCAGGATTCAAACCCAGGTCTCTAACTGCAAATTCTAAGCTTTAATCACCAACCATGCTACCTCCTCCCCTAATGCATAAGCCCCAATCTGAAAGAGCTTCCAACCTAACTGAGGAGACATTAATAACATATATGAAATAACTAAATCCACGTCTGAGCTCTATTAGAGTATTTTATGGGAACTAGCTGCTTTGGGGGCAAAGAAGAGGAAAGTAGCTTGAAGAAAAGGGGAAGCATATCCTGCCCAGAGCATTAAATTCCCTGCAATTCACCTAGAACGCAGGGCCGCTAGCGTAGAAACTCTGTACTCACCCAAACGTGTTTTAAATTCAATTTTATTTTCAGGATCCTCATCTTTCCTGAAAACACACACAAAAAATTTTTGCTTAACGTGTTCCTGCTTCAAGTCCCACCTTTCTTGACTATCAAGCTCTCCCTGACGTTTACTTACTTGGTTTCCTTCTGAGGCTTTTCCATCAGTTCTTCCTCCTCTTTCTCTTTGCTGGCAATCTCAGCTCGTACCTAATAGGAAAGCAAGTGGAGTTTAGACATTTATTCATTTTACATATATTCACTGAACACCACCATACCACACTGTGGCAGGAACTAAGAATTCAATACTAAACAAGACAATGCAGTCCTTGCCCTAATAGAGCTTATAGCAGAAGAGACAGACAGACTAAACAACTAAACAACAAAGTACAATAACTGCTATAAGTGACATGGAAAAGAGCTATGCAAGGGTGCAGGAAGTAGGAGGTGAGGAGTTGGGGGATTTAACCATGACTGGGTGATCAGGGAAGGTTTCCCCAAGAAAACAAAATTGAGGTTGAAACTTGAAGGATGAGTAGCAATTAGTCCTACAGAGAGGCCACTGTTAGCCCTTGTAGATAGTCTGAACTAAGAGCAGCCTCCCTCCTCACCTCAAAAGGCTCATACAAGAACCTTCAGTACTCTAGTATTACTCTCTATCCATCTACCAGGGCTCACCTTTTGAAGCAGAGCAAAATCCAAGCCTTTCACCAAATGGGTATGTTCCATGTCACCACCCAAGAATTTGGACTCCTGGATCAACTGTCTTCTCTTCTCTGCAGCTGATTTGTCCCTATATAATGAAAGAGGCCACATTAGAACAGTCCTTTGTGGCAATGGCTTGGGGTGGGCTCCAGAGTGGGAAAGTGTGAGGAGGAATTCACATTGTGACTGTATGACTCTAGGATGCTGAGGGAACGATGCCCTGGGCCCCTGGGTACTCACGCCTCAGCAGTGGGGCCCACAGCTCTGTAGTTAGCAGTGGTGCTAATCAGCTCAGTTTCCTCATAATCTTTGTTCACGCCATCTCGCCGTTCCTTGGCACGGTCCCGGTACTTCTCTGCTAGTTCTCTCTCTCTCTCAATTTCTTGTTGGCGAAGCTTGGCATAATAACTGTGACCAGAGAAAGGCAAATGCGTAAGGTTCACGAGCTGCCATCCCAAGGTCAGCAGAACGTTCCCGGCTGTTTCCCTATACCTTCATCCAACTCTCTGTGGTGAAAGCTCATATACGTCCTGAGAGAACTGCTGGCTACCTCGTGATAGTCCTCATCTTGCAGCTCACAGATATACTGTTCCAATGCCACCTCAGAACACTCCATCTGTCACTTCAGAATTCTTTAATGCGACCCAACTCTACATAACCAAGTCTTTCCAGGTATGGGACTTTTCCATATGACAACTGGGAATCTTCTGAATTTTTATCACCTTCCAAATTTCAACTGAAAATAAATCATTCCTTGCTGGTCCTCCCCGAGAACAGAGGAAAAGCAAAGTACCAGGTCCAGAAAGTTTAGTTATCTCATAAATAATAATGACGATCATGATGATGATAATGTAGCCAAGATTTACTGGGTGGTTTCTATACGCTGGCACTGGCACTCGGTGTTTACATGCACTATCACAGCTGATCCTCGTGAAAACCTCATAAAAATTATTATCACTATCTTGATTGTACCCATGAGAATATTGAGGACTAGAGAGGTTAAGCAAAGTGCCCAAGGTTATCCAGCTAGAAAATGAAAAAGATAAGATTAAAAGACTATAGGCTGACTCCTAAACCTTAAATTGCCACTCTACGTACCATTCCTCTCCACTCTGAAAGCAGAAAACCTCAAACTCTAGCCTCATAACTAGCCCCTCCTCCTTTCCCCCAAACACTATCCACCTTAAAACCCAACACTCCTCCATCCTTCCTTCACCTTTTCTTTTTTCTCCTTCGTGCGGCTGGGTCTTCATCCTCATTGTACTCCCTTGGCATCCTAGAAGAGAAAGAAATTCACTGAAAGCAAAATATTGCCACAGCCCCAGAAACCCTAAGAAGTGGCCTTGAGGACTGAAGAAAGGCCTAGAATACTGACCAAAGTAACAGTTTGAATCAGGCAAAGATCCATGTCAATATTTGTGAGTGGTTCTCAAGCTTTAGGAAGCATCACAATCACCTGAAGGACTATTAAAATTACACATCCCCAAATATCTGCCCCAGAATCTGATCTGTGGGGCTGAATGGGCCCAGAAATCTGCCCAATTCAGCACCAGCAGCAACTCTAGTACAAAGTGGTCCATGGAACGTCCTCGGAGAAAAGTGAGATCCTAGAGCACCCAGTCTTCCCTGGAGCTTCAATCTCTAGAGGGAGAGAATCAGAACCATAGGCTTCAAAACAGAACTAGCCTTCTACTTCCTAAGACATCTAGTTCAATAAATTTTCCATAGGAAGGAGATGGAAGACAAGTTGAATCATCCCCAAACTTACTCATGGTGACGTGACTTAGAGGGCGGTGCAGAAGTAGGTGCAGCCCTTGGGGTCATAAGAAGTTTCCTGAAGTCTTCATTGGTGAGTTTTGATCTATAAGGCAAAGATTCAAAAAGTTAGTACCCAAAAAGAACTGGAAGAGGAATGAGTAAAAAATATGGTTAACTCTACTGGAAATCAGGGAAATACAAATTAAAACAAAAACAGGCCACTTCTAAGGCATCAGAGTATTAATTATTAAAAAATTTGCTTGGTAAATGCACCAGAGTGTTAACTATGAAAAAGTTGGATAAATTAAGTATGAGTGAGAATTTGGGAAGTGAATACTCTAATATACTGCTGATGGAAATGTAAATCAGTATAGCCAATTTGGAGGGCAATTTGGCAGGATCTATTAAAATTTACGGGGGTATATCCTATAACCCAGCACCTTAATTCAACTATATTTAGCCTGGCCAGTTACTGGCATATGTGTAGAAGAAGGCCTTAAAGGAGGTTCAGTTACAGCTTTGAAAACAAAACCTTGGAGACAACTCAAATGTCCATTCACTCGAGACTAAATAAACTCTGACAATGTTTGGCAAATGGGGGGCAGATAGCACTGATAGTACAGGAGACCATTTTAATCAGCACAGCGACAAGGACTCACTCCTTGATCAAACTTTAGTCAGGTTCCTTTGAGACCTCTTCTGATTAGGCCTCTTCCTTGGCCTGCTAAGCCCAGTTTTGACAAAAAATCCTGCTAAGTCTCCCCAAAGAAGACTTTATTCAAGAGTATCGTTATAAAAGTTAAGACTATAGAAAAAGGGGAGAGGGACTGAAACTCAACTCTGAATACAACAGGGACAATTGGGGATTTATAGAAAATTACTATATTATATGGATTAAAATATAATTATATTGCAAGAGGAACTCAGTTAGGCATCAAGGGTGGGATGGAAGAGGAACTTGATTAGATATCAAAGTTGATGGGAAGAGGAGCTTGATTGGTTCTCCTTGATTGATTGAGGGAATTCTCCATAAACTGGCTGAGCAGAATTCTTTGCCAAAACTGGGCTCAGCAGGCCTAGTCAAAAACAGACCTTGGAGAGGGGCTGGCCTGGAGGCATAGTGGTTAAATGGTTAAGTTCGCACACTCTATGTTGGCGACCTGGGGTTCAGAGGTTTGGATCCCAGGTGCAGACCTAGCACCCCTCATCAAGCCACGCTGTGGCAGTATCCCATATAAAGCAGAGGAGGACTGGCACAGATGTTAGCTCAGCAACAATCTTCCTCAAGCAAAAAGAGGAAGATTGGCAACAGATATTAGCTCAGGGCCAATCTTCCTCAAAAAAAAAAAAAAAAAAAAAAAAGACCTCAGAGAAGCCTGACTGAAATTTGGTTAAGGAGGGAGTCCTTGTCACTGGGAGTCCTTGTCACTTTCATGAAAATAATCTCCAAAATATTGAGTGGGGGGGACAAAAGCAAGTGGCAAAATGATATATATATAATATAATACCACTTAATTTTAATATTTTAACTCAGAAAGCAATGATATATTTTCCTCAGATATGCATGTATATAAATGCATTAAAAAAGAACAGGAGGAAAAGATACACATCAAAAAAGGTAATGGTGGTTTCCTCTAAGAAAGGAACTGAAATTGGGGATGTTATCAGAGAACTTTACTCTTATTTTTGATGTTTTAATTTTCTACAGGAAGTATTAATTCCTATATAATATGTAATTAAACATCAACCTTAAAAATTAGCACCCTCCCTAAGCAAAACTACACTAAGATATCACCTTACATCCATCAGAATGGCAAAAATAACCAAAACAAAAAGTGACAAATCTTGGAGAGGGTGTGGAGAAAAAGGACCCCTCATACACTGCTGGTGGGAATGCAAACTGGTGCAGCCACTATGGAAAACAGTTTGGAGATTTCCCAAAAAATTAAAAATAGAAATACCATATGACCCTGCCATCCCACTACTGGGTATCTATCCAAAGAACTTGAAATCAGCAATTCCAAAAGTCCCATGCACTCCTATGTTCAATGCAGCATTATTTACAATAGCCAAGATGTGGAAGCAACCTAAGTGCCCATCAACTGATGATTGGATAAAGAAGATGTGGTGTGTATATATATATACACACACACACACATACATATATATATATACACACACATACATATATATATACACACATACATATATATACATACATACATACATACATATATATATATATATATACACATACATACATATATATATATACAATGGAAGACTACTCAGCCATAAAAAAGGATAAAATTGTCCCATTCACAACAACATGGATGGACCTTGAGGGCATTATGTTACGTGAAATAAGCCAGATGGAGAAGGACAATCTCTGTATGACTCCACTCATAAGTGGAAGCTAAACATGTAGACAAAGAGAACAGATTAGTGGTTACCAGGGGAAAGGGGGCTGGGGGGGTGGGCACAAAGGGTGAAGTGGTGCACCTACAACACAACTGACAAATAATAATGTACAACTAAAATTTCACAAGGTTGTAAACTATCATAATCTCAATAAAAAGTGGAAAAAAAAAAACCTAGCACCCTCCCTGCCAGAATTTCTCCTCTAATACTCTTACGCAGTTGGCCTGATGCAGTCAAAGTTCACCGAGACAAAGCGGAAAGTGTACAATTTTTTGACCATCCTTGCTCACAAGATATTCCGAATTCTTTCACCATCACCACCACCACTCTAATCATTGCCCAGCTCATTCCCATGGTGCTACATCGAAACACTCACTGGTGGAAAGAGTGAGGATCGTCCACATCGTGGCCATCTGGAGCCAAAGGGTTGGAGAACGGCTCGCCTGAGAAAAAGAATTGACATTAATTTAATCACTCTTTGGTGTCAGGTCCTGTGCAAAAGTTGGGGATACAGTAGTTAACAATACAGATGTGTTTTCCTGTCAAAGTGCTCACAACCTGGTGAGGAAGAAACGCAGGAAAAGCGACAGTGAGAATCAATGTAATACGTACAGAAGCGGAAAAATACAAGGGGCTATGGGAACCCAGAAGAGAGGACACCTGAAACCGCGCTGGAGGATCAGCAAAGACTTCCTGAAGATGATGTCTAAGATACTACGCGAAAGATAAACTGGCGCAACCCAAGATTAAGCGATTTGGGAGGAGGGGGTAGTTCACAGATAAAACCCACCAGTCGTCACCTGGGGCGAGGACGAGGCTTTTAGGGACCGAGTCTGGCGCTGCCTGGCCTCACTCGGGGCCCAACGGATTCGCCAGGCTCCCAGCGGCTCACTCCTGGCCCCTCCCCACCCGCGCGCATACACACACACACCGGGGTTAAACTCTGAGGCCAAAATAACGCTCCAAGCGTCCCGACCCCGTAGGGAAGAAAGGGCAGACGACCCGAGCCTTACTATCTCGCTCTGGCATTCCGTCCGCGGAGTTTTACCGTCAGCAAAGACTGACAACAAAAACACAGCACCAACAGGCTCTTCCCCACCAAGCCGCTCAGGAACCAACCCACAGTGCCTTGCGCTCCGCAGCCGCCGCCCGCCTGCACGCCCGCACGCACGCACAGCAATTGGCGGAAACCTGACCGGTGCCCTTCAGTACTTGTATGGCATTGGCTAAACCTGTCTCCGCCCCTCTACGTCATCAGCCTATCGCGGAGAGTGGAGGGTCGGCGATTGGTCCGACTGGAGAAGTTGGCCGGAAGGGCGGGGGCGGGGTTTGGGTGTCAGCAGAGATGGCGGCGGCCGCGGCGAGTCGAGGGCTCCGGGCCAACCTGGGCCTTCGTGAGATTCGCATCCACTTATGCCAGCGCTCGCCCGGCAGCCAGGGCGTCAGGTGAGGCGCGGCGTGCTGAGGCGGGCGGGCTTCGGGGCGCCGGGGTCACCACCTCGACCTCCCGGGTGTTTGGGGAGACCCGCGCCCACACAGCACGCGCGGCGCTTTCTCCGGCCCCGCAGGGACTTCATCGAGAAACGCTATGTGGAGCTGAAGAAGGCGAACCCCGACCTGCCCATCTTAATCCGCGAGTGCTCCGATGTGCAGCCCAAGCTCTGGGCCCGCTACGGTGAGCGCCGGACGCTGGGAGTCTGGGACCCCGGTGGAGGGAAAAGGGTTCGAGGAGAGGAAGGGCCGCCCAAGGTCACGCAGAAACCCATAGAGAGACCGGAACTAGGACTTCGGCCTTGCTGTTGACCTTGTTGAGGATAAGGAAATTTACATTCGCAGTTACAGGATGCTTTGTCTCCCGGGTAACATCTGTGGAGGCAGGCCCGGGCCTGCAGAAGGACCGGGGGTTGTCGTTCTGGAATTCAGAACAGGCTTCAGATAGGGGAGAAGAGATGCTGGTCAATTCTCGTCAATGTAGGGCCTTCCAGATTACGGGTGGGCAGTGCTGGTCCAGGTAAGAGTGTGAGAATCTCAATAATAACCTAAAATAATGACTGTTTAAGCACTTCATGATAGGCCCTATGCTGAGTGCTTTCCTGCCTAAATCTCATTTAATCTTCATTAATTATATGAGAGTGGATTCTTTTTTTCTCATTGTAGAGATAAGGAGGAGTCAGAAATTCTATGCAACATACCCAAGGTTATGTAGCTAGGATACAACAGGGTTGAGCCTTTACTTTTGTTCCTGCTTCCTAGAATGCTCTTCTGCCAGACTTCCGTGGCTAGCTCCTTATTATTCAGATTGTTATTATTCGTCTCTGAGCTTATATAGCACCTCCTCAAAAAGGCATTCCCTGACTAGTTCTGTAACATTACCCTCAGCCCCTTTCTATGTTACCCTATTTCAACTTAACGACAATATGAAAATTACTATCATTTTGCCTGTCACATAGTAGGCATGGAGTAAATACTATCCTTACTGAGTAGTGGTATTTTAGTCACGGTTTTCAACTACATCTTGCCCTAGGAATGTCTGGGGGAAGCAGGGAGTCACACCTAAGGCGAACTCCTTCTAACAGTGGACATCTGCAGTAACGTCATGCACTAAAAATTGTCTGGAGGAAGAAAAAAGGTTCTCCTTCCAAAAGCCAGTAGACTAGAGGAGGAGATGGACTGAAATAACTTCAGTGTATTATACTTGGTGGACTACGGGAGCCATAGAATGGCCAACCAGCCAAGACTAGGCCCATGCAATGTGCTCACAATGGTTAATAATAAATGCCTACTGTCCCCCTTAAAACTTCCCTGAAGCACCTTCCTTCCCATTGTGGCCACCCAGAATCAGCCAAAACTCTAGTTGAACCTGCACTTCCTAGATGTGTTTGAGACCAACTGGATAAATTCTTGGCATACCAAATCCACCTTGGTCATATCTCTTTACTACCCTCCCTATCCTAACAAGACTGTAAGTTGCAAACAAAGACCTGTTGTTGTACTTTGGTAGCCCCCCCAGTGCAGAGTGGACAGTTAATCACTTCCCTCTTTCCTCAGCATTTGGCCAAGAGAAGAATGTCTCTTTGAACAACTTCAGTGCTGATCAGGTAACCAGAGCCCTGGAAAATGTGCTAAGTGGCAAAGCCTGAAGCCTCCACTGAGGTTTAAGAGTGACAGCCCCACAGCCTGGGCTCTGCTGGACTGAGTACAATGTGGAAAAATATGTTCTTCTGTTCTTTATAAAGCTTGTGCTGTAAGATGCCATCTTAGGATGTTCTTTTCCTTGTTCCATCCCTTACCCCTTATTGCACAACCTCTGAGGCAAGGCAGTTTAATATAAAAATAAAACTTTATTCTGTCCCATCAAAGGCCACTAGCTGCTGAAGCAAAAAAAAAAAAAAAAAAAAGAAAGGAGATCCCAGGGCCCCAGAATAAGTAGGCCACACTGAGTTCCCTCTGGTCCTCCAGCATGGACACTGCTGGGTAAAAGAAGAGCTGGGGTCCAAAGGTCTTGGCTTAGGCTTAGCTGTGGGAGCAGAGCACATAAGACCTCATTGTGGTTCTACATCCCCAAAAGGGGCTCCGTGGGGAAGGAAGCTGGGGTCGGGGAGAGGGTGTGGAGTGGAGTAAGTGACATCGAGAAGCCAGGTCACCTGTGAAGAGCTGTCTGCTGGAGAGCATGCACACGATCCTGGAGCTGTGCCTCCTTCTCATGCCTTTCCAGGGCCTGCAGCCCTGACTGCTGTAGGAAGGCCTGGGCAGCCTGAGGGCAGGGAAGAAAAGGATTCAATACCTGCGGCCCTGTGCTCTAACACTCAATTCCCACAGCCTGAAGGGTTAGCCCACCTTTTCTTGGAAGAGAGTACACTCCCAACAAGAGGATGGAGGTCCTGATCTGGAGCCCACCTAAGCTAGCCAGGACCAGAGAAGTGACTATAGTTAAGACTAAAAGGAAAGGGTCCATGGTGAGACCAGAGGCTTCAGAACATGGTGGGGTTTGGGACCAGGGCCAGAAACCCACCTCTGGCCGATAGAGGAACAGCAGTTGCAGCAGCTCCAAACTCTGGCCTACTACTTCAGTGTCAGAGAAGGCCAGTGTGCCCAGCAAGGAGCAGAGCAGAGGCCCTGGCCACAGATGCTGGCAGTAAGCAGGACCCTTCTCTGCAACGTTGCAAAGAACTGTGAGCACCTGCAGACAGATACGTATACACAGTCCTCACAAAGGATGAAAGCCAAAGATTGTAATGATAGCTAAAATACATGGAGTGCTGGTCACACACCCCAGGCACTGTGCCAAGCAATTTTATATGCATGTTTTATAATCTCCACAACTGCCCTCAAATAGGATGATTATCCCCAACTATAAATGAGAAAACTGCAACTTAAGGTGGTTAGTTGATTTGCCCAAGATTAGTAACTAGTAAACCACAGTTTAGGGACTCAAACCTAGACTGGTCTGGCACTGAAGCCATCCATACCACACGACCTGCCAGCTCTCAGCTAAGGGCATTTCTGAGGACTCAGGCCTACTCCCACTGTTTACACTTTGGCCGCTAGATCTTGGACTCAAGTGACCCCAGTACCTACCAATAAGCTCACCACATTAGATACTGGCAACAACTGTAAGAGGGGCTCAATCAGATCCAGGGAGAGCAAGGAGGTACAGAAACTGGGACTGTTTGCTGGAAGGAAAAATGTCAGGGTGAAGTCCCTCAAACGGGCCTGAAACCGCCCCCTCCCAATTCTACCCACCTCAGCCCAGGCCACAAGGAAGTATTCCCAGTATATAAAGGTCCAGGCCTAGGCAGATTATGGTGCATACCAGTGAGGTTGTTAAGGAGCCAGAGGCCCTCAGGAAGTAGGCTGGGCTGTTTCTGGAGAAAGAACTGCAGAAGGATAAATAAGGCTGCCACAACACGCTCATCTCTGAGCTGCATCTGCTCTCCCACAGCCCCCACCGCTGCCTCTGTTAACAAGTTGCTTAGACACCGAAGCACAGGGCATGCCAGCTGCAAAGAGAAGTTGAGGATCAGGTGTAAGGAGGGAGAGGCTACCTGCACACTGGGGGAGGAGCAGAGTAGGAGGAAAGGTCGTCCAGATCTTGACCAGTCCTCTTCACCTACCAGCTCCAGTCCTGCATCCTCAGTTCTCTGGACAGCCCCAGCCAAGTCCAACAGAAGTAGCCCGAGAGTGGAGAGAGCCCCATGGGTGATGAGCAGGGCATTGTTGACCTGGCTGGGCAACAGGAAGCAAGTAGTCACTACTCCATCAATCCGACCTTTAAGTTAGCAAACAGGTCTGTGAGTTTCCTGGGCTCCAAGAAAAGAAGACCATGGAAGGAAGAAAACTCACAACAGTTCCAGAAACCGAAGTTCAAAAACCTGAGTGTCAAGAAGGGAGCCCAGGGGAGCTCTGCGGCACTTTCCCAGTTGGCCTGTGCTACCTGCAGGTGATGTAGTGAAGGCACCAGGCAAACTCCACAGCAACCCCAAAGTTCAGCTTTGGGCCAGGTTGCAACAGTTGCAGCATGTGTTGTGGGAGAGTGGAGCCGAGGACAGAGCTGCCAGCAGAAACAGAGCTGTGAGTAGGAACCACAGAAGGCAGGATGCCTGTCGCTCTTCCCAAACTCTGACAGCAGGGGTAAAAGGGTCCAAACCCAAAGCCCTTCCCAGCCAGACACACAGAGTTAAAATGTGCAACAGCTCTGGAAACAAAGACCGATCAGGCATCCAGAGGTTACACTACCAAGTGGGTCACCCTTGCCTGCACATCTGGAGACAATTTCACCTACGGGATGATCTTCTCTGGAGCTTCCTTAGCCTGCAGAAGCTGGGACAAGGCATATCCAAGGGCTTCCAGGACAGTCACATGGGGGGACTGGAAGTAGACAGGGTAGAGATCTGACTCTGGAAGCTGGGCCATAAAGTTTCCTGAGACTTTCAACCTCTTAGCACAGGGCAGAGGCTGGAGCTGCCTGGCCAAAGCAGGTGGGGCATGTGGAAAGAAGTGAGGGGAGGGTTGCCCAGGGAATGAGAAAGGAGGTGAACACTCACCTGGACGCAGGCAGCCAAGGCTGGAACAATGCCCTGTGGCAGGAGCTGCCTTCTCACAGCCTCACTCTCCACAATCAGGTTACCCAGTGTATACAGACAGAGCTCCTGAGAGCAGGACAACAAAAGCACTGGGCTTGGCCCATCTCAGGCCAGGGTCGGGGTAGGGGTAAGGGTGGGAGTGGGGGTGAGGGTGGGAGTGGGGAGGATGGTGCAGCCCTGTCCTTGAGGCTCTGGACACAAGGGAGTGGAAGATGATGGGTATATGTATGGCTGTGGGCATCAGGGGAAACAGGTTTTCTTCTCCCTACCTTCCAGCTCAAAGTGGACCCAAAAGTACAGTTTGTAAATCCAAGCCAAGAACAAGGTAGGGAGGTACAGAGCTTACTATAAAGTCTGAGCTGTGACCGGAGAGGTAGGTGAGAAGGTAGGAAGTGGCTGGCAGGCAGGCCTCAGCCACCGCAGACTGCTCAGAATGAGAGAGCTCATGAAGGCACCGAGCCGCCTCAAGCTGCAGCAGAGCCTGGTTGCTGGTCAGGAGCCCGACCAGGGTCCGCATGCTGCCCTCCAGCCTACATGAGTGAGCACCAGAGCCCTGCTCAGCCTGTGGCCCATGCCTTCCATACTCCTGTCCATCCCTCAGAGCCCCAGTCACCCACTCACACCATCCACATCACCCACACTGACCAGATGAAGGTCTGCTGCGTCTCGGGGTGCTGCAAGCCTCGACGAAGGCTGACCAGAGCCCGCCCTCTCTCCTTTTCCTCTGTCCCCCGCTGGGCTAGCTGCAGGAACTGCTGGATCTGGAGCCCAAGGCAGGGAGAGGAGAGATGGCAACGTACAGTTGCCAAAAAGCAAGTCTAAGTGCTGCTCTGCCCACTTCACCTGTGGGCCCTCCAGTATCACACCATCCCTAGAACTTGTCATTCACACCACAATGGCTGATGAGCACCAAGCTTGCAGAAGAGTGTACAGAAGTGGGAATCAGAACTGGGTTTAATACCAGCCCTGCCACTTACTCTACAAGAGACCTAAACCTCAGTTTCTCACGTGAACAATGGAAATAACATCTACCCTGCCTTCTTACAGAGTTGTTTCAAGATAACCTCTCAGCCTAGCATAACCTACCCCTCCAGCCATTCTCCCCATGCAACCTGCACTCCAACAACACCTAGCATAACGTGACTTGTTTTGTAATGTTGCTGAGCTTTTGCACAATCTATTCCTTCTGCCTGGGAAACCCTCCCCACGTCCTCTCTTTCCTTTAGATTTCTACTCCTGTCACTGCCTCTGGGAAGTTAGCTCTTTCTGGCTTCCTTTGGCAGACTTAGGGCTTTCTATTGTGCTTCATGTCTCCTTCATGACAGGTGGTAGCACATCTGTCTCCTTCACTGGGCTGTGAATACTTGAAAGTACCTCAGTATCCAACAAAGTGTTTTGGGACAAAGTAAAAACACACAAATAAATAGTATAATGTAGGCACCCAATGTAAACTATCTATGAAAACATAGACAATATAAGTACAGGGAATGCCCAATGCTTGCTGAATGAGTAAATGAGCTAAAACCAATTCTTTCATTCACTCATTCAATAAATACTGAGCTCTACTATATGCCAGATGTTGTACAGGCATCTGAGTTTTCAGTGATGACAAATAAGAGTCTAGGTTTCCATAGATTTAAAGTCTAGTTGGAGAAATCATAATAAACAAGTAAACAATTAGACATTATGATTAATATTCTGCAAACAGGTTGTCAAGACAGAATATCAAAAGGGACCCACTTTAGATGCAGCAAATCTAAAGGCTTTGAAGACAGGAAAGAGCCTGGTACATTGTTCCGAGAACTGAAAAGGGGACAGTTTGGCTGAGATGAGTAAGCCGATAAGGTTGGAGGTAGAAGAGGTTAAGCCATGCTGGACTTTATAGGTCACAGGAAGGATTTCGATCTTTATGTGTTATTAAAAGACATATCTGACTGATGTATGGAGAATGAATTTGAGGGCAGCAAGCACAGAGGCAGATAACCTGTTAGGAGGCTGCTCTAAGTATCCAGTGAAGAGAGTGGTGGCAGCTGCGATGGCGAGGCACGTAGACTCCAGAGCTCTTTAGTAGGTAAATCACGGCTAGGACTTGATGATGTATTGATATGGGTATAAGGTAAGGAGTCGTCGAGGGATGAGTCCCCCGTTTATAGCTTAGCCCAGTGGATGGATGGAGGTGTTGAAGGGACCGCGTTCGGGTTTGGTGGCGGACCTCGGGTATTAGAGGAAGTAATTTGGCGCCAGGTGGCGTGGACCTCACCGCGCACCCTGCCCCCTCACCTCGGCTTGCCCAAGGATCACGGCCACACATCCCCCTTCGCCTTCCTCCGGGGCGTCGTCTCTCAGCAGCCTCTTGCTGATCAGCTGCTGCTCCCTCCGCGCCTTCCGCAGTGCTGGGGGCAAAGGAGCCGGCTGAGCGTGGGAGAAGCACCCAGGACCCAGAACCCCGACTCCGATCCGAGGGCCTCCTTACCCTATCCCCACCGCCATATCCCCATCCTCCCGTGCTCGCTGCCCGCCCGCCCGCACCTGCCTCCCGCTCCCGCCGGCGGCGCCGTAGCTCCTCCACGCCACAGCCTGCCGGCCTGAGGCAGCCCTGCCGTCGGAGCCACATGCTGGAGCTGGGGGTCGGAAACGCGAAGCCCCGGCCTGGAAGACGGTACTGACAGCGCAGCCGCAGCGCAGGGCGGAAAGAGAGAAGCGAGTGGGCGGGGCACGTCGAGAAGTGGAGGCGGGGCGGAGCGAGGGGGTGCAGCCAGGGGCTGGGGCGGGGCGAGGAGCGGGGGCGGGGCGAAGGGAGAGGGGCCGGACCGAGGAAGAGGGGCGTCTAAGGGAGGGCGGAGCGGGGCGGGGCGAAGCCTAGAGGCGGGGTGGGACCTGAGTGAAGAACCGAGCGAAGGCAGAGCGGCCCCCGCTCGGCCTCTGATTGGTTTCTCTCCTTCCCAATTCCAGGAACGAAAGTAGCTCAATCCTGACCCCTGCCGCCCCAAATCAGTAGCGTCACCTTCCCCTCAGCAAACACAACCTCTCTACCCCTCACGCATGCTAAACAAACGTTGAAAACTACCCCGAGCTCAGGGAAGAAACGGGACGCCTTTTCACCAGGAACGGCTCCCGCTAATGAGCGCTGGCTCAACTCTGGATGCGCGTTATCTTATTGAATGTTCGCCGCAACGATTATCCCGCTTTTATGGGTGAGGAAAATGAGACAAATACAGTAATTATTTCACTGTTCTGCATAAAAGTGAGGCGCGTTATTTTTAGGATAAATTAATTCTTTCACGAAACTTTGAGGGCCACTAATCTACTAGGTACTAAGGAAACACAGGTGAATTAAAAACTGTGTTCCTGAGGCCTGCCGGGTGGCACAGCGGTTAAGTTCGCACGTTCCGCTTCTCAGCGGCCCGGGGTTCGCTGGTTTGGATCCCGGGTGCGGACATGGCACTGCTTGGCACGCCATGCTGTGGTAGGCATCCCACGTATAAAGTAGAGGAAGATGGGCACGATGTTAGCTCAGGGCCAGGCGTCCTCAGCAAAAAAAGAGGACTGGCAGTAGTTAGCTCAGGGCTAATCTTCCTCAAAAAATAAATAAATGAATAAATAAAAACTGTGTTCCTTACCGTCATAATGCGAATTGTGGCCTACTAAGCCCTACGTGGTCTAATCGCTGCATACCTCTCCACTCTCGACTGGAAAGGCGCCTCACCTTACTCATCTCCCCTGCGATCTTCTCTTTGGTCCCCAAACAAGCCCTGCTCTTTTCCTCCTCTGGGATTTCACACAGGCAGTTACTCTGCCTAGAGCCCTGTTTCTGTCCGTCCCCCCACCCCAACCAGCACCCTTTCCTTAATAAACACCATCCTCAAGATCTCAACTCCAATATCCTCTCCTCAGAACTACTGGACCAGTGTCCCTGTTAGGAGAGCATATAGCACCATATATTCTCCTTCATAACCCTTGTCACAGCTGTCGTCAAGTTATAGTGTGATTGTTTGATGTTGTCTCCCCCTAAACGCCTTTCACAGCTCCAAGAGAGTCAAGTCCTGGTAGCACTTAAGAATTTTTATTGGAATCCTCTAATTTTTAGAAAGCTATTACTTAGGCAAATGCACAAGTATAAACAAATCTGGGAAAGGGAGTTGTTCTTCAAGCCAACTTCCTTCCCTTGAATTTAATTCCACCTCTTGGAGGCAATCCATGAAGTCTTTGATCTCTTACACAAAACATCTAGTTAAATATCTGCAGACCATCGTCCTGTCCTCCACATCTTCTCTCCAGGCCCAGCATCCATCCCCTGGACAGCCATTTATTGAGCACCTCCTCTGCACCATGCTCTGGCCGGGGATAGGGTCTTGTCCCCTTCCTCATGGGACAGGCTGGCTTCTAACACCTACATCTTTCTCTTGGTGGGGAAGGTAATACAAGTCCCTAGGCAAAATCTATGTTCTGCCCACAGTGTCTGCTTAGACAATTATAGCTACCCAAACTGTTTTTTGCATTTATCCACCTGGCAACTCTGACAACACTGTAAGAAACAGCCCAAGGTCCTCTTTACTACAGAGCTAGCTGTTCCTTTCTCCAGAGCTCCCGTAAGTCCTTGGTTTCTCCTCTATAAGAGTCCTCTTCACTGTGAACTGTAATTCTGGATCCGTGTTTGCCTCCCCCACCTACTGGAGTACTTGAAGGACTGTGTGATGGTCATGTCTGCATCCCAGGGCTTTGCACCAGCCCTGGCTCTTGGTAGACAAGTGACGGACATTTGTTGAATCAAGGTGTGAATTGGAGATCTTTGAAGAACCGTTATTGCCCATCTTAGCCTGGACCCTTCATCCACAGTGCCTCTCCTAAAGTGATGGGATTTGCTGAGGAGCCAGGCTTCAGTGGCCTGAGGCTTCTTAATGCAGAGGCTCAATAGATGTGGCTCTGTGCCAAAGATTGTATTCATAGACAGATACTACTATTATCTCCATTTTACAAAGCAAGACCCCAGAAATCTGAGGCCCAGAAACTTTCCCAAGTCTCACAACCTCAGTGGTAGAGCTGGGATTCCAAGCTTGGCTGCCTGACTGCAGAGTCAGTGTATTTAACACGGAGCTGTAGTCACATCTTGGTCCTCAGGGATGTCCAGTGACCTGGCCTCGCCTTGGGGCATGGCTCAGGGTATCAAGGCATTCCCAGTAGGACACACAGGGGGCAGTGTGGTTTGATGAGGCCTCTTTGTTTGAAGTGGGGACAAATGTGAAGCTCCTTCTGGAAAATAGGGGGAGTGAGAATTCAAACATTTTCATGTAGCTCTTTCCCCAGAAATCCAGAGGTGCAGAACTGTGAGGGCTGTTGTAAAAGTATAACCCCTAACCTACCCTCTGGGACACTTGTTTTTCTTGGCAAAACATGTGAGTTACTAATTAATCCTCGTTCAACACAGGAACAACACAGGAAAGGTCTAGCTGTTCCTTCCTAAGACACAGGAATTGTGCCAGGGGGAGGGCAGGAGAGCTAGGTGCAAGTGGGAAAACTGAGTTAGAAATATCTTGTTTCTCAGTTTCAGGATGAGGAAATTGAAACTGTAAGAGATTGAGCAACTTGGCCAATGTGTCTCTGTTAAACACTTCTATGTTTTTGTTTAATTGAGGTAAATTTGGTATATAATATTGTATAAGTTTCAGGCATACATCATTATAATTTGACATCTGTATACACTACAAAGTGATCACCACCAAAAGTCTAGTTGCCATCCGTGACCATACACTTGATGCCCTTCACTCATTTTGCCCCCCCCCCCAAATCCCTTCCCCTCTGGTAAACAGCAATCTGTGCTCTGTATCTATGAGTTTGTTTTTGTTTGGTTTGGTTTGGTTGGTTGGTTGGTTTTTAGATTCCACACGTGAGTGAAATCATACAGTATTTGTCTTTCTCCATGTGACTTACTTCACTTAGCATAATACCCTCAAGGTCCACCCATGTTGTTGCAAATGGCAAGATTTTATTCTTTTTATGGCTGAGTAGTATTCCATTGTGTAGATATGTATACCACATCTTTATCCATTCATCCACTGAGAGACACTTAGGTTGTTTGCATATCTTGGCTATTGCCAACAATGCTGCAATGAACATAAGAGTGTATACATATCTTTTCAAATTAGTGTTTTCATGTTCTTTGGATAGATAGCCAGAAGCAGAATAGCTGGATCATATGGTAGTTCAACTCTTAATTTTTTGAGGAATCTCCACACTGTTTTCCATAGTAGCTGCACCAATTTACATTCCCATCAATGGTGTACGACAGTTCACTTTTCTCTATAACCTCTCCAACACTTGTTATTTCTTGTCTTTTTGATAATAGCCACTCTAACAGGTGTGAGGTGATGATAGCTCATTGTGATTTTGATTTGCATTTCCCTGATAATTAGTGATGTTGAGCATATTTTTATGTGCTTATTGGCCATCAGTATGTCTTCTTTGGAAAAATGTTTATTCAGATCCTCTGCCCATTTTTTAATCAGATTGTTTGTTTTTGTTATTGTTGAGTTGTATGAATTCTTCATATATTTTGGATATTAACCTCTTGTCTGATGTATGATTTGCAAATACCTTCTCCCATTCAGTAGGTTGCCTTTTCATTTTTTTTTAAGATTTTATTTTTCCTTCTTCTTCCCAAAGCCCCCCAGCACATAGTTATATATTTTCAGTTGTGGGTCCTTCTAGTTGTGGCATGTGGGACGCCGCCTCAGCATGGCTTGATGAATGGTGCCATGTCTGCGCCCAGGATCCGAACAGGCGAAACCCTGGGCCCCCAAAGCAGAGCGTGCGAACTTAAGCACTCGGCCACAGGGCTGGCAGCTGTTGCCTTTTCATTTTTATGATGATTTTCCTCACTGTGTAGAAGCTTTTTAGTGTGATGTATTCCCTTTTGTTTATTTTCGCTTTTGTTTTCCTTGCCTTTGGAGTCAGATCCACAAAAACATTGCTAAGACCCATGTCAAGGAGCTACCATCTGGGTTTTCTTCTAGGAATTTTATGCTTTCAGGTCTTACACTCAAGTCTTTAATCACTTTTGAGTTAATTTTTGTGTATGATGTAAGATACACAAGTTTCATTCTTCTGCATTTGGCTTTCTAGTTTTCCCAACAGCATTTATTGAAGTAACTGTCCTTTCTCCATTGTATGTTCTTGGCTCTTTTGTTGTAAGTTAATTGTCCATGTATGTGTAGGTTTATTTCTGGGGTCTCAATTCTGTTCCATTGGTCTGTGTGCCTGTTTTTATGTCAATACCCTACTGTTTTGATTACGATAGCTTTGTAGTAGTATAGTTTGAAATTAGGGAGCATGATACCTCCAGCTTTGTTCTTCTTTCTCAGGATTGCTTTGGCTATTCAGGATCTTCTGTGGTTCCATATAAATTTTAGAATTATTTATCCTAGTTCTGTCAAAAATGCCATCAGAATTTTGATGCATTGAATCTGTAGATTGCTTTGGGTAGTATAGACATTTGAACAATATTAATTCTTCCAGTCCATGAGCATAGAATATCTTTCCATTTATTTGTGTCTTCTTCAATTTCTTTCATCGGTGTCTTATAGTTTTCAGTGTACAGATCTTTCACCTTGTGGGGGATCAGAAGTGGCCACCTCGAAATATGTCTCTTTGCTTTGATTATTTTCAAGAACAAAAGACTCTGAAAGAAAATTTGACCTTCCCCCTAATGGCCTAAAAGAAATTTAAGATAAAAGGCCTGTCTCCAGGACAGACCATCACCTAGATAACTCTGGGTATCTGTAGACTGGGAGGATCCTTGCTAAGCCCACTCTTATCAAAGTTCTGTTTACCAAACATTTGCTTTTCTTTTTTTTTTCTTAAGATCGTCACCTGAGCTAATATCTGTTGCCAATCTTCTTTTTTTTTTTTTTTGCTTCTTCTTCTTCTCCCAAAGCCCCCCCACCCCCAGTACATAGTTGTATATTCTAGTTGTAGGTCCTTCTGGTTGTGCCATGTGGGATGCTGTCTCAGCATGGCTTGATAAGCGGTGCCATGTCTGCGCCCATAACCACTTGGCCATGGGGCTGGCCTCTAAATATTTGCTTTTTCATTTCCATGTGAATTGCCTTCCAACCCTTTGAAGTCCCAAACCACTACCCCTAACACCCTCCTTTGTCTTTAGCTGAAAATGATATTTAAGCTGGCAGCTCGGCCATTCTGGGAAGTTACCCAGTTTTCCTGGGTTTCTCCCATGTTATAAAGCTTCATTTGATTTTCTCCCGTCATTCTGTCTCACATCAATTTAATTTGTAGACGAGCCAGAAGGACCTAGAACGAGTAGAGGAATTCTCTTCCTCTCCTACAACCTCCTTGGTTAAATTTACTCCTAGGTATTTTATTCTTTTTGATGTGGTTGTAAATGGGATTGTTTTCTAAATTTCTCTCTCTGATAGTTTGTTATTAGTGTATAGAAATGCCACTGGTTTCTGTATATTGATTTTCTACACTGTAACTTTACTGAATTTGTTTATTAATTCTAACAGTTTTTGGTGGAGTCTTTAGGGTTTTCTATATATAATATGTCATCTGCAAATAGTGACAGTTTTACCTCTTCCTTTCTGATGTGGATGCCTCTTCTTTCTTTTCTACCTGCTCTGGCTAGGACTTCCAGTACTGTGTTGAATAAAAGTGACAATAGGGGGCATCCTTGTCTTGTTCCCAATCTTAGAGGAAAAGCTTTCAGCTTTTCACTATTGAATATGATGTTAACTGTGGATTTGTCATATATGACCTTTATTATGTTGAGATACATTCCCTCTATACCCACTTTGTTGAGAGTATGTATCATAAATGGATGTTGAATTTTGTCAAATGTTTTTTCTGTGGTTAGTGAGATAATCATATGATTTTTATCTTTCATTTTGTTAATGTAGTGTATCGTGTTCATGAATTTGTGTCCTTGCATCCCTGGAATAAATCCCACTTGATCATGGTGTATGATCCTTTTAACCTATTGTCGAATTTGGTTTACTAATATTTCATCGAGAATTTTTACATGTATGTTCATTAAGGATATTGGCCTGTGATTTCCTTTTTTTCATAGTGTCTTTCTGTGGTTTTGGGAGCAGGGTAATACTGACCTCATAAAATGAGTTTGGAAGCATTCCCTCCATTTCAATTTTTTGGAAGAGTTTGAGAAGGATAGATATTAAATCTTTGAATGTTTTGTAGAATTCACCAGTGAGGCTGTCTGGTCTTGGACTTTTATTTATCAGGAGGTTTTTGATTACTGTTTCAATCTCCTTACTAGTAATCAGTCAATTAAACATCTCTACTTTTTTTTTAAGATTTTATTTTCCCCCCTCCTCTCAAAGCCCCCCAGTACATGGTTGTGCATTTTTAGTTGTGGGTCCCTCCAGCTGTGGCATGTGGGATGCTGCCCCAGCGTGGCCTGATGAGCGGTGCCACGTCGGCCCCCAGGATCCCAACCGATGAAACCCTGGGCCACGAAGTGGAGCGAGCAAACTCAACCACTCGGCCACGGGCCGGCCCCTAAACATCTCTGCTTTTGAGAAAGCTATTATTTTTTTAATAAACAAAGTTAAACAAAGAACAAGTGAGCAAATGGGAAAAAAGGAAAAGGAGTTGTTTTTCAAACCAACTTCCTCCTCTGGAACTTAATTCTAGCCCTTGGAGTCAAGATATGAAGTCTGCAATCTCCTTTACAAAATATCCTGTTAAATATCTGAGGACATTCAGGGGATTGGACTTGGATCCAATCTGGACAGGATGTTAATAGTAACTACCAAGGATAAAGTCCGGGGCTAGCGCGGTGGCGCGGCAGTTAAGGTCCCAAGTTCCACTTTGGTGGCCTGGGGTTCCCGATTCGCATCCTGGGTGCGGACCTGCGCTCCGCTTGTTGGGCCATGCTGTGGTAGGCGTCTCACATACAGAGCGGAGGAAGATGGGCACGGATGTTGGCTCGGGGCCGCTATTCCTCGGCAAAAGGAGGAGGATTGTCAGCGGATGTTAGCTCGGGGCTAATCTTCCTCAAATAAATAAATAAAATTGTAAAAAGAGAGAGAGAGTGAGTAGAGAAAAGTCAAGTAAAGTACCCAGCTGACTGGCTGGAGAGTCCTGGCCTGAGGCACTGGAGATCTTCCTTTTCCTATCCACCAGACACGCCTGGGGAGCCTGAGTCATCAGGACATTGCGGAATCCTTCATGTTACTGCCCCTCTCCTGACAACATCCTTTATTGCAACATTTTCCCAGAAGGGGTAGTGAATGGGGTGGTTGGTTGCAAGAGAGGTGAAGAGTGACCCGGGCTCACGGAGGAAGGAACAGAGTGACATCCCAGGGTTACATAAACTCTCCGGTCGCCAAAGAGTTAGGACAAATACGTGTGTGGAGCCTGGAAGCCAGCGAGCGCCGCTGTATAGGAAAGAAGCCGCAGCTCTTTCCAGAGTCCACCGGGGAGGCAGAGGCTCTGAGGACCTATAGACCATGGTGAGTGTACGGTCTTGGGGCCGAACGGCGGCTGCTCAGGGAACCTCAGGGACCGACTTGGGGCCGCCCTAACCTCTGCTCTCTCCCCAGGTGCGCGCGCCCTGCCTGCTGCTGCTGCTGCCACTGCTGCGCTTCTCTGCGGCCACACTAGAGCCCTGTGAGGTGGACGATGAGAACTTCCGCTGCGTCTGTAACTTCACGGGTCCTCAGCCCGACTGGTCCAGCGCCTTCCAGTGCATGACTGCCGTCGAGGTGGAGATCCGTGGCGGCGGCCGCAACCTGGAACAGTTTCTAAAAGGCGCCTCCGCCGACCCGAAGCAGTATGCTGACATTGTCAAGGCCCTGCGCCTGCAGCGGCTCACAGTGGGCGCCGTACAGGTTCCTGCCCCGCTTCTGGTCGCCCTCCTACGTGCGCTCGGGTACTCCCGCCTCAAGGAACTGACGCTGGAGGACCTAGAGGTAACCGGCACGATGCAGCCGCCGCCTCTAGAAGCCACTGGGCCTCCGCTCTCCTCCCTCCGTCTCCGCAACGTGTCGTGGGCGACAGGAGGTGCCTGGCTCGCCGAACTGCAGCAGTGGCTCAAGCCGGGCCTCAAGATATTGAGCATTGCGCAAGCTCACTCACTCGCCTTTTCCTGCGCGCAGCTCCACAGTTTCTCGGCCCTCCACACCCTAGACCTGTCTGACAATCCTGGACTGGGCGAGCGCGGACTGATTGCAGCTCTCTGTCCGCACAAGTTCCCGGCCCTCCGAGATCTAGCGCTCCGCAACGCGGGGATGCAGACACCCAACGGCGTGTGCGCGGCGATGGCGGCGGCGGGTGTGCAGCCCCATAGCCTGGACCTCAGCCACAACTCGCTGAGCGCCGCTGCTCCGGGCGCTCCCAGGTGTGACTGGCCCAGCGCACTGAGTTCTCTCAACTTGTCCTTCGCTGGGCTGGAGCAGGTGCCTAAAGGACTACCGGGCAAGCTTAGCGTGCTTGATCTCAGCTGCAACAGGCTCAACAAGGCGCCGCGAGCAGACGAGCTGCCCGTGGTGAGTAATCTGATACTGGACAGGAATCCCTATCTGGACCCTGAAGCGTCCAAGCAGCAAGACCAGAACTCCGGCGTGGTCGCCGCCTGTGCGCACTCAGCCCTGACCGTGGGGATATCAGGAACCCTGGCGCTGCTTCGAGGAGCCGGGGACTTCGCCTAAGCCCCAGGGGAGAAGAATGAATTGACTCAGATTGCCCTGGCTCCAGGGGAGCCTCATTAGGACGTCTTAACCAACCGACCCTCTGCCCCATCTTCATTAAAATCTTAAACAACGGTCTGTGTCATTCATTCAACAGATGTTTAGGGGCCGGCCGGTGGCGCAGCGGTGAAGTTCGCAAGCTCCGCTTCAGCGGCCCGGGTTTCGCTGGTTTGGATCCGGGGTGCGGACATGGCACCGCTTGGCACGCCATGCTGTGGCAGGCGTCCCACATATAAAGTAGAGGATGGTCATGGATGTTAGCTCAGGGCTAATCTTCCTCAAAAAAAAAAAAAAAGAACAGATGTTCACTGGGTGTCTGCTTTGTGCTGGGCACAGTGCTGAATGGGGAATCCGTTATACTTAGACTTTGTTCATCCTCACTTCCCAGAAGCCATAACTGCCCTACCTAAGAAAAGGACTTTAGGGACAGAAGGGGCAGGCAAATGTTGTCTGTCTCCAGATGTGTGGGAGAAACAATAGGTTTCCGTGCTATAGGGACTTTCCGAGCAGATTACTGGCCCCTCTGTTAAAAGATGGTTGAGGGGCCGGCCTGGTGGGGCAGCGGTTAAGTTCGCACATTCAGCTTCTCAGCAGCCCGGGGTTCCCCGGTTTGGATCCGGGTGTCCACATGACACAGCTTGCCAAGCCATGCTGTGGCAGGCGTCCTACATATGAAGTAGAGGAAGATGGGCATGGATGTTAGCTCAGGGCCAGTCTTCCTCGGCAAAAAGAGGAGGACTGGCAGTAGTTAGCTCAGGGCCAATCTTCCTCAAAAAAAGGAAAAAAAGGATGGTTGAGTGGTGAAGATGCCTAGGAAGATACAGAATGTTTCCTCTCCAGTGCACTTTCCAAGAGCCAAGTGCACCCTTTCAAAGGTAATAAAACCCAGAGCCATTTGCTTATTCTCCCTTTCTTTCTCTCCCTCACCCTCCAGGAAGGAGGAACAGCTATGCCACCTGTCCTACATAAGCTCTGAGTTTCATAGTTTCAAGGTTCCTCTCCTGTAGTGTAAAGTCCCTCTGCACACAGGTACACTGGCTTTCACTGTGTCATCTAATGGGGCTTGGGCAACTGTACAAGATGCCATTATGAAACAGTCTGTCTCTGAACCAGAGATCTTGTGACTGTGTTAGTATGTGTGTGTACAGTTTCAGGCTGGCTCTTTGATATGCAAATACAATAACATCTTAGACTCTTCACAGCTTCTTAGACCCTTCCCAGGCAATTAATAGGATGAGCCCTCTGAACCACATTATCTTGGAGACCCAAGACATCAGCCAAGAGATGCTGTTCCTCCTAAGACTGTCTTCTTTACGTCGAGGAGGCAGCCATACCCATCGGAGAGCTGGATACCTGCCTCACAGGAGACCTGGTGGAGGGGTGGAAGGGGGTATATAAGCACAGCCCTCCAGCCTGCCTCCCTCCAGTGTCCAGAGCCACATAGACAGCAATGGAGAATGCAAATTAATATTGATGGGAGAGTTACACGGATCACTAGACCACAGACTCAAAGAATCATGGGGACAGCTAAATAAACTGCCACCCCAGTCAGGAAACCCCACTAGAGTATCCCCAAGAGGACTTCATCCAGCCCGTTGAAACGTTTCTAGCATCAGAGAATTAACCACCTCAAGCAGCTTCTTACATTTGAATAGCTCTGAGCAGTCTTCACTGAACAGTTACAGAGCCCCTGCTCCAGTTTAGGCCCTGTGTTAGAAGCCTGGTATACAAAGAGGACACCAAAACATCCAAGCCCTCAGAGAGTTCTCAATCCCGTAAGGGAGCTGGATACAGAAAAGATAGCTGTGAGTCAATGAGTGGGAGGGGTCAACTCTATGAGGGAAGAGTGGTCCTCTGGAAGGCTGTACTGAAGAGGATATATTTAATCTGGGTCCTGAGAGATAATAACATTTCCTCAGGAAGGATATCCCAGGCAAAAATGGGCAGCATGATAAAAGGCCTAGAAACCTGAAAGCATAAAAGATCTGGAAATTATAGCTGATTAGGTAGGGCTGGAAGTCACGGTGCCTTCATTCATTCAAGTGCCTATTATGTGTCAGCCCTAGGCTAAACCCTGTGAATAGAGCGGGAATAAAGCAGAAGTTCTTGTTCCTCTGGAGTTCAGATTTTAGTTGGATGGTAGGGGTGAGGGGGAGACGATAAACATATAAACTATTAGACTATGATAAGTGCTGGGAAGAGAAAGGAGACAGTGTTGAGGATTGATATGCTATATAGGATTGTTAGGGAAGACCTCTCTGATAGGGGATATTTGAACAAACACCTGAGCGAATCAGGAAAGAGAGCTTGAGGATATCTAGGGGAATAGCATTTCAGGCAGAGGCAACAGTAAGTACAAAGATCCTGAAGTCTTTGGGATGTTAAGGGAAACAACAAGGAGGTCAACATGGCTGAAGGTGGATAAGCAGGGCTGGGGGGACAATGGTGGGAGATAAGGTTGGAGAGGTAACAGGATCAGATCATGTAGGGCCCTGTAAAGCAATGCTACTCAAAGTATGGCCCAAAGCAAGTGCCAGCCGGAAAATTGTTTATTACTGCACTATGAGGAGATAAAGAAAAAAGTCAAGAATAAGTGTTTAGAAACTTGTATGAAATTTCATACTGCAGCAACATTTCTATTGTATTTTACAAAAGTATCATCTGCAGTGGATTGGAACTTGCAAAAAGAAACTTGGTCCCTTGCCAAAGAGAGTTTGAGAAACACTGTAAATATAGAGCATAATAAAGACTTTAGCTTCTGCTCTTAATAAGCTCAGTAGCTCTCTCTTGCCCTCCTCTGAGAAGAAGAGAGAGGTAAGTAAAAGCATGTCATGAAGGCACTTGGAGGCCATCCTGCAGAGTATGAGGAGCCAGTAATTGATTTTAAGTGCACAGTTTATGGAATCAAGTGTGTGTTGGAAAAAGCCCACAGGTGGCCATGTGAAGGATGGATTAGTGGACCTTAAGGGAGCACTAAGGAGGTTATTGAATGAGTCGAGGTGAGCCCGGGTGAGGAGCTGACCAGGACAGCAGTAGCCACGGGGATGAGGGGAAGGATGGCTCCAAGAGCTCTGAAAGAGGCAGAACTGAGTCCCAGGATGCCTGAATGTGGGTGAAGACGGAGGGATGCCCTAGGCTTCTGGCTTAGGTGAAGACAGTTTCACTCAGAGGGATGGAAACACAAAAGAAAAAGAAGATTAGGGGAGGGGCCCTTAAGAGCTTGAAGTGCCTCATGGACCCCGGGTGGGGAAGTCCAGTAGCCAGTTGGCCACAGGGGTCTAGATCTAACAAGACAAGTTTGGGCTGGATAGAGAAGTTGGGAGACATCAGCGTAGAGGTGGTTGTGAAGTCATAGCCATGGGAAAGCTCACCCGACCCTGGAGAGGACAGAGCAAGGAGGGAGAGTGCTGAAAAAGGAAACTTGGAAAACATCAGTCAAATTTAAGGATGGAGGAAGCAGGTTCCACAAAAGAGACAGAGAAATAGGAGGAGAACTCAGAGCTTCAAGTGGGGGACAGAGGGTCCGCAGCCTCCCCTGCCGCCTTCCTCTCCTCAACAGGTTACAGCCACTCTGCCAGTCTTTCCTTTCGCACATGCTCTTCTCTCTGCCTGAAATACTCTAGTCTTTCATTCAACAATTATTTACTGAGCTCCCACCACATGGCAAGCATTGTTATAAGTGCTGAGGCTACATCATTGAACAAAGCAGCAAAAGTCCCTGTTCTTAAAGTCCTTACATTGCAGTGGGGAGAGTAAAGTATATAGTGCGTTAGAAGATGGTAAGTGTATGGAAAAAAACAGAGCAGGGCCAAAGTGCTTAGGAGAGGTGGGGGTGAGGGTTAGAGATTGCAATTTTATATTTGTGGGTATAATAGACCTAACTAAGAAGATTACTTTTTTCTTTTTTTTCTCCCCAAAGCCCCCCAGTACATAGTTGTATATTCTAGTTGTAGGACATTCTACTTCTGCTCTGTGGGATGCCGCCTGAGTATGGCTTGATGAACGGTGCTAGGTCCGAGCCCAGAGTCCAAACCAGTGAAACCCGGCGCCGCCTAAACGGAGCCGGCGGACGTGACCACTCTGCCACGGGCCAGCCCCCGGAAGGTGACTTCTGAGCAAAGATTTGAGAGAGGTGAGAGAGTGAACCTTGCAGTTATCTGGTGGAAGCACATTCCAGGAAGCGGAATTATCCAGTACACAGGCTCTGGGAGATACAGGAGATGACACCGGCGAGATGAGGGTGCACAATTTTTGAAGGCGTATGGGCCACGGTAAAGCTTCAGGCTTTACTCTGGTGAAATAGAAAGCCACTGGAGGGTTTTGAGCAGAGGGTAACATAATCTGGTTTACATTTTAAAAAGGTCACTCTGGATGCTAAATCGAGTATAATCTATAGACAGCAAGTTAGAAGCTGTGTTAATAACCCAGTCAAGAAATCACAGTGGCTGGTGATAGAAAGTTTTGTGGTTGCTCAGGACTGGGGTAGGGGGTGAGACTGGGAATGCGCAGTGATTCTAATGACGTAAAGGACTTCTTTTTGGAGCGATGAAAATGTTCTAAAATTAGATAGTAGTGATGGTTGGACAACTGTGAGAGTATATTAAAGACCACTGAATTGTACACTTTAAAGGGGTAAATTTTAGTGTTGTAAATTATATCTCAATATAAAGCTGTTTTTAAAAAACACACATGTTGATGGTTGGATCAGGGTAGTAGCAGTAGAAGTGAGGAAAAGCGGCCAAATTATGTGTATATTTTGAAGGCAGAGCTCACAGGATTTTTTGCTTATAAGGTGCAGGACATAAGAGAGAGACAGCGTTCAAGGATGACTCTGATCTGAGACTCAAGTCATGAGACTTGATGAGATCACTAAGGGTGTGAGTGTCTACACTTTTGTTCCTCGTTTAGACTTAATTGTTTGTTGTAAAACATGTTCTTTTGTAACTTGGATGTCTATGTTATGCCTTGGAAATACAAAACAGAAAATAAAATTATACAGAAAGCCAGAAATTCCATCAGTACGTCTAGACAGATATTTGCTTGTAGTTTTTGGTCTCTGAAACCTTTTCCCCACACATGGCACAGATGCCCTTTTTGTAGGCACAGCCATGGAAGTAATGAGAACATGGCTGGTGTACAGAACTTTCAGAAATTCTGCAAGTGGAGAACTTATTCTTTCCATATGGATCGAAATTTGCTTTTTGAAGTCAAAGCTTTATTTTCATTCGGCTTTCTTCCACTACTTCTGTGGTATTCCTTGGACCATCTTTCCATGTATCTGGAATGATAACAGTTCCAACTTTCTTTTCACGCTTCTTGCACACCATCCTTTCCCCAACAATCCCCTTAGCAGCAGAAGCAGCAGCATCTTTGAAACATCAACACTTCAGCCAATGAAAGATTCCCCTTCCAGGCTACATCAATCCACTTCTGGTCCCTAAGACCTCAGCTACTCCCTATCCTACACTTGGAAAGCAGTCGGAGGCATAAATGCCAACAGTAGGTAGGGCCACTTCATTTTCCAGATACATTCTTTTAAATGTCCGAAGACCGAGGCCTGGGACACTGCAACATTAAAAGTTCACGAAAATGAAGATGAGTCAGCAAAAGAGACTAAGAAGGAATAGCCAGTGAAGTAGGTGTAACAGAAGAAAGAAATGTTCTGCAAGCTAAGTGAGGAAATTAATTCTAAGAACGGGAGTGTTGGGCCAGCCCGGTGGCACAGTGGTTAAGTGCACACTTTCCGCTCCAGCAGCCCAGGGTTCGCCAGTTTGGATCCCGGGTGCAGACGTGGCACCGCTTGGCAAGCCATGCTGTGGCAGGCGTCCCACGTATAAAGTAGAGGAAGATGGGCGCGGATGTTAGCTCAGGACGAGTCTTCCTCAGCAAAAAGAGAAGGCTTGGCAGCAAATGTTAGCTCAGGCTAATCTTCCTCAAAAAAAAAAAAAAAGAATGGGACTGAAGTAGTGGACTAAATGTTGCTGAAAAGTTGTTATAGGACTGAGAATAGGCCAGTGGATTGAACAATGTTGAAGCCATGAATGTCCTTGAGAAGGACAGTTTAGGTGAAGTGGTAAGGACAAAAGTCTAACTGGAATATTTTGAAGAGATTGAGAGGAGAGGAATTGTAGAAAGCAAGTATGGATACACCTTTCAAGGAGCTTTTCTTTAAAAGAGAGCAAGAAAATGGGGCAGTAAGCTGGGTCAAGAGGGGGCCTTTTCTTTCCATTGTTGTTTTTAACAAATTTTTAGGGCCAGCCCGGTGGCGCAGCGGTTAAGTTCGCAGTTCTGCTTCTCAGCAGCCAGGGGTTCACGGGTTTGGATCCCGGGTGTGGACATGGCACCACTTGGCAAGCCATGCTGTGGTAGGCGTCCCACATATAAAGTGGAGGAAGATGGGCACGGGTGTTAGCTCAGGGTCAGTCTTCCTCAGCAAAAAGAGGAGGATTGGCAGCAGATGTGCTAGTCTTCCTCAAAATAAATAAATAAAATAAAAATAAAAATTTTTAATTCTGTTAAAACATGTATAACATAAAATTTACAATCTTAACCATTTTTAAGTGTACAGATCAGTGGTATTAAGTATATTTACACTGTTGTACAACCACCACCACCATCCAACTCCAGAACTCTTTTCATCTTGTAAAACTAAAACTCTGCACCCATTAGACAACAACTCCCTATTCTCCTTCCCCCACAGCCCTTGACAACCACCATTCTACTTTTGGTCTCTATAAATTTGACTACTCTAAGTACCTCCTATATGTAGAATCATATAGTATTTGTCTTTTTGTGACAGGCTTATTTCACTTAGCATAACATCCTCAAAGTTCACCTATGTTGTAGCGTGTGTCATAATTTCCTTTTTAAGCTGATTATATTCCATTGTATGTATATAACACACTCACTTATCCATTCATCCATCAATGGGCACATGCGTTGCTTTCACTTTTTGGCTATTGTGAATAATTCTGCTATGAATGTGAGTGTAGAAATATGTTGTGAATACTTTGCTTTCAATTCTTTTCGGCATATATCCAGAAGTAGAATTGCTGGATCATATATGCAGAAGTGTGATTCTGGTTTTAGTTTCTTTTTTTAAGAATTGCCATACTGTTTTCCACAGTTGCTGCACCATTTTACATTCCCACCGGGGTCAACAGGGTTCCAAGTTGTCCACATCCTTGTCAACACTTGTTATTTTCTTCTTCTTTTTTTGTAGTAACCATTCTAATTGGTGTGAAGCGACATTTCATTGTGGTTTTGATTTGCATTTCCCAAATGATTAGTGGTTTTGAGTATCTTTTTATGTGCTTATTGACCATTTGTATCTTCTTTGGAGAAATGTCTAAGTCTTTTGCTCATTTTTTAATTGTTTTGTTGTTGTTGTTGAGTTGTATAAATTCTTCATATATTCTGGATATTCACCTCTTATGAGATAAAATTTGCAAATGTTTTCCTCCATTCCATACATTGCCTTTTCACTCTGTTGACTGTGTCCTTTGATATACAGAGTTGTTTTTTTTTTGATATAGTCTGTCTGTTTTTACCTTTGTTGCCTGTGGTGTCATATCCAAGAAATCATTGCAATCTAATGTCATGAAGGTTTTCCCCTATGTTTTCTTCTAATAGTTTTATAATTTTAGAACTTGATTCATTTTGAGTTAATTTTTGCATCTGGGGTAAGAGTCTAACTTCATTCTTTTGCATGTGGATATAAGTGTTCCCAACACCATTATTTGAAAAGATTGTCCTTTCCCCATTAAATGGTTTTGGTATCCTTGTCAAAAATAATTTAACCATGTATGTGAGGTTTCATTGCTGGACTCTCTGTTCTCTTCTATACAATATATCTGTCTTTATGCTAGTAGCACACTGTTATGACTACTGTAGCTTTGTATTAAGTTTTGAAATAAGGAAGTGTAAGATCTCTAACTTCATTGTTTTTAAAGATTGTGTTGGCAGCAGCCCTGTGGTGTAGTCGTTAAATTCAGCATGTGCCCCTTTGGCAGCCCAGATTCATGGGTTCATATCCCAGGTGCGGACATACACGACTCATCAGCCATGTTGTGGCAGCAACCCACATATAAAGTGGAGGAAGATTGGCACAGATGTTAGCTCAGGGTTAATCTTCCTCAGGAAAAAAAAAAGATTATGTTGGCTATTTGAGGTCTCTTGAGATTTCATATGAATTTTAGGATGGATTTTTCTGTTTCTGCAAAAAAAAAAGTCTTTGAATTTTGATAGGGATTACATTAAATCTGTAGATCACTTTAGGGAGTGTTGATATCCTAATATTAAGTTTTCCAGTCCATGAACATGGGATGATTTTCCATTTATTGATGTCTTCTTTAATTCTTTTGGCAATATTTTGTCATTTTCATTGTACAAGTCTTTCATTTCTTTGGTTAATTCCTGAGCACTTTATTCATTTTGATGCTATTGTAAATGGAATTGTTTTTCTTAATTTCTTTTTCAGATCGTTCATTGTTAGTGTATAGAAACTCAATGGATTTTGTGTGTTGATTTTTGTATCCTGAAACTTTGCTGAATTTGCTCATTAGTTCTGACAGTTTTGTGTGTGTGTGTGAGCTCTAGGATTTTCTATATATAAGGTCAGGTCATCTGTGAACAGAGATGATTTTACTCTTTCTTTCTAATTTGGATGACTGTTATTTCTCCCCCCCACCCCCAACCGCCCTAATTTCCTTGGCTAGGACTTCCAGTACTGTGTTAAATAGAGGTGGCAGAAGTGGGCATCCTTGTCTTGCTCCTGATCTTAGAGGGAAAGTTTTCAGTCTTTTACTATTGAGTATGATGTTATGTTCATTGGTTTTTAAAATGAGAGAAAGAGCATGGTTGTATACAGATGGGAATAATGCAGTAGAGAGGGAAAACTTGATGATTCAGGAGAAAGAAGAGTCCTGCTGGAGGAATGTCCTTGAGTAAGTAAAAGGGACTGGTACCTAATTCACCCTGGAGGGGTGGGCCTTAGTGTAAGCATAGAAACAGTCAATTTATAGTCCCAGGCTTGAATGCAGAGTATTTGGGCGAAGATGCTGGTGAGTAATTGTAATGGCAGGAACCTGTGGATCCTCTATGAAATTAAAGCTCTAAATACAGATCTTTGTCTGGCAGGCACCTTCTCATTGTTCAGGATTTAATTCCAATGTCACCTCATCAGAAGGAGCCCCTCCTACTTCATCATCCTGATAACAACATCGTATGTTATTTTTTTCACATCATTGATCTCGATTGGAAATCATCTTCTTTCTTTATATCATCTTTGTTTGTTTAGTATTGTGTCGAAGCTCCATGAGAAAAACAATTGTATCAGTCTTGTTCAGTTCTGAATCTCCATTCCCTAAAACAGTGCCTGGCACGTGGCAGGTCCTGCATAAATCTTTGCTAAATAATTGATTCAATGAATGAGAGGAGTGGGCTGAGGGTTTTATTGCTGCCACGAGTTAAGTGAGAAAACACTGATTAGCATTTTACTTCACTAAGGTCGAATGAAAAGATTTGCCTAACTGAGGTTGGAGATGATAAGGTGTGTGTTACAATTCCAGTCACAAGCCATGTGGTATTTTTTGATCTGATAGTGTACAGCAGCCTAGGAACAGGATTCATTCATTCAAAATTGAGGGTGGGTGGAAGTTCTGGTTGAAGATGGTGATGCGGAAAAATCCTGAACTCACCTCTTCCCACAGACACACTAAATCTACAGCTTTATTTAGAAAAATTTCCTCTAAAAAAACCTCTAAAAACTGGCAGAGTAAAATTGGAGGTAGGGGCACAGGGCAGCCAAAGTGAGGCTCAAGGATTAAGCAAGTTGTGCTGAGAAGGGCAAGCCTGAAAAATGTGCCCTGGACAGGGAAGGAAGTGAGATAAGGACTGGGAGAGGGTCTGAAAGAAGCAAGGGCTCCATTTCCACATAACACAATGAGGTCGGATATCCAGTGCAGTGACATGAATCATATACGTCAAGGGTAGGATTGGAGTCATAGGACTTCCTCCTCTGAGTCAAAACAGTCTTCCTGTGGCTTCTTCTTTTGTGCCTATTCTGTTACATGGAACCACACCCATGTTTCTTTTCCTCCAGAAGCCTTATGCCTTGAGTCAAGAGTTTTTCTTCTCTCCCGTGGAGTTTTCTTTTCTCCAACACAAAACCCCCTGCCACTTCTTCTAACGCTCAGAGCTCCTTCATTCTCCAGATCATGGGAGGCTTTTTAGGAGCCACTTAGAATTGCCTTCAGTGGAAGAAATTTGAATACTGACTTAGATCTTTGAGGATATTAAAGAATTCTTACTTTTTTTTTTGAGGAAGATTAGCTCTGAGCTAACATCTGCTGCCAATCCTCCTCTTTTTGCTGACGAAGACTGGCCCTGAGCTAATATCTGTGCCCATCTTCCTCTAGTTTATATGTGGGACGCCTACCACAGCATGGCTTGTAAGAAGTGCCATGTCTGCACCTGGGTTCCAAACCGGCGAGCCCTGGAAGCCAAAGCGGAACGTGCACACTTAACCCCTGTGCCACCGGGTGGCCCCTTACTTTTTTTTAAAGAATGGTATTGTGTATTATAGGTATAATATTGTGGTTATGTTTAAGAAAAAGTGCTTGACAAAGACATCACAAGAAAAGGAAACTACAGTCCAATATCTCTAATGAATGTGGATGCAAGAACACTCAACAAAATACTAGAAATTGACTCCAGCAATGGATAAGGAGATTTGTACACCATGACCAATTGGGATTTATCACAGGAATTCAGAGTTGGTTTAACATCTGAAAATCAATTAATGTAATACAACATATCGTATCAGAATAACATATAAAAGCTACATGATCATCTAAATATTCATAGAAGAAGCACTTGACAAAATCCAACACCTTTCATGGAAAAAAAAACCACTCAATAAATAGGAAGAGGGGCTGGCCCCGTGGCCAAGTGGTTAAGTTCACGAGCTCCGCTGCAGGCGGCCCAGTGTTTCATTGGTTCGAATCCTGGGTGCAGACATGGCACTGCTCACTAAGCCACGCTGAGGCAGCGTCCCACATGCCACAACTGGAAGGACCCACAACGAAGAATATACAAGTATGTACTGGGGGGCTTTGGGGAGAAAAAGGAAAAAAATAAAATCTTAAAAATAAATAAATAAATAAATAGGAAGAGAAGGGAATTTCCTTAACGTGATAAATGATATCTACAAAAAACCATTGGTTGATATCATAAGTAATAGGAAAAGACTGGATGTTTTTGTCCTAAGATGAACAACAAAACAAGAATGTATGTCCTTACCACCTTTATTCAACATTATACTGGAGGTTCTGGCCATGGCAATTAATCAAGAAAAAGAAATAAATGGCATCCAGGTTGGAAAGAAAGAAGTAAAACTATTACAATTAACAGATTTTATGATCATGTGTATTCACTACAGTATATTAGAACTAATCAAGGTCAGTAAAGTTACAAGATACAAGATCAACATACAAAAATAAATTGTATATCTATACACCTGCAATGAACATCCTGAAAATGAAATTTTTTAAAAATTCCATTTACAATAGCATCAAAAAGAACAAAATACTTAGGAGTAAATATAAGAAAAGAAGAACAAACTTACACTCCTAAAACCACATAATATTGTTGAAAAAAATTAAAGAAGATATAAATAAATGGAACAACATCCCATTTTTATGGATCTTAATATTGTTAAGATGTCAGTTCTCCCCCTAATTGGTTACAGATTCAATGAAATTCTTATAACAACTAGCTGTTTTTTTGTATAAATTGAAAAGGTGATTCTAAAGTTCATGTGGAATTTCAACAGATGCTAAATCAACAAAACAATCCTATAAAAGAAGAACAAAGTTGGGAGATTCATTTCCTCATTTCAAAACTTAGTGTGAAGCAACAGTAATCAACATTGTGTACTGACATAAAAACATAGAGATCAGTAGAAGAGAAGTGAGAGTCCAGAAATAAACTTGTGTTTCCATGGTCATGTTTCTATGTTTCCAATTTTGACAATGACATCAAGAACATTCAATGAGGAAAGACTAATCTTTTTAATAAATGGCGTTGGAACACTTGGATATCCAGATACAGACGAATGAAGATTGATCCTTACTCAGGCCATATACAAAAATTAACTTAAAATGGATTAACTATCTAAATGTATGAGCTAAAACTATAAAGCTCTTAGAAGAAAACACAGATATTCATTCTCATGATCTCTGATCTGGCAATGAATTCTTAGATATGACATCAAAAGTAAGAGCAACAACAACAAAATGATAAACTGGATTTTATGAAAATTAAAAACTTTTGTCCATCAAAATACATTGCCAAAAAGATGAAAAGACAGCCTGCAAAATGGGAGAAAATATTTCCAAATTATGTATGTGATAATGGTCTAGTATCCAGGATATATAAAGGGCTCATACAACTCAGCAACAAAAAGACAAACAACCCAAGCAAAAAGTGGGGAAAGACTTGAATAGCCATTTCTCCAAAGAAGATATACAAATACCTGACAAGCACATGAAAATATATTCAACATCATTATTCATTAGCGAAATGCAAAATAAGGAATTAGAAAAATAAGCTGTGAAACCAAAAGTGGATCTTTGAAAAGATCAACAAAATTAACAAACCTTTAGCTAGACTAAGAATAAAGAGAAAATGCAAATACCTAAAATCAGATGTGAAAGTGGGCCATTAGTACTGACCTTACAGAAATTTAAAAGATCAAAATATTTACTATGAACACTGCATGCCAACAAATTAGATAATCTAGATGAAATGGACAAATTCCTAGAAATGAACAAACTGACTCAAGAAGAAATAGAAAATCTCAACATATCTATAACAGGTAAAGGATTGAATCAGTAACCAAAAATCTCACAACAAAGAAAAGTTCAGAACCAGATGGCTTCACTAGTGAATTCCATGAAACATTACAAAGAATTAACACCAATCCTACTCAAACTCTTTAAAAAAAAATAGAAGTGAAGGAAACACTTTCTAACACATTTTATGAGGCCAGCATTAACTTGACACCAAAGATAGACAAAGATACTACAAGTAAAGAAAACTACAGACCAATCTCCCTTATGAATATAAATATAACAGCTCCCAGCTAATAAACAGAATCCAAAAAAACATGTTAAAAGGATTATACACTAGGGCCAAGTGGTATTTATCCCAGAAATGCAAGTGCAATTCAACGTAAGATAATCAATCAATGAATACACCAACTAATGGAACAAAGGGGAAAAAACAGATGATCATCTCAACAGATGCGCTTGACAAAATTCAACACCCTTTCATGATTTAAAAAAAACACTCAGCAAACTCAGAATGGAGAGAAACTCCTTTAATATGATAAAGGGCATTAATGAAAAAACCCACAGCTAACAGAATATTCAATGATGAAAGACTGAATGCTTTTCCTCTAATATCAGGAACAAATCAAGGATGTCCACTTTCATCACTGCTATTCCCCATTGTACTGGAAGTCTGAGCCAGAACAATTAGGCAAGAAAAAGAAATAAAACACATTCAAATTAGAAAAAAAGAAGTAACATTATATTTGCAGATGACATGATTCTATATGTAGAATATCCTACAGAATCCACAACAAAACTACTAGAGCTAATAAACAAATTCAGCAAAGTTTCAGGGTACAAGATTGACACACAAAAATTAGTTATTTCTATACACCAGCAATGAACAACCTGAAAAGGAAATTAAGAAACCAATTCCAGGGGCCAGCCCCCTGGCGCAGTGGTTAAGTTCAACGCACTTTGCTTCAGCAGCCTGGGTTCACAGGTTTTGATCCCAGGCCTGGACCTACACCACACATCAGCCATTCTGTGATGGCAACCCACATATAAAGTGGAGGAAGTTTGGCACAAATGTTAGCTTAGGGCTAGTCTTCCTCAACAAATAAAAAAAAGAAAGAAAGAAAGAAAAGAAAAGAACTCCATTTACAATGGCATCCAAAAGAATAGAATACCTTGGAAAAAAATTACCATGGAGGTAAAAGGCTTGTATAATGAAAACTACAAAACATTGCTGAAAGAAATTTAAAAAGACCCAAATGAATGGAAAGACATCCGATGTTCATTTATTGGAAGACTTAATATTGTTAAGATGGCAATACTCCCTAGAGTGATCTACAAATTCAGTGCAATCCCTATCAAAATTTCAATAGCCTTTTGTTTTTGCAAAAATGGAAACACTGCTCCTCAGGTTCATATGGAATTTGCAAGGGACCCTGAATAGCCAAACCAATATTGAAAAAGAAAAACAAAGTTGGAGGACTCACTTCCCAATTTCAAAATGTATTACAAAGCTACAATAATTAACACAGTGTGGTACAGGCATAAGGACAAACACACAGACCAATCGAATAGAATTAGAGTCCACAAATAATAACCGGGACATCTGTGGCCAGCTTTTTTTTTGACAAGGATGCCAAGACCATTTAATGGAAAAAGAACAGTCGCTTCAACAAATGGTGCTGGGACAACTGATAACCACAAGCAAAAGAATGACTTTGGACCCATACCTCACACCATATACAGAAGTTAACTCAAAATGGATCAATGGCCTAAATATCAGAACTAAAACTATAAAACTATTAAAAGAAAACATAGGGGTATTGCTAGCTTGATGTCTAGTTAATTGAAACTGTCCCTATAACTCAAAGACATAAAATAGTCTTAAACATGAAACACCCATAATATCTGGGTGATGTCAGAGAAACCCTCTAATGGGTAAGGCAGTGGTCAGAAGAGTTCCGTAATAAAATGGAAATTGTTTTTGCAGGAATATGCTACTGGGGGAATGCAAAAAGATACCATATTCCTTAGCAGGTATACTTTTTCCCCTAGGACTGACTTCGGAACCACCTGAGGAGCTGCCAGATTCTATCACCACCTGGACAGTCTCCTACAAGCAGCTCTCTATCGAATAGCAAAGAGCTTCTTGGTTTTATTGGCAGCCCCAAGGAGAACATGTAGTATCTTGTTGTAAGCCTGCCAGTCTGGTTGAAGAAGTTTAAAAAAATCAGTTCGGTAGACTGAACTGTATGCTGTTTGCTTCTATGTTTGGGTTTTTACTGACTCATGGAAAATAGTGGCAGGAGTCAGTAAAAAATAGCAAATGGACAACAGCCTGCCCATATGGTCAGGCAGAAGGGTAATGGAAAACTGGCCTACTAAAGGGATGCCCATATGGAGCAAGACCCTATGGAAATCATTACAAGAATTTGAAGGATGCATTAAAGTAGGACATATCCATGCCCAACAGAAGAATAGCCTTCCAGGATTGGAAGGTGATTGGAACCAGTGAGTGGATTTCCTGGTCTGCTCACTTGAGGTGGTCACCCAGGTCCATGAAATGAGTGGACGTGAGGGTTCTGTGGCAATGCAGATATGGGCTGAATCTGGACATATTCCTCTCGCGCCCTCCAAGGGTGGGTGTAAATGCCAACAAGAACAAACAAGAACTGTTCTGTCTGCCAACAAAAGATGGAGACTGCAGGTGGCTCTGGGACAGATTCTCCAGGGAGAAGGCCCTGCACATAGCTGGCAAATGGATTACATTGAGCTAATGCAGTAGCCCTGGGGGCTATAAATGGGACCTGACAGGAACTGGGCTTTTCATACCTGGTGGTAGTTGCAAATATTCAAGATACTATTAAATGATTGGAACAAAAGATACTATACCAATCTGGGCCACCAAGTTACCTTTATTCAGACCAAGAACCACACTTTACAGCCTGTAATGTCTAACAGTAGGCCAAGAAATGCTACATCAAATGGTCATATCATGTTGCATATCATTCTCAGAGTAAAAGTTTAATAGAGAATTGGAATGAGCAATTGAAACCTTTGTTATCCAAAACAGGGGGAGATAAAGTCATGAAGGGCTTGCCTACACGCTTTCATGAGAGTACGCTCACATTCAACAGGAGGGGGCCAAGGGAGAGTCCCCACTGGGTAGATTTACCTACTTCTTTGGGGGGATCGAGGGAATAGGGAGTGAGGGAGCATGCTGGTATGACTGTAATATTCTTCCCCATATCACCACAACTTTCTTTTTCCGCACCTGATGCAGAGGTCCCAGGACCAAAGATGTACCTGCAGGTGCCAGAAGCAAGGATGATCCCTAAGCAAGAAACTGTAACTATGCCTTTAAACCTGTATGTCAGAATTCCTACGGGCATGATAGGGTAGACTGTGCCTTCAAACCATCTGGCAAAATTTGAATTGACAGTGAATGCTGCTTTGTTGCCTAGTAGTCTAGATAGCCCACTAGTTCTGTATCCATGTAATGCTACTCTATATGAATGGGAGTGGATTGAGGGGGAGGCACTTGTTAGACTAGCATTGTTGCCAGCAACCTGAACTAGCACAGTGACCAAACGTAACATCCCTTCCAAAAGCCGAAAAGTTTGGACGTAAATGGAGAGAAGGAGGAATAGTAGCTGAGGGCAAATGAATGAATAATTTATTCATTCCTTTGGGTTATGCAATGACGGAAATCCAATATCACGCTAACACTCTGAACGAGGCTCAGAGCAAAAGATGATACTGTCTCTTAGCTCAGTTATACCAGATGTCTGAGGGTGAAGCCATACATTGTTAAGACCACTTGCTTTTGGAACCTGACAAGATTGAATGCAAGACTGAAAACCTGGTGGCCTTGCTGTGAGAGTCATTTTGATTGTAAAATATGATGATGGACTGGAGTAATTACTCTTATTTTTTACGTTACATCTTCACAATGAGATGTAATATAATACTGGCATTGTTGGTAAGATTATAATACCAATGTTGATCGTCAAATGTATAGAGAAATTGAGTTACAAGCCTCCTATGCCTACCCTACGCTGATTTCTCCAAGTGTTAGGCATATTCATGTTGTTACTATTGCTCTATGTGTTACATAAATGCTACACCAAATGTAGATGATCAGACAGGTGTGATCCTTTTACTATGATGGATCCTTGGTGAAAAACCAGGGAGTGTGATATAATAAAGAATATACCTGGGGGTAGGCTCCATGGCCGAATGGTTAAAGTTCTGTTCTCCGCTTTGGCAGCCCAGGTTCACTGGTTCTGTTACCAAGCATGGACCTACTCCACTCATCAGCCATGCTGTGGAGGCATCCCATGTGCAAAGTAAAGGAAGACTGGCACAGATGTTAGCCCAGGGCTAATCCTCCTCAAGCAAAAGAAGAGGAGGGTTAGCAATGGATGTTAACTCAGAGCGAATCTTCCTCACACACACACACAAAAGAATATATCTGGTCTTTGTCTCCAGTTACTAGTACAGAGCTTCAAAAACCTTTGGAATTTTATGAGTGATAGGAATCTGTTATGCTAATGAGGTGACTTCTGTTGGGGCTTCTAGATAGCTTCAGGTTGGAGGAGGCTGCTTACCAGAAAAACGAACTATGTGATTAGAGGGCTAGAGTTCAGTTCAATCACACAGCCTATGATTTAATCAATCATGCCTAAATAATAAAATCTCAATAAAAACTCTGGACAATGAGGCTCAGGGAGCTTCCTGGTTGGTGAATACATTGATGTACCAGGAGGGTGTCACACCCCAACTCCACATGGACAGGAACTCCTGTGCTCAGGACCCTTCTAGACCATTCTCTGTGTACTTCTTCATCAGATTGTTCATTTGCACCCTTTATAATAAAAAGTAAGTCATAAGTAGAACACTTTCCTGAGTTCTGTGAGTCCTTCTAGTGAGTTACGGAACCTGCAGGAGTAGTGGGAACACTAGAAAGTGCACAGTGCTGGTAAGAGTAAGGAAGGACTGGGGACCCCTAAGCTTGAGACTAGTGTCTGAAGTAAGGGCAGTCTTGTGGAGACTGTGCTCTTAGCTATAAAGTTTGGCCAAACTCTGGGTAGTTGGTAGGGGAGGCATTTCATCATACATGGAATGTTGTTCAGCCAAAGAAAGGAAAGAAGTACTGATACATGCTACGTATGAACCTTGAAAACATTATGCTAGGGACTGGCCCCATGGCTGAGTGGTTAAGTTCCTGTGCTTTGCCTCAGTGGCTCAGGGCTTCTCTGGTTCGGATCTTGGGCATTGACCTAGCACTGCTCATCAAGCCGTGCTCAGGCGGCGTCCCACATAGCAGAACCAGAAGGACGTACAACTAGAATATACAACTATGTACTGGGGGGCTTTGGGGAAAGGAGGAGGAGGAGAAGGAGAAGGAGAAGGAAGATTGGCAAGAGATGTTAGCTCAGGTGCCAATCTTTAAGGAAAAAAAAAAGAAAAAAAAACCATTATGCTAAGTCGAAGAAGCTAGTCACAAAAAGAACACATATCGTGTGATTCCATTTATATGAGGCGTCCAGAATAGGCGAATCAATAGAGACAGAAATGAGGTTCATGGTTGCTCAGGGGTCGAGGTAGGATAGGATTAGGGAGGTAGTAGTAAAGGAAGACAAGTTCCTTTGTAAAGAGATGGAAATGTTCTAAAACTAACTGTGGTAATAGTTACACATATCTGCACACATACTAAAAACCATTGAAATATACACTTTTAATGGGTGAATTGTATGGTATATGAACCATATCTCAATACAGCTGTCATTTTTTTTAAAGGGTGGCTATTTATTATAAATATGTACTGAAGTAGCTATGGTTGAAATATAAGGTATCTGGGATTTGCCTCAAAAGACTCCACTGGGGGTGAGGGAGGATCAGAAAAAATTAGACTGGCCATAAGCTGATAATCGCTGAAGCTGGGTGCTTGGGGGTTCATTATACTATTCTCCCCACAGTTACATATGTTTGGCATTCTTTATAAGAGGAAAAAAGAATCCATGCAATGTTCTGACTCACTCATTAAAGACAGGACTGTTACCTCCTTTGACAAGTTATTTAGAGGTTCCACCCAGAGCCCTCAGATCAGGGAGATGAATTATTGAGGGGAATCTGAGAGGCATGGAAGCCATGGAGTGTGGAGAGGCGGTGAGCTCAGGGGCTAGTTTGGGCCAGAGCAGGTCAGCCCCCTCAGCCCTCACTGACAACCCCCAGGCCATGCTGACCGTGGTGGTGGAAGTGGAGCAAGGCAGAAGATCGGGTAAGAAGCCCCCTACATTCATTCTCAGAGGTAACGTAGCCTGGGAGAGCCTCTTGGGAGAGGGGGAGGGCAAGGCCATCTCAGGTTAGGAACCTGAGGCAAAGGTTGAGGGCAGGACTCAGGAGTCCTGGGAGCTCAGTTTCCCCTATGAGAGTTGATATGAAGTCCAACTTCCTCAGGCCCTGAGGAGAATTGTCACCCCACACTCCTCCTGGAGGGGCCCAAGAGCATCTGCCTGCTTCAGCCCGGGACTCTAGAGACTCAGGTAGAGATGGGATTGGGTGTGGGTGAAGGCAGGGGAAGACGGGACTGACACTGCTGACCCCAGCCCTGCCCACAGGAACAATGTGTCACCTTTGACAGAGTCCTGGGTTCTGATGCTGCTCAGGTAGGGGGTCTGATAGGGCAATGGGAGGAGGATGGGAGCCCTCAGGCCCCTGGATCCTGGGGATGCTGAGAGGCTCCCAAGCCCTTTGCTCAGGGCAGGCTGGGTCAGGGCAACTGAGACAGGGCACATGCCTGTGTATCCCTGCAGGAGGCAGAGCAGGAGCTGCTAGCACGAGTCCAGTCCACGCTGGGCTTGGTGGGCCAAGGGTACAGTGTGGCCCTGCTGCTTCGGGGTCGGGACACAGAGGCACCCCGGCTCGTGCCTCAGGTGAGTCCCAGAGAAGCCACCAGGCACAGGTCTCATGAGGCTCAGGTGTTGCCTCCTCCAGGAGACCTTTGAGAACCTTCCCCTCCCCACTCTAGCTGGACTAGGTGCCCCTTGTCAGGGTTTCTATAGCACCCTGTGGTCCATACAGGATGTTTTTCCAGGGTCAATCTATACAACTATTGAGAAGTCAGGGAAGGTGGGAGGCTGGGGCCCATGGATGAGGGTCAGGGAGGGGTGGCATGCAAAGATCAGATATCCAGGGAGGTCTAATTTTCAATACTAATAATGATAAACTTGAATGTTTTGTTTGGGGGGCTTCATCAAAATGCCCCCAAATCAAAAGAGCTGCCTCAGAATCTTGTCGTGGGCCACTGCCCTGGCAAACGGCAGGTCCCACTGAAAATGTCTGCTCACTTGTCTAGCTCACTGTGAACCATGAGGGCTGGGACTATTTTTGTCCTGCACACTGTGTCTGTAGCACCTAGCACAGGGTCACAGACTTTACCCTCAGGAAATGCTGAAGGACAGACAAATCCTTTCTCAATTCCCACTGAACCCCTTTCTCCACTTTAGCTGCTGCAGATGCTGTTTGAGGAAGCTCTGCCTCCCAGGGGCTCTGGTCCTGTGCTTAGTACTCTTAGCCTGGTGCAGGTGAGACCCTGGGGGGAGACCCGGGGAGCCAAGGCCATAGGGATGTTGTAGAAAGAGCCAGAGGCTTGCAGGCAGCCAGGAGAGCTTGAGCTCCACCCTGCTCCTCACCAGCATGGGCTTGCCTCTCTGGGTTTTCCTTCTTCCTGCCTGCAATGGCTGAATTTTGCGCCCTATTTGGCCCACAGGGTGCCAGCGGGAGGATCATGTGAGGTAAAGGCTGGGTAAAAGCTCGATTTGTGATAGGTGTTGTGCTTGTGTGATCCCAGCTCAGCCCCAGCGGGAAGACTCTGGACCTGCTCTCTCCAGGGACAGAGAACCTGTCAGTGCTGGATGTGGCCCCTCTGGGTTTGTGAGTGTTCAGGGCCCAACAGGGTCTGAGGGTACTTGTCTTAAGGCAGGCCTGACATCCCCAAACCAAGCCCTTGGAGGTTTCTAGCCACTGCCACCCCAGGGGAGGGAAGCTCTGAGCTTGGGGTCATGCTTACAGGGCTTGGGTTTGCTCCCAGAATTCCCTTTCATGCTCTTCCCTTCATCCCAAATCCCCATCCCTCTCACTCTTCTCACCCCATCCACTTACACCTCTTCAACTCGGTCATTATCATCCCTGGTGATCTAAGCATCTCACTGAGCAGAAATTCAGTTTCTCTATCTGTAAAATGGGAGCAATCCCAACTACCCTGTTTTCCTCACTGGGCAGATGACAGGAGGGAAAAATAAGATCATGAAGATGAGAGGCTTTTAGGGGATATACTAAACTTGAAGGCTTGGGGATGATTCTTACAGGGCTCTTGGGGCCCCCATGGGCTTTCCATGCAGAGGTTCTGGGGGGCTGGATAGAACCCTGATGCTTAGGAACCAAGCTCAGCCTTCCCCTCCTCCAGGGTGGTGGAAGATGCCACTGAAGTGGAGGTGTCTGACTCAAGAGCTGCCTCAGAGCTGTACTTGCAGGCCTCAGGGGGTGAAGGCAGGTGAGGACAGGAGGATATCTGTCACCTTCCCACCCCCTAGGCATTTGTCCTGATCTTACCCTCTCCTCCACAGGGCCTGCTCTCTGCTCACCGTCACCATGTCCTGCCCAGGGCCTGACCCTTCTGAGGGGCCTGGGACCCAGGGCATGTGGCGAGGGGCCTTGCGGATCCTGCAGCTCCCAGAAGCCCAGTAAGTTCTGATGGAGCCTTTTGACTGCTTTGGGGAACAGGGTGGGGAGTGGCTGAAATATGGATACAGAGGCCCAGGGCAGCATCAAAGTCTCCCCCTTTCCTCACTTCTGACACACTGAGGACTCCCTTTAGCATTTCTTGTAACGCAAGTCTACTTGCAAAGAACTATGTCAGTTTTAGTTTTTCTGGGATTATCATAATTACTCCTACATTTTTGAAGGATAGTTTTGCCAAATATAGAATTCATAGTTGACAGGTTTTTTTCTTTCAGCATTTAAATATTCCATCTCACTGCCTTCTGGCCTCCATAGTTTCTGATGAGAAGTTGATTTTTAATCTTATTGAGGATCCCTTGTACATAACAAGTTGCTTCTATCTTGCTGTTTTCAAGATTCTGTCTTGGACTGTGGCTTTTGACAGTTTGATTATAATGTATCTTGGTGTGGATCTCTTTGAGTTTATCTTCCTTGGAATTTGTTGAGCTTCTTGGTTGTGTCGATTCATGTATTTCATAAAATTTGGGGAATTTTTTAGTATTATTTCTTCAAATATTCTGTCTGCCCATTTCTCTCTTTCTTCTCCCTCTGGGACTCCTATTATGCATATGCTTGTGTGCTTGATCGTGTCCCACAGATTTATTAGGCTCATTTTCCTTCATTGATTTTTCTTTCTGCTCCTCAGACTGGATAATTTGATTTGACCTGTCTTCAAGTTCATTGAGATTCTTTCCTGTGCCTGCTCAAATTTGGCCTCTACTGAATTTTTAACTTCAGTTATTGTACTTTTAGCTCCAGAATTTCTACTTGGTTCCTTTTTATAATTTCTCTTGCTTCTATTGATATTCTCTATTCATTCAGACATCACTTTCTTGATTTTCTTTAGCTTTCTTAGCATACTTAAGATAGCTGAATTAAAGTCTTTGTCTAATGAATCCAATGTCTGTGCTTTCTCAGGGACAACTCCTGTTAATTTCTTTTTTTTTTTTTTTTCCTGTGCATGAGCCATACTTTCTTGTTTATTTGCATGCCTCATATTTTTTTTGTTGGAAACTGGTCAATCTGAGTATTTTTTGTAAAGACTATATTCTTTACTGTGTTGGTCTCTTAAGTTTCCATTCCTTTTCCTTAGTGCTCTGACATTTTGGAAATGATAATATGATAACTCTGAAAACTAGATTCTCCCTCCTCTGCAGGGTTTGCATTGTTGCCTTTTGTGGGCTGTAGCCATCTGTTTGCTTAGTTACTTTTCCAAACAATTTTTGCAAAGACTGTATTCTTTGTGGTCACTGAAGTCTTCATTCTGTTATCTCAGGGGTTAGTCAGTGACCTGACTTATAACTCCTTAAACTCCTGGGGCCAAAAATTTTTTTTAAAAAAGGAAGAAAAGGAAAGAAGAAGAAGAAGAGGGGGGAGGCAGGGAGGGGGGAGGCAGGGAGGGAGGAGGAAGAGGAGAAAGGAAATTTTTAAAAAGGAAAGAAAAGGGGTCGGCCCCATGGCCGAGTGGTTAATTTGCGCACTCTGCTTTGGCAGCCCAGGATTTCACTGGTTGGGATCCTGGGCATGGACACAGCACCGCTCATCAGACCATGCTGAGGTGGCATCCCACATAGCACAACCAGAAGGACCTACAACCAGAATATACAACTATGCACTGGGGGGCTTTGGGGAGAAGAAGAAAGAAAGAAAGAAAGAAAAAAAGAAGATTGGCAACAGATGTTAGCTCAGGTGCCAATCTTTAACAAAAAAAAGAAAGAAAAGAAAAAAGAAAAAATTCTCCAGATTTCTATCGGCTCTGTGTTGGGTCACTCCTTTTATGCTTAGCCAGACCATTTACAGCTCTGCCTGAGCCTCACGTTCTGAGCCTAAAAATCAGCCAGAGGTGAAAACGTACAGTTTTCTCATATCTTGTCTTAGCATACATCCTGCCCCAGGCATGTGCATGGCTTTCTAGGTTCCCCAGTACATGTGGGAACTTTTTGAACTTTTGAAGTCCTTATTCCCTGAAAATCTCACTCCCCAATTTTTCCCTTCAGTATTTCCATGTGCATAGACATGTGTTTGCCCCAACTGTTATCTTTGCTTGTTCTTTCATCTTTCAATGTTTGGGGAACCATCCTCTGGCATACCTTCTCTGTCCTGAGAGAGTTCCAAGATAAGTGAAACAAAGGAAACTCCCTTTTGTCAGTCCTTTGGGGGAAACCTCAGACAGTCAAAACAGACAGACGCAATTCCATGGCAACGAGATCTGCTCTGCTCCCTTTATAACTGGGTACCCCTGCCAGAAATGTGGGCTGTTGTCTTCAAGACCACCTCTGTGCGGGGGAGGAGGTTGGGATGAGGGTAAGTTAAAACCCTCAAAGATCTCTTACCATATTTAAGTTGCCTTTCTCGTGATTTAGCTTTCACTTGGTTGCTGTAAACCTTTGACTGTCTCCCAGAGTTCCAGTAAGGTTGATTCTGGACATTTTTGCCAGATGTTTCTGCAGAAGGATGAACCCCCAGAGTTTCCTACTTTGCCATTTTTTGTTATGTCACCTTGTTTTGCCATTTTTAAACTGGCTTATTATTATTATTATTGAGGTGTAAGAGCTCTTTATATACTCTAGATACAAGACACTTATCAGATATACAATTAAAACTTTTTACTATAAGAATGTATTATTTGTTTAATTTTTAAAGTAAAACAAAGATCTTTACAAGGTTGCAAATCTGGTGGTGCATAAAAGTTATTGGAAATAGTCAACCTTTCCATCAGAGTGTGATTTGGACCAGTTTCTTTCCCCATCCACCAGTGGACATCTCCCTTCTTCCTCTCTCCCTCTGGCAGAGACTGCCCCCTGCTGCAAGTGTTGGCTGGGAAGGTTGTTGGAGAGGAGGTGGAGGGCTCCCTGCCCTGGATTGTCTCATGGCTCCTGGAAGGAAACAACTACAGTGGCCTTCTTCTTCGCCTGGACCCTCAAGGTGGCCTGGGGGAGAGTGTGGGGTTCTTTGGGAAGCTCTGGGATCTGGCCTTAGGCCTGCTCAACCCTGTTACTCAACCAGCTGCAGCCTTAACCCCAGTCCAGGGAGAGCCTGACGCTCTGGGAAGGCCAGGATTCAGAAAGGTCCCAGGGTGGCTAGGCTGCCAAAGTCTGGAGCGCCAGGGCCAATAGTCAAAGCAACTCCTTATCTTTCAGAGACCTATAACAGTTTACCAAACATTTTTACTCTGACTAATACCTTTGATTCTTACCACAACCCCATGAGGCAGATATAATTTATAGATGAGGAAAGGGAGGATCAGAGAAGGGAAGGTACTTGCTTGTTTTCACACACCCATTAAAAATTAGGGCTCTGTGAAATGATATGATGTCAGGCATTTGGGGAGGTCACATGGAGGATATAGATCAAACAGGAATGGCCATGAGTTGATAACTGTTGAAGCTGGGTGATAAGCAGATGAATTTCCTATGCTTTGTACGTGTTTGAAAATTTCCACAATAAAACAGTTAAAAAAAGGTCTGGCCCTCTGACTATTCCCAAAATCAACAAACATACATTCATTTGGCCAGCACATTCCCAGACCTCCTCCTGTGCCAGGCCCTGTGGAATGAGGAAGATAAGTTGGGGCAGTTCACACCCTCAAGGAAAGCAGTGAGGGACAGACATGTGTTTATCCACAGGCCAGTTTGGTTTCATGATTAAGGGCACAGACTTTACTGTCAGACAGAACTGGGCTTGAATTTCAGCTCTGCCACTCACCAGGAAGTTGCTTGACCTCTCTGAGCTTCAGTTGCCTCATCTGGGAAAAGGTGGGAGGAGGTAGGATAAATCAGTTGCTGCCTCCCTGGAGTATTGTGTGTATAAAAAGAAGCAATCCATGAGAAGCATTAGTGCAGTACCATCAAGCACATGTAAACGTCTGATAGGTGTTAGCTATTTTTATGAATAGTACCATAAGTAAAAATTAAAAGTATTACAGGCAGTAATTGGAGTCTTTGGGGTCCAGAGGAAGGGGTGATTCACTCTGAGTCTCCCCTTACTAGGCAGCTCGCTAAACTTGCTCCATGCTGCTCTGTTGGGGGCCGCAGGAAGGAGGATGCAGGTGAAAGAGGTGAGGCCCACCCTGTGGGATGCAGTAGAAGAGGCCCAGGCCCGCCGGGCTGGCCTGAAGAGCCTGCGTTCAGGCCTCCTTGAGGACACCCTGACAGATGGTGGGCTTAGCCAGTTGGGCAGGGCACTGCGGGAGCTGCAGGTAAGCAAGGTGAGGCCTGGAGGTGCCTGGGCCAGCAATGGCCAAAGCACACCCTGATCTCTCTCTCCATAGGTGGTAAAAGCCTGGAGCCGGCCCCCAGGAAGCCGGATGCTCAAAGGTGTCAAAGCTGAGGCCATGGGGCTCCCAGAACCAATGGTATGTCTTCTCATCCAACCTCTTGGGAGCCCCAGTGATGTCTGCCTTCCTCTCCTCTCTTTACAGAGCACTATGAGGGTGCCCTTCTTTCATTCATGATCCCCAAACATTTACTCACTATGTGCCAGGCACAGTGTCATGTAGGCCCTGGGAAATCCCTGTCCTCATGGAGTTTACAATCTGCTGGAGAGAAACAGTTACAACACGATGCTCAGTGCTCTGAAGGGCTTATCAACACATGGGTCTATGGGGCATCTAAGTTTGTCTTGGCAAGAGAGAGAAGGAAGACTTCGTAGAAGCAGTAGATTCCTGAAGGAGGTGGCCCGCAAAGATGAATAAGAACATTCCAGGCAGAGAAAATAACAGGCAAAGTCTCAGAGGTAAGCGAGTGTTTGATCCCTTTGGGAGACAGCAAGCAACTCAATTTGCTGGAGAATGGAGTTGGAGGAAAAGAGTTAGGAGAGAACGACTGGAGAGAAAAGTAGGATCCAGGTTATACAGGGCTTTGTAAATCTACTGAGATGTTTAGACTTTATCTTGAAAGTCAAGGGGAAAACACAGAAGTATTTTAAGCAGGAAGATAACATTGGTCTCATTTTTCAGGTGAGCAAACTGAGGCTCAGAGAAGGGAAATGAGTATCCCAGGGTCACTGGGTCACTGCACGGCCTCTGTCGTGCAGAACTGGGCGTTGTCTTCCATGATTTGCCACAGGGTGGCTGGAACGCTGCCCCTGTCCAGCCTTTCCTGGTCCTTCCTGTTTCATAATTACTTACCATTTGTCTTTATAGCTCTGGGCCTTGGAATTAGGCATGTAAGCTCCCATTTACTGAGCAGTGCCTGCCACTGCTCAGTGCTTTGGTGCTTTATCCTATTTCATGCTTTCTACAACTTTTATCAGCTCCATTTTATGGATGAAGAAGTGGAAACTCAAAAGACCGGTCACCTGCTTGAGGTCATAGAGCTAAGAAAAGGAGGGGCTTGGACCCTGATCTGTCTGATTTCCAAGCCCTGAGCTTAACCCACACTATCCTGGGAGGAAGGGTGTGGAATTCCCACTCCGAATATCTTCTCCGCAGGTGATAAATTCAGCAGGCCTCAGCTCAGGCCTCCAGGGGGAGCCCCAAGGTGAGTTTCAGGCTTGGGGTGGAGCTGGGAGTCTTCTCTACCTTTGCTGTGCTTAATTGCATTTTCCTCCAGTGGCAGGAAGAATAGCATCTCTAGGACCTGGGCTCCACCTAAAGCATCCTCTCAGGGACTCTGAGGAACAGGTACCCCATGTACCTCATGTACCCAAGAGCAATGGGAAGCTGTTGGGGGAGTGAAGAGTTGCAGAGCCCAGCTAATATGTCTCCTGCTTACCTTGCTCCAACTTCAGGGAGAAATGTGCTTCTGGCAAATAAAAGACCTGAAGGGCTCCCGGATCCCTGAGGGAGGGGCATGGGAAGGTGCTGCTTTTCTTCTGGGTTGAATTAGCAGTACAGGATCCTTACGGCCTCCATGGCATCTATTGGCAACATCAGTACTTCTCATCTTCTGCATGGCCTCTGAGTTTCTGTCCAGGCTACAGGCTCTTCCAGGCCAGTTAGGTCCTGGATATAGTTCTGGGAGCAGCCTTGGTAATGGGGTTCTGTTGAAAAAGTTGGGCCCTGTGTCTCAATGCTGTGTGCACACATGGGCTTCTGGCTGAGCCTAGACTGATGCCACCTAGGCCCAGCAGGCCCCAGATGTGGCCCTTCAGTTCTTCCTGGCCCAGGCACAGAGACAGAGACTGCAAGAACAGCACCAAATTTGGATCCAAGAGGAACTGAAGCATTTGGAACAGGAAGAGGAGAAAGTGGCAGGTGACCAGGTCAAAGACCTGGTGGCTGAAGAAGAGGTGAGGAGGGTCAAGTAGAGGACTCGAGCTCCTTCTGATCAGGCTGGGCACTGTGCTGGGGGCTGGGATCCAGCATTAGTCACAACAGACGGGGCCATGCCCTCTCTCATGGCTTCCCAGCTTTAGGGGGATAGATGTGGCAATCCTCAGTGCTAAGTGCTGTGATGAGAGAGCTAAGGACTTGTGGGAACAAAGAGGTGTACCTGACCCAGGCTGGAATGGATCAGGGAAGATGGCATCTAAGCTGAGACCTAAAGGAAAAACAAATCAGCCAGAGGGGTTCACTAGACCCTGAGTTCCACAAGGGCAGTTTGTGCTCCTCATAGACGCACTCAGTAAATATAACTTGTTTGAACAAATTAAGAAACAAAACTCGTGTGCATGAGGGTGTGGGTGGAGGAGAGGGGTGGTGAAAGACCCATGTTCTGAGAGAGGATAGTATTGCATGATCAAAGGTCCAGAGGGAAGCAATGGCAAAATGGGTTCTGGGTATTGCAAATTGTCCATCTGGCTGGAGCCTGGTAGGTGCATGGTCAGAGGCAAGGTTAAAGAGACCAGTGTGTGCCATGTCTCTGGATCTGAACTTTACCCCAAGGATGATGGTGAACCGTTGAAAGGCATGTGTCATCTCAGCTCTGTCCCTCACTAGGCATGTGAATTTGGGCAAGTTAAGTCTCTTTTCTGATCCACTGTTTCCAAATCTGTAAAATGGCAACTACCCCATATGATTATCATCGGATAAAATGAGATACTACCCATGAAGTATTTAGAACCAAGCTGGCACTCAGGTGGCACCCAACAAAGAGTATTATCATTGAAGGCCTCCAAGGAGAGGCAGAGATGGCACCGGAAGCAGACAGTGTTGAGACTCCAGCTGGAAGCCCTTCGGGCAGAGCGAGACGCTGCAGAGCAGGACCTGGTAGCCCTCTATGACCTGCATGTGCAGGCCGCCCGAGCCCAGACATGCCATGTGCTGCAGGTCAGTGGGGACAGAGGGCAAGCCTTGAGCTGGTTCCATGGCTGGCTGACTGACCAGCATTTCTGAATCTGGGCACAGGTATTCCAAGCCTGGCGACGGCTGTGCAAAGAGCAAACCATGACCACAGAACATCATCACTGCAGCCTGCTGGCTGGAGTCCTGCAAGACACCATCGACCTGGCCACAGAGAACCAGGAGCTCCGAGCCCAGAACCAGCAGCTTCGGCAGGGTGCAAAATGGGCTGGGGTCATGCTGGATCCTTGCCCTGGGAAGAAATCTGATCAGGAATCCTTCAGGAGCAGTTTCCCCTCTCCTCATTCTTAACGTTCCTAAAATGGAGAGGAAGTTGGGACCCAATAACCAAGCTAACTCCATTATGGATAATCAATACCACCACTAACCAGGTCTCCTTGTATCAGTCCCTGCTAAGCGCCTAATATCCATTATTTCCTTTAGCCTTTTTTACTCTATATAACTGTAGGTACTGTTAGACTCCCTTTTCAGAGATAAGGCAACTCAAGCTAGGAGAGGTTAAGTAACTACCCAAAACAGTCTGCTAACGAGTGACAGAGCCAGAATTCAATTGGCTCTAATTGGCTACAGTTCTACACTGCAGACAGTAGTGGTTCACAAGCTGCAGCGTGCATCAGAATCAACTAAGGAGCTTATTTTAAAAACAAAAGAAAAAAGAGAAAAAGAGATTCCTAAACCCCACTCCCTAAGATTCTGCCTCAACAGGTCTAGGACTTTTTTTTTGTTTGTTTTACAGGCTTACCAGGTATTCAACCAAGGGAGCAGGGCCTGACATTCCTTTGGCCATAAGAGCAGATGACAGGCAGGAATATCAGTGAGGGATCCAGAGGAAATTAGAATCAAAATCACACTGAGTCCTTAAGAGTTCTCTAGCCTAGAGTCCACAGTTTGTCCTGCTGGGCCCAGCACCTTCTATTCTCAAGACTCCCTCCAAATTCCCCAAGGCCCAAGTTTTGTGCTTCAGGAAAATTTCAAAAGCTCTGTGACATGGGGCCGGCCCCGTGGCCTAGTGGTTAAGTTTGTACACTCTGTTGCAGGCGGCCCAGTGTTTCGTCAGTTCGAATCCTGGGCGCGGACATGGTACCACTCATCGAGCCACGCTGAAGCGGTGTCCCACATGCCACAACTAGAAGGACCCACAATTAAGAAGATACAACTATGTACTGGAGGGCTTTGGGGGGAAAAAGGAAAAAAATTTAAAAAAAAAAAGTTCTGTGACAGAGAACTGTCTCAACTCCATGGAGCCCTCAGAGGAAATAATGCTGCTGGAAACAGTTGGGAGAAAACAGCCTTTTCTCCTGGTCTATAAGTTATTTCAGGATTAAGATACTCAGGACACCAGGGGAACAAAATGTTTGAGAAGAGCTATGCACCACAGGAGACACATGACAATCATGGTCGATTGTAGGTACCACCTACACCCCAGAACACTTTATTAATATCTTATTGCTTACGCAGTTAGAGACAGTGATTGAGCTATACAAGTTTCCCTGTGCCTGGTCCCAGGTCACTCTGTGTAGAGCTTCCCTAGGCTGTTGGGGGCTGGGACAACTGCTACGCTGGGGCAGGACCCGGGGGGAAGGATGGTACCTCCTAGGAGCCACAGAGGGGACAGTTGGCTTCAAGAGGGCCCTTGGGATGAGCAGAGGGGTCAGGAGTGTAGACTTAAGCCAGGGCCCAGGGGCAACATTCCCTGAGATGAGTCAAGCCCCAGCCCACTCTGGGGTTTCCAGAACAAAGGCTGGCTGTGGAGAGCAGCACTGTGGGAGGGAGCAGGGGGCATTGTCTCCAGGTGCTCCTGGAGCTACGGCAGCTAGGCAGAGTGGCCTGGGTGATGGTGTGTAATCTGTGGCAACTGGGCTATCCTGCATGACAGTGGGAGGTGAGTATCCCTATAGGGTAGTCATGCACCATAGCTGGGCCATGGCAGCCAGCACCAAGCCTGGGGGCAGTGGGTTTCCTAGGGTGACCACAGTAGGCAAGGAAAGCCAACTGTTGGCTCTGCCCCACTTTAAGCAATTGCATTCATGCAGGATGAGGCAGGGAATCTTCTCCATCAGGGATGGGGTCATTTCTCAGGTCTAGGTATTGACGCTCCTCCAATTCCTTGGTCTGGAAGAACTTGGGGGGGGGGGGTGTTAAGCGTTTACTTAACCAAACCCACTCTTCAAGTCTCCCAGGGGTATGCCTTCACCCACCCACCTCTAGAGACTAACCCAGCTGCTCTCACTTCCCCAGCTTTTCTCACAAGGCACTTGTTACAGGGCTGCTGAGGTGAGAGGTGGGGAGGGCTGGGAGGTGACTCTGAGGGTGGCGTCCAATCTACAGGGTCAGGAGTCAGGGTAGAGGTGGTCAGGGACTAGCGGCTGCCATAGTACAGGCGCACAGCCAGGCCAATGAGCAGCGTGGCCAGGAAGAAGGCAGCTGTGAGCTGTAGCCGCAGCAGGGCTGCTGAGAGCATGGCATTGACCACTAGTGAGCAGGACACAACAAAGAGCCGTGTGATGCTGCTGCCATGCTTCATGACGGCTGACATGAGCAGTCCATTTAGTGCCTGGCTCAGCACCACGAGTGCTGCCCATCCTGAGAAACCCTCCAGGAGGCCTGGGCCGGGGCCGCCACCTGCATGCAGACCTAGGTTCAGGAGCACACCAAAGGTGTAGAGGAAGAGGTTCTGAAGGGCTAAGGGTAGCCGCTGCCGCTTCATGAGCAGTTCTGTGTACACGGATGACAAGCCTGAGATGAGGCAGTACACGACGAGGAGCAGCAGTCCTAGTGGAGTGATATGCAGGGGCATGGGGCTGGCAGCAGCTGCTGGAGGGGGCCCAGAAGGGAGGTTCCCAGGGTTCTGGAGGCCACCAGCTGCATAGCAGACCCCTGCTGCCATGAGCAGCAGCAGTGCTAAGCCCTGGCGTGCAGAGAGGCGGTGTCGGAGGCAGAGGCAGTAGAACAGGGCCGTGCTTCCAATCTTGAGATTGCTCAGTACTTGGTAGGTGCTGGGGTCCATGTAACGTTGAAGATAGATCACCAGGTTGTTGTTAGCGCCGTAGAGCAGGGCTGATAGTGCAAAGGGGACAGCCTGGCGCCAGGGTGGGGCCCCCCGGGGCCATGCCTGCCAGCCCACCAGGAAAGGAAAGGTACACAAGAGCAGCTTGGTCAGCTCAGTCAGCAGCACAGCTGAGGAGGGCCGGAAGGGCACTTGGCCGTCCACACGGCACAGTGCCAACAATGGGGCATGGGCACCATACATAGCAGTGGACAGGAGTAGCATCAGGGTCCAGCGGGCCTGTCTGGGACGGCCCAGGCCTGGCATACCCCCATCCTCTACACTCATGCCCAGACCAGACCCTGGGTGGCCTGTGTAAATGGCAAGAGGCAGTGGGGATTGTGACACATTTGGGGAAAATCAAGTTATGGAGCCAGCTCCCAGGAGGGAGGAGCCATGGTACATCACCAGAGAGAATACTGAGGATCAGAGTCAGCTGCAAACTCCACAATCAGGGCTGGAAAAGGGGCTGCTGGCCCTAGAAGCTGCAGTCTTGGGCCCAGTCCCATGGGGTTAGGGAGGGAAGGAGTCCAGGGTGCTGGCTGAAGAGCCACTGTCCACCCTCTTCAGGAAGGGAAGCAAGGATGAAGGTGGCAGGAAAGTTGGAGACAGCAAACAGGTGATAGCCGAGGAAGCCAGGAATGGTGTCTGTGCTCGAAAGACCTCCACCTGCAGGCCCCAGGTGCTCATCCTGCCTCCCCCATGGCATCCAGAGCTAGTCAGGCCCTTTGCGCAGTGACCGCAGATAGTCCCTTAATGTCTTCTCCACATTGGGCACAGCATATGCCTGAGCTGCGTAGATGCCAGTGCAGGTGCCCACGGCAAAGCCCAATACTGCTGATGCCCTCAGTTTCGCCACCACATAGCCAGCCAGGAAGCCCTTGAGGAATGGGGAGGACAACAGCGAGCCATCCTGTGGAGGAAGATCCAGGAGGAAACTGAGCTAGGCTCAAGTCCTTTTCTCTAACCAGGAGCTACTCGAGCTGGGCTTAGCGTGTCCCACCACCTGCTTCTCCTTACTCTGGAAAGCTGGAGAATTCTCTCCAAAGATTTTCTCAAGGGTCTGGAGGCAGAAAAAGAACCTAGGAGTCCTGATCACACAATCTTAGAACCCTGGGCTTAGAACACTCCAACCACAGAACCCTACGGTCATAAGACCACAAATGTCCCCGAGGAATCTGACCCCTGCCCGCTTCTCTAGTCTCATTTCCTAGCATGTTCCCCCACTACTGCAGCCAAAGCAAACTGCTTTCAGCCCTCATGTTCATCATGCTACCTCCCACCACAAGGGCCTTGCATATGCTGTTTCATTTGCCTGGAATGTCCCCTCTTCCCCTCTTCTAGTTAACCCCTATTTAAGACCCTAGTTTAAGCACCATTTTCTCAGGGAAACTTTCCCTGGGGTCACAGAGAACAGGCCCTCAATAACCATTTGCTGAATAAATCTCCACCACCCACTTAAAAGCATATTGGGCCATGAAGCCTAAGCGGGAGTGGGGGGCAGGCGCAGCTTTACCTGGCCCACACCACTGTTGACTTCATCTTCCACACGCCGCTGCAGGCTCTCCAGCTGGTCCTTGAGAAACGCCAAGTCCTTAAGCTTGGGCAGAGAATCCTAGGACGAGGGAGAGGCTGGTTCCAGCAGACAGATCCAGCCCCATTCCCCGTTCAAGTCTATCAGAGGCTCGGGATGGGGGTAACGGGGTGAGCCTGAGAAACCTCTTCCTATAATACATTCCTGAGATGACAGTGGTCAAGCAAGAAAGGCACTGAAAAGTACAGAATTCACATGGGGGCCAGGGAGGCGGTGACAGATGGGATATGCATCAGTAACTTAAAATAACCCTTACACAAAAATTTTATAGAGCAAGCCTATAAGCGTGTAGGGGAGGCAGGAAGGGCAGCTAGGAGACCTTCAATCAGGAAAGCACTAGGGGCTGGCCAGGTGGCACAGCGGTTAAGTTCCCACGTTCTGCTTCGGTGGCCCAGGGTTCGCTGGTTCGGATCCCAGGTGTGGACATTACACCACCTGTCAAGCCATGCTGTGGTAGGCGTCTCACATATAAAGCAGAGGAAGATGGGCACGGATGTTAGCTCAGGGCCAGTCTTCCTCAGCAAAAAGAGGAGGGTTGGCAGCAGTTAGCTCAGGGCTAATCTTCCTCAAAAAAAAAAAAGAAAGAAAGAAAGGAAAGCACTAATGATTCGACTATAAGCTACCTGAAAGTGGTGACCAGTCTGTCTTGTCTGTGTCCCGAGGCTTAACACAGGGACTGGCAAGTACGTAGTAAATGTGTGAGTGGTGCTGAACTTCCAGACCAATGGTGAGTAATGGCCCGAGCCGAGGCAGTTTCCTGGACAATCTCGGGGCAGATCTGATTTCTGCCTGGGCTCCTCCTCATTTCCTCGCAAGGCCATCCCAAACTGAAATGTGTGGCTGTATGCGCGCGGGGCGGGAGGCGGAGGGAGCGGGGGCAGCGGGGAATGGCTGTCTGTAGGAGTATAGATAAATGAACTGAGTGATTTTGATCGCATGTAAGTATGAAATGCAGTGTCTGCGCAAGGGAGTGTTTGAATGAGAGAATGAGTGTCCGTGTGAACTGGAAACATCGTGTCTCTAGGAGGAAAACTTCGAGGGCAGGTAATGGAGCAGAGAGAGGAATAAGTCAGAGCGAAAGTGTCTGAGCGTGTGCGAGTACTCAGAGACCGTGACGGTCCCCGGGGAAGGGAACGCCTGGGGAATCCCCGGCTCCGCTTGCCTCGCGGAGGCACTCTACAACCCACCGTTGAGGCAGTCTACAGGAGCAAAAGTCCGCCCCCAGGGGAAACAAGGGGTACCCTACCCATGAGCCGCTCCACGGTCTTCTCTCCCCAGGCCTAAAAAGGCGTGAACACCACACCCGACTGGACATCACCCCCACGTTCACTCACCTTGTCATCCGCCATTTTCCCCGCTGAACTTGTTGCGCAGGCGCAGCCCCGCCTCCCTCCTGTCAAGGGTTACGGCCATCTTTACTGAGGGCGGAGGCACTTCCGGGGCATTTTTGGAAAGGGTGGAGGCGCTTCCCTGATGGCCAAGCTTTGGAGGTCTCCTTCTGGCAGATACTACCACGTGACCCGTCCCGTCGCGTCCGGGGCTTTGTGTGTGCGCGCGCACACAACTTGGGCGCAATGATCTCACCCGTGAGCGTGTGCGCGCGACGCACATTCGCTTGGCCAGTCTTCCGCCGCTTGGTGTGCTCAAGGTTGCGGCGTGATGTCAGCCGGTGCGCTGGCGGCGGTTCGTCTCGCCCGGACTCACGCACGGAAACGCGCACTCACTCGGGGATCCGGACGGCTGTTTACCCGCGCCACCCCTCGGCGAGCGGCGCTGCCCACGCCGGTTCTTTCCCGCCCCCGGGACCCGGCCCCTGCCCCGCCCCGTATTTGTGCGGCGCCGGCTGGCCCGGCGGACTCCGGCGCAGAGGCTGGGCGTGTAGGCGCAGCACCTCCAGAGGTCGAGCTGGGCTGAGAGTACACGCCGGCGTAGGCCGGCGGGGACGCAGCTGGGGCTATGCTGGGCAAGGATTACATGCTGGCCATCATTCTGGTCAATTGCGATGGTGTGCACGGAGGGGTCGGATGGGAGGACTGGGAGCTGATGGGGGAGGTGGGGGCTCGAAAGGCTACCACTAGGCTCAGAGACAGGGAGGGGAGCACGTCTCGGGGTGAGGACCAGGGGACAGATGAACCCTGATCTTTGCAATGCAGTATCCAAGATTGGGAGCCTGGACCCTCAGACTGCACCTCCGGGTTAAGGGTTGTCCTCTTTGGGATGGAAGAAGGATTATGACAGGGTGCTATTCTGAAGCCCCGAATATGCCCTCCCTCTCCAATCCCATGTTCCCCCTCCCCATCTCGTGTTCCTGTAGATGATTTGTGGGGGGACCAGAGTCTGGAGGGAGAACCAGGCCTGCCCCCTGGCTGGAGGAAGATCCACGATGCTGCAGGTACTTACTATTGGCACGTACCCAGCGGTAGCACCCAGTGGCAGCGCCCAACCTGGGAGCCAGGAGATGCGGAAGATCCAGGCACGGTAGGTAGAGTGTGATGAGGGGGCCTGAGCCCATGTGTGGATCTAGGCCTGCTGCTACACTGACCTAGCCCCCTCTCTACAGAGGACGGAGGGAATTTGGGGACTTCGGCCCCCCAAGGGGAGATCCTTCTCCAGCCTGGAGAGCTCACTGGACCAGAGGTAACAGGGATAAGCCAGGCAAAATGAAAGGCTTGGGGTTCCATGGCACTCAAAAGATGGAGCTGGATCTACAAGTCTGCTTTCCAGCCCAGATTCTGGACTCTGTCCCATGTTTAGAGCTCTGTTCTGTGTTCTTGCCTTTGTCCCATGTTCTTGACTCAATATTTTGAGTTTTGTCATTTGTTCCAAGCTTTGTTTTTTGCTATGTGTTCTTTTCCATCTTCTGGGTCCTAATCTATCATGTTCCACACCTTGGCCATTGTCCTAGTCTCAGCCCATGGAGGTTCCTATCCTATATTGCAGAGTCTCTTGTCCAGATTTGGGGCTCTGGTCCACATTTTGGATGCTACTCCACGTTTGCAATTATTATTCTATGTCTTGTGTCCTGAATTTTTCTTCAAAGTCTAAGCCCCCTCTATGTTACATTGACTTAGTATGTCCTGGGCCCTGTCCTGCTTTGGTTTTGTATTTCGGACACTATATTCTGAGTCTTATCCCACATCTTGTGCCCATTAAGTAGTCTGGGCCTCACAAATGTTGCTTCTGTAGGAGGTGTGGTCCTCTTACCAGCTCTGCTTTCTTCCAGTAACTCTCTCTCCTGGTATGGTGAGGAATCCTACATCCAGAGTGTGGAGCCAGGGGCTAAGGTAGTGACTTGGGCCTGAGGGCCAGCTCAGGGCATTGGGGAGGGTCCCAGGGAAACATCAGAGTCGGATTGGGCTAGGCAGAAGTGATCAAGGGTGAAGGAAGTGGGTATCAGAGGGTTTATATATGTGGAGCCTGTGGCACCTCCCACCCTACTCCACGCCTACTCACTCAGGGCCCTCCTGTCCTTTCCCCCAACCCATCAGTGCTTTGCAGTCCGCTCTCTGGGCTGGGTAGAGGTACCCGAAGAGGACCTGGTACCAGGGAAGAGCAGTATCGCAGTCAATAACTGCATTCAGCAGCTGGCCCAGACCCGCAGCCAGAGCCAGTCCCCAGATGGTGCCTGGGGTGAGGTGAGCTGGCTGGCCTTTCAAGGGGTTCAGCCCAGGGTCCAGCAGAGGTAGTTGTCCCTGAATTGCCTGTTCTCTATGGCAACCACTTTTATCTGAGCTCTGGGCTGACCTCTCTTTGGCAGGGTCAGAATATGCTGATGATCTTGAAGAAGGATGCCATGAGCCTAGTGAATCCCCTGGACCACAGTCTGATCCACTGCCAGCCTCTGGTGCACATCCGTGTATGGGGTGTGGGCAGCTCCAAGGGCCGGTGAGGACCCCTACATCCCTCTAAGTGAGACTTGCTCATCCCTCCCCCCTGAAGGCTGTGATCCCTACTGATGCTAATCCCCTGTACTTGAACCCCTGGACACAGATCCTCTGACAAGGACCCAAGCTCTGCCTCCCCTGCCTGGTCCAGACTTGGTTGGGGAGGGTGGGCTCAGCTCAGCAGGGACGAATAGGGGAGAGCCTGAGAGGCTGGGCTGATTCTCTCCTGTGCTCCCACATGCTTCCGGAACAGTGACAGGTGAGTGACAGCCAGGTGCCTGGAACCCCAGCCCTGATCTCCCTTTTCCATTCCTGCCATGTCCCTTGCCTAACTTTCCAGCCTCCTATAGGCACTACAGGCTCCTGCCCCTATCCAGCCTCTACCCCAGCCCGATTTCTGCCCCTGCCCCAGCCCCATCTCTGACCCTGCCAGGGACTTCGCTTTTGTGGCGGGTGATAAAGACAGCTGTATGCTCAAGTGCCATGTGTTCCGCTGTGACGTCCCTGCCAAGGCCGTTGCCAGTGCCCTGCATGGGCTCTGTGCCCAGGTAAGGCCAGGAGTGGGACAGGGAATGTGGATGTGAAGCAGGGTCTGAATTGCCAAGGTGGTTGGGGCAGGGTGGTATTGGCTCCCTTACCGCAATTCCCTTCTCCCTGTGCCTCATGCTGCCTGCATTATGTTTCAGATCTTGTCAGAGCGAGTAGGGGTCAGTAGTGATTCCCCTTGCTGCTCCCTAGACCCCATCTCTCCTGAAGACCTGCCACGGCAAGGTATGGGGAGGGAGATGCTGCATTGCAGCAGTAGGCAACTGGTAAAAGATGGGATGGGGGTTCTGGTTATTTAGTACTTCTCTGGAGATAGGGGACTCCTGAGGTGTCCTTGTCCCAGGGATCCCAAGCCCTAAATTGGAGAAGCATCCATGGCCTTCCTTCTCCTAGCTCCAGTTCTCTCAGAAGGGTGAGGAAAGGGGTCATTGAATAATGCCCAGTCCAACTTGGTGTATATATTTCAGTGGAGCTGCTGGATGCTGTGAGCCAGGCTGCTCAGAAGTATGAGGCACTGTACATGGGGACCCTGCCAGTCACCAAAGCCATGGGTGAGGACTGAGTGGGCTGGAGGGAGTGGGCTGCATAAGGCAAGGGGAACGTGGGTTAGGTAGGATCTACCACTGTTTCTCAGAGTGCTCCCATGGCCCTGTCCAGCTTGGGATGTATCACCCTTCCCAACTCAGGATTTGAATCCCAGCCCTTTGTGTTCCCATCTCTCTGAATCCCAAGTCAGTGAGAGGGGCTTAGACACTCCCTGCAGATCCTTTCTTTCTTTACATCTGGGAGACACCATGGTGGGCATGTTCCCATAGGCATGGATGTGCTGAACGAGGCCATTGGTACCCTCACCACGCGGGGGGACCGGGATGCCTGGGTCCCTGCCATGCTCAGTGTGTCTGACTCTCTCATGACTGCACATCCCATTCAGGTATCAGCCAGAAGAAGGTGAAATTGGGGGTTCTGGAGGGGTGGGCAGGGATGCTGAGGGGTCATGGCTTGCCGCTGGAAGTGCTCATTGGGTCCAGCCAGTGCCTGGCCCTCTAGTGACTAGGTCTGGTGTGGGCAGGCAGAAGCTGGTGCAGAGGAGGAGCCACTGTGGCAGTGCCTGGTGCGACTTGTGACCTTTATTGGTGTTGGCCATGACCCACACACCTTTGGCCTCATTGCCGACCTGGGCCGTCAGAGCTTCCAGTGCGCGGCTTTCTGGTGCCAGCCCCATGCAGGGGGACTCTCCGAAGCTGTGCAGGCTGCTTGCATGGTGAGTTAGGAGTGGGAATGGGTGGGTGGGTCTGCCCTGCAGCTGCTCTGTACTGGTGACTGGAGCTCAGGATCGGCAACCTCTCCAGAGATCACAAACACAAATTCCAGGGATGACTTTTGTTTAGTAGTATTTTATATTTGGCCCTCATGCTGTTTTTACTAAGTTTGAGTTAGTTGCCAATATTTAAAGGCCAGAACATTTCACATAATTGCTATTCCTGTTTTTCTAGAATATCAGCAGCTCTGACACTGGGTCCACATATAAATTTCGACATTCAGCTGGAATTGTGTAGGAGCTGTGCCCTGTAGGGTGGGCACTGTCTTTCCTGTTTGTCTCATTTAGGTTATTTCCTGATATTTGTCGGTATTTGAGTGTGGGATGCCTGCACTCTGTTAGTTCAGCTCACTCATTCACTCAACAAATACAAGTGCCTGCAGAGTCCCAGGGACCATACTTGACCTTGGGAATTCACTGGTATAGAAGGCACAGCCTTTGCCCTCACAGAACACTTAGGTTAGACCAGAGACAGACCAAAAAGAAGTTGTACACCACAGGATGATGGAGACGGCAGCTTCAGGTTCAAGAAGGCTACCTGAAGGAGGTGATAGAAAACTGAGAGGTGAAGATCCAAGGCGGAAGTTAGCCAGGTGAAGGGGAGTGGGACCAAAAGTGTGCCAAGTATGGGGAACCCCAGCTGTGAAAGTGAGAGAGAGGTTAGTGGATTAGAGTATCTGAAAGAACCTAGTGTATCTGGAGTGCAAGGGGGCTGGAGTGAGAGATGGGGGCAGAAAAAATGGCAGAAACCAGGTCATGGAAGAACTTACATGTCAGGGTGATGAGTTTATTTTACCCCGAGGCACTCTGAGCCATTTAAACGTTTTGAGCAGGACAGTGAAGTCAGGTTTGTAGATTAGGAAAACCCATTAAATATGGGTGAAAGATTTGAAAGACACAAGAGAAGCAGGAAGACCCGGGTTTAGGACCCGGTTGAGTTAAAGTGAGAGAAGATTGGGGCAGTTGCATTGGGAATGGAGTTTGGATTATAGACCCTCCCTTTGACCAGGGAATCCTCTTTGCCAGGGCAGGTCTACTCCAGTGAGAGATGTAGGTGAGTCAACATAGTGACAGGTGTGGTTAAGAGCACAGGCTCTGCAGTGAGACAGAACGAGGTTTGAATCTCAGTTCTATCATTTTTTGGCTAGGTGACCTTGGGCAAGTCATGTATTCTCTTTGAATCTCAACTTCCTTATTTGCAAAAGGTGGATAATACCATCTGATAAATAACTGTGGATTAAGTTAGATTATACAGAGTATTTAGCAAAGTGTCCAGCCCTCCTTAAATACTCAGTAAATGTCAAGTTTTATGTTTTTGTTATTGAGCTACCTGGGACTGCTACAGGGGCTCCAGACGTGGCAGACTACTGGCCTCTTATCAGACTGAAGCCTTGGCCAGTTCCCCTGTCCTGCAGAAGCTTTCACAGAGTCCAGGGGCAGAAAGGAGTTGGATCCTCACATTCCCCTTCTCCCTAGGTTCAGTACCAGAAGTGTCTTGTGGCCTCTGCAGCTCGAGGCAAGGCCTGGGGTGCCCAGGCCCGTGCCCGCCTGCGCCTCAAGCGGACCAGCTCTGTGGACTCCCCAGGAGGTCCCCTGCCTCTCCCCCTCCTCAAAGGAGGGGTTGGGGGTGCTGGGGCAGCTCCTCGAAAGCGGGGTGTCTTCTCTTTTCTTGATGCCTTCCGGCTGAAACCTTCTCTGCTCCATATGCCCTAAATTGCTCTGGGAGGACTGGGGAAGGAGGCTCTGGGTCCATGCCCAACTCTGTACCCCTTCATTCCCTAGGGGCTTGCAGCCTCTTACCCGTTGGAGCCTTCTCTGCCTGCCCCTCCAATCTTGCCCATCCTCTATTTATTGCCCTATTTATTAATTGTTTATGTGGATGATTGAGAGGCCTTCCACCACATTCTAGGCCCTTGGCACACCTTTCCCTGAGTCCCTGTGTTCCTTGCCCCTGTCCAGCCCTGGACAGTTGGCTCTACCTCAGCAACACTTTATAGCAAAATCAGTACAAATAAAAATCCCTCAGTGACCTCACTGGGCGTGAGTGTATTGGGCCTGGGACAGGGTTGGGGGTTAACCTGTGTGGGGTGAGTGTCTGTCTGTGCTTGGTGTTGGTGGCTGCCAGTAATCACATGAAGGCATTAGTATGATGGAAATGTGACTTCATTCATTCAACAAATATATTTTCTAAGGTCGTCTTTGTGCCAGGCACTAAACTAGGCACTGGGGATGTAATAAAATTGTCAGGGTTTCCACCTTCTGAGATTATCAGAAGGGGAGACGAACAAAAGTCAAATAGACAAAACAGAAAATAATATGTAGTACAACCAGGAGATCTCCGAGGGTCGTGGGAGCTCAGGTGAAACACTTAACCTGGGCTTTGGCATTACTAGGCTTCATGAAGGGTTGACATCTGGGTGCTCAAAGAAGATGAATACTAGTTATGAAGCCTAGGGAGTATAATGTGCAGGGCAGTGGACAGAGGTGAGGTTCTGTAAGTCCACCTCGCTAGATGACAGAGGGGCATATGTGAGGCAGGAGCTTCTCATGGTTTAAACTTGCTCCTGAGAGCAACTGTGAGGCGTGGAGAGATTGGACCCAGAGCGGACCAGGGCTCCTAGAGCGCCGCCTCCTGGAAAACATCCCCGTGTGGTGCCTTGTGATCAGGACCCCAAGGCATTATTAGCTGGAGATACCGAGTCTCTCAGGGAGTAGGCGCAGAGTGCGCGCAGACACTCCTGGCGTTTGTGAACAACTGTCTTACCTGGAAAGACTCCAAAAACTTGCCCGGCCCCGGGTACGCGCCAACCAGCTCGGGTGTGCGGCCGCCCCGGAAGTGACGCGCTGCCCCGCTGGCCGTGCGGAAGTGGAGATGGCGGAGCTGTACGTGAAGCCGGGTGAGCGCGGCCGGCGGATAGGGGCGCTGAGTCCTCCTCCTCTACTCAGGCTGGTGGTGGTTACTGTGCGGGGTGCGGACCTTCCGTCTCCCCCGGGCTCGCTTCACACGTCCTCTACCCTCCGCAGGCAATAAGGATCGCGGCTGGAACGACCCGCCCCAGTTCTCCTACGGGCTGCAGACCCAGGCTGGTGGACCCAAGCGCACGTCGCTCACCAAAAGGGTCGCTGCCCCCCAGGATGGATCCCCTAGAGGTGCGAGGGAGCCTTGTGCGCGGAGACCGGTCGGGAATGGGTGGTGCCAGGGATAAGCCTGTCCCGAGGGTCCTTTCTGCTCCTTCGAGGACTCCCTGAGAGAGGTTAGAGTCCCAGAAAGGGGCTCACAGCAGGCTCTTTTCCGACCCCCTTCTCTACTGCTCACGTACGTTGGTTTCAAAAGAATCTGTGCTTTCATCCTAGGTGATCTCGTCCAGATCTATGGTTTTTAATATAGTTTTTATTCTCAAATTATTTTCAAATTTATTTCCAACCTGGATCTCTTCCCAGAACTCCATAGTAGTATATCCATTTGTTTGCATCTTCACTTGGCTATATAATAAGCATCTCAGACTTAACGTGTTATTCATTTATTTCATTCAATCAGCCTTATCTCTGGAGCACGTACTATGAGCCAGGTACTGTTTGAGGGTGAACTAGACAGCAGTGAACAAGACAAGAGGTTTCTGTTTTTGTGGAGTCCACACTCTAGCTTTGGAGATAGACAAATGAAATAGTGGTAACGGCTCTGCAGAGAAATAAAACAGGGTGATGTGAGAGTGACTAGGTAAGTTAAGTGTCTGAGAGGCTGATATTTAAGTTGAAGTCTGAGTGGTGATTAAAACCTATCCAAGCAAAGATCAGGCCCAAGAGCATTCCAGGCACTGGAAACAGCTAGTGCAAGGGCCTTAAGAACAAGTTTGGCAAATTCAAAGACTGAAGGAATACCTAGTGGCTAGAGCACAGTGGGCTAGGGATAGCAATTAAGATCTGAGGAGTAGGGGCCAGGCAGTGATGTAGTGGTTAAGTTTGTATGCTCTGCTTTGGTGTCCCAGGGTTCGAGTGTTTGGATCTCTGGTGTGGACCTACACACTGCTCATCAAGCCATGCTGTGGCAGCATCCCACATACAAAATAGAGGAAGATTGGCACAGATGTTAGCTCAGGTCCAATCTTCCTCCCCAAAAAAACCTGAGATGTAGACGGGGACCAGATCATAGTGGATTTTGTAAACCAGGGTAAGGAGTTTGTATTTTCATCTATGTAAAATTTAAAGTAGAGCAGGGCTGCCTCTCCCCTTGAGTGTTTCTTATGCCAATAGGTAAGCCCAGAGAAAGGGGCTCAGATTTAGCTCTTTCAGCTCCCCTCTATTATCCACCTGTAACACTGGAGAGGAATGATATAAGCCAGGGTTTTTTAACCTTGGCACTGTTGACATTTTGGGCCAGATAATTCTTTGTTGTAAGGGACTATCCTGTACATTGTAGGATGTTTGCAGTATCTCTGGCCTCTACCCACTAGACACCAGCAGCACCCACCCAGTTGTGACAGCCAAAAGTGTCTCCAGACATTTGTTCTTGGGGCAAAATCTCCCCAGGTTGAGAAACACTGACTGAAGTACATCTTTAAAAAGATCACTCTCTTTGCTCTGTGGAAAACAGATTTTAGGAAAGCAGTGGAAAGACAAATTAAGAGGCTATTATGGTAACAGAGGCAGGATTTAATGATGTTTTGGGCAAGGCTGGAAGTACTAGAGATGGTAGGAATTGGACGGCTATGGGATATGTTATGGAGAAAGTCAGTAGGAATGAGTAGATAGGAGGTGCGGGAAAGAAGAATCAATGTAACTTACATTTTTTGCTTGAGGAACTGGCTGGTATCGTTATTAATTTGGGAAAACTAGGCGATAGAGGTTTTACAGGGAGGAGAAAAGCAAGCTTTCTGTCTTGGCCATGTTAAATTTGGGCTGATATTTTGGGGAGAGGTCTAGGCCAGAATTACAGAAACAAGTCACCATCATATGGATGGTATTTGATGTCATGGGCTTGAATAAATTCGGTTACCTGAGGAAGAGTGTGTGGATAGAGGCCTAAAGAGGAATCAAGACAGAAACCTAAAGCTCTCTAGCATTTCAAGGTTGAGTAGAGAAGCAATTAGCAAAAGAGACTGAGAAACAGCCAAAGAAATAAGAACAAAAGTAAAATTTACTGTGGGAGAGAGTAAAATCTTGACTTAACCACGATGCATGCTCCTGAGAGGTCAAGTAAGAGAGAGAAAGAGGACCACCAGATTTGACAAACATAGTGATCACTGGTGACCCTAACAAAAGCAGTCTGTGGAGTGATGAGAGCAGAAACCCAGTTGGAATGGGCTGAAGAAAGAATGTGAAAAGTAGTAGAGTGCCTGTAGACAGCTCATTCAAGAAATTCTGCTGTGAAGCAGAGATGAGAAATGGGATAGTGCCTGAAGATGGAGTGTGAGGTAAGGGGAGGGTTTTTCTTCTTAAGATAGTACACTAGAGTGTTTGTATGCTGATGGGATGCTTCAGTAGAGGGAGAACTGATGGTGCGTGCAGGAGAAAAGGGATAACTGCAGGTGGGAAGCCTAGAGAAGGCAAGAGAGGCTGGGACGCAGAGTATAGCTAGAGAGATGACCTGCGATAGGAGCAGGAACCTTTCATCTATTAGAGGAAGAAGGATAGTGGCCACAGATGCAGGTGGGGTAGTAGAATTGGTGGAGAGACTTCCTGTTTAATGACCTCTATTTTCTTAGTGAAATATGAGGCAGGGTCAGAAGTAGAGCCAGTGGGAAAAGGAAAAGGAGGAGAAGGCAGAAAAGTTTAGAGATTAGTTGTGAAAATAGTTGTTCTGAATAGTATAAAAAGGAGGCAAAGTGTAGGATTTTCAGGCAATGTTGGATACCTTTTAAAATCTGTAGCCATGAATGTGTAACTCATCAGCATGGTTCTGTTTTTCCTCCCAACAAGTAAGATAAGTTGGGTTTACCAGGGGAGTGAGACAGCAGGAGGGTCTAGTGAGGTAAGAGTGTTTAACTGAGCTGGAAGGGTAGGAGGGGGTGGTCAGATTTTGAAGATGGTACACTGTTGTTGAGAAGTAGGCAGAGGGGAATGGGAGACTGAGGTAGGGTGGAAAGAATGATTGGAGGTCAGGAGGTCAAGAAACTGAGAGGCCAAATTATCAGAAGAATTAGTGGATGTTGATGCCTAAAGGTAAATTCTCTTCTCCTTCAGTCTTCTCTTTTCCCACAGTGGTTCCACCATCCCATTACTAAAGTCAGAAACCAAGAGTCATCCTTGACTCCTCTCTCCCTTGCCCCCAATCCATCAAGTCTTGTTGCTACCTCCTCCTAAATAAATCTCAGAATACTCCATTTCCCCTTGTCTACTCTTTCACTCTAGTCCATACCAGCATTCTTTTTTCCTAGACTACTCCCATTAACCTCCCAACTGTTGTCCCTGCCTCCACTCTTGACCTATTCTCATCAATTTTTTCTCAGACTACAGAGCAAATGTCTTAAAAAACAAGTCTAGTCATATCATCTCCTGCTTTTATAAACATGTAGTGGCTTCCTGTTACCATTAGGCTCAAGACCAAGTTCCTCCAAAGCTCTGCAAGGTCTGGACCCACTGCTTACCTCTCCAGGGACGGCTCACACTACTTTCTTCAGTATTAATAATTTCCAGCCACACAGGCCTTGTTTCTGTTCCTTGAACAAGTCAGGACTTTTCCTGACTCTTGGGCATTGCCCTTACCTTTATGTATTACACAGTTCCTTCAACTCTTCATGGCTGCATCTATCTCATCCATTAGTTCTTAACTTTGTGAGCACTTTTTGCTATACACTAATCTAGCAGCTGTACCTATATTCTTACTTAATCATCCTGCAACCATATGAAATAAGTGCTACAACTATAATATCTCCATTTTACAGAAGAGGAACCCAAGCTCGGAGGTTAAAAGTAACTTGCCAAACGTCACATAGTGGGTGAGCTAGGATAAACTTAGATGTCACCTCAGAAAGCCTTCCTTGAACACTCAGCCTAGGTAGGTCCTTCTACTGTTCCTCTTTATTACATCATCCATTTTATTTCTTTATAGCATGCAATATAATTTGGTAATTTTCTTGTGTTTTTTCCTTTCCCTAGAATTTAAGCTCTCTGAGGTCAGGAACCTAACTACTACTCTCTCTCTGAAGCCGTGCACACTATCTGGCACATAGTAGGGACTTTATAAATATATATTTTTGAATGAATGAGTTGTCCCAGAGAGTAGCCTTCCTTAGAAGGGATGAAGTTAGAGTTGGGCTTCTTACCTATTTAAGCCATGTTTGCTTGATCCTACTTTACCTTTTCAGTCCCCATCTCAGAGACTTCTCCTGGGGCCCCCCCAGTGGGGCCTCCACCTCTTTCAAGTAAGGCTTCCAGGCCCCCACCTGTTGGGAGTTCTCCTGCCTGCAGTGTGGAGCCCACAAATTTCCCAGTTATTGAATGTGAGACTCTGCTAGAAGATGTGCTGAAACCTTTGGAAGAGGCATTGGACGATTGCCGTGGCCACACAAAGGTAAGCCCTGGCATATCAGTGGAGTGATGGGGAGGGCTCCCATCGACAGCCAGATGCAGGTATGGCTCCCAAAGATAGACCCTCTGACCCTATGGGCGATGGCTCTTAACCCTTTCTGGGTTATGGACCCCTTCAAGAATCTGCTAAGGACTTCCCAGAAATGTGAACACAGGATTTCAGGAAGGTTCATGTGACTTCTGAAGACCAGTCAGTAGAAGAGGCTTGTAGGAACAAGAGTTGAATTTAACTCCCGTTAGTGATAACAGCCTGATTCGTACGTCTAGGACCTCCAGACCATTCAGAGCAGACCCTGCTGATTTTGTGCTCAAGGAGGGAAAGGGAAACCCCCTTTTTCTATCTGTAGTGTTTCGTAAGTTCTCTGGAGGCAAAGGATCTGAGGAATCTTAAAGGAAAGTAGCATAGTAATTTTTACTGCTTTGGTCCTTAGTTTACTTATTTGTAAAGCAGCACTACAGAATAAGTATATCTGAGGGTCTGAGAAACTCCAGAAGTTTTAAAACTCTAGCCATATATGCATTTTTCTTGGGAGGAGATCCAAAGATTTCATCACATTCTCAGTAGGGCCTCTAACCTTTGGGTAAAGAACCAGAACTCTTAAGATGAACTGTAAAGTTCCTGGGGCAGAGAGAAAGCAGGTGCTTCCTATGTGGTGCTGCCTTGCCCCTCCCCGTTGGGCTGGCAGCACTGACTTGGAGGGGAATTCTGTCCCTTAGAAGCAGGTATGTGATGACATCAGCCGACGCCTGGCTCTGCTGCAGGAACAGTGGGCTGGAGGGAAGCTGTCAACGCCTGTAAAGAAGAGGATGGCTCTGCTGGTGCAAGGTAGGAGTAGATCCCTTGGTATAGCGTAAGTCCCTCATCCTGCCTTGGTTGGCTGAGCTGGAATAGGTGCTGAGATTTTGACTGGTTGGGAAGGGAGTAGTGGGAGCTATGTCTTTTGCCCCAGGCTTGCTTGCTCAGCCTCTCTCTCCTCAGAGCTTTCAAGCCACCGTTGGGATGCAGCGGATGACATCCACCGCTCACTCATGGTTGACCATGTGACTGAGGTCAGTCAGTGGATGGTGGGAGTTAAAAGATTAATTGCGGAAAAGAGGAGCCTGTCTTCAGAGGAGACCAGTGAAGAGAAATCTACAGCCACAGCTGAGGAGCACCAGACCGTACCAGGCATCCACAGGCTCCATAATCCTGTGGGTTCCCCAGACTCACCTCAAACCATCTCCTAGGCCTTCTCTCCTAGGCCTGGGAGGCCTTCTCTAATTTGGCTCCCTCTTACCACTTTGGAGACTGTCTGCCCCATTGGGGTCCTTGGCTTGACCCACTTCTGGGGGAAGAGGTCCCACGTGGGCCATAGGGAGGTCACTTGTTACCCAGAACGTATGCATTTTAATAAAAATATCTCAATGGTGGGCCCTGGGTAGGAGAAGTGGGCCCTTCATATGCCAGACTGGTCCCCTCTGATGTCCCTGACTGCCTTCCTCCCCGTGCACCCTACCAACTTCTGTTCTTCCTCCATTCATCATTAATGGCCTTGCTAGGTATGACCAGATTACTCCCTGCCACTTTCCCCATAATTAGACTGAATGCACATCCCTTGCTGGGCTGAGTAGCCCTATCTTTGGATGATTTCATTCAGCATGAGAACAGAGGCTCAAATAGCATGGGGAGATTTTTCCCTCAAGAAAGGGAGACTTGCCCTATTTGCATATACCTTGAGGTATGCAAGTGCTCAGAGATTAGAACATAGCTGTATAAATTGAAGAAGAAAATGACTAGATTGCTGAGATGTGGGGTTGTGACATTTTTCCCCCTTGGGGGGTGGGCAGTGGCAAATAGGATCATGACTTTTTATCTGACTCACCAGCTAAGCTGTTGCTTCATTTTGGGCCTCAGATTGAACCCTAAGGGGCTTCTTTCTAACCCTTTGAGAAAACAGAGCCAGGTGAAAGGGGCCAGGGAGATTTGTTACCATGCTGGGAGAAGGGAGGGTACAGGTTTTCAGTGTTAGAATAAGAGGATTGGTACTTATAGGTGGGAGGCAGAAAAGCATGAGGAGAGACCAGAGAAGGCTAAAGACTAGGGCAGCGTGTCTCTTTTCCTGCTTTGGAATAGATAGGGAGGGACTGCTGGAGAGGCCCGATTCTAGGAGGGCTACTTCCTGAAAGGGCTGAACCTTGGCAGGGGTTAGGCAACTGCTGTTTATGGTTTGGTGGCTCCTGTAGCCTGCCCCCATAGTCTGCCTCAGGCTCTAATTGCTACTGGAAATAGGCCCAGTGGGAGCTGGGAAGGGACCTCTGATCCTAACCAGGTCTGCTGGGGCCCTCAGCTCTGTGGGTGAGATAGGAAGATAAGCATTGAGGAGAACACCGAAGCCAAGGCATTTCTCTGAATGTTTACTAAGCAGTCAGAAAGTGACATACTCCATCCCGCAGTCCCAGCCTCAGCCCCTGAGCATGGAGGGCTGGGGGTTGGGAGAAGTGCCTACAGACCAAAGAGAAAGTCGAGTTATGGGCTTGGCAAGTTGCCCACTCCTATCCCTGGTCTAGCTGCCTCAGAACTAAGGGAGGCCCAGAACCAACAAGTCATTCCCTTCCAGATTAGATGAGGCCAGCTGGCCTTTGGATACCCCAGTAAGAGGTGGTGGCAGCAGCGGCATGAGGGATTCCTCTAACTCCACACACACGGTCATCTGCACTGGATTAGATGTCCATTTCAAATTGTGCGTCATCTGGAGAGAGAAAAGGCAGGAGGACTGGTTGCTGGGTTGAGGGTCTGCAGGCTCGGCGTCAGTGCAGAACCCCTCTTGGAACTGAACCCCCACTCTACTTAACCAGGGCATTTGGGCTCAGTCATTCCCTAATTTTAGATCCTGCTTTCCTTACCGGGTATCTCTTCCTCTGTCTCCTTCTGCTCCTTCAGCTCCTCCAGCTTGGAGGGTGGGGCTGTTGGAGGAGTTGTGACCCCGGGAATCTGAGGGAGGCAGCAGGGGGGTGTCCGGGCAATGGGTGAGTTCTTGCACTCCAGCAGGAACTTTCGGTCGTAGATGATCCTGGTGCCTGTCAATGGGTAGGGCTAGGTAAGAGGCAGGAGCCTGGGTGCGGAGCTGTCTGGGGCCCCAGGCACAGGCCTTTTAGGGACCTGCAGGTTACATTTCTCTGTGTTTTAAAAGGCTACTGCTCTGCAGCCCAGCCAGGATCTTAGCTGACTAGCTTTCATGGCATTTAAAGACTTCCAGGCCTAACCAAGTTATTGCTAAGCTCCATAAAGCAAGGGGGGTCATCTCAGCTGGTCGAGGCAGGGGCTTTTGGTTTAGGGGAGCTTCAGGTTTTGGCTCTAGGAGGAGCTCAAGTACTTCAGGCTGCTCCTGTCTGGCTCTGGTTTGCTTTGGTTCACATTGCTGTGGAGGGGCCTAGCCCTCCAGCCTCAGTTGGATCAGGAAGCCAAATAGTAGATATGAAGGCATTTCACCCAGTACTGCCACCTGGGCTCTGATACCCTGCAGAGAAGAGCTGTGTTCCTCTGGACACCTACTTTCCTGGTGAAGCACAGGGACATACTGTTCTTAACCTGACTCTGAGGAAGACTCAGCCTAGCCTAGAGGAACTTGGCCTCAATTGTGTCCTCAAGGGCCCTGCCCTGTTCTGGCCCCTCCTCTCACCCTCCACGTGGCAGGAAGCCCTGGGACGGTAGCCTAGCAGCTCATGATCCTAGGCTGCTCGCCCAAGCAAACAGCTGCCAGCTAGCTACAGATATCCAAAGCCACTGCCCCCAACTGCTCTCCCGCTCTGGCCGCTTTGCAAGACCTGGTGCTCCCTGCTGAGGCCATGTTCAGCTGGGCCCTCGGCTTCCATCCCCAAGCAGCAAAGTCAGGAGGGGTAGATGAGCAAGGCGCCCAAAACCCTGGCCACAGTGAGGATTTCAGCCCAGAGTCATCCGGAAACTAGGCTCGAGGCCGTGTTGCATCACTTAGAGGTTTTAGGGAACTGGGCTTTGTCTCCAAATATTCCCCTGCTGTCCCCAAAGCTACAGACTGCAGAAGAACCAGCAGACGAGTCCAAGACCCGCACCTCCCCACCCCCCGCCCCACGACAGCACGCAGGCGCAGGCCTGCTTGCAGCCTGCGACCCTGGCCCAGCCCAGCCCGCTGACCTCCCGGGGTTGTGGCGTATAGCGTGCCCCCCGGCGTGGTGCTGTAGCAGTCGAGCAGCCGGTCCCTGCCCTCGGGGATCGGGCAGCTCGCCGATGTAGACATAACGAGCCGGGTGAACAGCACGGCGGGCAGGCGGCTGGTGCTGAGAACACGGAGCGCAGCTGAGTCTGAGACGGACTCAGTCGACCACGTGCGGCCGCAGCAACACCACCAGAACGACGTCATGCCCGGGGCGGGCCACCTGCCATCACCCAATCCGACGGCCCCGCCCTACTCGCAAGCGAGCAAGCCACCGGCTCCGCGAAAGTTGGAAGGAGTCCCAGGCCCCGCACCGGCCTCCAGTTCCTCCTGGCAAAAACATTGGCCAGCCTGCCTTTGTGTGCTGCCGCCGCCCAGCTATTTACTATTTACTGTTTACAGCCGGGCACTGTGGACAGGTAAGGCACAGCACACGTTACTGCCATGTATTAATTCACTCATTCCTCTGAACAGTTTTGGACAGCAAAGCACTGTTATTAGCCACGATTTACAGGTGAGGAAACTAAAGTTCAGAGAGGTTAAGTCACTGGTTCAAAGTCACATATCTTGTGATAGGGGTAGCTGGGATTCAGACCTGAGTATATGTGATTCCAGAGCCTGTGCCCTTCAGCACAGCCGTGTACTGCTTCCCATTACTCAATTACAGTACGGGGTGAAAAGAGCCTTGATGGCCTGGTGCACAGCACGAAGGGGAAGTTCAGGGAGGAGGTGGGCTTTCTGGAAGAAGTGATACCTGGACTGATTGGAGGATGAATAAAAGTTGGGGGACAGGAGAGACCTGTTCTTTCATCTCTCCGCCACAGCTAACTAACTTAAGGAAACTAAGGAAGGGCGGGGGGCTGGTGAGGAGGGCTTGGTCTTTAGCCCTCTGGAAGGAAGATCAGAGAGAGTCTGGCCTTGGAAGATTTTCTGATATAGGCACAATGATATGAAAGAAGCCAGGAGAGAGATGGTGAGAAAGTAAGTACTAAGTCTAGTATCTATATACATTAAAAATCTCCACTTGATCCAGTTGTCCTCTGGCTTCTTCAATATCAGTATACTCCTACCAAGCCACCCCCCAAACCCCTGGCCAAATTAAGTACAGACCAGCTGACTTCATGCATTTATCAATATTACATCAGCTCTGGCTTCATCAGATTTTCCCTTAGCTGATTTCTTCACTCATGAAAAAAAAAAGATTGTATTTTATAAGTCAGTGCTTCTCAAACTTTAACATGCACATGAATCACCTGGAGGTCTTGTTAAAATGAGGATTCTGATAGAGTACGTCTGGGGTAGGACCTGAGATTCTGGGTTTTTAATAAGATCCCAGGGCTGGCCCCGTGGTCGAGTGGTTAAGTTCGTGCGCTCCACTGCAGGTGGCCCAGTGTTTTGTCGGTTCGAATCCTGGGCACGCACATGGCACTGCTCATCAAACCACGATGAGGCAGCATCCCACATGCCACAACTAGAAGGACCCACAACGAAGAATATACAACTATGTACCGGGGGGCTTTAGGGAGAAAAAGGAAAAAAATAAAATCTTTAAAAAAAGAGACCCCAGGTGATGCAGACCCTTAGGTCTGCAGGTCCTTAGAATCACACTTCAGGTAGCAAGGATATGTATATTTTATTGTTCCAAAAAGGTTTTTGAGCCTCTTACAAAGTGGTGTATGCCTAAATGAAGTGTTTTAGCAGTGCTGGAGGGTAAGGCTTGGGAGAAGATTGTGGGGAGCCATCTATGACAACTCAGCTTTAAAGCAAGGTAAGTACTCTGGTATGGGGTGTGGGAGACGGGGTTGAGGACAGGGAGACTGAAGGTGAAGACTCCAGCCTAATGAAATGGAGTGGGTAAAAGGGCACTGACTGTGAGGAAGGAGTGAAATGGAGGGGATCCAGATACACAGAGGAGGAAGGATAAGGTGATTAAGGGTGGGGTGACAGAGAGGGAGATAAGCTAGGATAATTCCCAATCTTCTTACCTAAGAGTCATGGTAGCTAGTAGTACCACCTAATATAGGGAAAACAAGAAGAGGGGCATATCTTATATTGGGGAATTTATAATGTGTGTGGAACGCTCAAATGGAGAAGCACAGTAAGGAGCTGGATATACTGGTCTGAAGCTCAGAGGGAGAACTGTGGGCTAGCGATTCCGACTTGGGTGGAATGAAATCCAAGAGCGTGGGATGCAATCACCTGGGGAGAAGATACAGTGTAAGGGGAGGCCTGGCCACAACAACATTTATTTAAGGGGTACTGAAGGAAGAGGATTCACCAAGAGAGACTAAGAAGGATCAATCAGAGTAGGAGAATTAGGAGAGAAGTGTCAAAGGTTTTCAAGAAGGATCAGTGTGGAAACGAGGTCTCCTTTCTACTAATCTCTACTACAGAACAACAGCAGCAATTATTACTGCTGTAAGACTACTGATGGAAGCTTACTTCTCTTGAGATGCTGTGTGCTCTAAGGGCTGGGGAACTAGAGAACAGGTAGTTGGCTTTAGAGAGAAAGCCAGATTCATCATCTGTGCAATCTGGATAAAGGACCAAGGGTTTAAATCTAATTACCCGTTAGAGTACGGGAGCTTTAAAAAAAATAGCTATGCCCAGGCCTCACCCCCAAGAGATCTGATGAAACTTATAGGGAATATCAGGTCTCTGCTACTAGGCAAATTCCTTTGGACTCACATCAGTACCATCAAGATAAAACAGGAGGTGAAAAGTAATCACAAAATAGGTTTGCAATCTGATCATTGTTTTCCAAATTAGTTCTTAAAGCCCAGGCTCCTCTCCTTCATTAGAGGTGGCCTTAACACTTAAGTTTTGGATACTGTTTTTTTTTTTGAGGAAGATTAGCCCTGAGCTAACTGCTGCCAATCCTCTGTTTGTTGAGGAAGGCTGGCCCCGAGCTAACATCCATGCCCATCTTCCTCTACTTTATACGTGGGATGCCTACCACAGCATGGCTTGCCAAGCGGTGCCATGTCCACACCCAGGATCCGAACTGGCGAACCCTGGGCCGCCGAAGCGGAATGTGCACACTTAACTGCTGCGCCACCGGGCCAGCCCCAAGTTTTGGATGCTTAATATTAACTTTCTCTCACTCTTTTCCTATAGGAGAAAGTGAAGGTGAAGGAACCTGCCTGTTGGCAAATGATGACAAATCTTTGAGGAGGAATAGAAAAATGCAGCGTTAGCAGAATCCCTCATCCCAAGACAGGGTCCACTGGGAAGACGTCACGACCAACCATACTTCTTGGCAGAAAAGATCTAGAGCTAGTTAGAGAACAAGATGTTCAGAAGCTGTTTCTTACAGGCTTGTTTGCCTCTTCCTGGGTTTACAATATGGTCCAAAGGTCTTAAACAATGTAAAACAACCACATATACCAAATACTCCTGTCTATTTGGCTAGAAACTGTAATATGACTAGCCTTTCCCTTTCTACAAGTTGCCTCAAACTGAGGATAGCCCCTCATGCACTAATTTTGAGATTGGGAGGAGGATTTGGCCAGAATCTATAAGAACGGATGGAAACTGTAGTTCCAAGTCCTGAAATTTCTTACCTCTGGTTAGGAGAGGCCACCATTGGCTGTCCAACTCTCTTCTTCGGTCTGGTTAGCTGAGGTGATGGGATTTCCCCTTTGAGGGCAGAGACTGAAGAAAGCAGACTGGCCTATAAAAAGGCAAGTCAGCACACTGTAGCCACAATAGATTTAAAGGGTCTTAAAACATCAATAATTTTATTGGTGGTAAAATTTTATTACATTGAACACTACTTAAAAAACTGGGTCCAGAAACCTTGATGATATAGTTTTATTCCTTAAAAGAGCTGTTATTCTCATGGGGTTTGATCTATGCCTCAGCAGGATGTTTCTTAATAACTGGAGGGCTCACTATGTGCAAGTTTTCTTCTGCCTCCGCTAAAATCTCAAAATCAATACTGGCTCCCACAAGAGCAGATTTTATTCCATGTGAGAACCAATGGTAGGGGCTCTTAAACCTCAGCAATGTAAACATTCTATTGGCTTCCAGTATTCCCATACCATATATTCTCATTCACAAGAAAAAGAAGAAAATCTGTGTTAGAACTAGAGATTCTTTTGAGTTCATTTACGTTCAGTTTCATTTTCAGATGAGGAAAGTGAAGCCCAGAAGTGAGAAATGACTTGCCTAAGGTCATATAGCTGCAAGTGGCAGAAATGAAAATAGAATTTAGGCTTCTGACTCTTGTTCCACTGTACCCATGCTGCCTCCCCCCACAAATCCCTTATATATTTTGAAAGTAATTAAGTTCTTACCTGAGCTAGGTTTAATCCAAGGTTCAGGTTGGTAAAATAGCAGTTAAGTAATGCCAGGAAGAGGCAAGACAGAGGAAAAAGATTACAGCAGGCAAAATGGGGTGGGAGGAGGCTACTGGGATCCAAATAGAAAGAAAAGAAGGCAGTGCTGGTAAGAGGGCAAGGAGGAGGGTATCCTAAATAACTACTACCAACTGCCCAGTTCCTGTTTTTCTTCCTAATCCTCCTAGGGGTTTCTCATAATTCCTCTTCGCATGGGTTCTAGTTCCGGACCTGAGAAAATTTCTCATTCTGTTGTCCTGAAGGTGCAGAAGCCAGGGTTAAGGGCTCCTCTAGATAATTCAAATGTAGATAGTTAAGACAGAACAAAACTCACCTTTCTGTCCCACTGATTAATTTGCTTAATGTTATTTCTTACTAGTCTATGTTTCACCAAGAGTAGTTTCATTCATTTCACTAATATTAGGTGATATTTTTTGTTAGTGGTAGGTGGAAACAGCAAGATATGTAGGTGATCCAAGGGGACTTTTGTCCCCCTCAAGGTAAGGGGGTCTCTTGAGAATACTTCATGTGGTTATCAAGCACTACAAAGGCAGTAGTTTCAATACCCATGATACTTTCCAAATCCATTCAAAATAAAAAATAAGAAATGAGCTTAAAGGAGCTCTCTCATGTAAGATGATATGAAAGACAAAAGAACCAGGTATGACTAACACAGAACAAACATGGTGTGTCTCATCTAGTAGTGGTTCTAGGAGCCAGGCACAGAAGATTAAAAACTCCTGTTGGTATGAGAATAGAAAAGTGCTGCGTGTATGGTTCTGTCCCAAGTTACTATTTTTCTGTGCATCCTTCTTTGCCTTGATATGTGTTTTGGCTTCTCAGCCTCAAACATTTTCTTGTTTTCTATTTTAGACTGCCTATACATAAGACCAGAAAATTCAGCCCTATTAAAACACGAACAAGTTGATGACTGTTCTTTTCAGTGGGTTAGTTTTTCATTCTCTATTGCATCAGATTCTTGGCATAGCCTATAGTTTGGTCAAAGCAATCCATTCCAGTGTTCTTGTATTTAGCTTGTTAAACATATTGGCTCTTCCTACTTGGGGCTGTGGAACTAAGCCCAGAATTAGTCACATATTTATAAACATTACTCAACTGATTCAGCAATACAACAGAATTACAAGAGTCACTCCCACCCCCTCCTATGTTTCAACCCAAATAAAACTTAAAACACCTATAACCAAATAAATCTTTAGATAAAAAAATCAAGAAGTACAAAAGGAACCTGAAATTGATGATTTGGGTGTCCCTAAGTTTGTTCAGTGTCATCTCATTGAAATCTTAGTGTTCTTGACATACTCATGATCCATAAAGAGCCAAACTTATCAGTGGCCTATCTGCTAAAGTCAGATAAGAGACATTGTAGGAGCTTGAAACTTTCTCACTTATAAGATGATATGGAAGAGAACAAGAGAACACAGAATGTTTAACACAGAATAAATAGATAACTAGTCTTAAAAGCGCTTTTTCAAGGCAGTCTAAGAATGGACTCTAAAGTGTAAAATGTGAGAAGCCTGTTACAAATATAGCATTAACAACCTGGTTCAATATGATTGTGGATTGGGTGGTAACTGCATGACCACTGAAAGGATCACACCCCACTTCTAAACACTGTTCATCTTTTTATTGAATATTCTGGTAAATATTTCACATTAATACAGGCTACATTAAGTAGAGCCACTATATGACAAGAAATTTACTCAACGTTTTCCTTTTAAGTATGTAAACAATTGTACATGTATTTACCACCCTAAAAGGTAATCATCTAATTCTCTTCTGCATACAAATAGCATTCAGTACGTTTAGCCAAAAGCACTAAGTTCAAAATGGCTAAACTAACCAGAGAACATAATTCAGGTGGATAGGAAATCACTTTGTTCTTACACAATGGGCAATCAAATTTCCACTGCTAAAGCCTCAGAGAAAATTTCTTAGGCACATTAAAAAAAAAAAATCCCCAGGGTTCTTCCAAGGTCATAGGTTTCTCAAACAAGGCTAAAGAGTAAGACCTTCTAACTTAGTTGACATATTTGAGATGCATGTTTCCAATATGAGGTGCCCACGTGCCAGGCCAAATCTGAAAAGGGGGAGGAAAAATTGGAATTTCTAATTAGGAATCTTTAGACATTTACAAAATGAATATATAAATGCAATGGCAATTCACTGTTTCTGCCTAGGAGGAATACACATACATGAAATAAAATGTTTAGTAGCATCATCTTGATATTGAAAAACTTAATTTGGATCAAGGTGGTCATATGGCATAACTTTTGATATTCAGAATTTGTATTACCCAAAGAATTAAAAGAAAGACATGACAAATCTGAAAAATAAAAGAGCATTAAGTCCATTTTACCTGCTGGGCATCAGTGCATTCAGTTGAATTTTGAATAACTTTTATCATAGGGTTCCAAGCAGGATCTGGATTGTGAAGTCCATTAAACAGAGGGCCCCCCGGAACATCAGCAAGCTGAGGATGAGAGGGTATTATGGTGCCTCCATACATGGAAATTGGCAGACCCTAAAATAGCAGAAAGAAAGGTTTAATCATGAAGTCATTATAAATGATGATTTCATAATACCATCTTAGAGGATCCTCTAAGTACAGCGCTGTAGTGTTGACACACCTAAAGTGGTTATCTGCATCAGTAACACTTTTCAACGAGAAGAGAAAAAAACAAATCCAATATCAAATCATCAGGAAATTTCCCATATTTGACGAACACATACAATATCCTCAACTTTTCTTTATTTTAGTTTCACGAATAAGCTTGTGCTAAGAAAAGGGGAACTTTACATGATTGCTTGCAGCCATAATCTGGCTTTACAGCAGCCAGGAAGCTCTCAGAGCAGATAAGAGGGCATTGGGGAGCTCACAGTCAGCTTTTGAGAGGGGCAGAAGCCTCCCTCAAAGCTGTGGTAGCAAAACGCAAAGCAGCAAACCCCAAATCTCTCAGGTTTTTTTGGGAGGATGGAGGCATCTTCAGGATAGTTTGAGGACAAACTACTTTAGACAACATAACCCACTCTTGAAATTAGGCAAAAGATCTCAGTAACACCAAAAGGGAGAATCATTTTAATACAAACTATTCCTTAACATCTGATTACATTGGCTGGCAAAGTGTTAAACAAGTTACAATGATGTTTGTCAACTCACTTTAGAAAAATCCACAAAACTGCTTGCCATAGGCTGATGAAAAATGTTAGAGGGGGCTACCATTCCAGAATCATCTCTCTCCATTGGTTGATGCTGGGAGAATGTACTTGGATCTGATAATTGTTGATGCATTGGATGGTTCCCTATCACAGACTGTGACCAACCTGATAAGCCTTCTGGAAAGAAGAATTGAGAACAGAGTTTGATATTTATTTGGATAAGATAACAAAACATTTCCACTTGATCTTTTTCATACTGAATTTTACCAAAATCATTCCTCTGAAGAGCTCAGGGCATGTTCATGACGATCTTTGTACACCAAAGGAAAAAAAAAAAAAAAACCAAGCTCCTGGAAAACTGGGTGAAATTCTCTGAATACCCCAGACATTCTCCCTTGTCCTTCAAAAGATTGAGTGCTCCCTTAAAGAAATCAAATGACTATCCCATTCTAACTGAAAAGCTTAAGAGGGAAAGGGAGCATGCTTTGAATCTTCTACTTCTTATCAACTCTATATTTATTTTATATTTATATTATTTATTTATTTATATATTTTATATTTATATCAACTCTATATTTATATTATATTTTATATATGTGTTATTATTATACATATTACATATATTATTACATATAACCCAAACTAACATTCTAGACTCTGAGACTGGATTGAATTCTTCAAAGGTATACACAGCCCTACTTATTGTTAAGTGTAAGAACTAATCTGTTTTGTTTTGTTTTTAAGGAACTAAGTGTTAAGGCAAAATCCCACAACTTACTTGAGATATCCCTCCAAACAGAGCAAGGTAACTGTACCTGACATAGCATTGACACCAAATGACCAGATTCCACTGTGTCCAACAGGAGCGACAAAACTAGTCCCCACAGGGGCTTGTGTGATGGACCCTCCTTGCCGAATCCGAGCTAGTCTCTCTGTTCCAATGGGGGGAGGTATCTTTCGATCCTGACTGGCACTGCCTCCTTTTGGTTGGCCCAATGTTGGTGGGGCAGAAGTGGCTGAAAGAGGTGAAGATGATCCCGAAGAAACAGATGGAATAGGAGAGTCACCTGGTGGCAAAATATTTCTCTATTGTTTTATTACATATAAAAACTAATTATAAGATGAGAAACCTTGTTGGAAAGATCTATTCCACAACATAGGTTCTATAAAGAAAAATTTATCAGATCACTCAAATGAAAATATGTAAGTTCTATAAACTTTATCCTATACTACTTCTGCCTATAGTAAGTACAAACAAGTAGTCTAAAAAAACTTCCAGTCTGAACTGAACAAGGCCAGAAAGTAAGAAGGTGGTATTTATTCTTACTCTAGATCTAAATAATCTCAAAACATACATTGTCACGTTTTAAGTTAACTTAAATGTGGCAATGTTTGCGCAGTACCTAGCATATTGTCTGGAAAACAGCTGGTATCCCTTTATACTTATAAGTTGTTTTCTTTTTTCTCTTTCTATAGCCTATAGCCCCTTTTCTCCATAAGGAATAAAGACTAATGTTTGCAAAGCATCACAGGATTCAATTCACAGCTCTGTTTCTTAATGAGACTCTACTCAGGTAATATGAGTAGTTTTCCTTGTCAAAAGGGCCAATACTCACTGACTACCTCATGATGCTCACTAAAAAAATCAAATCCTGTTCAAGTCCTGTTAGAACTTCATCTGTTCTAAATATTGAAATAAATAAGTCAGAACAAAGGAATACTTTTACTTATAAATGGCAATCATACAGTTTCCTAAAATGTAAAAATAAATGAAGAATCATACCAAACTGAACACACATAAATTTAACTTCTTTTCAGACTCATGAAAATTTTTCACAATACTGCCGCCAAAGGGTTCTTTTATAAAACTATCTGTAGTACCTCTTTTCTTCATCCAAGTCCTAGGAAACATTTCTGGCTTGGAAGAATAGTTTGACCCTTCTCAAGTTTTCTATCCTACAAATTACTGAGAATTTTGACATGACTGCAATACAAACCTTGGGTATCTGCATACCATTTAGATTACTAAAGTTACAATATAGTGTTCCCTGAAACAAATGGTTTAATAACTTATTCAAGACTCTTTGAGAAGAGTTCCTCAAGGATTCCTACATGAGTTTGAAGCGCTTGTCCAAGGATGGGGAGAAAAATGTTGTCTGTTGAAACTAGGAGTTCCAACAGGAGCTGGCCCTTGCAGGAAAACCCGTGTTCCTGTTATGCCGGAAAAACTTGTCAGAGGAGCAGAAGAGGAAGATGGGGAGCTGCCAGATGGGTCAATAGATGGTAACCCTGAAAAAAACAGGTCCAAGACATCCAATTAGCCAAGGCTTTAAAACTGAAAGTTCAAGGTTTACTTAATTCCTTTTTAAAAAAGGGGAAAGCATGCAGTTTATTTTGTAGATTACAGCAAAAAGAATCCATTTATGTGATACTGTATGGCCCAAACCAATTTTTCCCCTGCAGTCCGGAAGCATATACCAAACAGAACTAGATATAGAAAAGTGAGCCCAATCTTTAAGAATGGCAGTCACTTGGAGTATGTTCTGGATAAATCTCAAAGTTTTCACTGGAGGGACATGAAATGAGAGTATGTTGTGACTAAGTGGTACCCATCAATAACTTCTGATTTCCCTTTTCTGGAAAATCTCAAAGTACAGCTGTCTATCTCCATAACTACAGCCATTTCCTATGGAAGATGAATAACAAAACCTACAATGTTTCCTTCCTAACAAGGAGGAAAAGCATACTATTAAACTAAAGATAATTTCAATATTCCATCTGATAAAAAAAAATCAACAAGAGTTGCAGACTATATCAAAGTTTCTATCTAGTTTGTATGTCTGAATTTAGCAGTCTTCTCAAATTGCATTGCTTTCTCTGGAGACTGTATTAGGGAAAGGGGACAAGGGTCTGGAAAAGGACTATAGGTGTTCATTTCAGGAAAAAGTAGTTAATACGAACACAAAAAAACTGTCAAAACTTCTCTCAAACAGGTCTTATTCATCTATTTAAAGTATACAATTCAAAGGAGTTTAGTATATTCATAGGGTTGTGCACCCATCATGCCAAGCAATTTTAGAACATTTTTGTCTACCCTAAAAGAAACCCTGCACATATCACCTGTCACTCTCCATCCTCCTTTACATATCCATCCACATATCCCCACCTCTAAGCAACCACTTATATACTTTCTGTCTCTATATATTTGCCTACTCTGGAACTTTTATATAAATGGAATCATGCAGTATGTGGTCTTTGTGACTGGCTTCTTTCACTTAGCAAAATGTTTTCAAAGTTCATCCATGTTATAGTATAAATCAGTACTTCATTTCTTTTTATTGTATCTCATTATATGGAATACAATAACATTATATATTAACATATTATTATTACATAGTATTATAATATATAACATATAAGAAGAATAGTATCTCATTATATAGATACACCACATTTTGTTTTTCCACTCATCAGTCGATGGACATTGGGTTGTTTCCGTTTTTTGGCTATTATGAATAATGCTGGTATGGTACCAGTTTTTGTGTAGACATATGCTTTCTCTTGGTTATATCTAGGAATAGAATTACTGAATCATTTGGTAACTCTCTTTAATTTTTTGAGGAACTGTCAAACTTCTTCCAAAATGGCTATACTGTTTTAAATTTCCACCAGCAGTGTTTAAGGGTTCCAATTTGTCCACATCCTTTCCCATCTTAAGTATTACTATTTATTACCTGTAAACCAGGTGAGTAAACTATATCCATGCAAGAAGAGCATCAACAAAAGAAATCATACAGGCAATTAAGAAATGAGGTCAAACTTAATCAATCCTGGACCCCAGAAGGAAGGTCAAGGATTAATGCTTGCTCTTTTTATTATTATTATTTTTTATTAGCAATAAATAATTTTGATGTTATGGATCTGAATAATTAAGGTCCCAAAATTTTGTTGTCTACCAAACTAGATGGATGATTTCCTTTACTATTTTTTTTTCCAGACATTCATAATCTGCACTTCTTCTTGGATGCAGTAGGTGGAGTGCAAAGAGCTCACACACTGGAATATGAGAGATCTGAAATCTAATTCTGGCTAAGGCACTCTAAATTCACATATTAGCTAGTGCCCCTCAAGTCAAGGACTAATGCTTTCTACCACAGCCAGAGCACTTGCAATGAGCTCTTCTTTCACCCTGGGGCCTTTGAAAACCTCTATTAGTTTCCCCAAAATGAAGTTAAAATAGATATCTATTTCTAGAAAAGAAAAAAAAATCCTAGAAAATATTTTGGACCATAGATGGTTTCATGTAAGCTTGTATTTCTATTTGAAAGATGATGTTAACAGCTGTGTTTTCCTGAAAAGTAAATGGAAACATTTCTGAAGTGAAAGCTAAGGCTATATCATATCCATAAACTCACAAATTTTATACAACATAGATCAGTTCATTATTAGCGAAAAGGAAGGATGGGCTATGGGACAGTTTTCCAACTGGAAGAAAAATCCTAAGTGGCAACAGTTCTTCTTACATCCATTCTAGGTCAGGCACAATTTCTAATTTGTTTTTCAGAATAGTGCGGATTGGACTAAAATTTGGCTCTTAGACTCTGGAAAATAGATTCTGGTTTTCCAAATATCTCCAAGCCAACAGTGGCCTCATATCTTTCTATATCTTTATTATAATGCCTCAGCAGCAAATTTCTAATTTTGAGGAATGAATAGCTGAATCTAAGTTGGTCTTTTAAAGATAAGAGCCCATAAATGACCAGATCTCTTCAAACAGCTCCATGTAATGTAAATAATACAGAGTACTATTAAACAATATCATTTAATATTCAGTCTGAGGGGCTGGCCCCGTGGCCGAGTGGTTAAGTTCGTGTGCTCTGCTTCAGCGGCCCAGGGTTTCGCTGGTTCGGATCCTGGGTGTGGACATGGCACCGCTAATCATCAGGCCATGCTGAGGCGGCATCCCAACATGCCACAACTTAGAAGGACCCACAACTAAAAATACACAACTATGTACTGGGGGGCTTTGGGGAGAAAAAAAGGAAAAATAAAATCTTTAAAAAAATAAAATTCAGCATGAGCACCCAAGACTGAAAACAAAGAATGTAGATTACGGACTGGTGCTTAAATACCTTTGAAACTTAAACTTTTAAATCTGAGAAATGCAATTAGTATGATTTAAAAAAATGTAAATTTGGAATCCTTGAAGCATCCTGAGTCCTTTTTTTATTAATATTGTCTTATACCAATTTTACGAAAATGGACTGACACAAGGTATTACCTCCTTGTACGAGGGACCGAGATCATACAGAGAATATAAAGCAGCTCATTACATGTGAGTGATTTACCTACAGCTACTTTTTTGTCCATCCAATTAGCAATCATTAAAAGGTCTTTACTATTTATGACATACTCATTTCTTTAAGATCACGCAATACTATTTACAAAATAAAAACTTTATCATTATCTTGGAAGATTAGATTATGCTGTTAGAGCCCTAAATTGAGGTGCAGCGATAGTTACAATAACTTACCAACTGGACTAGTAGAAACTCGCTGGGAAGGTGGTCTGAAGCCAGGTGCCTTGGAGTTGTCAGGGTGCACGTTTTCCAAGTGTCCGAGTACAGAGTTACCCAGGAACGCTGACTGAACAGTGAAAGAAGCATCTGCAGCAACTCGTGAGGACAGTGGACCATCTCCCCAACCCTGGTTAGCTGGCACCTGACTACTATCAAAAAGACTACTGAAGTGATTGAAAAGTGTGGCTGGGCCAAATGTAGGTGGCAAAGATTTATTTGCTGGGTTAATGTGCATCTGAGAACCATTCATAATGTTCATGGCTGAAGAAAGCTGCACTGCAGCTGGTGGGCCTTGAGGTGGTGTTAAAGGAACTGGATTTGTAACAAAAATAGACTGGGGATCCTGGTGTACAGTTGCATTTGGTACCACTGAGTAAAAAGAACCTCTGGGCTGCATTCGATGAGAAACTCGAGGTGCTGGTACAGCTAATTGAGGTAAATTATTGGTATCCTGATTATCAGCAGCAACCAATCTGGGTGATGCCAAAGTCAATGGAGCAGGTTCTGAATTAGATGCAAAAGGCATTGACATAGGACTTAAATCAGACACACCGGATGGCTGTGCCTCCTCCTGTGTATTATTGGAGGGAGGAGTGGGACTACTGGATGGGAGAGTTTCTGGAGCTCCTGGGGTGTTGCTGGCAGAGCTACTGCAGCTATTTGCAGCTGAAGATGGGGTACACAGGTTTGCCATGGACTGGTCCTGTGTGGACACTTTCTCTTTAGGGGGTGGCATGGCAGAGAAAGACTCCATCTTTTGTGAAGAAAGCTGTGCTTGAGGAGTACTTGCGGGCAGAAATGTGGTGGGAACTTGCCCACTAGTGATAGGTGCAGAGGAGACAGAAGGCAGTGAACTACAAGTGCTTGTCACAGAAGAAATCACTGTTGCTGGAGGACTCGTCTTAGGCACACAGGCAAACAACTGCTTTCTGACTGATGAAGGAGTCCGGGTATTAGTCACACACAGTTGCTGACTGGCAGCAACTACAGAAGAGACAGTGATAGGACAACTGGCAGTAGCTAGTCCAGCAGACTCTGAGGGTAAAACAGTCCCGTTCTGGTTAGGTAGACGGCCTGTATTATTATGCTTTGGAGAGTTATTTGTGTTGCCAGGATTCACAGGTCTCACTGGGAATGGTCCCCAAGTGTTAGGAGAGGGTGAAAAGGTTCCTCCAAACTGGGCCATGGGTAAGCGAGGATGCCGAATCTGTTGCATAGTTTGAGCAGCCAGCAGGGCAAAATGAGGGTGGGGATAAGCTAAGGGTAGAGAAACTGGGAAAGAAGAACGTACATTTGTCGGAACGTTCTTATTAAGTTTATTAGTGGACTGGAACGTAGATAATGTTGTCGCCTGTGATGTTACAAGAGGTGGAGCACCCAAGGGAAATGCATTTTTACTGGAAGCTGCTGTAGTGCCTACTCCAGATGAGAAGTTTGCGTGGATGGATTTGGTGCTGGCAGGTGTTCTGATATGATTTTTAGGAATCAAGTCTTCCAGTTCCTTAGCAGGATCTTGAATAAGTGCATTGATAAGTTGAACTGCATATCTTGTTGATTCTGTACCACCCCTGATGAGAAAACAAAAAAAAACAAAAGTAAGATCAAAACCTTAAAAAACCAGGTAATCTTTCCCATGAAATAAACTTCTTGATTGTATCATACCGAACAAAAGTATGCTTTTAATAACATTTAATTTCCATACAGAACTAGCAATATAATTTTTCACAATTACCTTATTGTGATCATTCTCTCGCCATTCTTATCTTTTTGTTTATCCACATCAATATGGGCACCAGTAACATCTTGTATTGCAGTGATGTTGCATCCTCCTCTTCCCATTATTCTGGAAACCACTGAGGCTGGAACAGACAATTTCTTTGACCTATAAAATGAAGACTACATATGAGTTTATGAAATCAAGTCTTTGTCTAGTAAATGTATTTATTTAGAAAGATGTCTTAGTAAGCATGTTCATGGACATTTGTAGAATAACATTTCTCACACCTTAAAGAGGAAATTACTAGAAGCTTTTATTTTAGAACTGACCTCTTATCCTATTGAATTTAATTTAGTAAAGGTAAAAATTACATTGCCATTTAACACAAAAACTGTATTTAAATCACTCATAAGCTAAGCATTCAAATCTTCCCAAAGTATTACTTGTCAACTAAACTGCAATGACCATATGTATTGACTCTTTCTAAATTAAAATAATGCATACCATATTATTAAACTCCATACTGAATAAAAAAGGCTAGCTTATCAATATCAATAATTTATACTTATTAATAAAAAAATAAAGCCTTAGATTTGAACTACATAAAAAGCAACTCACAAATGGAGCCAGGGACTTCCACTTGTGTGTGAGGTGAGTGGAGCAGAGGCTGATCTTGGGATCTGACAAAATGGCCCAGCTGCCCCACAGGATTATCAAGGAAACCCAATGTTTGCTGGCAGAACCAGACGAGAGCAACACCCATTATTTTCATGTGGTCACCTTTCACCTTTGAATCACCTCAGGATTTCACCTTTGAGGGAGAAACCCTCAAACTCGGAACTATTCATTCCGGAAGAATAACCAATGGCAGCCCCTAAAGTAGATTTCATGATCAAAATTTATCATCTTAATGTGGACAAGCTGGGAAGAACATATTTAGATATTCAGAAAGCTAGAGCATGGAATAGGCTATATGCCATGAATAATACTTAAATCAATCTGATCAAGTATGTATCACTTCTGTTCTGCCAAGACTTCTTCCTTTTTTGTTTGCATTTAATGGATACAAAGTCTTAGAAACATAAAAAAAAAGCCTAGACATCTCAGTTCTTTGGTGATTAAGTGCACATTAGCAAATCTGTATCTTGTCCTGATTCCCTGTTGTAAAGCATGAGCAAAGACTAGCAGTATCATCTTGACTGTGTGAGACATTTAAACACAGTAGCCTCTCTCTGCTTTTATTCATTTCCCCATCATGGTTTAAGCACAAAGTAGGGTAAATGAAGGTAGTTGCAGGGGTGTAGGTGTTTTTCTTTATTTTATTTTTTTTGAAGGGGAAGGTAGTTTTAATTTGATGGGTTCCTTCCCCCCTTTTTACGGTAATCCAGTTGCACTGGTTAAAAGCAGCTAACCAATTTTTCAGAATGTGCTCTCTAGCCACGTCTAACTTTATTTAAACGATATGCTGTATATGGACAAGCTTGACTGACTGAACCAAAGTGGGACCATTAAACAAAGATCACAGTTCTCACTAATAGTGACTTTGCTATCAAGTGTGGAACCTTCCCTTTAAGAATCTTCCCTTGTGACTATTTTGTATGGTTAGTCTGTAAACTTCTGTAAATCTTATGTTTTAATAAAATATTTTTTGTTATTTTAAAGTCAAGATTTGTTGTGTCATATAAAATATGCACGCAAAATTTATGTATTGCTTCTAATTTTGCTTTAGCCTACTCTGAATTCAGCATGGGACTGCAGTTTAAAATAATAACCACATTCAAATTATTCATTAATTAATTGAGTAACCATCTCACAAGAGGAGAATCTATACGGTCTATGAAAGTTAAAAAGATGAGACTAAATCTGCTTACCTTCGTACCACTTCCTTCCACCCATCTTCTCTTTTTTGCCCCCTTTTAGGGCTAGTCAGATTTAGCTTTATGTTTGGAGAGCTTAATGGCAATGATACTGACTTGTAGCTTGCTGATAAGGAATTAGGATTCACTTCGCCTTCAAGTCTGAGAAGAGAGAAATATCAAGTCCAATAAAAGATAAATTTTAAGATAGAAATTCAAGATTATATTCCTTTAAAGACAAAGTTATGCTTAAATATTTAAATTAAATTTGGCACATCAAATTATCAAGAATTCAGAAAAATAGAAACAGAGCAACAAGTCCATCATCTATTTTACTATTAAAATAGATTCAGAACCCAAAAGTTGGACTACAATCAATAAAAATGACATAGTTAAAATAAAATCAAGGTATGCTAATATCTTCAACTTCAAAATTGAATCATGTCAATTTCTAATAATCTCATTTCATAACTAGCACATGATTAGGAGAAGAGTGGTGAATTTCAGTTTTGAATATTGAAGACAGATAACGTGGTAGACCTAAATTGTTTAACACAACTTGTGCTTGAAGAATGTACTTCAAATTCTTATGCCAAGCATGAAAAAGGAAAGGTGGATGTAGCGTTAACAAATCAAAAAAATTTACCGTGTTTGAGGTTTGGAAGTGGCAGTACTCGTCTTTTCTTCTTGGGAATGGAGTAGCAGCGAGGGGTATCTCCTATCACTAGAGGAATTCACATCCATAGTGAAATTTAACTCTTGGCTTTTACCACCACTACTACTCTCACTGTTGCAATCTGTGCTGTCCAAGTTATCTGAATCACTATTTCCACCTGTACCACCACCTCTGGGTTCTCCATTTATTTTATTTTTATCTGCCTTTTGCTGTGCTAAGGATATATGTTGTTCTGGTAATATTAAATGTGCAGTGGGAGGGGTCTCTTTTGTTTTGTTCTTCTTATTTTTCCGATTGGTGCTGGGGGTTGTCACCACGTTGGCCCTTTTTTTCCCAAACACATTTGTGAATGTTGCAGATGTTGCAGAGATTCCAATTGTGGTGGTGGTGGTTGCACTAGGAGGTTCTATGGGAACTTCTTGCTCCACTGAAATTATCAAAAAGGATAAAAATCACACTGAGAGCCACAGATCTCAAAACAAATTGTGACAGAATATGACCAATAATTCATAATAATTCAGACCCTTAGGTTATATTTTCCTTTCACCAGTATTCACTTTACTGCTGTTAGAACAAATATACTATATCATATTTTGATGTCTAACTTCATATGAAACATTCACACCATTAACATTCTTAAGATCGGCAATGCTAGTCTTATGAACTAACCAAAAATCATAATACAGTTTGAATCTAAGAAATTTTCAAATAGTATTACAGAATTAGAATTCAAATAGAGCAAAATTATTCACCTACTACAAGCACTGCCAGACTGTACAATAAATAACTCTTTGAGAGTAATGAACCCCAGCCATGTATAGCTTTCAGCCTGAACCTTAGGCTAAAAATGTATTGAGGAACTGGACCTCTCCTCAGTTTCCAACTGAGGGAGGAGGGGGTAGGGAAGAACCTGAAGAGAAGCTGGCAAACCTCCTACTGTATCACTTTTAGGACACAGGTGCTGTTTTATGGGGGAACTCAAATTACAACTGAACTTCTTCAAATTATGTGCTTGCCTTCCCCCTTCTGGTTCTCTGTATCACTTTTCAATATAAAATATTTAGAAATATTTACTGTAAAAGTCAATTGTCAATTTCAGATTACAATAGTAATTGAATATTTAACTAGAATTAATTAGAGCAAAAAGCACTCAAAATGAAGTTGATAAACACAGGAGAACTTTATTACTAATTTGGATGGGTCATTTCTCACCATCTTCATCGTTTTCCTCTTCATCTTCATCCTCTGGTAGTTCTGAATTCTCCTTAGGTTTGTTTTCTTCATCTTCTTCCTGCTTCCTTTTCTGCTCCTCTTTTTTCTTTTTTCTCTTTTCTTTTCTTTTCTCTCTTTTAGCTGCAAGAGCCTGCTTTCTGCTCTCCTCTCTTGACTGCAAATAAAGTAGGTATAATCATTTTACCAATAATGCAATAATTTAAGATAAAGAATGAAATGATATTTTTGTTTGATATTATTTTTGATTTTTTTTATGATTTTGTTTATGATACATGGGGCTTCCCCTGGAGGTCAGTCTCAACACACACTTATAAAACCAATAAAAGAAGAAACAGATAAACTGAACATCATCAAAATTAAAAGTTTTTGCCCTTCAAAGGAACCATCAAGAAAGTGAAAAGACAGCTCATAAAATGTAAAAAAATTTTTGCAAATCATACATCTGGTAAGGGACTTGTATCAAGAATTTATAAAGAACTCTTACAACTCAATAATGAAAAGACAAATAACTTAATTAAAAAATGGGAAAAAAATCTGAATAGATGCTTCTCCAAAGAACATATACAAATGGCCAATAAACACGTGAAGAGATGCTCAATATCACTAGCCATAAGGGAAAAGCAAAGCAAAATCTCAATGAGATACCCACTTCACATCCACTAGGATGGCTATCATCAATAGACAGATAAAGAAAGTGTTTATAAGGAAATGGTTCTGGAACTTTCATATACTGCTGGTAGGAATATAAAAGGGTGCAGCTACTTTGGAAAATAATCTGACAGTTAAACACAGAATTACCATATGCTCTAGCGATTCCATTCCTAGATATATACCCAAGAGAGATGAAAACACATTCATACAAAAATATGTATGTGCTTTAGCAGCACATACACTAAAAATATTGGAATGATACAGAGAAGATTAGCATGGCCCATGCACAAGAATGACATGCAAATTCACGAAGCATCCCATATTAAAAAAAAAACAAACTTGAACATCTATGAAGTGAAAACAATCTAAATGTCCATCAGCTGATGAATGGATAAACAAAATGTGGTATATCTATATAACGAGATATTACTTGGCAATAAAAAGAAATGAAGAACTGATATATGCTATAACATGGATGAATCTTGAAAACATTATAAAGTGAAAAGAAGCCAGTCACAGAGAACCAAATATTGTAATGATTCCATTTATATGAAATCTCCAGAATAGGCAAATCCATAGAGACAGAAAGTAGATTGGTGGTTACCCAGGAGGGAGGGATTGAAGGGGTAGGTGGTGACATCTAAGGGATGTGGGGTTTCTTTTTGGGATAATGAAAATGTTCTAAAAACTGACTGTGGTGAGGAATGCACTATTCTGTGAATACACTAAAAGTCATTGAATTATACACTTTAAATTGGTGAATTGTATGGTATGTGAATTAAATCTTAGTAAAGCTGTTAAACAATACATTTATGTAGCATCTGTTTATTTGACTAAAATGCAGATATTGAGATCTTTATAAAATACTAACAAATTTCACAGTAAAAATACTGACAAGAGGCAATTATAGAAATTATTTTTTCCCTACTTTATATAATTATTTTAAGCCACATTCATAATTCTGATCACCTTTAGGTTTTGCTTTGGTTAGTACGAGAAGATATCTTTTTTTCAGAAAGGGGAACATGGTAGTAGTTACCTAGCATCATAATGAAAGTTGGAAACAAGTAGAAAACATATCAAGTTACTCAGATTTCTATGGAAATTATCCAAAAAGCTTCATCATAAGAATTTGTTCATAGAGTCTAGTTCTCCTGGTAATTAAGTAAAAGCATTTTCCTCAAAACTATAATTTACTATTCTGAGGCATAAATTACTTATTCTTTGACATTTTTATTTATCTAAATCAGGGGTCAGCAAACTATAGACTGTATGCCAAATCCAGACTGCTGCCTATGTTTGTATAGCCTGAAAGCTAAGATTGGCTTTTACTTTTTAAGTAGTTGAAAAAAATAATAATATTTGTGACACATGAAAATTATACAAAATTCAAATTCCAGTGTCCATAAATAAAGTTCTACTGGAACACAGCCACCATGCTCATTCATTTAGCTATTGTCTACAGATGCTTTCATGCTATGACAGCAGAGTTGAGGAGTTATGACAGAGACCATATGGCCTACAAAGCCTGAAATATTTACTATTTGGCATTTTTAAAACAAAGTTTGCCAACCCCTTATGTAAACGAGAAAGGGGCTGAAGACTAAGCTAAAAATTATTTCATCACTTTGTTGGCCTAAGAACAAATTGGCTACTTAGGGAATTGCTGATCATATTCCCGGGTAGTTACACAAAAATAAAAATTATAGACGTGGAAGGGACCTTAGCAGTCATCTAACTTCAAACTTCACTTTACTTTACAATAAACATAACTTTTTTCCCCTTCTGATTTTAACTGTAATCAAGTTTATCAAGAAGGTACTAAAATTTATTTAATTCCCTAATGATAAGACTTTAAGGTTTATATTGTTCCCCCTTATAAGCAATGCAACAATAAATGTCCTTATAAATTCACATCTTTGAGCATGTGCGTAATTATTTACCTTAGGCTAACTTTCTGGGTAAGTGGAATAGCTGGAGTAAGGGTATGCACCCGTTTTATTAATTCATTGTTGTCAAACTATCTCTGTTAATAGTTATACTAATTTACACCATATATCAAAAATCATACTAGAGTAATAACTTCTCCACACCCTTGCCATCAACAGCTATTACCAAACCTTTAAATTTTAAGCTTTGCCAATCTGGTAAAAAAAAATTTAAGTACTCTATTACTGTACATTTCTGTTTATTCATGAAGTGTGGCACTCTCCATTATTTATTGAACATTTGTATTTCCTTTTCTGTGAATTGCCCATTCATGTGATCATTTTTTTATTCTGAGCAAGTTATCTTTTTATCATTGATTTGTAAGCTATTTTCTGTTCTCAGCTTACAAATTTTGCTTTTTTAAAACTAAGAATTGGTGTCAAAATTTTAGCATCTCTCAAAATGATCATATTTTTTTCTTAATCATCAACAAATTATCTTCATGTTATGCTATATCCCGCATTCCTATAATAACTCTTGATCATGGTGTTTGTTCTTCTAATATAACTTCTACAATCAATAACATCATTCTCATTTTCCAGGTAAGCAGCCTGAGCCTCAGAAAAACGATCTTGTTTTTTAAATTTTTTCCATTATACCACACATCCTAGGATACTAGACACTTACTCTTTAATTAAGGATCTAATAAACCACTTATAGCCCAGATCTTATAATAAACAAAAGATTTCCAATGTTTTACTCAATTTCTTCTCAAACTAATGTTAAAACCACTGCCTAAGTTTTAACATTAAAACCACTTAGGCAGTGGTTTTAACCACATTTGGTAAACTGTGGTCTGCTCAAAAAGTAGTCTCTCATCTATAAAGTTCAAAATACTTTTTATGAGCAAAAAGTCAGAATTAAAAAATTGATGGTGGTTCGACAGTCTATTAATCATTTCTTTTGAAAGAGGTTTTGTTAACAAGATTATGGGTCATATAGGTGGCAAATTTATTCTAGCAGATTTTCAACACTTTCTAATAAGGAAAATTATTTTTCCCACTCACCTTTTCCAGATCAAGTTCCTTTAAAAGAATACTTGCATTCTTATTTGCTTCTGCAGCCTGCTGGTCTTTAGCCTTCACAATTGTCTCAACACACTGGTGACATTTTTTCAACAGTTCCTATAGCAGAAAATGTAATTATATATATATCGCAACACATAACATAAACAAGCCAAATAAAACTTGAGCTGATGAGCATACCTAAGTCCAGGGCTTAAAGCTCAATCAATTGAAAATTCACTAAACCAAATCAAGCTATCTTTGAGTCTGGTCATGTTTCAGTCTTTCATCAAAATAAGGTACCATTTCCTTAAAAGTTTATGTGTTCTCAGAAAACTTTCTATCAGGCTAATAGTCTAGTAATAAACTTTAGCTGCAGTCACTGTAATTATGGTCCAAAATAGAAATCGCAAAATAATTTATCAAAAGTATTATACCCATTCTCCATTTGCAAATGGAGAAACAAACACAGAACAATCAGGTTATCAGTCTTATGGAGGACAAAAAGAACAGATTGCTAGTGGCACAATTTGGCATATAATTCCACAAAGAACAAAAATGTGTTTCAACAGTTTATTAAACCTACCTTATCTGTAATTGTTGCTATGTATCTCATGCATTCTATATCAGAAGGGAATTGATTGACTTCCTTCACCAAATATTGAACAACTTTTACATGACCCTGTAAGGATTACAACAAAAAATACACAAAAGAATCCCTTGAAAATTTGCCCATATGCTTAAAAACTTAAGAGTAAAAGGTATAGTAACACATCCAGAGTTTACTAAACTTAAAATGGAAATTATGAAAATTAGAACAATGTTGAGTTTATAAACAGAAAAGATAAGTACAACATGCTCAGGAATATATGGTAGGTCAAAAGACGTTTCTCTTTAATTTAATCTGCTCACTTCCCACTGAAAGTAGAAAAACTTCTGTAGAAAAACAATATCTCTTAGAATAAATCTATTAATAAAATAAAAATTGGTGACATGAAATGAATCTCAGTATAAACGGTAAATTAGTCCTAAAACAAAAAGGATGTTCTAGATTTCAAAGCATTATTTTGGTTCTATCTTACTAAATAAACAAGGTGGACTGTCACATTGATCTGAGTCCTATGACTTGAATCAGGTAAAACACTTTCTAAATGCCTTTATCAGGGGCTGAATGATCTGTAATCAATTCCATGTACACCTATTTTAACCTAAGCAAATTGCATAGTTTCCCCTCCTAATAAGGTTCTAAAACGTCTTTGAGAATTAGCCTGATGGTGACAAAAGTCAGAAAAGTGGTTGCCTCTAGGGCAGGCAATTAACTGAGAATGGGCGTGATGGAACTTTCTAGGATTATGGAAGTATTTTATATCTGTAAGGGGTGTAGGTTACATGGGTGTATGCATTTTTGAAAGCTCAAACTATCAAACTTAGATTTGTGCATTTCACCATATATAAATCATACTTCAATTAAAAAGAAAGAAAAAAATTGGTAAAAAGAATTAAGCCTAGAAAATATCTTAAGATTTTCTTTTAAGACACAACTTATACTGCTTTCATTCAATAGCTATTTAGTGACCACCTGGTATGTGTCAGGTACTGTGCTAAACAACTGGGTATGAACAGTAGTGAAAAAGACAGTCATGAATCTTGGTCTTCATGGATCTTCCAGTCTAGCTGGGGAGAGAGGCATTAAAAAAGTAAATACCATATGATTTCACTCATATGTGGAAGATAAACATATATATAAGGAGAATACATTGGTGCCTATCAGAGGAGAAAGGGGTCGGGGGAGGGTGAAAAGGTTAAAGGGGCACATATGTATGGTGATAAATATAACTATACTGTTGGTGGTGAACACGATGCAGTCTATACAGAAACTGAAATATAGTGATGTACACCTGAAATTTACACAATGCTGTAAGCCAATATGATCCCAATAAAATAATTTTTTTTAAAGTAAATACATATTTGAGTGTATAATTACAAATTGGGATAAGGAAAATAATAGCGTACTATAAAAGAGAACAAGAGGACCTTTTCAAATTGGGTGTTAGGGAAGGATTCTCTTAGAAGTGACATTTAAAATGGGAGCTAGAGGATGAATAGAAGTGAGCCAGGTGAAAAGCAAGGGAAAGAACATTTCAAGAAAAAAGAAACCAGTGAGCAAAGGCCCTTGGGCAGTTAAAAATTTAGTGCATTCTAGGCCAGTGGCTAAAACACAGTGAGCAAAAGGGAAGGGTAGCATAAACGATTGGTCTGGAGTGGCTAGCATGAGCCAAATCATACAGGCCTCTGTAAGCTATGTTAAGTAGTTTATAGTTTATCATAATTGCAATGGGAAGTTTTTCTAAAATATAGCAAACAAGTGAGCCTTAATATATATAGGAGGTATAATAAGATTTTATGAGAGTCCACTTGTTTTTGTTCCTCCTTAGGTAGAGAAGACACCCATCTGCATATAATATCTGTCCTTAAAGCCCATGTTTCATGTACAACAATATAACAAAACTAGTCAGGATACCAAGCAATTTAACAACAAAGTTGCTTATAGCAAACTACCATATAGCTCTTAGATTTGGCTACAAAGAGAGTGGAAAGATAGCAGTGGTTTGTGTATGGAAATACAGTCAATGCTTCAAAATCAATTTATCTTTCTCACATGCTTTCAACTTAGAATCGGCTTAAAATTATTAAATTTTATCTTTTTTCCCCATATCAAATTACCTTGCGAAATGCTGACATAAGTGGTGTGATTTTCCGGTTATCTGCTGCGTCCACATCAGCACCTGCTTGCACTAGCAATTGCACCACATCAAAATGACCACCATTGGATGCTAACCAAAGTGGTGTGTTTCCCTTTTTGTTACGAACATCAATATGGGCTCCCCTATAAAAGCAAAGAATGTTAATATAGTTTCTATGAGAAGAGGCTGACTTTTTTCTATTGTCCTCTATTTATCTTTTATCTTTTATAAAATAGCATGGAAAAAATCTGTACTTTAGAATGTCTATAAAGTAAAACAACTGTATTAACTGTAAAGGCTCTGAAAAGTGAAAGGGACCACAGAAGGTTCTACATATAAATATAAAATGTACCCACCTATTTATCAGAAGCTCACAAAATTTGTAGTGCCCTTTGTCTGCTGCTATTGTTAAAGCAGTATCTCTTGAGGAAGGCACAGGGGGCGCATTGACATCTGCTCCTTTATCTAGTAGAACTCTTCCAACCTCTGCATATCCTCCAGAAGCAGCTTCCATCAAGGGGGTAAGACCAGTCTGTTTAAACCAAAAAGTTATGCAAGTAAATTAATATAACTTCTTTAAAGGACTAAAACAATTGACTTAAAGTGGATTCTATTTCTGATATTCTCTCATAAAAGAGCTATGCAATATTCAGTTATGAATTTCACTAAATAGCAAGTGAAAATTGTTATTCAGTAAGACATGCTAGAATGAATTTATTTATCATAACACACTATTCTCATGTTAAAAAAAATTTCATAACTCCTATACTGTTATAAATTTACACACAAGATGATAACTTCCCTGTACAATGAACAGTGATATTAAAAATGAATAAAAAGAAAAATAAGGCACAATGTTTCATGGGAAAACTGTTTAGAATATACTCTGTCTAAGAATGCAGCTTGCTAAATAACTAGGGATAAATTCCTCCAATCCTACTCAAACTAGGGTAAAACAGATTAAAATATCACTTTATAAATTTTATGCATATGTCTTTTGCTCATTGGTCTCCAACATTTTTGCCAAAAAATATTTCCTACTGGTATAATTTCCAAAATAATATGGATTTCTCTAGGACTTCTAATAGATAAGTGGGCCACACTGAGTACTGGTAATACAAAAAGATAAACTGGAGAGAGCCAGCCCTGATGGCCTAGTGGTAAAGTTTGGCGCTCTCTGCTTCAGAGGCCTGGGTTCAGTTCTCAGTTGTGGAACCATACCACTTGTCTGTCAGTAGACATGCTGCGGCGGTGGCTCACATAGAAGAGCTAGCAGGACTTACAACTAGAATATACAAGTATGTACGGGGATTTGGGGGAGGAAAAAAACAAAAAAAGAGAGGAAGATTGGCAACAGATGTTAGCTCATGGCAAATCTTTTCCAGAAAAAAAGAAAGGATAAACTGGATAGCAGGAAAGCTCATTTCTCTTTGTGTGATGAAAAGTTTGAGGGAAATCTACATTTCTTCATTTTTAAGATTAAAAAACGTAAATGTTGCATTAAATTTTAAGAAATGTAACTAATGATGTTCAGGGAGAAAACATAAGATTTTCATTCAAACCTTTCCAATTTGATATGACTACCAGATTGGTCATTATCTGATTATAAAGAATTCCACATAAGCTACTTTTTTCTAGGGTTCTAAGTACCCAACAGTTCTAAGCATAGAAATTCAAAGCACTGACATACTAACTCCTACTTTCTAAATGCCAAATAGTCATAAAGCTGTCAGAATTTGTCATGGTCAGATTCGATTTTAGTTTTCTTAATTTTATAATCTATGCAGTAATTTTTTGATTGGGGTTTTTACCAATGGTAAGTACGTGCCTCACTAAAGAAGTTCCTTAAGAATCTATATTACTGGACTCTACAAAATAATCTTACTACAAAAATATCTTAGTGTAAAATAATCTTACTGTATTCAAACGTTGCAAAATGAAGGATTAACAGAGAGCCACTCAAGGCTGAGGTAAGAAAAAGTACACTGATTCTATTCTCTTTACTGTCCTTAATAAAAGGCATGAATAGTGACAGTGAGTCACTGATCACTGTATAGCAAAATTCCTCAATCCTGCATCAGGGCACCAGTTTTAACTTAAGACAATTTAAAATAGCACATTCGAGTTGAAATGCCATGATTTTTCTCCTAGAAATATATCTGAAGTAGTTGACAAGTTATAAAATGCTTACCTTTGCCCTATGTTCAACATTGGCTTTTCGATCCAGAAGCAAACTCACTACTTCTGCTCGGCCTTGGAAACAGGCCAAAGTGAGAGCTGTGTTCCGATTGGTCTCTATTTGAGCATTAATGTCTGAACCCATATCAAGCAGCAGTTTCACTGCAGGAACATGTCCATTCATTGCAGCCAACATCAGGGGAGAAATACCTAGTTTACTCCCAGTCCTAAGGGGGAAAAAGTGCTTAGAAAATTAAAATAATATGTTGCCTATTGTTTTTTAAAAAGCATAGAGATCATAAAAGATGAAAATGTTTCAGTAAAAAGAAAGGTTTTAACACCAATGAATAGATTTTATTTGTTTAGACTAATAATTAGGAATAGGGAAATCTCACAATTTAAAACAGAATCCCTATTTAGAGGCTATAAATTTCCAACTATGCATAACAAAGTACTTTCTAAGATAAAACCTCTTTAAAAACAGCCATGATAGCTGAAATAAGCTGTGATTACTTATAAGCACATTATAGGAATAATTGTTGGCCTTGAAACTTCAGTACTATCTTAATTAAAAATGTGGGGCCAGCCCCGTGGCCGAGTGGTTAAGTTTCACCCACTCTGCTTCGGTGGCCCAGGGTTTCGCGGGTTCAGATCCTGGGCGTGGACATGGCACCACTCATCAGGCCATGTTGAGGCGGCATCCCACATGCCACAACTAGAAGGACCCACAGCTAAAAATATACAACTACGTACCAGGGGGTTTTGGGGAGAAAAAGGAAAAATAAAATCTTAAAAAAAATAAAATTACATGTCTAAAAATGGTATCTGCCCAGGAGTCGGCCTGGTGGTGTAGTGGTTTCGCATGCTCTGCTTTGGCGGCCCAGGGTTTGTAGGTTCACATCCTGGGTATGGACCTAGCACTACTCGTCCACCCACGCTGTGGTGGCATCCCACATAAAAAAATAGAGGAAGAATGGTACAGAAGTTAGCTCAGCGACAATCTTCCTCAAGCAAAAAGAGGGAGACTGGCAACAGATATTAGCTCAGGGCCAACCTTCCCCACAAAAAAGAAGGAAAAAATGTATCTGCCCAAATATTTAGGGGAAGACACTTAACTCCAAAGTACTAATGATGAGCAATAAAATTAACAGGTGATAGATACCTTGAATTAATTTCTGCCCCAGCATTAAGGAGAATCTTAATGATATTAACATATCCTCCAGATGCAGCTAGACTCAGTGGTGTATAATCAGACACATTCCTATGTTCTTTATTTGCACCTCGAGCCAGCAGCAAGTCTACCACCTACAAAGTAAAACATGAAAAGAGAAATCCAGTTTATATCAATTGTTCAATTTATAATGAAGGAAGCACAAAGAAATGAGACCTATAACTTCCTTGTCTAAATATCTGACATTTTATTAATTAGGCCCTAAATGTTCAAATATCAGCACTAGAGAAATGGATTCAATTTCATATCGAGGAATTTGGAGCTTCAAAATCCCAATTATATTGAACTAACAAGATGTCACTCTTTCTATTCGTCAATGGTTGAGTGATGAATTTGCACTTCAAATGTGTCAGGAATGTGGTTCATTCATTCCCAATAAAGGTAAGGATAAAGAAAATTTTTATTTTGCCCAAAGGGCAAGAAACAGATTCCTGAAAAGGGCATTTACTATTCTCATTAAACTTAGTATAAAGACATATCAAAACACAGGCAAGTTTTATTCATGTAGCTAAATTACTAAGCGTGTGCATATTTAAAATACAAGCAAAATGTTTACAAAATGAAAATTAAGGGCCAGCCCCAGTAGCCTAGTGGTTAAGTTCAGCACACTTTGCTTCAGCAGCTGGGGTTCGGTTCCCGGGCATGGACCTACACCACTCATCTGTCAGTGGCTATGCTGTGACAGTGGCTCATATACCAAAAGGAAGATTGGCAACAGATGTTAGCTCAGGCAAACCTTTCTCAGTGAAAAAAGAAAGAAAATTAACATTAACAAACCTCCTGACGTCCCCCAGAACACGCCAATGAAAGTGGAGTATCCTTAGTTCGTTCAGATTGTGCTTCTATATCTCCACCTTTATCCAAAAGGATTTCAACAACTCCAACATGCCCTGCTGTTGCCGCCAGGATCAGTGGTGTGAAACCTAAATCAGAAAATAAAAATCTCAACCAAATCTGTTTTCTACTTATTAAGCCACTGTTTTCAATTCTCTACTGTTTTAGTAGAAAAAGGTATTTAGGGTAGATACTTGTAACCATTTAATATAAAACTGCTCTAAACCCTAATTTGTTAGTTAAAGACAAAAACAAAGACTGACAAAATCCCATAACACAACATAGACAAAAACCCATAAACGTCTGATAAAAAGGAAATGCTAAGTCAAACAAAACTACTAAAGTTTATACTCCTAGAGAACTTTGACGTCTCTGCATGTTCTACTTTTGGATTAAGGAGAAAGGCCACCACAAACTGCTGTGCTTCACTGATGATCTACACTCTAATTTTTGAATTTTTGGAGAATAATTTGGCTTTGTAGATTAACAGATCTGCATATTCCTAATTGAAATATGCTTATCCATCTTTGCACTGAGATAGTTTAGGAACCACTTATCAATAGTGAAAAAACTAATTGTTTTCTGATGTAATTACACTCACATTTTATTTCTGACTGACATTTCTTACCTTTTTTGTCTCTGTGCTCAATTTTAGCATCTCGTGCAATCAGTACGGATACAAGTTCTTCATGACCACCAGCACAAGCTAGTGTCAATGCTGTGTCATGATTGCTTTCAGTCTAGAAGAAGGAAAAAAAATAAGTTAGATTTTTTGTTTACCATAGGGATATCAATTGAAGAGCAAATATTATTTATTTTCACAATGAATGTGCAATGATTCCTTTCCAAACAAAGAAAATCAGAATGTGCAAAATAAGTTTAAATAAAAAAATCTACTCACATGTGCATCAATGTCAACTGAAGGATATACAGGGGGCATAGAATGAGAAGCCACATTGCTTGGAGACTGTGAACAGGGTTCAGATGTAAGACATTCTGTGGTCTGAGAAGAACTGTTTGAACCAGCGGGCACTCTGCTACTCACAGCTGAAAAACAATATTCACATTGCTGAAATCTACTTAAAAGAGTAAAGTTATTTGTATACAGAAAAACACAGAAAAACAGAAAAGTCTATAGCAGTAACATAAGGCAGTAGTTAAATCATAAGCTGTGGAGTCAGATGGACCCATATTTGAATCCCAGTTCCACCACTGACTTTCTGATCTTGGGCAAGTAATTTAACCTCTCTGAACCTCAATTTTCTTATATGTAAAATGGGGATGATAACAATAGTACCTGCCTTGTAAGGCTGTTGGAAAGACCACTTGAGATAACGCAGGTCAAATACTTAGCACAGGCGCCTGGTATTTAGTGTATACACAACAAATGGTAACCTTTTACATTGTCAACAGGGAGAAAAAGTTTCCAAAAATAAAATAAAAGGAATTTTTATCTTAGTCTGTAAAAGGCAATTAGATAAAAATATCCTGAAAACAATGCAAAGGAAAAAAAAAGAGGGAGGAGAACAAGTTAGAATATTTCTTAAATAGCAGAGAGTATGTGTCTGAAAATCTACTAAAATGAATCAATGTCTGAAAGTCAAACTATTTTGAAAATAAACATTGGAACTTTTATTTGGGACCTGAAAATCTGGTGTTTTAAAACTGAGTTAACTGAAATTTTATCTTTATGTCTCTGCATATTTCTTATGTTTCATAAAAGATGGAGTTTGCCCAATAGAGGGAGAAATAGGACCTATCTCAGAAGGATGTTGTGAGTTGTGTGTCAAATAATGTATAAAAAGCATTTAGCATTTGATACAAGGTAAGTGCTCAAAAAATGTAATTTTCAGATATTTTATAGGACTTTCAGTACTATTATTCACTATATTGAAAAATAAAAACATTACTCACTCAAAAAAGGAAAAACTCAGAAAAATAATCATTAATAATATAGAAAAAGGCAACAAAGCTTCAGTGATGGCAATAACCTTCTATCACCCAGTAGGTCTTAAAGGAAAATGTAAGTATTTCAAGTGTTGGAGAATGTTTTCTCTAGAATTTTGATATTACTGGATCCCGATCAAGAATACTGATCACAACAAGTGTGAATGACTAAGTTTAGTATGCTATTTCTTTAAATAACTTAGCAAATTTTAAGATGTTCAGATATGTTTCTCCATGAACTGTCCCTCCCTCCTCCTCACCAATATATAGGAAATCATCTTGGCAATATGAATTTCTGCAGCTTTTGTCACCACATAAATATACATAATTCAACAATCTGGTTACAAATTGGAATGATTATTATATATAACTGTTTCGCCTATAAGAACATGCACAATGGAAACAAAGCTTTAAAAATTTTTGTCATTCAATAAATTAAAAGCAGATAGTATTTTGTCACACCTCCTCAAAACAGATATGCTTGGAAAACAGCTCCAGAAAACAAGACACTAAAGATTGATATACAGCACCCTTGTAATAACAAGATTTCAACATTGGTCTCATAAACATTAAAATATACCTTATTAAAAAGATACTTTTCTATCATTATTACTTTTGTTTTATTCACATTATCTCTTTTTGTTATTATGAAAAACGGATATTTAAAGTTTTTTATATAGTTGATTAGAGTGCTATGCCAGAATGTGATGTTATAAAAGACTTCTTTATAGAGCTGGCTTTTAAAAAATACTTTTGTGCATTTAAAGCTATACTACCAAAAATGTGTTGTTACATCAATTACTGTACATTTTTGTACAACAGTATCCTAGAAACATTTTTCCTCCTTATAATAATGACAATCAGAAACATTCCATAGAAGTGACTTTAATAGGATTAATTACATATGAAAAGTTATAAAGATAAAACTAGAAAGCAGCAAAGAATTAAAAGGTACATGTGGAATAAAGGTTTCATTAAGATAAAATTATACCAAGACTATGACATTTTCATAAATCCTAAAACGTTTCCTATCTCTGAGCTAAAAGTCTCTGAAAATGACTAAGATAGGTCACTACCACTAAAGTCACTATATAATTCAAATTAAATTTATGCACTATCCTAAAATGGAGTGATAGAAGAACTAAGTGCAAAATTCTACTGAATTCTTTATGAAATTTAAGATAGTTTTTTAGGCAATATGGAAGGTAACAATAAACCTTACTATATAAAAATCTCAGATACTAGGTGTATAAACTATGTTGTGAAGTTTTAAGAAATTAAATCACTACAATCTGTTTTACAAATAGTAACTTTATTAAATAGTTACATATAAATAAAAATCTATAAATAAAATACTAACATTAGAATAAATTATTTAAAAATAATTTATTGTAAATTCTCTCAAAAATAAGAGGATTGCTGAACTACTTTTTTATTCTTAAGCCTACGTTGACTACTACAGGATTACTTAAAGCAAGATCCTCTTGAATTGGAATTCATTTTAAGAGAACCTATTACTGAGATGCCAACAACAGTAACAATGTGCTAAAGTCACAAAACTATATTACACCTTACATACATGTCAAATCTTAAAATAAAAATAACAGAAATTGTTATTTAATAAAATTTAGAAGTCTAAGGAAATAATATCTTTAACATAAATTCAGAACTTCAAGCTGAATTAGATGCTTACATAGTCATCTGACGTTCTTACACCTGGCTGAACTGAATTTGAATCTTAAACACTTACCAGCAACTTGATTTCCATAAGCCTCAGTTTTTCAACAGAAAAACAGAGGTGGGAAAAGGACCTATTTTATAAGATTATTATAAAATGCCCATGAGATAAAGTATATAAAGCATTTAGGACAGAGCTTGGTGCAATGGTAAGTGCTCAATATATGTAAATAAATTGATATCAGTTGACTTTTATCCAATCTTCTTTATATACTAAGAATGAAACTTTTACTAGATGTGTCTACAACCACTCAATGGTCAAAGCTATTTTGAACTTCTTTAAATTTCCAGACATTTGAACTGAGACTCACTTGCTATTATGATAACTTCTAAAAGTCCAACACTTGGTTTCAGAAGAAAAGGACCTGAAGAACCATGCTCCCAATTCACTTTACAAGCATCCTGTCATGGACTTTATTAAAGTATGACACACATTAAGACTATACACTAAAAGACTAAGTTAGTCAGCTAATCAAGTCACAACATTAATAAATTATGTATCTTAACCAACTCATTATCCTGACAAATATTCTGCGAGTAGAATAGCAATAAAGAAAAAATACTTCTATATTTAAAGAGTGATATTTATTGCTATTATATATACATATTCTCTAAAGCAAAAATTGTAAGATGTACAGTATTCTCCCCTTTATTAAATATGAGGGATGAGAACAAGATTTAATTTAGGTAAAATCAATTACATCTTTGGCCTGATCTATAATCCTACCAATATATTAATAATATCATATAATTATAGAATTATTTACCTAATTCATCCTTGTCTAATTTATTTCACCTTCAGTTAAGAAAATTAAGAGAAACTCAGACTTAATAAAACATTTTTTAACTTTAAGTGAGACAGATCATCATCTTGAACAAAGAAAATCTAATTAATGCTATATATTTTAAAGCAGATAACCTTCATAAAAATGGAAGTTTTTTATATGAAGATAATTTTTGTATTTATTGGCTTATTTGCAAGTTAAAGCTTATTAATAAAAAATATTATGCAATAATGGTAGGCCAACTATCACTAGACAATAATGTCTAATACAAAAATTAAATTTCATTAGTTTATATTAACCTTCTCTATAACTAAAAATGTTTTCTAAACCAATTTTTTGAAGTTTCATGTGAACTTCAGTTTAACAGATGCTTCAGTGAAATGAGCAAAATTTGACCTCCCTTACAAGAACCACCTGTAAATACTACCATAAAGTTAATACCTACAAGTTCCCATTATAGCTGCTTCTACATTCTTAAAAAAAAAAAAAAAAAGACAGGACCTAAGTCACAACAAAGCTAGATCGACCAGTAATGTGGATTTCATAACTGCAAACTGAGTATTTAATCAGGAACATTACAATGCTATTTATAGAACCATAAGTATTAAAAATGTTACTCCCAGGTCACCAATTCCATCATTATTATTCATAATCATACTTCACACTCCAATATCTGCTTTTACCCAGATTAGAAATTAGAACTATAAATGAACTATAAGAGTTTATTAATAATTTGTAACAACTCTCAATGCTAATGACACAAAGTTAATTTGAGTCAAGTGGCTGTGAGCTGAAAACCCAAATTAAAGAATAAAGAATCTAACTCCTTAAAACATTTCCTAGCATTTTTATTTTCTTTATAGAACCTAAGACATTCCTCCTCTGCACAGTGACACCTATTACATATTAGAGGAGCCTCAAAGGTAGTATTACAATTCTATAACCACTAGAAGTCATACATATGCCCAATAAAATTCCTGATTTAAGTACTCTTATTCCACATTTGTAAAGATTCAATAAAGATTAGGAAGACTAAAGGCTCACAAAAGAAGAAAAGAAACTGAGATAGCATAATTGGGATGGGAGGAGGGGAGGAGAATATGACAAGAGGAAACAGACAACAGTAAGGAAAAAAATGTTGCAATCAAGAGACAGAGGACTGGCCTGCCTTTGAATATCACTCCAGCTACATCTTAGTTCTTGGTCTTCATCCACTGTCAACAGCCATTCTGGCTGCATTTCTGAACTGGGCTCTCATGGAGGTGATACATTCACCAGCCATCTTTAGGAAGGTAAATGATTAATTGCACTGTTTTCCCACTGCTGCAAGGACAATGAAAGGGAAAGTAAACTTGTGCACCTCATTTCATATCTAGTTGTAATTTTCCACACAACAATAAACAGAAACACATACTTTAAGGTTACAGGCCTTTCTTTTTTTTCCGTGTGTGTGTGTGTGTGTGTGTGTCTGCTTTGAAGACAGTTAATTCAAAAATCTCAATCTCCAAATCATCAAGTTGATAATAATTTCCATATACTTTAAATCTTCTAACCACAAATATTATAACATGGAATGCTTATAGTTTTCTCTGAACATCCCTTTTAATTAGAAATATTTAAATAAAATCATAAAGAAAAAGCAATGTGATTTAGAATTATGATTTCCAAACATGAAAATCATTAGTAGGAAAATTTAATGTATAATCTTATGTGAATATTCTCTATAAAGAAATTCTACTTTGAGCTCTCCTACCCAAGACACAATACAGGGTAGTTTTGATACCAAAGGTCTAACATACAGGATCACGGCAACTTTCTTTCTTTGCCTTTGCAAATAACAAAAAAGAAGAGGGGAAAACACACTCTGGTGTATTAGTGCTGTTGAGTTTAGTTAAATTCACTTCCAAAACACCTCAAGAAATGAGTAATTTTACAAAGATAGTTCTAAATGGAAAAATACAAAGTCTGTGTTTTTGGAGGATTGTGTAAAGAAGTTGAGCACACAGATTAAAGAGAAATTATTACAGATATATTTCTTAACCCACCTGCTATCAGGTCATCAAGAGTGTCGGTAAGCGTCTGGGCTGGAGTTGCAACCATTAGTCCATCTGGTTCTTGAACTAACAGCCCCTGATCATGTCCAGTAATAGCAATCTGAGGCTGTCCTATAATCTGATGATTACCTGATACTTTCTGAAGTTCAAGAGAATTTGTCCCATTAGAACCTAAGTCACTGGAAAAGTTACACTCTGGAGATGATAAAGGTTGGACTGGGACAAAATCAATTTGTTCTGCCGATGGTGGAGACTGTTGCTCATCATCAACATCATTATCTTTAAATAAGATTGTGTCAACCTGAGGTAACTCTGAAAAGTGATCCTCTGGGAGACTACCATCTCCTTCCCCTTCTGGGAAGACTCCTCTATGAGAGCACTGCTGGTGTAGAGACACTGTGTCTTTCTGACCTTTGGTTTCCAAGTATTCTTTGGTAAATTGCTGCTGTGTTTTCATCTGCAACTGCCTTTCCACTTTCTGCAGTTCTTTCAGTATTTTCTTCTTCTTCTGGACTTGCTCTTCTCTGTTCTTTTTAAGTTCTTCTATCTTATCTTTGTTCAGAGGTTCACCTTGAATTAACTCCAATGACTTAAGCTGTGCTTTTTCAATAGCACTAATTCTTTGTCCCAGTTCATTCAGCTTGCCTTCAGTCTCCTCTACTATGCATTCCAAAGGCTGGTATGGGTGAAAAGGTGGCAGTACGTCCTGATCTGCTACCTGCAGGGAACTGGACTTCTGCTTGGATGTACCTAAGCACATGAAAAATGTTTGAAAAAGTGCCATGCTAAAAAAAAAAAAATCAGTCCCCCTCCCCCACACACATGGACCTCCCTCCCAAAACCCTTATAACTAATGCTGTAGAATGAATGGTCAAAGATTCACACCAGTGATAGGTAGACTAAAGACTATACTCATCTATTTAACACAGCACAAACCAGGATATTGCCAATTCAAAAAATGTGACTTAAAAAAAGTCTAATCTTTAAGATAGGAGGATTTTGGAAATTAAGACAGGGACAGGGAGAAAAGGAAATCAAAGAGAAAAGAATCTCAAAATTCTGCTTATGAGATTGGACTTTTTAAAGAACATCAAACCTAAAGCAGTATCAAAACAGTGTCGAGGACACCATTAATGTTAGCCTAACTGCCCAATAGTTCTTTTCACAATATCAATTGTGCAAGTAAAGGTTACTACAAGAAACCATAACTTGTAGATCAAAGTAGGGTATAGTGTTTTTCAAGTTGCCAAAATGTTTCTCTTATTATATATAACATGAAATCAGTTTTTTCAAGATGTATCCTTTTAAAATTTCCCATTAAATAAGTCTTTAACACTTCTATAACTGAACATTATATTAAACTTATATCACAAAGGACAATTATTCTGAGTTTAAATAAACTCTTCATGTGAAAGTCTGTGGGAGAAACAATGAATGTTACCTAAGAGAAAATGAGACTTCCCACACAGGATTACTCATAGTGACAGTGTATGTTAAAAATGACATAAACGTCTATTTTTTAAGGTTTTAAATTATATTTAAGTTATTCCCTTCATGACAAAATAACTGTCAATATTAACAATCCTAACATCTGGTTATAAAATAAAGGAAATATACAATAACTACTTTGAGGCAAAATCAAGCTTTAATCTTCTTTTTGGGGTAAACTGGGACTATTCAGAAATACAAAGGAACAAATTACTGATATATCCTACAACATGGATGAACCTTGAAAACATTATGCTAAGTGAGAGAATCCAGATACAAAAAACCACAAATTGTGCAATTCCACTTCTATCAAATCCATAGAGAAAAGGCAAATCTACAGACAGAAAAGAAGGTAGTGGTTGCCTGGGTTATAGTGGTGAGAATGAGAATTGATCACAAACAGACAAGAGGGATCTTTTTGGAGTGATGAAAATGTTCTAAAACTAGATGATGGTGATGGTTACACATCTCTAAATTTACTAAAACTTACTGCATTGTACATTCAAAATGAATGAACTTTATGGTATGTAAATTAAACAACAAAAAGCTGTTTTAAAAAAAGAACTAGGTAAAAAATAGTCATCTAGGGGCCGGCCAGGTAGTGTAGTGGTTAAGTTCACACACTCTGCTTCGGTGGCCTGGGGTTCGCAGGTTTGGGTCCTGGGCACGCATCTAGCACTGCTCGTCAAGCCACATTGTGGCAGCATCCCACATAAAAATAGAGGACGATTGGCACAGTTGTTAGCTTGGGGCCAATCTTCCTCACACACACACACACACACACACACACACACACAAATAGTTGTCTACTCTTGAGGATTGCAGTCAACATATATGAATCATATAATTAACTTAAGAATTTTAAAAATAAGATCATTCAACACAGTCAAAATGATTCTTAAGTCCAAAGGAAAAAAGTCACCCATTAGATGGTAAAATGCTCTCAATTGCAAGAGGGTGACAAAACCACTGGAGAAAAAAATCAGAGATTCAACTGCTTTTTTGCTGAAATCTCAAAACTGCAGGTAGCTCAAACATCTGCAACACGTTATTACTGAAAAAGCCTAACAGGTTTTCCCCTAGATACTGTCTTTAACAATGTCAGAAGACCACGGTTCCAACATCACTGCAATCACTTTGAGACTTAATTATTCTTTAAAAGCAAACTTCAGCAAAATGTATTGTCTATATTCAGTTTTATATTTCTATCTGAGCAAAGTGGTAGAGAAAGACTTTATCCTTTCAGAGCAAAAGCCATTATATGTGTGAGATAACTCTATTTCCATAAGATCACATAGGAATCCACGGTTTGATTTGTTTGTTCAAAGTATCTAATGACAATCAACAGATAAGAAAAGGGAGGATAACTGCAACAAATAGCAAATGTATAAATCTGCTAGCCCAGCAAGGAAATTTTTAGTTGTGTAATAAATTCAACAACATCAGCAAAGCAAATTTAGAAATTCTTCAAAGATTGAATGCTGCTTTAAACATTCATTAATTTCAAAACACCCTTGTATAGTTGCTATGTAATTTGTATTTAAGATTAAGGAAAACTAGGCAAGAGTTCAACACTAACTAGACTGGTAAATAACTAACCACACTGGACATTCACAGATTTAAAATCTTATAAATAGTAAGATAATCCAAAATAAGACTAGAATTTTGACAACAGTAACAGATAGGAATGGCCCTATCTTGTTAACAAATAAAATTCAAAAAGCTTAAAGCACAAGATTACTAAGGGTAACTTTTTTAACTGAACATAGAGACTATAAGCCCAGAATACGTAGCAGGAAAAACAGAGGATGGTGAAAGTAATGCCAAAAAGCAGTTCTTCCCAAAATAGACAATGGCTGAGTATCTGTAGCCATGGAGGTAGGTGGGATTGCCTAGATACACATCAAAGCACTAACACAAGCTATAACATCAAGAATAAATCAGGCTAGTGAAAAACAAATAGTGTCATCTAATTACTCCTAGAAGCTGAAGCAACACCTTCAATTTTGGGGAAAAGTAGAGAATGTGACAAGGGTCCTCTTAGCAAGAAAATTTTCAGTAGGTAGGAAGGTAGTAGTATAAGATGCCAGAAAATAAAACACTTCATCTCCTTCAAACATCTCCCACTGCCAGAAACAAATAAATAAATCTATTCATTGGTAGCACTCAGTGACATCATAAAGTACTATTTAGGAATACAGGTAAAGTCAACATCTCATCTCTTTGGTTTGAGTTCTATCCTACTTCCTCACTTTTCACTTTTCTTCCTCAATAAAACTAGAAAAAGTTTATAATAGCAAACCATGATAAAGAGACAGCTTAGAACATGGCCTTTATTTTTTTATGGGCAGTGAAGCAATGAGGTGGACATATACTTGTGAAATATTTAGTATTAAACGAGTTTAATTTTATCAACCATTTTTGTGTCTAAATAATTAATACATTGTGCAATAGAAAAATAATGGCCATAGAAAAAATACATGACATATAGGATCTAGATTTGCTTTCATATTTCCTTCCCTGGTTTTGTCTAATCAAATTTAAATGTTGTTCTGCAATTCCCTGGCTTTCTTACATCACCACATAGCACCTTACTGGAATGATTTTTAAACAGCATTCCCAACTGTGTCTCAAATAGAAAAAAAGGTTGATGAAGTAGAATTGAAAATAATACAGCTCATCAAATGTAGTATATATTATCTAACAGAACTGGTGTTTGGATAAGTAGATGTATATTGTGTCCTGGGTTTCAACATAAAATATTTCTTATTGTGGTCATAGTAAAAAATCAAAGTCACTGGTCTAGAATTGACTCATTTTCCCTCTATGCTTAAATATCTGTCTCAAATTTCCCAGAGTAACAGGGCATGCTATACATCTTTACCACAGTAAGATTAACCACCAAGGGTGTCCAAAAATAGAGCATCTGTGCTACATGCTAACAGATTAATTCAACGTTCTGCCTTTTACTATAAGCAGTTATATGTTAAAAGATGTTATTAAATTTGGACATATGTAAATTCAGGTAACCATGACTGCAAAATGGAAATCTACTATACTAGAGAATATTAGCAGTAAAATTTCCAGAGGAACACTCAATTTCATTCACTGTACATATAATTTTTCTATACAATTTTAATGATTTGATATAAAGATGAGAACTTTTCACATTACCTACTCCAATAAACAACTCTGGGATATAAATTAGCATGTTAATTTCTTACTTTACATTTGTATTTCTGTTTTCAATCTTTTCCCCACCACTCTAGAATACTACTTCTTGACTAATTTTTTAAAACATCCTTTTTAATCATAATGTCACTCTTCTTAAAAATTCTCAATAAATTTCTTTTGCCTTCAGAATAACCTATATTCTTAGCCTGACATTCATTAATTTGTTCAACAAATATTTGAACATCTAGTACAAGCAAGGCATAGTGGACCATACAAAGACGAGCAATAAAAACCCTGCTCTTGAGGAGCTTACAGTCTAAAAGGAGAGATAAAGACGTACAAATCCAAATATGAGGATAAAGTCAAGGGTTGGCAGGCATGGAAATGAGAGGGGGTGTATAACATAGGAAACCTTATGTATTGCTGATGAGAGTGTAAACTGCTTGTAGCCATTCTAGAAAGTGAATTTGTAGCACTTCGTCAGATAAACATTATGTACTCTTACGACAGGAAATTCTGCTCCTGAGTTTACCCCAAATAAATTTTCATACAGATCAATAAGGGGACTATATCAGGATTTTCATCACAGCACTGTCTGTGGTGGTAGGGAATGAGAGGCAATCTAACACCAGTAGAAAGGATAAGTGAAAAACAGAGGATTTACAGGGTGAAGCACTGTACTGCAGGTAGAAACAATCTAGAGGTAGACACATGGATAGATCTTAAAAACAGTATTGAGTGAAAAAGTAAAAACACAGATCTACAGCACAATACCATTTATGTAAATTAAAAATACACACAAAGTAGTAAACATTTTATAAGAACTTGTAAGAACAAAAGAATCTGCACATCAAACACATTAGAATGACTGCCTACAGGAGAAGTAGGGAAATGGAAAGAAGGATAAAAGAGAATACATAAAGCAAGAGAGAAGCCATGATGACAAAGCAACAGGGATTGAGTATGATTAACTCAACCTTCCACAACTGAAGTCCAAAGGAGGTGTAAGGAGCAGGAGTGACCAGAGCCAGAAAGACAATCCAATAAAATCCTCCAGGAGTTCAGAGAAAAGAAATTACTCCTCAAGAGGGCTTGAGGTGCACATAAAAGACGTGTTTTGTTTATCCTGACATAATTTTAATGCTTTGCAACAGTTCTAAACTGCCTGACCTGCAGGATAATCAAGAGTCTTCTCTTTTAGAATCTCTGTAGAACCAGTTGCAATAAATAACTGGTAATTACAATGCAACACCGGCTTCAATCAACAAATTTATTTACAAAATTGCATTTGGAAAGGCAAAGGCTTGATATTACTTACGTATCCTTTCCCACTTGAATATTCACAACTATAGTTAATAAAGCTAAGCAATGCTAGAAAACCGAGCATATCACTCTCACCTAGTTTCACATTTTGTTTATAGAGGTGATTCTGAGGCCATTGTCAGATGCCACCTAGAATCTCAAACCCTTGAAAACCAACAATGGATAAGTGAGATTAGTTGCCTACATCAGGAAAATATGGGTCAAGATGGATGGAGCCTGGACAAATGGTGCACATGGATCACAAAAGAAAAGAACATGAGTAGGACATGTATAAAATACCTGGGTAAGATTTAAGGGCATGAACATATTTTAAAAGGATGCAGATATGAACAATAAAAAGTCTTCAGACAGGAGTGAAATGTAAGAACTTGAAAAGATGATTGCTAGAAGAAGACAAGAAGAGAGTCCTAGAGAGTAAGAACACTTCCTCTATCCCTAATCACATATGCAACATACATATAATCTATGGACTGAGAAAAAACAAAAACAAAAGGGTCAAACAGCAATTTCATCACACAAAGGAACTTCTCTAGAGACATAAATGAGAAGTTTTAAGGAGAAAAAGCCACTTTAAGGAGAAAAAAGTAATACTATATCTTTAATAATTTAAGGTATGTTTTTCTATCTATCCAGGTGATTTGGTGTGTACTTTTATACCATCAACTGATTTTTCCTAATTCAGTGACATACTATTCTATGATGCACATGATTTATACTAACATGACATCTTAACACAATGCATTATCAGTTTGCTCCTGCATAAATAAATATTAGGTTGGCAATGCCACTTGGCAGCTGACAACAGCAAGTGCTCAAGTGTCTAGACAGAAGAGCTAGTTTTTTCCTTCCCTAATAATTTAGTAAAATGAAGATTCCTTAAAAGGTTAGTTCATTTTTGTACTACTCAGTAAGTAATAAAACATCAAAGTGAAGAAAATAAGTGGATACTCAGTAGAAAAAGATATTTCAGTAAGCAAAAATATGATTACTCACTTGAGTATCAACTTAAAAAAATCAATACCCAAACATTTCAGTTGACTTTCATATTAAATCTAAACTTAAAATCTTTTACTTCCTCTCTACACATACTCCATGTCCTTCCTAGCTTATGTCTTGGTTATTTTGTGGCTCTGGGTTAATAATATATTTTTTTAATGATTTTTTTATTTAGTACCAAGTTTCCCTAGCCAAAGTCACTACAGTCCTCTACAGGGTATAGCCAAACAAAACAAAACAAAAAACAGAGGCATTTAGGTTTAAATATTTATTAAAGGCTGTCAACCAGTTAGGATGCTCAGATTTCTTAACAAGGACAAGCTTAATTTGCTTTTTATTCATTAAGATTAAAAATAGAAGTCTTCATTTTCTGAAAAGTTTGAACAGCTAGGTGTCCAATGGAAAACTGCCATAATTAGCTTAAGTCAAAGAGACTAGATATTTTATCTCTGAAATTCATAGTTTAGAAATGAAGTAATCCTTGCTGAAGGCCCTCAATACTCTAAATTACTAAAATTGACATAATTTGAAAGCAGCTTTTGTTTGCTGCTAGAATAGTTACCCCTAACCAACTTTTCTTAAATCATAGTCTGAAAGATACTGATATATACCTATACACTTCATTGTGATTTCAAAACTCTAGGACTTGATTATCATATACTGAATGAAATATGCTCATAAATTTGTTTTTATGTAGTTTTTAATACCTTACATATTACCTATTTTCTTTATTTCAAAGAACTCAGATACGACAACTCTACATGATTATCAAGTAAAGGTACTTTATATCTACAAATAAAAAGACAACAGAAAAATATCAGAGCTCATAAACTTGAGTCCTTAAATAGAGTATATTCCTTCTTAATATTCTTGGGTATTATTTATATGCCTTTTGATACTTATTTGTCCAACTTCACATATTGACAGATGTAAGTCCATTACATTCAGTATTACATGAAAAAAACTAAATGTAATTCTTAAACTTCTCACTCACTGAATTGAATCGATGCTACTAAGACTTAACTAGACAGCAAACACACATTGTCATTCTTTATATTATACTATTGTTTAGCTAAAGAATTGTCAAATATAAAATAAATGTCTGATATATTTTTGCTACTTTAATATAATCAACAACTTGGCATGCTTCTTAAGTATCTTCATCTGTGTCAGATGAAAACTATATCCAGCAGTATGTTAACAATTTAAGAAGTCAATTTGCTATTACTTATGTCTTTTGTATCTTAAAGTAGTCTGTAAGACTATGAGCATTTGTTAGAATTACCTACCTCAATTAATCCTGGTACACAGTAACTGTGTATCATTAAATTTAAAGTATTTTTATGATTTCATTATTTAGGTGATAAAAGACCCATTTTAAGGAAAATAATTCAACAACTAACCTTTCTGTACTCCTAAAATGGCAGGAGAGTTCTCCTGAGAAGTTCTGTCAGGTTCCTGGGGAGGTACAACCATGGCAAGTGTATGCATTGGTACACGTGGAACCTAAAAAGTCAACTCAGAAAAAAATAATCTCAGACTAAAGAATAAAACAAAGGCCTATAAATGAAACAGAGATCCCATTTTAGATTTTCTTCATATACCACCAAATTCACTTCTTTTGTTTCTTAAAAATAAAAAAGCCTTTACCAAGGAATAATTTCTGAGAATATTGATTGGGCAAACTCAGGCAATTTGCAAGTAGTCAATGATTTAAGTTAAATAGAATTAATATTACTCTCTTGTTAAGGATAAAGCCTTGCTGGTTCCAACTAAAGCTAGGAGTATAAGTCGTATATTCACTGGTCAATTTACCCTTGTTCAAACTCTATATGGGTCAAAAGAAAAATTCAAATATATTCCCTTAATCGGGGTATTTTAGTAGGTCTCAGGATAACTTTGCAGAAAAGAACTTAAGATTTCACTAAACTTTGTATACTTAGTACACTCTCCATATTTTTAGCTAGGTATAAAAATTAATGAATTTTCAGTGCATATATCCTAGTTAACTATATTTTCCTGGGTAACCAAAGTAGCTCTCTCTAGAATAATTAATACTGTCTTGGGAGATATTAAGGGAAAAACTTTCTCTTTGCTCAAGATTATGCTTAATGTATTCATTAAAAAAACAAACAACCGTGGGAGCTGGCCCCATGGCCTAGGAGTTAAGGTTCGGCATGCTCCAATTTGGTACGGACATACATCACTCATCAGTGGCCATGTACTGGCAGTGACCCACATACAAAATAGAGGATGATTAGGAACAGATGTTGACTCAGGACTAATCATCTTCAAGCAAAAAGAGGAAGATTGGTGACTGATGTTAGCTCAGGGAGAATCTTCCTCAGCAAAAAATAACTTCAAAGGCCTTAGTATCTTAATACAATATTAAGATGACAACTTGGAATATTTACATTTACGTTTGGTATTAAGAGTTAAAAAACACCATTTTCAGTAAATAAGACAATAAAAAAACTCCATGTACTTTTGAAGAAAATAAGTCTTAAAAAATTTAGGATCATGTTTATTTCAATAGGTAATAGAAAAGAGAAACAAAGCCGTTTTGCTTAAAACTAATTTTAAACAAAAACTCCCAATTTGAAGAAGATGTATATTTACAAATAAGCTCTGTTTTACATTACCTGAGATGGATCCTGAGAAGGTGGGGTAAGCTGAGACACATCTGTGGTAGGAACTGACAGAACGTTGTTTGGATAATCCAATAGATAAGAAACAACATTAGTATGGCCACCTTTCGCAGCTTCAATGAGCATTGTTGAGCCATCCTGAGAAATATTGACACCATAATTAGTTATTTGTAAATCCCTTCATATAATATGATTGCTATATACATTTAGTTTCTTAGAAGCTTATATAAAATCAAAACTCATTTAGGGGCTGGCCCCATGGCCAAGTGGTTAAGTTTGTGCACTATGCTCCAGCAGCCTAGGGTTTCACCAGTTCAGATCTTGGGCACGGACCTAGCGCCACTCATCAGGCCATGCTGAGGCGGCATCCCACACAGCAGAACTAGAAAGACCTACAACTAGGATATACAACTGTGTACTGGGGGACTTTGGGGAGAAGAAAAAAAAAGAGGAAGACTGGCAACAGATGTTAGCTCAGGGCCAATCTTTAAAAAAGAAATTAAACAATTTTTTAAAAACTCACACAGTAATATTAATAATAAATATTAAGCACTAAAATATTTTAATATATTTTCATAATAATGTATATGTTATTTAATTAATTACTTATTTTTAAGTAGAATACCTTGAGTCGATGAGTAGGGTCAGCCCCATGAGCCAAAAGTAGCTCAACAACTGCCAGGTGACCTCCTGCACATGCCAGCGACACTACTGTATGATCATTATTGGCTGTAGCCCTATTCACATTGGCACCTTCAAAGAAAAATAAACAGCAATCTTAGCAAAAGTTAGAATCAGGCCAGTTCACAGATAGCATTTTAAACATTGTTTTTGAAGTACAGCAAAGATACAAAAAAAGTGCACAAATCATAAGTGTACAGTTTGAAAATTTTTCACAAAGTGAACACACCTGTGTAACCAGCACCCAGATCAAGAAACAGAACATTATCCACATACCAGAAGTCCCACCTTGTGCCCCCTTTCAGTCACTACCCACCCCTCCAATGGTAACTACTATCCTGACTTCCAAACTGGTTTTGGTTTTCGAACTTTATACGAATGAAATCGTACAGTGTACTCTTTTGTGTCTGGCTTCTTTCGCTCAATATAATATTTGTGAGATTCATCCACATTGTTGCACGTAGTTGTAGTTCGTTCATTCAATACCACTTTTAAAATGGAAAATCTAGAAGACTAAGATTAATAAATATATACAGGTTAACATAAGAATCAAATAATACCATTGTATGTAACTTTCAAAACGTTTCAAAGACATTTTTGATCTACTTCTAGAATGTGGCAATATAGCCAGGTCTCAAAGTAGAGAAAACAGACTTTCTAAACAATATTTAAGAGAAATATAATTCTTCATATTGTGTATTTTAAGAGTCAGAAGAACCTAGATGTGAAGAGAAGACATAAGATTATCCAAATATGTTATCCAAAAGGCTATTTAGTAAGTTATTCAGTAGCTTTGTACAATATGACCTGAAGAAAGTCTAAATGCACAATCTTTTCTTAGCCTCTTTTTTGATAAATTTTTGATCCCTAGAAAAAAGAACTGGTTTTTAGTTCAACTATCTTCTACAATCCCAAAAGGTCTCAACTAGATAGTTAAGACTACAGCAATAATCATTCTTCCTTCTTCCTTAATTCCAGACTTATTTTACGGAGAGAAAAATAAACCTATGGGTGAATCTACTATTACTAATTTATTTAATTTTCAGAAATATCTAGTTGAATCTAATCCTAACTTGCAAAAAGTACCTTTTGGGAAAGGCAAGGCACACCAGTAAACATCCTTACATTAGCAACATGAGATTATTTTTAAAGTTGTTAACAATACATTTAGATGTTGTGTTGTTTAGCAGTTACTACAGCCTAGAAAGGCTATAATCAGTGACAAGCCTGATTATATGCTTAGCAGGGTAGTTGTTGGGTATGATTAGGCAACCCCTTTAGTAAACGAGCATGAGAGAACTCCAAGGTTATCCATCTGTTCATTACTTCTGCATGGTTGAAGTAAATAGCTTTACAGACTATGTTATAATATTATGTAAAGACATGCCTTACTTGGCAGCAAAAATGAAGAAAATAAACCTAGTTTTATCCAATTAAAGAAGAAAACAAGTATATTTAAAATGATGAGATGTTACACTGCATTCTTAATGGCACAAAATGTCAGAATGTTATTGGAATATAGACACAAAGTTGTTATTTTAATAACATGACATCACCTGAGTGGACTTTCCTTGCATTTTACCCTCCTATCCTAAGATTTTTCATCAGATGTCAGAGTACCTCTAACACTATACATAGAGTTAGGCTGAACCAAGTGAAATTGCTGATATTACCATTTTTGATGTATAAAATGACAATTTTATATGGTTCAACCTAACATGGCTTCAGCAACATTCCACTTTTCTATAGTAAACAGTCTTGAACCACCTCTTTATCCATCATTTGAACTTCTTTGCCTAAATACATTCTAATAATAGAGTCTCTAGAGGAATACAAAAATAATAACTCCTTACATACTCAGTTAATTCAACTATACCATAAACAATGATAGCATACTTTCTCCCCCTCTCCTTTCCAGCAGAGCTGCCTTATCATTAAGTGCTGAACAATACTGCATCAACTAAATACAGCTGGACATTTTACATTTGGCTTTTCTAACTTTGAGAGCAACTGTATGCTGTTTGGTTAATGAAAACTTAAAACTCAATAAACTAATAAAGGAAGATCCCAGTAGGTACCTCACTAAGTCTATGCTTACTAAATAAAATACAGCAACAAAAGACTACAATATAATACTTATCCTGTAGGTAAAGTAGCTTTAACATAAATTCCAACAGTTTAGGACTTTTTTTCAGAAATTGTAGCCTCTTGGAAATGATCACTTATACTTTCTTTACCTTTGCTAATAAGAAACTGCACAGTGCACAAATGACCAGCTCTTGCAGCTTTCATCAAAGGTGTTCTTCCACCTTCAGATTCATGTTCCTATTTAAAATACAAAAAATAATCCATCGGTGCCAATTCATTAACCATTTTGAATACTTAGTACTAATAACATAAGAAATAATGAAGACTTAATACTTACTCAATGTAGACACTTACACTACCTACCTCAATTCCTCCAAAATACAGGATTAATTTCAGTCCACACTAGATGGTGTAACTTTTTAAGGGCAAGTTCAGTTTTGTATACCAAACCATAACCATTAAAGATGATATGTACTTATGTTTAGTTTGATCCCCCAAAAGAAATAACAGCATTTTTCTAATCTTAAGGTTAAAAAGAGGTTTTCCTAACTACTCATTTGACCTGTGAAAAAGGAAACTTAGTCTTGTGAGGTGATTAGGCGGATCCTGACCTTATCATATCAGAAGCCAGCTAAGAACTCTATCACAGGACAGAAACCAATCACTGAAGAAAAACACTAAGGTATTTCAGGAGTAAAGGGAAAAAGGAAAAAGAAAAATATACTAACGAGCAGATATTTTTTAGAGTAGAAATTAAATACTTGAATAGTCAAAGGCAAAAGAAGCAGTCTCATAATAGCAGAAAGAACGTTATTCTTTCTAGGAAGTTTGTCAGCAAGAGGAATGAATGATAACACAGCTTCCAACCATGCTAATATCAAATGCCACTAAAAGGAGCTTGCTTGTATGGTAAGTCTGCAGGTAAGTAGTACTGTCTGTTGAGAGAACGCCAAACTCTTATTATAGTCATCTACATATTAAAATGTAGCTGACACACGGCTTCTATGAAAAGTTCTCTCACCTATCCTCTCTTCATTATGTATGCAAACATTAATTTCTGTTTTTCTGGTCCTCTTTTGTTACTAAGAAAAGCTTGAAAGGGGCTGGCCCAGTGGCGCAGCAGTTAAGTTCATGCACTCTGCTTTGGTGGCCCAGGGTTCGCAGATTCAGATCCCAGCACGGACCTGCGCACCACTCATCAAGCCATGCTGTGGCAGGTGTCCCACATATAAAATAGAGGAAGATGGGCACGGATGTTAGCTCAGCACCAACCTTCCTCAGCAAAAAGAGAAGGATTGGCAGTGGATGTTAGCTTAGGGCTAATCTTCCTCAAAAAAAAAAAAAACTTGATAAAGATCAGTGATTAAGGCAGGCTTTATTTCAGCTCCATTCCTCTAATTAATTCAGAATCCTTTAGCTACCACACAACTTAAAAATAGTGTGCTCTCCCAAGAGAATACAATTTAGTCTACTTACATAACTAAATCTGATCTACAACTTAGGCAAACTAACAGTGAGAAATTAGATTGTCAACCCAATGGAAACTTTAGACTGGACTGTAGTGACAGGAATTCCACTGGTTTTTTTAAAAAGATCTTTACAGTGTAGAATCTCTCAACTACTTTATAAACAGTTTATGCTTTGTCTTTTTAATTGTTATGCATATTGCTTAAAAAACAATATTTATTAACTCTAAGGTATGGAAGCATGAATAACTATAGATAATGCCAAAATAATTTGGCTTTAGAATGGATTTTGAAGTTATAACCAAAGGCAGGTAAACTTAAAATTCTGGCAATTTACTTCAAACAAAACATACACCATAAAGATCTTACTCAGAAAGACCTAGAAAGCTGTTTGTCCAATTTTTCCATCTGACTTATTTCTGAATTATCATTGCAATCAACCACACACTGGAAATAAATTGCTCCTTCAGCAACTTGTTTATCTCCCCTCCTGCTTCAGAGCCTTTTTGCTCAAGCTGTTCCATCTTCCCTGAAACCCTTCTCCATTAACTCCTTTTATTCCTTCACATCTCATATCATGTTATTTCCTCAAGGAAGAGCTCCCTGAACCTCCTGACTAGGTCACTTTTCCTATTACTGACTTACAGCTCCATGAACCGCTCCTTCCTAAGTTCCAATCATATCTTAGTTTGTGTAATTATTTGGCTAACATGTCTCCTCTACTAAACTGTAAGCTCCATGGGAACAGCAAGCATGTCTATTTTTGCTGACCATTATATAGCTAATGTCTAAAACAATGACATGCTTGAATACTGTTTACCAAGCAGGAACCTAAGCATAACTGACCTCTCAAATCCTCCCTGTCATAGGACTGAGGTTTGAAGTTTAAATTTTCTACGAAGTGAATAAGGGAAAGAAAAGTTAATTTAACAAGAAATTAAGAGTAGTAGCTAAACTTAGAGTAAGACATTCATTATCTGCATTTGATAACACATTACTACAAGAACATGGGTGGGCAATACTAACGTCACTTTTCCTTTCTTTTCCTTTTCCTTTCTTTCTTATGTCTTAAGCCTGGTATGACACCTATCACCATAACTAGGTCCCATAAGTAGTGGCCAAGACAAAAGATTTTGAAAGCCCTGCTTTTGAATAAACTTTAACTGTTAATTCTGTATATTTAAAATGTTACCATAGCAGTTAAAAGAAATCAGAAAAGTACAGTCCCAAGATCCTCACCCTAGGTCAAGTTTCAAAATTCAACATACTAATAAGATTTCTGAAATAAAAAGTGGGAAAAGCTACCTATTTAATTTTCCTCCCTATAAATATACTCATTCCTTTGGTTTTGAATAATTATACTTAAGAAAATGGTTGGTAAAACAATGTCACATGTTTATACTGTATTTAAAATATTTTATTTCCTAAAATTAATAATGTATATCCCACAACATGTAACACTTGTCTCAAAATATCTGACCCCTAAATCCTTCCTTTAAAATAGGAATCAAATTTGTATACACTACTTACTTACGAATGTTGGGTTTATTAGTTCAAGACCAACAAAATTTTAAGATATAAATTACTTATGATTTTTTCCTTCATAAACACAGAAAATTATTTTCCAAGGCTACAAATTTAGATATTGTGCAGTTTAACATTTCTTCTTTTTATGTTCTTGGGAACAGCTACAAGAATAGGAGGATTATCTATTCCTTGAGCATTTAGTAAAACTCATCTATAAATCCATCTGGACCTCTTACTTTCATTGAATGGGTGATTTTAAACTACGGATTCAATTTGTAATATGGTATTGTCCTATTGAGGTTTCCTATTCTTGAGTCAATCTTGATAATTTATATATTTATAGAAAAAAATCAGTATTCATTTAATCTAAGTATTCAAATTTATTGATTGTTCATATAATTACCTTACAAATTTTAAAGATCCCTCCTGTATCAAATAGTTATAACTCCCTTTAAGTTTCTATCATTTACTTGTGCCTTTTCCCATTTAAATAAAATCAGTCTGGCTTATTTCACCTATTTCAGTAGGTTTTCTTTTAATCAGGCTTTTAATTTTGCTTTTCATCCCTATTTTTTTCTTTTCTATCCCTATTTTTTGTTGTTTTTCTATTCTACTAACTTTTGCTTTTATCTTCATTATTTCTTTCCTTCTTTGTACTAACTGTTGTTCTTTTATTAGCTTCATTTACTTCCATTTTTTATATATTCTTATATATTACACATATAATTTTCCATCTAAGGACCACTTTAACTTTATCCTCTCACCCAAGATTTAATGTGTGGTTTTGTGATAATTTCTACTGTGTAATTTTTACTATAATTGCCTCTTTACCCCATAAATTATGTAAAAGTATTTTTCTTCATTTCTAGATGTATGAGTTTTTTTAAAAAAGGCTTTATTATTGATTTGTAATTTTAAAGCAATAGAAATCAGAGAACATAATCCATATGATTAAGGAGTTTGTAGGTTTTTAAAGACTTTTTTTGTGGCCTAAAACATGGACAAATTTTATATATGTTCCATGTATTAGAAAAGAATATACAGCGTATTTATTGGAAACAGCATGCTAGCCCTCAATTTATAAGAGCAAACGATCTTTCTATTCTTAACAATTGTTTTATCAGTTTGATGTATCAGTTTCACAGAGAAGTGTGTGAAAAAAATCCTATCACTACAAATGTAGATCTATTTTTCTTATAATTTTATAATTTTCCATTTTATTTGGAGGGTAAATTGTTACTTACCGATTAGTAACTGATTGTTATATCAGTTGGAGAAGCATTTATTTAATTCTGAAAATGCTTTTTGCTTAAAATTCCATTTTGTTTGATAATAATATTGCCTTACATAACTTTTTCCATCACTTTGTCAACCAGGGAAAGGTCACTGGGCTCTAAATTTGTCTCTTAAAAACAGCATTTGCTAGGTTTTGATTTTAAATCTGATTCAAAAGTCTCTGCCCTTTAACAGTTGAGTTCAATAGGTTTATATTTGTTCTGATTACTGATATATTTTTCTAAAAAGAATTTTTAAAGTCATTCAGTACCTGATCCTTCCCCTGAACAGCACAAGGACTCTAACATGGCTTTTTAACCTTTTAACATATTCTTCTGAATTTCATGCTATTGCTGTCTAGAATTTCAGCACTACTTTGGTTTTAAGCATAAAATTTAGGTTTTCATACTCAAAAATTTATATTTATAATATTTTTTACCAATTTCTTTGCTTACCGTAGCTTCTTGCATCCCACGCCTTCCTCCAGGGTTCATTTTTCTCCTTATGATGTACATATCTTTTAGTAGTTCTTTTGGCAAGGGTCTGATGGTGGTAAGCTCTTTTATTCTTGTAGATCTGAAAATATGCTTATTTTTCCTTCTCTGGAATGGTAGTTGAGTACAAAATTCTATACTCCGTTATTTCCTCTTGGTATTTTGAGGATATTAACCCCCACTGTCTTCTGTGATTATTACTGTTGATCTGAATCTATCAAAAATTTGATTGCTCTTTTGTAAATATGCATTTTTTCCTCCAGTAGCTTTTAAGATACTTTTCTTTATCCTTAAAATTCTACAGTTTCATTTGTTCTGCTCAGTGATTGATTTTTCAATCAATCAAAGATTCATGTCTGGCATACATTCTAGAAAATTCTCCATCATTATCTCTTCAAACATTGTCTCTGCTTTCTCTTTCTAACCTCTCTTTTAGGAACTTCAAATAGACGTACGGTGGAGCTTCTCAATCTATTTTTTCTCTCAATTTCTTTCATATTTTCCATCTCTTTATCTTTGTGCTATATTGTGTTATTTCTTGTTTTATCATCTAATTCACTAATTCTTTATTCAACTGTATCCAATATATTGCATAGCCTATATATTGAATTTTTATTTTCACAATTTTTCCCTCAAAGTTTAAATTTGTTTTATTTCATATTCACTTGTTCTTAATTCATAATTATCATCTTTTGTTTCATTGTCTCACATTGTTTTATGGCTACCGGTCATAGTTTTTAAAATAAGCATGTTTAAAATTTTCAAGATTAAAGTCTTTTATTTCAATTTTCTTGGGTGTGTATTCTCCTGTTTTGCGATGTTTTGGTTTGTCTGCTTGCATTTTGAGTATCTCTTTTAACATATATGCTCTTGAGCTTTATAATTGTTTTATTTGGAAAAGCTCATTTTTGCATGAGAGTTGTTTTTTCTTTTTCCATCCACAAACTTATCCCTTCTCATCAGATGGTTTGAAAGTTGTCTCAGTGTGGCCCTTAAAGTCCATTTCAGTAGCAGATCTTTCATTGGTAACTTAAGCTTCTGGTCCCATGGAATTATTTCAGCTCGGCTCATTAAATCAAAGGATGGTGTTCTCCAAGTTTTAGTTACACTGTTGTCTTTGCTTCTTTCCTCTACCAAGAACAATTCAGCTAATTTCTAACTGTAACCCTGAGCAGTTGCTTGGAGCTTTTTTTCCACCTTGGTTCACAGGTAGGGCAATACCAGGGCAATACCCAGTTCCTTGCTTCATTCAAGTAGACTCAATCTATTGGCCTACTCCATGTGAGATGTATTCAGTCCCTATTCCCCCATAGAACTTGAAATTCCAGACCCAAGTGCCCTTTTTTGTTCAGCCTAAATTCTCCTTGGGCCTACAGCTTCAGCTATGGATCCATGCTCCATTTCTAGTCCACAGAGTTCTTTAATCTTGTTTCTGGGTATAGCTACATATTTTACAGTTTAATTTGTCTTTCTTCCATATTTTATTGAATATGTCTATGTACTTGAAATGATAGAGAGCAGAGAGGTTTCAAGATATAGTTACTAACACTGACTTTACCTTCTTGACTGGAAGTCATTTGTACTTAGATTTAAACAACCTTGAGAAAGCTGAAAAGGACTCATTCAACATACAATAACCTAGAAAGAGAGAACTTGGCCTTTTTTAAAAAAAAAGTATTAGGACTTTTGTGTATTTCGCAGATAGTTTTAGATCAAGAAAAAAATTGACAAAAGATTTCCAGTTTTGAGTAGTTAAAATTTAAAAAAATATATTTGTTATTCCTTAATAAAAAGTGAACATTTAAAAAGTGGGAGGTCATATTTAAAGTATATTATTAAGGTAAGCTAATCATTAACGGTTTAAATATATTGATTAATGGATAATTAGAGCTCATAAGCCCCCTAAAAGCTTATCCATGAAAAATACACTGCAAAGTCCTAGTTCTGATGAATAAGCACTAAGAGAAAAAAGGTGTCTTTTTTTCTATTTGGTTTTAACAAATATTTGATAACAAAATTTGATTTTAAATTAAATTTATTTTCTTTAAAATAAGTTGATTTCCTTTAAAATCACAGTCATGGACACCCAAGGCATATATCTAAAGATTGTATTCTATCACAAAGGCAGTGTTTCTTGGAGTTGGAGGTGGACATTGTCTAGGGGGAAGAACCAGAATCACAGGAGAGAGGAGGGAGACTATTTTATACTATCTATATATACACTAGAGGCTTCTGATACTCTCCACTGGGGGGGTATGTTCTTCCAACCCACCACTGTATATTAATCATTACCTTAGTGATCTACTGTTACTGACCAAATTCATATCCCTCTGGCAAATTGAGATGGAAAAAAGATTAAGAGGCACTGTTCTAGGGCTTGTGTTTAGCTCAGTTTCTAAAAATCACAAGTAACAAAGAGAAAAAACAAGCTTATTCACTTTAGATGAGGAAGAATGATTGATTATAAAGCAAAGATGGAAAAAAGGACAGAACTCAACAGTGATGCAGAATAATCTGTATGGATTCCAGGAATGTCTCAAAGTGTGGAATACTGAGGACTTGTCATCAGAATCTCCTGGGATATCAGTTAAAATGCAGACTCCCCCATTTCACATCCGCTGAATCTGAACCTCTAAAACTGAGAGTGCAAACTTCATTTTAAAAAAGTATCCCAAGTTTTGGGGACTTACAGCTAGAAAGATAGACTTAAAAGTACTTTTCCTTTAACAAATCCAGGGAGAAAGAAATACTTTCTCTGAAATAATGCTCAGCTTTACATTCTTGATAGGAGCCCTGATATTAAGCAAGGTGAATAAAAATTCACATTTTCACAGAATATTTTGTGAAATAAATTTATCTACTTTGTTCAAATTAGAATATAACAACTTCCATCCAACTAGTCAATAACGAAGATACTTAATAAGCAGTACAATTAAGAGTGGCTCTACAATGAAAAATTTACTTTAGATGGCCTATGTTGTGATCTAATTACAATTTATTCCTAATTTAAAAATTAAGCACTGCTCCTGAGTTTAAACAAATTTCTTTGCATTACAGTGGATACTAAATTTGCTTGACTTTTAAAACCAACACGCACAAATTCCACACATTTTTTCAAAGGAAATATTTGCTTATGAACAAGTATTCACCTTCTTAAAAACCAATTTCAGAATGTGATAACAGGAGACAATTTTAAGAAGAAAATTTTAACTTTATAGAAATTAGGGCATGAATAATATAATAAATGTTATCACTAAACTAATTTTTCTGTTTATTTGAGGATTATATAAAAACAATCCAATACATCACCTTAAATCTGAGTTTCAAAGTTAATGCAAAGGACATTATGACTGAGCCTTTCTCTCTGGGGTATGTTAACTCTCCCAATAAGAGAGAATGCAAAAGAACTATCTGGATAAGAAAATCTATTTCCAACTAAGAGATTTTTTAAGAATACCACATAAAAAGAATACTAAGGAAGCAAACTACTTGTAATGTGCATCTCTTTTTATTGGAACGTAATAATCTTTTTCATTTGAAGAGGATTTCCTTTGTCACCCAGCAGGGTCCTGGAACTTCTTGGCTGGAATTCAGATATCCAGAGTTCTGGTTACCTATAACATCTATTCTTTATGTAGTAGCTTACAAGCATCAAAGGCCACCCTCACCTGATGCTTGGCCGGATCTATGCCCTCCAAAATAGTCTTCATGTCCTCCTGCTTGTCCTGTGAAAGGAAAAAGAAGAACTCACGGATCTTATTCCAAAAACAATCACATTTGGCCATGAAGACCTTGTGACGGGTACTTCAGATGCTGGGCTTTGTAACTCTTCAACTAAAAATATTCTCATCTGTAGAGATCATAATCTCATGGGCCAGGTATGATTTTTTTTTTAAGGGTATGACAATGTGGTTCTCTATCAGTATAATTTCAATATAAAATTTAACATATGCAGATATAATTCTGGTGAATTATTTGAATTCATGCCTTTGTCTCCAAACACAACTAAAGCCACAGAATAAAGAGCAATATTTTTTAATATCTAACCAAGAAAAATAATTAAAAGCATTGGGAATATCAAAAATTGGGAGAAAAATTAAGGAAAACACTGTAAGATGATTGAATAGCTATGTAGCTTTCCCCCCATTATAAATGCACTTTAGTGCTCACACTTTTCAACTAAAACAGGAACCTTCAAAGAACTTCAGAGATGGAATATCTGTATTGTCTCTAGATTTAGACCCTGACAGAGAGAAAGTACCTGAAGGTGAGACAGAGATAAGGTTGAGGAAACAATAATAAGCTTTGCAGTTACTGACCACAGTCAACTAAGTCTCCAAATAAAAGAATTGTGGCCTAGAGAAGACTTCCCTCAAAGTCACTCCTACCTCCTACCTGGGCAATGTACTTACCCTAAGTGGATACCTGCTCCTGTGGTAGAGATTTGGTAAGAAAGTACTCTGAGACAACTACATGATTTGAAGAAGCTGACCATTAAAGCTTACTTCCTTTCCCTGCCCTACCCCTGTATGATTTTCAACAAATAGCAAGCCCCATTCAAATATGAATAATAAGCACAAAGGGTCTAAAACAGAACCTGTTAGGAAGTTCCTACAAAAATGGGAACAGTAAAATTTTAGTCAAATATTCCCCTACACTTTCAAAGAAATTAAAGAGAACACTAACTCTACAAATAGCTGAACAAAGAGGAGAAGGAAGGCCTAAAATCTTCAGTTAGAAAGCATTCACGGTTTTCCAGGAAAAACTAATATAGAATAATAAACACCAAGACACATCCTGGTTAAATCATAGAGGTTTGAGTATAATGAAAGAATCTTATGATAATCCAGGCAGAAATGGGAAGTCCCTTACATATAATGGGGAATATTCTAGCAGAATTTGGCAATATCCAGTACCAGAAGACAACAGAATAGAGGGCTTAGAATTTTGAGGGGAAAAAAACAATGATTCAATTATTTTATATATGGCTACATTCATTTATAAATACAACGTACGGTAGTCTCAACAATGTAAGTACCTGGGACTCATTTTGAAGGTAAAGTAAACTCAAATCAAAATACCATTATCAGCCAGCCAAAAGGCAAGTCAAGTTCAGGAACTCAGAAATTAAGAAGCTGCATAATATGAAAGACTATTAAGGTAAACACTGAATCTACCTAAATATACAGTTAAACAACTGTGAGAAACAGGATCATAAAATAGAATTTAAATGCTATAAAACTGTGACAATATAAAGAAAATAACATTAAAATCCTATAGTGGAAGATACATTAATCTCTTTCAGAATGGCGTTAATTGATATTGTCTGAGTTATTTTTTTAAAATCAATTTGTTTTCTAAAAAAATTAACAAAATATTTCAAAATTTGCATTTGTAAATGATGTCTGAATATTCTTCCAGAAAGTAACTTTATACCTGTGTCTTATATAGTTCACCACTGCTTTGGGAACAATTAATGAGCAGCTCATAGAGCTACCTGGAATATAGGGAGATTTTTCAGATTAAAAGAACATGGGGACTATGATCAGAGATTAGAAAATTAAACCATACAAAAAAAAGAAAGAAAAAGGAAATCTAATTCATGTTAATGAGAATGCGGGGAGTCAAGAGGTCTCAATTGTTAACAGAAGTGTAGACTGGTTTAGCATTTTTGACCAATTTAGCAGCAGCTATAAAACTCTGGATCCTCTAATAACTAGCAATTTCATTTCTAGGAATTCATACCTACAGATATATTCAAAAGAGTAGCAAAAATATGTAAATATGCTTAACAATATTTAGTGCAGCACCATTTGTAATATTTAAAAACTGTAATAACCCAGATTTTATAAATAAATAAATGGTTAATAAATTATATAGGATACTGGATACCTGTGAAAAAGATTGAGAAACCTATAGGAACTAACACAGAAAAAATTAATAAGAAAACGTTGCATAACAGTTATGTGGTAACAAATACATTCATATAAAAAATATATATAGCCCACATACATAGAATATATATATATATTTATATATATATATATATGTTTTGGTGTAGAGAAATGTCTAGAAGGATCAACAACATATTGCTTAAATTTAAAAAAATCTTATGAAAGAGGACATGGTCCACATTTCTATTTCATAAGATTTAATACAGATAATAAGCTGACCCTTCAAAATGTTTTCTTTCTTTTAAGGGAAATCCATATTAAATGTAATTTGAAGGAAATAAATTCTAGGAATAGGAACCAGTCAGTGCTAATGTACCCATGTTCAAATCATCTAGTTTCCATTAGCTCAACTTTTCTAAGAAAATGCCCCCCAAAATTAATTTGACTGGTAGAATAGTGTTTAAGGAAAGCAGTGATAGGATAGGCCACTGTGACACATTCAAAGGGCCCAATTTTCTCATCAGTGCAAAAAGTGCTTCAACTTTTATTAAAACATTAAAATTAATAAACCCTTAAAAGCTACGATCAATACTACAAAGAAAATCAGTATAATAAAAACAAAAACTCTATTGCAATAAGGAATTATACAAAGAACTAAACACTGAAAACGTCTTTCAATATACGTGACTTTTCATCATACATACATAAAATATCTCTGGAAGGATGATTTTGAACAAATAAATGAACAACATTGATTGCCAATGAAGAGTGAAACTGGTCGCTCATTTTTCTACTTTATGAATTTTGAACCATGTAAAGGTATTACCTATTTAAAAATAAGAAAAAATATTTTTTCAAGGAATTTTGTTCCAAGTACACAAAAATTTAGCCACGATAATGAGGAAAATCACTGACGGACATAGGACTATTACTCAATGTGGCAAAGATGCCATAATTAGCAACAGTGTGTGCCTACCATACTTCTTTAGGTTGGTTCTATTTATTTTCTCTGATCCATTTCATCTAAAGAAGATTCATAACGAGCATAAAGAAAGAAAGCATGTCCTATCCCATGTCCTTGGGTATCCTCTCCCTCTTCCACTCCTATCTTCAAGGTGAGAAACGTGTTACAGTAAAATGGCAGTCTAAATTCTTTGTCCTTCATTGAACATTTCTTACGCATATTGAAAGCCAAAGCTGAAAAAACAATCCTAAACAAAAGAAATTTTGAAAAGTTTGAAGGTATATAAGATGAGAAGAGAATGTAACACAAGTTTATTCTGCTATTTGAAATAAAATTTAACTGCAGGAAAAGAAGAATAAATTCATAATTGAATAATTCCAAAAATAACTGGAAAGACTATATTCTTGAGTAACCTTGATATTCCACAAGGGAAGAGGAAATAATTAACTTCAAACAAAAATTCATGTCAAGGAAAATCTTCCCACTTCTTTGACAGTATTTAAGTATTAAGGATAAATTATTGATAGTAAAAAGACTTAGGGTAGAAGAGATAATGATTTGGCATTATAATGCCAGATTATTCTTTATTGGGGTAGCCTTACTAAATTAACTGGATTTTAGGGATTAATAAATTTTATCAATTAAAATAATCTATAAAATACTTTATTATAAGCTAAATCTGTGAATCATTAATTACAAATAACCCCAAAATAATGTTTGGGGTAATTTAAAATATATCTGGTATATACAAAGATTTTAAGAGATAGAATAATTTATATAACACATCACCATTATTAGTAATGATGATTTACACCTTAAAAATTCATTTTCTTCAAGGATCTCACAGTACTTTACACATTCTTAAGCTAACAAAACACTCAAAATCATCTAGTCCATCCAGTACCTCCCAATAGGTAGTTAGTTAACTTGTTCTTTAGAAATCATAAAATTAGATTTCTTAAGCCAGGCCATTAAATATCATCTGGGTCAAATCCCTCATAAAAGAAAGCAGAAGGGGAAGAGGAGGAGGAAGAAAAGGAGGAAAAAAACTAAAGAAGCCTAGAAAATTTAAGTGATTTGCCCAAGGACACCCAGCAGAACCAAAGTAAGAACACTTACATGGTGTTAATAATATAGTCCATAAAATAATACTAGATTTCATTTTACAGATGAGAATATTGAAGCAAATATTTGCTTATAGATCAGTGATTTGATGATATCACTATCATCAAAATATATATTTTGATGATAATATATATCTCTCAAAATATTTAGTATGATAAATATTTAGGTGCCTTGTCTAATGTTCAGTGGCATCAGCTCTTTTTAAACAACTAATTGTAGCCTTTGTCACTCATTAGACCTCCATTCAGATATAGGGTTATAGGATGCCTTCTACAGGCATTTCTTCCTTTTAGTAGATCTACGTTCAAATAGCAATACGGGCCTATAAAATGCTAAATTGGGTCACAAAATCTCTTGATGTAAACCTAACTGCAATGTATTTACCTTCTCTAATATCTATGTTAATGGTTCATTATGGAAAATACTCCTTGAGTTCAGAAACTACTGATCAGTTATACTGTGGTATACCTCTTCTAGAAATGAAAGGCCAAGAAACCAGAAACAAGGAAGCAATACTTATTTACCTAATTTATATATCACTCTTTCTCCCATTCCAACTTTAGCTTTGTTGCCAAATACATGTGAAGGAAATTCGACAGATGACAAATATTTCTTCTATCTTAACAAATGTGTCAAAGTTTTAATGCTGAAATTAACATGCCATGATGAAAAGAGATTCTAATATCTTCATAAATGGTTGGAAAACACACTCACCAAATCAAAACACCTCTGACATGTTAGCCAACACAGTGTTGCCACCTAAACATATGTCCAAACTATCATTAGAGCCTTTGAAACTCTGAACTGATGCAGTCATCTTTCATAGATAAGGATCATGTCTATAACAATAAAATGGTTGGGCATGGAAGCCAGGAAAACATGGACAACAAAATAAGTCAAAATTAAAAGCAACCAAGAGAAAGAAGATAGCAGCAGAGTAATATTTTATAATCTAAATTATACTGTTGAATAGTTAACTATGTGAATTCTTCACCTTGAACTTGAGAAGCAATAGTGAACGGGGCTGGAGGACTGTGGTAAAAAAAATCAAGCGATAAGTGCTTTAGCTGAAGTAAGCTATAGACATGAGAATAAGTGTGAAACATTAAAATACTGCCTTATGGTCTAAAGACCAGTAATTGGGGAGAATGGCCTAGAGTAATACAGGACACCAAAGTAGTGGCTCAAAGACTATGGGAATTGGTCAACTTCAGTTTTTGAATGGTGTTTATTGGTTATTTCTGGTCAAGCAGTTCAGTAACAAATTTGTAAGGATACTGATAATATAAAAACTCCTTTTCAGACAAACAAGTTTAAGTAGTTTCCAAAGGAGGTTGTTTTCTAAACATTTCTTTTAGATTTTAAGTACTATGGAAAGCTAATATGTTCTAATATACACTTTCTTACAATGGGTTTATATCACATAATACCTGTAATCACACCAAATAGTAAAAGCAAACCTGGGCCCAATAGACAACGATGCTATGCAGAGAAAGAAAAGATATAAAAGAATAATCTTTATTTCCCTATACAATGATTCCCATTACAGTGGTAACAAGAGATGCAAATAACAGGAAGATATGAATTAGGTCATTTGTTCAGGGCTCTCTGCTTATAGAATAAGCTCAATGCTTAGAGTAGTAATTAAAATGATTCTGCATGTTAAACAGAGAGAACTTTCAAAAGACTCTGGAATTAACGGACATCTTTTTATTTCATTTAATTACTGATTTTCAAAAAGAACACTTTTAAGTGGACTATTTAAGAATCCTAAACTAGTCCAAAGGTTTTAAATAATGGATTATTCAAATTTATGCAATTATTAAGAAGTTAGACAAGTACATATCAATCCATAATATCTAAATATGATGGATATTAAGTGTGCCTTTAACTGGAAATATCTATAAATATTTTTTAAACTAGAAAAAATGAAGTTTAAAATAACTAAGTTTCAAACTAGAAGATGCACATATTTTGAGGATCTAACTAAAAATGCTCAATTATGCCATCAGTGCTGGCTGTGAATTTTTTAAAAGCACTAAATAAGAAAATTTCTAGATGTCCTTTAAAACTGAGTTCTAAATTACACCTACTACACATTTAGAATGAAAAGCCCTAAAATTTCTCAGTTTTATCTCAGGAAACAGTACAAGAAAACCAAATTGTAGCATTAAGTTTTTTAAAGCCATACTTAACATCCTAACTGATTCTGATGCAGAATAATTTAAAGAATGGGAAACAACAGCTTTTAAGCTCCTTTTTAAAAAATATAATATCAAAACCTTGAATTATGGCACAGGTTAAGCTCTAAAATCTAACAAAGCATAGGGGTTGGTGCAGATTGTGTTCCAAAGGTTGACTTATACATCCTTATTTAAAACTGAGAGTAAAAATAGTTCCCCCAAAATGAAAGTTCTCAGCCAGAGAACCCCAAAAAAATCTATTTAACTTAAAGAACTACCAAACTACCAAATCTAGATATCAAGAACACATCTATAAAATGCCAGGAATGGAATACATTTCCACTCCATGCAATGGGAGTGAAGTGTCTTACATCTGCAAACCACTGGAGGAAATCACTATGGCCCAAAAGAGATATTAGTAGGTAGCAGCAAAGAAAGGAGGACAAGCAAGGTGCTATTGCCTTGTCAGGTCCAGCTAGTAAAACTTATCAGTCACTTTTTCTCAGGACTCAGGGACTGATCTGCCTGCTTTGCTCACTTCTTGTTTTTGACTAGGTCTCCCCTCCCCTCTGGCTTATATTAAAGTCTGAAATTACGAAGTTTATTTATAATGTTTTAAATATAAAACTATACTTTCCCATGCTTTCCACATTTTCTATAAATAATAATAATTATAATAATAATATAATCAGGAAAAGAACTAACATTAAAATTGAAATGTCTCTCCACAGACAGCAAAAGCATGGAATAGGCAATATATTTTTTAAAGTTAAAATCAATATATGAAATAACTCAAAAGGAGAAAAAAATAAAAAGTTATATACATGAAGTTATTATATCTAACAGTATTTATAACAGTAAAAAATGAAAAGCAAGTCAAAAGCTCAATAAAAAGTGAATGATTATAGTTCATCAACTTGATGGAATATTATGCAAGAATTATAAATATAGAGACTATGTAGCAATATGGAAAAGATTGTGTAAGAACGCACAGTGGAAAAAATAGAAAACAACTGTATTACACTATAATCGTAATTATGTAAATATGAATACAAAGATAGATTGCAAAATAGAAAAATAAACAATTATGTTAAAATAACAGTATTACCTTTGTACTTGATTAAGATATATATCTATCTGAGCCACATTTTTAATCTCATATTTTGAATGTTAAAAGTAGTACGGTAAACTCAAATTCTATCTGTTTATTTAATGCAACTCTTCTAAGGAACTCTAATCACGAACATTCTATTTACCTAATTCCAGAAGACTACAAAAATATAACATTTAAAAATATTTAATAACAGATTTTTAACTCAGTCAAAATCAGTAAAGTTTTGCTATACATTAAAGCACATTTAACAGACAGTTGCTCTTTTTCCTAGTGAATAGTCTCAGAAATTTGAACAAACAGGTTAAGAAAGTGACTTTGCTATAGAAAAGTGGAAGAAGAAAGAGAGAATTCAGCTAAGAATTCAGAGGATAAGAGCATTAAACTTTGCTTATAGTATCTAACCTTTTATGTTCTACCCTATTTCTTTATTTCAAGTAATGAAATATTTCAATTCTTAATTTTTATAGAAGACACAAAGCAACTTTAAAAAAGGAAAAAGACATAGAAAGAAGGCAGAAGATTGAGATCTACTAACGTATCTCTCTGTCATAATTCTCAAACAAAAAAAGCACACCTCTCAGAAATTCCAACTGATGGGGCACATTCTGATTAATAAAAATGAATGCCAGTGCTATCATTACAAATAGCATAATCATACTATACATTTATTTTAGTCAATAATTATTTTCCAACAATGTTCTCAAGTATCTTTTTGGGAAGGTCTGTTATTGGAAATAGTTTAAAAGGCAATACTTGCAGTTTCTTCTAAATAACCGAAACTAAGAAAGTTGATTCTCTACAACATTTATAGCTGTGTATGTCTCATATAGATTTTTAATACATAAGAGAATTCTCGGAGAAACTCTAGAAAGCAGTTTAAAGTACCCTCATAAAACAAAAATTAGTCAAACCACAGATTTCAGCAAGAAGCATGAACCATTGAGATATTATTCACAATTTCCCATAGTTGTAAGCATTATTACACACATGAACCTGCCATCTAATTTGAAATTTTGAAAAGCCAAAATAGAAAATAATAAAAGGATAGAGAAAAATAGAATGCTGTAATAATATTATTAGGAAGATAATAGTAGCTTTGTTTTTAATGTCTAATTAGAGAAACAAAAGAAATCACAAAGTGTTTTGACACACTATTCTATTATGTAAACATCACTGAATTTATGACATGTCTAATAAAGAACAAACGTTCAGGAATGTCCAATGGGATTAGGGTAAGAGGGGGAAACAAACTAATACTTTTACCTAGGAAATGAAACACTATGCTCTATTAAAAACTAAGTATTTTCAAATACATTTACTAATGCAACAACTAGAATAAGCAGCCAAACTCCTTTTTTTAAAGTTATTTTATATAAAGCATGCAAACTATTGATCATCTTTACTAGTGTTTTCTAAATGTTAAAAATAAATGAATGCAGATTAACATTCACACAAAAGTATTTGAAATTAAAAATATCTTACTAAATCAGCCCCTGCTTGAAGTAAAACATCTGCCACATCTGTATGTCCATTTTCACAAGCATACGTTAAGGCTGTGTCTCCTGTTGCTGTTGTAGCATGAACATTAGCACCTAGCAAACAAAAAAATCATAGCTTTACTCTGTGAATTATAAAATTATATTAGATAGTTCAATTCTGCAATTTGGTGAAATTGATAAACTCAAAATATGAAAATAGAATGTATTTTAAATATCTTAATTTTCCTTTAAATATGTTTTGTAAAAGTGCTTTTAGCCACACAGAAACGTATTACACCAAATGATTTTAAAACATAGTAATTTGCCTATATGTCCCCAGTAAGATATACCCTAAGAAATAAAAGATCTGCAACAAAAAATATCAAACAGTTTTCAGAAATCCTATTGGTGGTAGTGGTGGTTTGTATTCTGAGACAGTTCTATGGATATTGTGGTAAAAATCAAATGAATAATCCTTTGATGAGAGATGAAATTTTGGCATGGTTGAGAGAAAACACAGATATAAGATTTCTGAGGTTAAGTAAAAATCCTATAGTTCTGAACTGGAAGTATGGACATGATCATGATGGATTTTGTCTATAAGAAAAATAAATATTTCCTAACTCTGACCAACTAAAAAGGCCTAGAGACAATGATAGACCAAGCAGAAATAGCATCTCTCGCTTAGCCTGTAGTCTCTAAGTACCATCTCCTACTAAATGGAATTAAGGCTTCTCAGAGAAATGATTTGTTCCACGACTGAGGCAGAAACTGTGTGAGGCTGAAACACCTGGCCCTATCAGAAAGCAAGGAAATAGAGACTATAATGAGGTCATATCAAAAGGACTTAGGAGCTAAACTTATTGAGCAAGGATGGTCAAATTGTCCCATCTTTCAACAGTTTTTGCATCAAAAAGAATGAGGATGGTGTTCGAGTAAAACCCATCACATATGTTTAAACCCAAAAGTTGAAAATGATTTCAAGTCAAAAACAAAAAAACGCTTCATTGGTCACCACTGAAAGATGCTAGGGGACCACCTCATTATTTTGGAAACTGGTAAATTAGGGGGGAAAAAAACAAATGTTTATACTGCCACTCCTATATAATTTATACCTAAGGGTAACCAAATAGTTGTTGAGGGAAAGTTTCTTTTTACGGACATATTCCAGTTAATAAACAAGGACGGAATAATAGAATTTAGAATATCACCATTTTGCAACCCCTAATGAATTAATGGATCTAAGCAATCAGATCATCAATGGCTAATAATACCACAAAAGAGAGATACTCAGACGTTTATTACCTCCTAAGGAAAGTACACAAATACTACCTATGAAGTAGCCTAGTAAACAAAAAAACACACATCATACCTGATTTCAATCAAACCTCTAGATCTAACTACTACTTTATGGGAAATCCAAGAGACAGAAAAATAAGTTAAATGAAATCATGGAGATGTAACTAGCAAAATCCATTCTCTGAAAGCCTAAAAGATAAACATTCCATTTCTCATTTCTTCAACCAAAACTTGCAAGAAAAAAGGAAAGCATAGATTAAAAGGGACTTAAGAGACATACTGATCAATAGTTAGTATGAATCGTACTTGGAATGCTGATTCAAAAAAGTCATTAAATGCATATATACATTTATAAGACTATCAGGAAAATATGAAAACTGCGTGGATATTTAATGATACTAAGGAATTATTATTTAAAAATTTTAGATAGAAAAATGGTATTGTGATTTTTCTAAAAGATTATCTTCTAGAGATACACACTGAAATATTTATTGATAATGTAGAAAAATAAATTTATTTTTTAAATAATGTATTTTCAAATTAAATTTTAAATTTAAAAATGTTTTTATAATATGTATGGTGACAGATGCTAACTAGACTTATTATGTTGACCATTTCAACATATATACAAATATCACATCATTATGTTGTACATCTGAAACTAATATGATGTTATATGTCAATTATATCTCAATAAAAAAAATTTTAGGTGGGCCGGCACGGTGACCGAGTGGTTAAGTTCGCACACTCCACTGTGGTGGCCCAGGGTTTCGCTGGTTCGGATCCTGGGGGCTGACACAGCACCGCTTGTCAGGCCACGCTGAGGCAGTGTCCCCCATGCCACAACTAGAAGGACCCACAACTCTAAATATACAAGTATGTACCAGGGGGATTTGGGGAGAAAAAGCTGAAATAAATAAAGAAGAAGAAGATTGGTAACAGTTGTTAGCTCAGGTGCCAATGTTTTAAAAAAAACTTTTAATGTTTACTTTAAATAATTTTACAAAAATAAATGGGGGATATGGGAGGAGTATAGATAAAATGAGATTGGCCATGAATTAAAAAATTGATAAACCTGGGTGAGGGGTTCTTAGGGATCATTATACTATATTTTCTATGTTTGAAAAAATGCCAAAACAAAAGGTTTTTAAATTTTTTTTAATTGTATAGGCAATGTATTAAAAAACCTATTGGACTTTTCTTTAGAAGTGCTACAGTATAACACGAACTTCATGTAAATAAATCACTCTAATTTGGGGAAAAATTTTTTTAGGTAGTGACCACGTAAAAAAAGTGATTCTCAACCCCTGAGATAGTTTTGGAAACTAAATACTTCAAATTAGCAAAAGTAGCTAAACATGAGAATCAATGGTGATGGAATAGAAAAAACAATGTCAGGAGTTCTAAGTTTGAATACTGGCTCTGTCACTTAGCTTGGTTACCTTAGGGAAGGTAAATAACACGATTATGACTCCATTTCCATATCTATAATAATGTGTTTAATATCTCTTACTATATAGGGACCAGGGATAATTAATAGAGATAACACAAGAGCTGAGCAGAATGCTGGTATTCAATAATTTCTTAGTAAACATTTATTCCTTCTTTCAAAAGCCTCTTACAATAGCATGACTTTACTTAAGAGAGGGAGAGGGATGTGGGGAGAATGCAGAAAGATAACCACTGGTAAAGAAAGACCTCTTTTTATGTGGTATAACTGACATGAGAAGGATTCTTGAATGGGACACAGACAGTTATTGAAAATGATGAGGGAACAATGAATAATGCATACATTAACTACAGTGATTAAAAGTATTCGAGTCAGGGGACCAGCCCCGTGGCCAAGGGGTTAAGTTCACATGCTCCGCTTTCGTGGCCCAGGGTTTCACAGGTTTGGATCCTGGGCACGGACCCAGCATCGCTTATCAGGCCATGCTGAGGCGGCATCCCACATAACAGAAACAGAAGGACCCACAACAAGAATATACAGCTATGTACTGGGGGACTTTGGGGAGAAAAAGAAAAAAAAAAGACTGGCAACAGAAGTTAGCTCAGGTACCAATCTTGAAAAAAACAAAAGTATTCAAGTCAGGGAAGAGGTCAGCTTGTATGGTTGGTTTGTGCATTAGTTCAAAATCTAAACAATCATCTGAACCATTAACAATCTGGATTAAAAAGTTATTTCAATAATAATTCAAAGGAAAAACTGAGGCTGAGCTATATTCAAATTACACAGTGAAAGCCCAAAAAGCATATACAGTTTTGCTAAATATTTTATTTTCCTTTACATATTAATTTCTTTATATATGAAGTTTTAAAGAATATATCAGATATGGATAAAAGAAAAATTTTATATTATTTCTAAAGGATATATAAAGGTTGACATCTATCTGGATCAATTCTTTCCAGTAGATTCTTACTTTGTTCTATAAAACTACAAATAGTCTATGTAAAAATACTTATTCCTTATTACTGCTTAACAATGTATAGAGCACAAATTATTTTAAAACTAAGCACTTCTGGGCCAGCCCCAGTGTCCTAGTGGTTAAGTTTGGTGCACTCTGCTTCAGTGGCCCAGGTTTGGCACCTGGGTACAGACCTACACTACTCATTTGTTAGTGGCCATGCTGTGGCGATGGCTCACATACAAAAAGAGGAAGATGGGCAGCGGATGTTAGCTCAGGGCGAATCTTCCTCAGCAAAAAAATAAAATAAAATAAAACTAAGCACTCTGCCAAAAAAATTAAATTCCCATTTGTTCTTTTTCTTTTGAGAAGACTTAAAAATGCCAAGAAATGAACAGGTTTAAAGGTACCAAATTATAATGTCTGTAATCTCATCACACCTCCTCTTATTAACAAAGACTAGGAGGAGCTAACATCTCCCTTCCAAAAGCCATAAACCATTCAACGGACAGAGAAGGTCAATAAGAAGCCTCATGGTCACTAAGTAAACATTAATAACAATAAAAATCTTTTTTAAAAAACGACATTATTAGAGACGGAAGAGCTTAAAAAGAGCAGTTAAATTGTGGAGCTGTCTTTGAACTTTTGTAGAAATGAAAAAGTTAAGGTTAATTGTTAAAGTTATGAAAGCAATATAAAAGCCTTTTTCTAAAAGGCATTTTTAAAGCTACATACCAGCAGCCAGTAAATATTTAACCAACTCCAGGTGTCCCTCTTGAGAAGCCTCCATCAGAGGCGTGGAGCAGCCAAGTTCTATATCAGCCCCTGCCTTAATCAGGAAGTCTGCAACTTCAGAAAATCCTCCACAGCAAGCCAAGGTCAGAGCAGTTTCTTGGGTTTCTTCTGTCTGGGCATTTATATTTGCTCCTGGGGAAAGCATAAAAATAGATAAAACTAGTTGCAAAAGACATGATAAAGATATTAATTGTTCTGAATTGTGATAATCATCCCTATCTTCTCTGCTTCTGAGGTTCCTTCCAGGGTGTTGATAATTTATCATGAATGCAAAAATATACTTTAGTTGTAGTAAACTTCACTGATACACAAAACATCCAAAGGAAATTGACTTTTTTATTAAAGAAGTAAAACTACTTTACCTTGTGCTAAAAGTAGTGCCACCATCTCTTCATGTCCTTCTCGAGCAGCTTCCATCAAGGGAGTGTATCCTTCATCATTAACTTCTTCAAGATTTGCTCCCCTTTCAATAAGTAGAGCTGCCAATTCAACGTGTCCTCCACAGGCAGCTAGCGTTAACGGAGACTCAAAAGAATCTGCAGGCATGTTCACTTGAGCACCACTATCCAAAAGCAAACGTGCTACCTCTACATGTCCGTCCTGCACATTTTCAGAAGTAAAACAAGAAGGAAGGAAATTTTTTTTGTTTTGAGATTTTTTTAAGTGGGAGAAGAGAAGCAAGGGATTGAGGAAAGACAGAAAGGAAGAAAGAGAAGAGGCATCTTAGATGCATATATATTATCATGCCCATCCAAGCAATGAGATTGGTCTTATCAAAATCACCAAAATTGTTTTACTTAACTTTTGAACAGGCCTAAAAATTTCCAAAAGAATCAGACTTGTGACATATAGTTACAATTCCAAATAATTTTGAATTTCCACATTCTTTGAAGTTCAAAACTCTGTTAAATTCATAGTCAACAGTATCTCAAAATAATTACTGTTTCTACTACTGCTGGGTCAAATATAGCAATAACCTCAAACTCAGATGTCATGTTTAAGTACAGAAACTGTGTTAGATCTATTTAAGAAACAAAGACTTGGCAAAAAAATAACACAACAAATTCTGTGAAGTCATTACACTTGGGATTATGTCACCAAGGTAAACCCCTGTGGACTGATACTGCCCTATATTTTTCCTCATCACTAGCCTGTTACAGTGAGGCAAAGAATTTTACAAAGATGTAAAAATAAGTGTCTTATTCGCTTGTAAATAATTTACCATGGGCCCAAGTGCATAAATATTAAGGCAATCAACAACAAAATATCCTTATGGAAGGTATCTATTCTATCCCACTATCACCATAAATATCCTTCTTTAGTTGCAAATTCTTTACTTCAAAATTTTATGTAGGCCTTAACTCTTGTTGTGGCATATAAAGTCAGATGTCGCATTGTTTTATATTTCAAAAATGACCAAAATATTGCTAATGAAAGGTAAAGACTAAGTACAAAAATAAGGTTGGGCAATTCTTTTATTAAAAAATTAATTAAAGAAACCTTAACTAAATGTCAGATTTCAGTATCCATCAAGAGTTTCATTACACTTAACTAAATAACTACCCTAGCCTTAATTACTTTTGACACAATGCCAAAAACAAATGACTTCACATTAAAATTTTAGTTTCTTAGTACTTCAAATACATGTAAAATAAAATATATTTTAACCAAACTAGTGTATTGAGTTATTTGGAATTTGAAATACATTCCTAATTGAAAGGTAAGTAAGGATTTATAAGTATTTATAGATTAGGGAACTACTGTTGTGCCTAGCTCCTCCAGGCTCCCAATAAACTGTTTTGCTTGAATTTAGGTGAATTTTTGAAGATTCTTTACAGATTCTGCTAACTTATCTTGAGTACATATATTAAGCACTTTTTTATATTAATGAATATTAATTTTGCCAAAGGAAAAAAGAATAAAAAATTAAAAAAAGAATAATCCAATGTTAAAGGTCTAATATAATTATTAGAATATGGTTTAATTCTAAGACTTTAGTCTTAGCCATAGAGCAGTAGCTGGTATTAGACTTACTCTTCTATCATAAACAACTATAAATTTGGAAAAAATAGATAAAGCAACTAGAAGTACTGGACAGCAACCAAGCTAGGGCTGGGGTTATGATCACTGAAAGAAGGGAGCACATGAGATGAACCTTATGTTCCCTCTAGCTTTCTCTCTTTGAACAACTTCCAAATGATGGCCCAAGGAAATAGAGCCTAAACAAAGAATGAATATCTCTTTGGGAAAAGGAAACAAAGATCAGAATACAAGGCAGCCCAAATAGTTAGGACTTGGGAGAGTGTGGGTAGGATACCCAAGAAAAAGCAAACACAGAGGAGTCGCAAAAATCTATATAAAATTATCCTCAGATACTCGGGCAACTCCTGAGTTGAACACACTAAGGATGAGACTCAAGGATGCCTGGCAGAGAATGCTGCTGAAAGGTTGGATACTTTGGGAGTTCCGACTCTGCCAGAATGGAGGGACCTTGGTGAATACTCCAGGCTTTCAGTTGAGATGGTAGAAGGCCATACCCAAGGAGTAAAGACCTGGAATCCTAACTCTAGGACCAAGGAGTAAGGACCTAGAGTAAAGCTGAAATTAAGCCTCAACAGGATCAGTGACCCACTGGTAATTTAACTGCCTGCTAGAACAAAATTTAACAGTCTTAAAAGGAGGACAGGATAATCCAGAGCCTCAAAAATGGATCATCCATAGCATATGCCTTACGATAAAGAATTACTAAAAGACCAGCCCAGTGGCACAGTGGTTAAGTGCGCACGTTCCGCTTTGGCAGGCCGAGGTTCACCTGTTCGGATCCTGGGTGCTGACATAGCACTGCTTGGCAAGCCATGCTGTGGTAGGCGTCCCACATATAAAGTAGAGGAAGATGGGCACAGATGTTAGCTCAGGGCCAGTCTTCCTCAGCAAAAAGAAGAGGATTGGCAGCAGTTAGCTCAGGGCTAATCTTCCTCAAAAAATAAAATTTACTAGACATGTTAAGAGGCAGAAGAAAGTGACTGATCATCAAGACATAAAATAACCAAGAAAAGCAGTCTCAGAACTGAATCAAAAATAGGAGTTAGCAGAAAAGGACTTCAAAATAACTATTAATGATATATTAAAGAAAAAAGGAAGGAAATGGATGAAAACATAAATTTCAACATAGAGTCAGAATATAAAAACACAACATCAATAAATAAATTTAAATGTAAATGGTTTAAACAAACCAATTAAAAAACAGAGACTGGCAGAGTGGGTCACAAAACATGAACCAAATATATGCTGTCTACAAGAAACTCACTTCAGTATAATGATATAGGTATATCAGACACACCAGAGTTTGAAAGAAAAATATAAAAACATTTATCAGGCAAACATTAATCAAAGGACAGCAGGAGTAGCTATATTAAAGGGCCAAGCCATGAAGAAGACATGGCAATTCTAAAAATGTGTATGCACCAAATAACAGAGCTCCAAAAGGTGAAAACAAGTGAAGCAACTAAAGGAAGAAATAGACAAATCCACAAGTATTGTTTCAGATTTCAATACCCTTCTCTCAACAATTGTTAGAACAACTGGACAGAAAATTGGAAAGGATGTAGAAGAACTCTACCATCAATCAACAGGATCTAATTGACATTTATAGAACCAACAGCAGAATATACATTCTTTTCAAATGCCCATGGAATATACATCCACATTCTGACTATAAAACAAATGTCAAAAATTTTAAAGAGCTGAAATCATACAGTGTGTTCTCTGATCACAATAGAATCAAACAAGAATCATTAACAGAAAGATAACAAGAAAATCATCACACATTGAAACATTTGGAAACTAAACAACGCACATCAAAATAATTCATGAGTCAAAGAGGAAGTCTCAAGTGAAACAAAAAAAATACACTGAACTAAATGAAAATGAAATACAACATATCAAAATTTGTAGGATACAGCTAAAGCAGTACCGAGAGGAAAATTTATAGCACTAAATGCATACAATTAGAAAAGGCAACATGTCTCAAATCAATAATCTAAGCTCACATCTCAAGAGCCTAGAAAAACAAGAGCAAAATAAACCCAAAGCAAGCAAAAGGGAAATAGAATAGAGTAGGATTAAATGAGATAGAAAATAGAGAAAACTTTGAAAACCAAAAGTTGATTCTTTAAAAAGATCAACAAAATTGACAAACTTTAAGTTAGACTTACCAAGATAAAAAGAAGACTCCAATTACTAAAATCAAGAATGAAAGAAGCTGGGGCTGGCTCCATGGCTGAGGGGTTAAGTTTGCGTGCTGCACTTAGGCAGCCCAGGGTTTCACCAGTTCGGATCATGGGCGCGGACATGGCACCACTCACCAGGCCATGCTGAGGCAGCGTCTCACATGCCACAACCAGAGGCACTCAAAACTAGAATATGCAACTATTTACCAGGGGACTTTGGGGAGAAAAAGAAGAAGGGAAGAACAAAAAAAAGACTGGCAACAGATGTTAGCTTAGGTGCCAATCTTAAAAAAAAAAAAATATAAATAATTTTTTAAAAAAAGAGTGAAAGAAGGGACATTAACATTGACCACACAGAAATAAAAAGGATTATGAGAGCACACTACAGGCAACTGTATGCCAACAAATTAGACAACCTAGATGAAATGGACAAATTCGTAGAAAGATGTAAACTACTAAAACTGACTCAAGAAAAAACAGAAAATCTGAACAGACCTAAAAAGCAAGATTGAATTAGTATGTAATCAAAAATCTTCCCACCCAGCAATGTTACTCCTAGATATATACCCAACAGAAATGATTGCTTGTGTCCACCAAAACACATACAAAAGAATGTTCACAGCAGCTTCACTAGTAATACCTGAAGTCTGTAAATAACACAAATATCCATCATAGCAGACTGGATAAAAAGTGGCATATTTATACAATGGAATACCACACTAAAATGAAAAAGAGCAAACTACTGTAAGATGGAACAATATAAATAATTCTCACAGAAATAATGTTGAGTGAAAAAAGTCAGACACAAAAGAATACTTATTGTATTATCCTATTTATATGACGTCCAAAAGCAAGAAAACTAATTTATGGCAACAGAAGTTAGAATTGTGCTTACTCTTGAAGGAGGGTACTGATTGGGACGGGGCATAGATGAGCCTTCTGGGGTGCAATATCTTGATCTAGTTGTTACATGAGTGTATACATATAAAAAATTTCAGGCCATCTACATAAGATTTGGCAGTTTTCAATATGTCAGTTATACCCAATTTAAAAGTATTATATTTTTTCTATCATTTAAAGGAATTTGAGAAAATAGGTTTTTAAAAACAAATTCCTGATTTACTCTGCAAACATTTAGAAGCATCATTAAAACAAATGTATTAAGTCTTCCAATTACTAATTTGTTTGTACAGATTGTTAGCTCAGACCTTTCCCTATAATGTATCCTACTGATTACCTTGAATTATTGGTATATCCTTGTTAGAACAAGGATACAAGGATACCTTGTTCAGAAATAATACATGTATGGATTGAGAACTTTTTATATTAAGAAAGATAAAATTTCTTGGGAGTTGTGCAAAGATAGCTGGAAATTCTTTGTCACACTTTCTCATTGAAAGATAAATTTTATCTCCCCCTAGTCCCTGCATTTGGGCTACCCTATGACTGCTTTAACTCATAAAATATGGTGATTGATGCTGTTCTTAGCCTCTCTCTTAGTATACTAATCCTTGGGATCCAACTACTATTAAAGAAGTCCATGGAGAGCTGACCTATGGCGAGAGAGAGGTCCCAGACTTCCAACCATCATGTGAGTTAAACCATGCTGGAAATTCCATCCAGCCACTATCTAACAGCATCTAAATGAGAAACTCCTCCATTGAAAGAGAAAAACAGAATAACCAACCAAACAAGCCACAGAATCATGAGAAATAATAAACAGCTGTTGTATTAAGCCACTACATTTTGAGTGACTTGTTACGCAGCAGTAGACAACAAAATAGGAATTAACATAGGCAATGATGTGCCTATCACATTTCAAAAAACATTTGTACTTCCAAGTAACTTTCTTGTCATTAAACCTGTCTTAAAAACTCCGCTTGCTCTCTATTTCTTTATTTGATATACTCTTTGCAGATATGCATGTTATCTATGTGCTTATGGAAGAAGTAGAAGAAAAGTGGTTCCTGGATTGATCTATGACCAAATATGTCAGAAATGTTTTTGGAATCTAGCATTGTTTTATCAACAAAGGCTTACATTTACTAAGTAATATCTCTTGAAATATTTTTATTTTGAAAATTTGTGTTGTCACCAGACAATAAATGTTAAGTATATTCTCTGTTAGTGTATGCAAATAAAAATTTCTCAGCATATAGAAAAGATTTCACTTTTACTGTCAAAACTTTTCCTATAATTTTTCTAATAGTGCTTTTTAAAAATTTTGGCTTAAATAAGAGTCAGCATAATATTGGTAGCAAAAACACTCAGCTGAAAAAAAAAGACCCTAGACTTAGGCAGGGCCACCACATACAAAACCTACACAATTGATTACAGTGGGCCTAGAACTCCAACATCTGCCATCTAACTGCATGATTTGGGACAAGATTCCCAAACTCCTTTGTTTCTTCTTTCTTTCAGTTAAGAAATGAAGAATATGACCTAAACTTCCAGATTTTATGTTGACAGCATTAAAGGTGATTATTCTGTTTGATATAAAATACCTGGATTGATACCGACCCTGATATCAGTTTCCCTACATTAAACCCAGTAGATATGGGGTTAAAACCAAAACACTCTTTCCCTGCTTACTCCCTGGCTTCCTGGCTCCAGAATCCACTATCCTCCATGGAGAGAGACACAGCCAAGGACAAGCACCTGGATTTGCTATCTCCTCGCCACAAAGAGATACAGGCTGGTGGGAGAGCTGCTGAACACCAAGGTCATGGGCTCCCTCCTCTCTGCAAGTAGTCTCAAGGCCAAAGACAGGCTGGTGGGAAAGCTCCGACCAGTAAGGCCATATGCTTCCCCTCCCCTACCTAAAACCCCAAATAAAAACCCTTCCTTTTAGCTTTTTGGGGAGTTTGGGATTTCAGCGTTAGCCCCTCTCTCCTTGCTTAGCGCTCTGCAATAATAAAATTCCTACTTTCTTCCACTAAACCTGGTGTCAGAGATTGGCTTGCTGCACAACGGGTGAGCGAACTCACCTCAGGTTCGATATCAGGATGATAAATCTAATTCTAGGATATCCTCAAAAGAAACAAATAAATGCTTTATAGGTTATCCATATAGTATATCAGTTTATTTTGAGAGTCAATTTGCTTTATAAGATTTTAATATGAAGCTAAAAAACATTAGAAATATGTCTACTATCTCTGAAATTAGACTTTTATCAGTAATAACTCTAAAGTGAAATATATTACATGTTACTGTCCCTTTCCAAAAGCATCCTCAAGCATTACTTGTGTTTAATTTAGAATTAGGTTAAGAAATTATACAAACTATGGGGCTGGCCCCGTGGCCGAGTGGTTAAGTTCGCGCGCTCTGCTGCACGCGGCCCAGTGTTTCGTTGGTTCGAATCCTGGGCGCGGACATGGCACTGCTCATCAGACCACGCTGAGGCAGCGTCCCATATGCCACAACTAGAAGAACCCACAACACAGAATACACAACTATGTACCGGGGGGCGTTGGGGAGAAAAAGGAAAAAAATAAAATCTTTAAAAAAAAAAAAAAAAAAAAAAAAAGAAATTATACAAACTAGAAACCAATTAAAGGTACTGAAAAAAGAAGACTAACCCAAAAACTAGCAGAATGAAGTAAATAATAAAGATTAGAGCAGAGATAAATGAAATAGAGAATAGAAAAACAATACAGAAAATCAACGGAAACAAAAGTTAGTTCTTTGAAAAGATCAATAAAATGGACAAACCCTTAGCTAGAAGGACTAAGAAAAACAGAGAGAAGACTGAAATTACTAAAATCAGAAATCAAAGTGGGGATATTACTACTGATTCTACAGAAATAAAAAGGATTATAAGAGAGTACTATAAACAATTGTACACCAACAAACTGGATAACATGGCTGACCTGGACAAATTCCTAGAAACAAAAAACCTACTAAGGTTAAATCACAAAAACCAGAAAATCTGAATAGACCTATAATTAGTGAGGAGACTGAATCACTAACTAAAAAAATCCCCCAACAAGGGAAACTCCTGGACTTGATGGTTCCAGTAAATTCTACCAAACATTTCAAGAAGAATTAACACCAATCCTTCTCAAACTTTTCCAAAAACCTAAAGAGGACGGAATACTTCTTAACTCATTCTCTGAGGCCAGCATTACCCTGATACCAAAGCCAGACAAAAATACTACAAGAAAACTACAGACCAAAATCCTTTATGAACATTGATGCAAAAATTCTCAACAAAATACTAGCAAACCGAATTTAGCAGCTTATTAAAAAGATTATGCACCATGACCAAGTGGGATTTTTTCCTGGAACTCAAGGTGGTCAACATATAAAAAGTGATCAATGTAATATACCACATTAACAAAATAAGGGAAAAACCACATGATCATCCCATCCCCATTGACACAGAAAAAGCATTTGACAAAAGTCAAAACTCTTTCATGATAAAAATACTAAACAAATTAGTACTAGAAGGAAACTACCTCAACATAATAAAAGCCATATTTGAAAAACCCACCAACATCTACTCAATGGTGAAAGACTGAAAGCTTTTTCTCTAATTCAGGAACAAGGCAAAGATTCCCACTTTCACCACTTCTATTCAACATAGTATTGGAAGTTCTAGCCAGAGCAACTAGGCGAGAAAAAGAAAAAGAAAAGGCATCCAAATTGGAAAAGAAAAAGTAAAATTATCTCTTTCACAGATGATATACTCTTATATGTAGAAAACCCTAAAGACTACACACAAAAAAATTGTTAGAACTAATAAACGAATTCAGCAAAGTACCAGGATACAAAGTCAATACACAAAAATTAGTTGCATTTCAATACCGTTACAATGAACGATCTGAAAAGGATTTTACAGAAACAGTTCCATTTACGATAGCATCAAAAAGAATTAAATACTTAGGAATTAACTTAACCAAGGAAGTAAAATATTTGTACAATGGAAACTACGAAACATTGCTGAAAGAAATTAAGACATAAATAAACAGAAACGTATTCCATACTCACAGATTGGAAGATTCAATATTGTCAAAATGTCAATATTACTCAAAGTGGTCTACAGATTCAATGCAATCCCTATCAAAAGCCCAATGGTGTTTTTTGCAGAAACAGAAAGGCCCATTCTGAAATTCATATAGAGGGGGCTGGCCCCATGGCTGAGTGGTTAAGTTTGCATGCTCCGCTTCGGCAGCCCAAGGTTTCACCGGTTTGGATCCTGGGCGTGGACATGGCATCACTCGTCAGGCCATGCTGAGGCAACATCCCATATGCCACAACTAGAAGGACCCACAACTAAAATATACAACTATGTACTGGGGGGATTTTGGGGAGGAAAAAGCAGGAAAAAAAAAAAAAGATTGGCAACAGTTGTTAGCTCAGGTGCCATCTTTTAAAAAAAATTCATATAGAATCTCAAGGGATCCTGAATAGCCAAAACAATCTTGAAAAAGAAGAATAAGGCTGGAGTACTCACAATTCCTGATTTCAAAACTTAAACAAAGCTATAGTAATCACAACATAGGGGTACTGGCATAAAGACAGACTATAAACAAATGGAATAGAATAAAGAGCCCAGAAATAAACCCTTGCATATATGGTCAAATGATTTTTGACAAGGGTGTCAAGACCATTCAATTGGGAAAGGATAGTCTTTTTAACAAATGATGCTGGGGAAACTGGATATCCACATGCAAAAGGATGAAGCTGAACTCTTACTAACACAATATATAAAAATTAACTCAAAATGGATCAAAGACCTAAAACCATAAAACTCATAGAAGAAAACAGAACAAAAGCACTATTGGTGGGAATGTAAACTAGTTCAACTACTATGGAAAACAGGATGGTGGTACTTCTTCAACATTGGATTTGGCAATGATTTCTTAGACATGATACCAAAGGCACAGGCAACACAAGAAAAAACAGATCAATTGGAATTAAATTAAAAACTCTTATGCATGAAAGGACACTAACAACAGAATAAAAAGGCAACCCACAGAATGGGAGAAAATATTTGCACATCATACATTTGATAAGGGGTTAATACCCAAAATATATTAAAGAACTCCTAAAACTCAACAACAAAAAAACAAACAACCTGATTCAAGAATGAGTAAAGGATTTGGATATTTCTCCAAAGAAGATATACAAGGGCCAATCAGCAGATGAAAAGATGCTCAATATCATTAATCATTAGGGAAAAGCAAATCAAAACTACAATGAGATCCCACCTTACAACTATTAGGATGGCTACTATCAAAAAAACAAAAAATAAGTGTTGGTAAGGATGTGGAGAAATTGAAGCCCTCATGCACTATTGGTGGGAATGTAAACTAGTTCAACTACTATGGAAAACAGGATGGTGGTACTTCTTCAAAAAATTAAAAATAGAATTACCATATGATCAAGCGATCCCGATTCTCAGTATACATCCAAGAGAACTAAAAGCAGAGATCTGAACAGGTACTTGTACACTCATGTTCACAGCAACATTATTCACAATAGATAAAGTGTGGAAGGAACCCAAGTATCAATGGATAAGTAAAATGTGGTATATCCATACAATGAAATATTACACAGTCTTAAAAAAGGACAGAAATTCTGACAAATGCTACAACATGGATGAACCTTGAGGACACTAAGCAAAGTGAAATAAGCCAGTCACAAAAAGACAAATACTGTATGATTCCACTTATATGAGGTAGTTAAGAGTAGTCAAAATCATAGAAAGTAGAATGGTGATTGCTAGGGGCTGGGGGGAGTGGGGAATGAAAAGTTATTTAACAGGTATAGAGTTTCAATTTTAAAAGATGAGAAGAGTTATAGAGATGGTTGGGGGCGACGGTCATACAACATTATGAATGTACTTAATACCACTGAACTGTACACTTGAAAATAGTTAAGATAGCAAATTTTATGTTACATGTATTTTACCCAACAAAAAAATTGAGAAGAAACTAAAAGTCTATCAGTGTATTAGACATGACTTAGCCAAGACTGCCTTCTGTACTCTTTCCTACATTGACAGATTTACTATCAAAAGTTCAACAAAACACTGAATACTTCCCCTTCCCTCTATAATAATGTACAAAATTTTCAAATCTTTACTGATCTCATATTAGTTTTCCAAAAAGAAAAAAATAATAATTCTCAAAGTCTTAAACACACGACCTTTTCTTCCCATAAAATCTCAAGTGAGTACAATTTAAAATTACCATGCAATAAAGAAATAAAGAAAAAACAAAACAAGACAAAACATTAAATTACCATGCAAGCCTCCATTAAGGCAGTGTGCATCTCATCTGTTTTGTGCTCTTGATCTGCACCAGCATCAAGCAGAAAGCGAACCATATCCAAATGGCCTTTAAAAAAAAAGAACGCAAATTTTAAAAATATATTTCTAAACAACTGAGTATCAATTTAATACATAAGTATTAAAATGGGGAAACTTTTTCTTTCAGATGTCTATATAAAAATTTATAAGAGAACTTATTTTGCTTTCAATAAATAAATCAATGACAGTTTTATAAAGCCAATCCAAAATAATAACCAGGCTCACACCAAGGTATCTAGGCTTTAAAGATTGAATTAGTCCAAAGCACATAATTCAAGTTAAGTAAAGCAATAATATTTATTCTTTGATTTAATCTATTTAAACTATCAAATCAAAACACTGAAATCAAACAGAATGCCAGGCAAAGTATGTTTGCATCATATTTTTCCGAAAAACAACTTTAAAATAATAACCATAAACTCACTGCGGCAATGAATAGGCACAGAAAACTCCAAAATAATTTCAACCCTCTTGACACATTTAATATATAAAAAGCCTTAATAGTCAATAAGAAAAAGACAAACACTCCAGTAGAAAAATGGATGAAGGACATGAAATGGTAATTCAAAAAAGAAATGCAAATGAATATTAAACTGATGAAAAAAATATTAAACCTTCCTATTAAACAAATACAAATTAAAATGAGACACCATTTTTTACTATCAAAATGGCAAATATTAAAAAGAATGATAATACCCAGTGTTGGTGAGGGTGTAGGGTGGGGTAAAGGGCACTCTCAAACACTGCTGGTGGGAGTGTAAATTGGTTCAACCTTTCTAGAAGGCAATTTGGCAATATGTATCAAAAGCCTTAAAAATGTCCATACCCTTTGACCCAGCAATTCCACTTCCAGGAATTTATCCTAAGGAAATAACCAGAGATTAGGCAAAGATGTCTGCACAAGGATGTTATCACAGTGTTTTTAATAATAGTGAAAAACTGGGAACAATTCAAGTGTCCAACAATAGGCAATTATGGTGCATCCATTTGATGTATTTGGCAGAGACTGCTAGTTCCTTACTCAATATCCATTCTCTCAATCTTCCTTAATAACAGAATTCTGATTTTATGTGAGTGGCAACATCCCTGACTAACAGACTACATTTTCCAGCCTTCCTTTGCTGCTATGTGTAGCCAATGAGATGTAAGTGGGATCTATAAGGCAGAACTTCTAGGAAGACTCCTTAAAGGTAGCTTACTAAATTGGAAAGCACTACCCATTTTGCCCTTACCCTGTTCATCCTTCCCAGAATATAGATTGCTGGGGCTCTAGCTACCATCTTGGATTATAGGTAACCTTGAGGATAGAAATCACATACTAGGATGGTGGAGCAAAAAAACAGAATGCTGAGATCTTGATAACAATGGAACTGCCATACTAGCCCTAGATGGCCTACCCTTGGACTTGTTTTATGTAAAAGAGAAAAAGCTTCTCTTTTGTTCAAATCATTATTCATTTAGGTTTTATGACATAAGCAGCCAAATTCACTAACTGAAATAGTGAAATACTATGTGACCATCAAAAGTTGTATTACAAAAATATTTATTGAGATGGGAAAATGTTCATGATGTACTGCTAAATAAAATAAGCAGACTATAAAACAGTGTTCGAGTATGATTATTTAGTTTAAATATATATATTTGTTTGTAAAAGTACTTAATAAAAACACTGGAAGTAAATATACTAAAATATTGTTCATAGGCTTTTTAAATCTTTGGACAGTAGCATTACATGTCATTTTAAAATTTCTTTAAGCTATTCTGTATTTTTCAGGTTTTCAGTATCAAGTGTGATTATTATTATTATTTGAGTGTGTATTATTTTTTAAATAAAGGTTGGAAAAATCATATAAAACAAAAGTTATTAAAGAATGGAAACCCTCTAAATCTGTGCTAAGAGTTTTGGTTGACTTCGTAGCTAATTGAATAAATTTAAATTAAAATAATAGAGAAACATACACTGTGAAACTATACTTCAGGAAATACAGGCTAAAATGGACTTCCTATATAATCTCTGACAAACTAGATAATTTTAAAGCACAGGGAAAACATAAGCAATATAAAATTAACTCAAATACTCAATACTCAAATATTCAAAGCAGTTATGAAAAAAAACTATAAATATTTATACACATATAGAGTACCTTTGTAGCATGCAAGCGTAAGAGCACTTTCTTTGAATTCATTGGAATGAGTGTTGATGCCTGCACCATGATCTAGAAGAACTCTTGCAACTTCCACATGACCTGCACTGGCAGCTTCCATTAAGGGGGTATGTCCATTTTCATTATGATCTTCTATATTTGCGCCTTCATTAAGTAGTACTTTCACAATGTCAACAAATCCTCCAGCACAGGCATAAGTCAGTGCAGTGTTTCCTAACAAAGAACAAAAAGAAATACAAAATTATGATAAAACAAAGACAATTATGATTATGCTACGATTGTTCTAGTCTACCTCTTTAATTCCCATATATAAACCACTAGAACTATCATCTCAAGTTTTTTTGATGTATTGGTTAGAAGCATCATCTTAATTTTCTTACTAATTAAAAAGTTTATTGTAAACAGGCCAATTTACTCTCTTCATATTTCCTTAGCTTGTCAAATAAGATTAAGTGCCATCTTGAAAAATCACTTTCGGCATATTTTTATCAAAAATATTCTAATGTATCATTCAAAATTCTTCCTTTTTCTTTCAACACTGTACAACAGAAACACAACGTTTTCTTTTACGTATATTGATTTCTTAACATTCTCTCACCTCTCCTTTGTCTTTACAGATTTAGTCATAAGACAATTAATTATTTTAGGTACATTTTCCTCCTGAAACATCTTTTCTTTGTTTTTAAAGATTGGCACCTGAGGAAATATCTATTGCCAATCTTCTTTTTTTTTTCCTTCTTCTTCTTCTTTTCCCCAAAGCCCCCCAGTACATAGTTGTATATTCTAATTGTAGGTCCTACTGGTTGTGCTATGTGGGACGCCACCTCAGCACGGCCTGATGAGCAGTGCCATGTCTGTGCCCAGGATGTGAACTGGCAAGACCCTGGGCTGCTGAAGCAGAACACATGAACTTAACCACTCAGCCACAGGGCCAGCCCACCGAAACATACCTTTAATTTACATTTATGTGACCCAGAGAGATAGATATAAATCCCCCTCAGAATAACTCCTTCAAAAGAAAAATTTCTTTAAAAGCTCATTATCCCTTGGTTTGACACTTATTTCTTTCCTGATTTTGCTTTAAGGATATTTATTAAAGGTGGTAGGAAGATGATTTAACCATCCAATAGTATGAGACTGAAGAAGATTGTTTTAAAGTTTCAGCAAGGAAACTATCATTTCAGAACCCAATTTGTTCAGAATTCAACTGTTTGACCATCTCAGACATTATGCATATTAATATTACTACAACTAAGACAATGTGATCAGCAAAATGACCTACTTTCATTTAGCTTCCCTTCTAGGAAGTCTTGCTCATTTTAAAAATAAATTAGGCTACATTTAATATTTATTTGATAGTATGGAACACTGATATGCTTTCATTTTTAAAATTTTTTTTAAACCATTTGGTTGCCTCACTAAATCCAAGGAATCTCACTACTAAAACTATACGTATAATTTAAGACATACGACCAAGGCTCTTTCTGTCTATGAGTTTGGGAAGCATAAACAACTAAAAGTGTAGTCCTTACTAGAGTAGCTTTCATGCTGCCACAAGAATATCTTATTAGTAAATGCAATCAGTACACATGACATGAAAAACTCTATTACAGGGTAAATACTCTCAGGTTAATCTATAATCTAAAGTCAAGGGAGTTATATTTAAATGAGATAAAGAATTTAAAAAGAAAGAATTCATAATTTTGCTTCTTTATACATTACATATCATTGTGGCAAAAAAGAGATTGTCCCCAGCAGAAAAACTGTCAATCTTGACCAAAGAGAATCTAAGTGTGTTTTAAAGACTTCTGACGATATCAAATTAACCTGTGTTTTACTGAGAGATTCTAAACAAAGGCTAAGATTTTTCTGTAGGTTTAAATTGGTTTTCCCTAGGAATCAAATTTTTATCTCTACAGTTATAATTAATTATATCAATTTACTTTCCTCAAATTAACACATTTTCTACATACCTGTTGCAGACTGGGAGTTGACATCTGCATCATGAAGAAGTAATAATTTCACAATATCTAAATAACCTCCACTGGATGCTGCCATTAGGGGAGTTATGTCTCCCTTATTCCCTCGATCTTCAACATTAGCATGCATAGCAAGCAATACCTTTAAAACACATATATACACAGAGAGAAATAGTCAATTCTTACTAATAACAGCATTTCTAGAGCATATACTGAATCTGGGAAGATACTGTGTTGGGGGGGGCGGGCTGAGGAGAAATAAAAAATAATCACCTTTTGGGAAAACATGCCAGTTCAAAACACCAGGTTAGAACATCATTACATATTAATCTTTAAGTATGTAACCACATTAGCCTTCCTATTATAAAATGTAACTGCTCTTGTCAAAAAATTTGTGTTATGCTTGGGATTATCTAGCAAGAGAACAGCAAAACTATACTCACCAGATAAAAACTAAATGGTAAACACATGGCTATTTCCCAATATTGTTCTAACAGGAGGAAAGAATTGGGATAATTTGGATGACATGAAAATATATCACTACTTTCCATTATAGTTGTATATTATTTCCAAAGACAAGTTTAAAATATTATTATTATTTCTATGTGTTCCTTATTCATTAGGACTAGTTTTAAGTAAGAGGCAGAAAAATGGACCATGCCAGTTGCACGTACAGGAAACGAAAGTAATTATGTATCAGTTTCTATTTTACTTACTGACAAAAGCAAAAGACCTTGGCCTCTAATTATAATTTCTTTTATTAATGATAAAAATAAAACATCAAAATCGTTCCACAATTTTAACCACTGAAGCATATTCCTTCTTACTTGTGCTAATTCATAATACCCTGCTGAACAAGCCAAACACAGCAGGCTTTCTCCTTCTTCTGTATGTTCATTTACACTTCTGCCTTCATCTAGCAATTTACGAACAGCATTCACATCCCCATCTGAACAAGCTTCTGCCAGACTGCGACTGAAAACAAAACCATCAACAATTAATCAACACAGAAAGACTCAGGGTCCTATAATAATAAATTACATTAAAAATAAAGTCACACCTATAAAACTGTTGATATAGTAAGAAAAAAAACTGTATGAACATCATTTGCTGAGCATCTTGTTTGCAATACTAATTATTCATGTATGTCAACCAAGCCAGAAAATGAATATAAAAATAGCTGACATTTTTCTCTTTCAAAATGTCCTAACATATTGTTATAGTAAATTTTAAATAAAGTTTTTTAAAGCACTAGATGCACAAGTTTTTAAACTCTACTAATGTAACAATTCCCAAAGACATTTGGGATATAATCCTATGGTTTAAAATTTTATTTGGTAACAGTAGAAGGTGAAAAGCTAAGGAAAAGTTTTACTGCAGAATGATTAACAAAATCAGTGAATCCAAACTTTTATGTGCATATAAATCACCCATGTTTCTTGTTAAAATGCAGATTCTGATTCAGCAGATCCAAGGTGGGATCTGAAATTCTGTATTTCTTTTTTTTTTTTTTTGAGGAAGATTAGCCCTGAGCTAACTGCTGCCAATCCTCCTCTTTTTGCTGAGGAAGGCTGGCCCTGAGCTAACATCCGTGCCCATCTTCCTCTCCTTTCTTATATGTGGGACGCCTACCACAGCATGGCTTGCCAAGCGCTGCCATGTCCACACCCGGGATCCAAACCAGCAAACCCCCCAGGCCACCGAAGCGGAACGTGCGCACTTAACCACTGCTCGACTGGGCAGGCCCCTGAAATTCTGTATTTCTAATAAGCTCTGAGGTGATGCTGATGTTGTTAGTCCATGCCATATTTGAGTAGCAAGAACTCAGATTAATATTGCATTAGGAACTTATTTCATTTATTATTACTCAAGCATTCAGTTTAAAGTTTACTTTATAACCTTTAGAATAAGTAACTTCCTTAGAAATGGAAAGCAGGTCTTATTCAGTTTGGATTTCTCACAGACTCCAGTATAGTATATTCCACAAGAATGCTCAATGATTATGAGAAGAATGCAAGAATAAAAACATAATATCCATTTTTATATCCATATACTGTAAAATATATATATCCACTTAAAGTATCCATTCAGCTAAAGTTTAAAAGCCCCTCCAAAAGATGTATTTTACCAAAATTTACTACTTCCCCAAAATCCACTCAAGAAAATACCTAATACCCAGCAGAAGTTGTTAAACACGTACGTGTCTACTTGTCCTGCATTGTGACTGTTTTCCGCTCTCATTCGTGTCAGTGCAGCAGCGGCTTCATCCAGTGCACAACTTACTGAGGATGTCAGTCTCCGGAGTACCTCAGGATCTGCAAAAGCTTTACCATCAGCAGTTGACAATTTGCCAATTCCTTAGGTGTCCATCATTCAATCAGGTAGGGCAGGGGAAGAAAAAGCATAGAAGTGCAAATTGTAATTATATTTCTAAACTATTATCTAGGGCAAAAATGGCATAGTCTCCATAGATGAGGCTGACAGTCAGAATATAGGCTGATAATTTTAATTTCACCACTAATGTCGAAAAGCCATCACATAACCACCTATGTTTTAGTTTTTCCATCTTTACAATGCACATAACATTAACGTCCTCTACCTAACTCCAAATCTAACTTAATATGATGCTTACTGTAGCAAATGAATGAGATTCCTTTCAAAGTATATCCATGTAGTCATAGCATAAGATCTCCAGTACAGGATCACAGTTGTCTATACTATTTTCAGTAGTAACGAAGTAATATTACAGAATATTCTGTAATATTATAACAAACAATCCAATAGTTTCTTCCTTTGGCCAAATAGCCACCTACAACCATCTTCCAGGACAACATTATAAATTCAAATAAATTCATTCTTATATTTAACATTTACTATGTCCTTATGATGTGCCAGACATGAGGGAGACAAAAAGAAATAAGGTATAGTTTCTGTCCTTACAGAGCTCACAGTCTGGTAGGACTATCAGACGTCTAAGGTGCCAATAAATCTTTTTCTCTAGATTCAGTGAGGAATCAGTCACTACTGTAAGAGAAACTTTCTTTGATAATATCAATATCACTGCCTGTTACTGTTTAAAATGAGATAAAAATAGTCAATAAAATCTTGGAGAACAAAGAAAAAGAAAAAGGAAAGGAAAACTTGCCCAATGAGATATAAAATGTATTATGATGTTATGCAAATTACAACAGTATGACACTTGAACAGAAAAAAGATTATTATATCAAGGATATATAGTAGAAGCCAAAAAAAGACCTTAGATCATTTGTGAATTCAATATATGATAAAGGTGACATTTCAAATCAGTGGCGACAGAAGGGCTTATTTCATAAACACTCTTCAGAAATTGGCTACCATTTGAAAACTAAGCAAGATTTCTAATTCACATCATTCACAAAAATAAATACCAGGTAGACTTAAGATCTAAATGTAAAAAATAAAACCTGGGGCTGGCCCCGTGGCCGAGTGGTTAAGTTCGTGCGCTCCGCTGCAGGCGGCCCAGTGTTTCGTTGGTTCGATCCTGGGCCGGAAATACTATTATACTGTGTAGTATTTTTCTAATGCTGATGTAGGAGAGGCTTTTCTAAGCATGAGACCAAATCCCAAAAGCCATGAAGTAAAAGATTAGTAAATGTGATATTAAACATTTTTAATTTCAGTAAAAATTTCTATATGCTTAAAGACACCATAAATAAAGTTAAGGCACAATAAAAACTGGAAAAATCAACACCTAATGAATTTATATTATCATTTATAAAGAGCTACCTCACAACTTACTGATAATATTAAATGAATGCAAACTATGAAATTGACAAAAAACTGACTGAGGTGTGAGGCCCTCTTAGAAACTGCTAATAGGATTGTATACTAGTATAAATTTGAGGAACCAATTTGACAACAGTTATAAAATTTTAAATGCAAATATCCTCTGACCCAGTGATACCACTTTCTCGGAATTTGTCTTATAAAGATACTTGCACAAGAAAGAAAAGTTATAGATATATATGGATGTAAACTATAACATTATTTGTGATTTTGAAAAATTGGAAATAAGCTAAATATCTCTCACTAAGGAACTGGTAAAATAAATTATGGCACATCGAAGCAAGAGAATATTATCTTACCCTACAAAAGAAGAAGAAAGATCAATATATCATGTTATGGAAAGATGTTCACAATACATTAAATGAAAAAAAGAAAACTATATTTTGTATAATATGACCCTACTTCACTTCTTAAAAAACTATGCATATTTAAAAATATACATTTATTTATATAACCACAAGGGAAAAAGTCTGGAAGTAGATGTAAACCTTGACAATGGGAAGGCTTTATAATCTACTTAATACATCTTATGTAGCTTTAGCTATTGCATAATATGTATTACATTTATAATTTAGAAAATAATTTTTTTAATTCTTAAAATGATCTTAATTTTGTCTAAGAATCTCAAAGAATCTTAAAGGAAAAAAATATTTTCAACTTCATCTTTTCAGTTAAAATAGTGTCAAGAATTCTATCATCCTTAAGAAGTCTAGTAATGTCTAACACATTCTCATAACTGAAAACACAACTATAAGACAAAAAATTCCTCTTAAATGTTATAGGCTCAACACAATGTCCAAAAAGCAAATGAAAATACTAAAACACAAAAAGAAAGTATTTCATTAAACAATCAGCTTGCACAGGACTTAGAAAGGAGCACATCATTTGAAATACATCTGACAATTTCTTCAGACAAAATATCATATCCAACAATACCCAATGTTTAAATTGTCAAAAAACACAAAGTTTTAAAATTCAATAGTTTCTGAGACCTCCTGGAAGACAGGAAGTCATCATTTTCAAGGTTTATTCTCTCTCTAATACGGGTGTGAAAAACAAGGAATTCTAAGCTATCTTGCAGCTTATCCCAGACTTACTATGAACCAAGAGAAAAGGGGAAAAGAAAAGTGTTTAATGCACCAGAAAAGAGCCAGCCCTGAGCAAGAATCATGAGGTGGCCAGAAAAAAGACAGATGAGTTTAAAACTCTTAATTGGGGGAATCACATAAACCAGAGAGTAAAGATGTAGCACCACCAGTAAAAAAGCTTGGTCTGGGAAGGAAAGGAAATTAGTCCAGAGAAGAGTTGGAGAGTAGAAACACCTATTCTCCACATTTCTCTCTGCTCGAAGCAAAACAAATGTAAGGTTCCAAAGCACAGAAAAAAAATTAGAGCTGGCCAAGGCACTCCCATTTCAGGAATGTTATACAGTATATCCCTAAATCACAACTAGGAGACTCACAAGAAATTAGGCTCTAAGGGAGGAACACCCAATGCAATTACTAATGTCATCTTTATTCCTTTTTTTGTTTTTAATTACTAGTCTTGCCCTAAATTAAACAATCTTCTGCTGGATACTTATTTTGTGCAATCTAACTTTACGTTTCTATCAGTTCCAAAAACATACGTCAGATGGACTAAAAATTAATTTGCTACAAATTATACCTATGCTTTTCCAAAACAGTACAAAGTTAAAGGAATAAGAAGATGATATCAAGTAAACACATTCCTGACATAATATCTATGTCTTTCCAAGAATAATATAAAAATATTCAATTTATTTTAGCTCTTACTTTTCCCCTAGTCAATTATTTTGTCAAATATAATACTGTTTTACTTCCTTCAATACGAAATGTGCTAAAACGCTGCTGTGATTTTTCTGAATACCCATCTTTAATATTACGCTCATTAAAGTACTCAGAGACTGAATAAAATTTTCTATACTTTTTTAAACTTTGATTTTGAATTTTCTGCATTTTAATAGCTTTAACACGCCATAAGGTATATATGTTACTCTAACAAATTTATAGGCACTGTTTTTAAAAGTAAGCAATAAATTCTTCTAGATTAAATTCTTGTGTGTGTATAACTTGCACATATATTTATTTATTTATTTATTTATTTATTTATTTATTTATTTATTTTTAAGGAAGATTAGCCCTGAGCTAACTCATGCCAATTCTCCTCTTTTTGCTGAGGAAGACTGGTCCTGAGCTAACATCCGTGCCCATCTTCCTCTACTTTATATGTAGGATGCCTACCACAGCACGGCTGGTTAAGCGGTGCCATGTCCGCACCCAGGATCCGAACCAGCAAACCCCAGGCCGCCAAAGTGGACCATGCGAACTTAACCACTGCGCCCCAATATTTCTATTTGATAAGTAAATAAAGGGAGTGTCATACAAAGTGAACATATCCCAAAAGCAACATACAAAGATTAGAAAAGTTACCTTCCTTCTTATAACAATTTTAGGAGATAAAAGGTTTTCATTATAGTGTAATGGAAACTTTGCATAGCAAATAACAAGCAGGTTGTATAATATAAAATAGTGATAAGTATACATTATTTTGAGAAAGTTTATCACAGATTTTTCTTTTTTGCTACTTCAGAACAAGAAGTTGACATGGCTTGGTATATTCTGGTCCAATTTTGTGTTCAATTTTCATTTAACTGTCTTCTAAGTGAAAAATAGCAATCTATAATTAAGTTACACATAGACTAAAGTGAATAAGTAAGTAATCATATGCAGAGTTCCCTAAATCAGTTAGGACAAAAGATTCATAATTTGATGAACTAAATTTACCTCCCACATTTTTATTTTATAATGTAAGCGGTAATAGATAAGTTTTCCTTGATAGCTAGCTGATTATCTAATATCTTAAAAATGTTATTGTTGAGCACAGAAATCACTCATTAAAAACTTTCAACCAAGGAGCTGGCCCAGTGGCATGGTGGTTAAGTTCACCTGCTCCACCTCAGCAGCCTGGGATTCACAGGTTCTGATAATGGGGTCGGACCTAGCACCACTCATCAAGCCACACTGTGGTGGGATCCCATGTAAAATGGAGGAAGATTGGCACAGATGTTAGCTCAGCAACAATCTTCCTCACTTACACACACACAAAAACCTTTCAATCAAGAATTTTTTAAATATAAAATGTGAACATTTTCTTCAGGAAAAAAATATAATAAATTATACAGAAATTTTAATTTTCACATAATGCTATATAATTTTGGGGTGATCTTATATAACTTTGTAAAGAATTTTGGGGTGATCTTATATAACTTTGTAAAGAGATCTAGACTTTTAAAGAGACGAAAAAGAGAAAACAAAAAATAAAGTACCTGCTGCTTCTAGCAATGCTTCTAGCCGTGCCTGTGTCTCTGGATCCACAGTGCGTAAGTCTGCTCCTTCTGCAGTACTTGATAAGAATATCTCTGATGTTGTTTTAAGCACTGGGTTATCCAGATCTTCTTGGTCCAAAATAAATGATTCAACCTGTTTACAAATTAAAGATGCAATATCCATGAAACTGATCTCAATATTGTTAGAATAACTGCAATTTAAGGTAATATGATTTCTGATTTGGAATTTAAGTATATAATCAGATAAACTGTTGTAGAAACAAGGGACTTTGAGGCAGCCTCCCAACTATCTGCTTATCTTTAGACATGACTACAGGTACAACCCAGACCACCACACCAGATTCAAGTTTCCTGGAGAGCACTTTATTTTTTATATCTAGCACAGAGCCTGAAAAGCAGCATTTTTTTAATGAAACAAGTACATAAACACAGTCCCTAGAAAGATGTATATAGGACTAGATAGTAAAAAGACACACAGATAGGTCATTAAGGCACAGTTTTCTCTCTCTTCTAATCAACTTATTCAATTCTGACTCTTAAACAAAAGAAAGTAAGATTTAATCCACTGCCAAATATCTGGAGTTCTACAGACAAGAAAGTTCCATGAGATTAGGAACCATCCCTATTTTTTCACTGCTCTATCCTATGGGCCTAAGAATACCTCATACATAGTAGGTATTCAACACATATTTGTTGAAATGAATGAATGGTATAAGCAAAATCAACTTATGAAAATAAACATGTAACCCTCTAATTTCAAAGAAGTTAATTCTAAATAAATTTTCTTAAATAAAATATGCACAACCTTTCTGGGAAGGAATTTGGAAATGTGTATCAAAATACTTTAAAAAGCTCGTGCCCTTTGACCTAGTAATTCCATTTTAAGGAAAGTATCCTTAAAAAATTATCTGAAAGCCAGACAAAAACGTGCAGCATTAATTAAAATTCCAAAAATAAAGAGGAAAAACCTATAATAGGGAATTTGATAAATACATTTTGTACATTCACAGGATGAACTACTATGCAGTCATTAAACATAATGTTTTTGAAGTATATTTAATGGCATGAGAAAGCATTCATAAAATTAAGTGAAAACCGCAAGATTCAAAACAGTATGGTCTTTATTTTGTTAAAAATATATGTTTATGTAAGTAAACACGAACTTGAGTACTCACGTATATAATCAGGAGTACAAATTTATGTACTTATATATGTCTATATTATGTAAATATATATAACCAGGAAAGTTAACATATTTGTAAACAGATAGAAAAACAGCAACAGAAAGGTTATATACATATCCAAGGTCACACAGCTAATAAATGGCAAAGCCAGGTTTCAAATCCAGGCCATATAGCTACAGAGTCTGTGCTCTTAACAACTAGACAATACTATCTCACAAATTTATAAACAAAGGACCACAGAATTTGGACTACATTATTTGGCGTATTTGGCTAGTTAGTCATCAGTTTTCACAACGGACACCAAATAAACATATCCTAATAAAGACAGGAAAGTTAAAATGACTTGGATATATTTTATTACCTAGTGATATAATTTTACAAAATAAATCTTAACTTCAAATCTAATAACACTGAGCAATGTACTATGTTGCAACACAGCTTCTTTGATACGTAACTACAAAGATGCCATTCTAGATCCATGCCAATAGATAAATGTAGACTACTAGTTGTCAAATGATATTGAAAAGTAATTGCTTGTACAAGAAAGAGCTTGTTGCAAGCCCAAGAAATTATTAGGTATTTGCAGATATATTTACCTGCCAATTGTGGGGATAGATAAAACTATCGTTCTAAATTCTGGAATTTTTAATTAAAGATGGTGTTTAGATGTTAACATTTCTACTTTGTAAAAAGCATTGGTTTAATGTGGTATTACACATATCATGGAGACAAATACAGATTATATGCATCATGTAACATTTTAAAAATCCAAGTTAAGGATTTCCAGTTCTCTCCCATTCATTTCTCCAATATTTACTGAAGTCCTATTTTATATGAAGCACCATGAGAGTACAAAAATGTGGTAAAAGAAATAAGTCAAAGACTCCAACAACTATCACAAATGGCCTCAAAGAAAAATAAATGGTACAACTATATGCACTAGAGAGAAGTCACTTCCAGCTCCAGAAATCCAAGAAGACTGTGCACAAGTAGCAGCATTTGAGCTGGGCTTTGAAGGAAGCACAGAATTTCGATAGGTGGTCAGACATGGGGGTGGAGGTGGAAGGGAATGAAATAAAAAATTGGCTCAAAGATGCATTTGGAAAGTTATGAATAGTCCACTCTCAAAAGAAACGTAAGGTCCTTCATACATTGCTGGTGGGAATATAAATGATGCAGCCATGTGGGAAATAGTTTGGCAGGTCTTCAAAAATTAAACATAGAATTACCATATGACCCAGCAATTCCACTTCTATGTATATACCTAAGAGGATTAAAAATATACATGTTCATACAAAAATTTGTACATAGAAGTTCATAGCTTCAGTATGCATAATAGAGAAAAAGTGGAAACAACCCAATGTTCATCGACTGGTAAATGGTTAAACAAAATGTGGTATACCCATACAATGGAATATTATTCAGCCATAAAAAGGAATAAGTACTGACACATGCTATACCATAGATAAGCTTTGAAAACATTATGCTTAATGAAATAAACCAGACACAAAAAGTCACATATTGCATGATTCCATTATATCAAAGGTCCAGCACAGGCAAATCCATAGAGACAGAAAGCAGATTAGTAGTTGCCTGAAGAGTCAGGGAAGGAGAAATGGGAGTGACTGCTAATGAGTCTGAAGTGTTTTTTTGGAATGACGAAAACATCTGGAATTAGATAGCGGTGACTGCTGCGCAATCTTGTGAATATACAGTCAGCCTTCTGTATCCAGAGATTCAACCAACCATGGACCAAAAGGCCTATGATGGTTATATCTGTATGGAACTTGTACAGACTTTTTTTTCTTGTCATTATTCCCTAAACAATACAGTAAACAACTATTTACATAGCATTTACATTGTATTAGGTATTATAAGTAACCTAGAGATGATTTAAAGTACACAGGAAGATGCACGTAGGTTACATGCAAATACTACACCATTTTATATAAGGGACTTGAGCATCTGGGGATTTTGGGATCTGTGTGGGTCTTGGAACCAATCCCCCTGTGGATGCCAAGGGATGACTGTACTAAAACCACTGAACCATGCACTTTAAAATGCTAAATTTGGGGCTGGCCCGGTGGCACAGCACTTAAGTGTGCACGTTCCATTTGGCGGCCTGGGGTTCGCCAGTTCTGATCCCAGGTGCAGACATGGCACCGTTTGGCATGCCATGCTGTGGTAGGTGTCCCACATATAAAACAGAAGAAGATGGGCACGGATGTGAGCTCAGGGCCAGTCTTCCTCAAAAAAAAAAAGCTAAATTTTGTGGTTTGTGAATTATATCTCAATTTTTAAAAAACCATAAGGTACCTAGAGTACAACTATGGCTTTCAGCTAGAAAGAACAACCAGGGATAGATTTGAGTAAGACCATGTAAAAGATGACACTGCTCACTCTCTACCTGGTCACCACCACCGGGAAGAGAACCAGTAGTAATGTCATCCTGGGTGTCAGTATTGTTAGTGTCACGTACACAAGACAGCACGTTCCCAAGTGCTTGGGAAGAATCAAGCTCAAAAGGAAAACACAAAATAGAGATGTGCCCTTTGCCTTCAGAGTGCTTATAAACTCTTTGAAAATTACAGTTCACAAGACAATTTACTGAGCTTAATTCTCCTACATCTTAGAATGCATGTAAGTTGGAGTTTCAATCAGGCAACAAAGCGTAATAGAAAGAATACTGCACCAGAGAGCAGAAGAATTAGGTTCAAGTGCCAGTTCCGCCAGGCATATGTGTGACTGCAGGCATATCACTCAACCTTTCTGACACTCCATTTCTTCCTCAGCAAAGACAACAGCTCCCCCACCTACCTTATAGTGCTGATGAAATGATAAAGTAAAAGCATTTTGAAAATAAACATTACATAAATGTAATCTTTAGAATACAATTCTATGTAACTACAACTCTTTTGTTCTGTTCCTCACCACAGTGTCTATCTTCTATGCTTTTTCAAACTGAAAGAATGATACTGCATTTTTACCAGCATTCACTTGAATTTTCTTTTTTTTCATTTTACTTTTTCCAGTTTTACTGAGATATAACTGACCTATAATGCTGTATAAGTTTAAGGTGCACAACATGATTTCATATATGTATGTATTGTGAAACGATTACCACAATAAGCTTAGTTAACATCCATCACCTCACATAGTTACAAAATTTTTTTTCTTGTGGGATTCACTTGACTTTTCCATGTAGTTTTAGGCATTTTCTATTTAAGTTCTGGCCCAGAAGATCAAATTTTAAATATCCACAACACTTGTGGGAAAAATCTTAAGTTCCCAGGATGAGTTTTAGTGATACATAACTACATACATAAATGATTTGAATACATCTGTGTCAATCAGATGTGCCAAAAAGCACTCAATTCTAATATTTCCTTTGTCCTACCCTCTCTAAAATTTTTAAAAGCCTGTCTCAATGTAGAATCAATAAAAGGACAAAATATCCAGTCATGCCTATTACTTTGGGAATACTTGGGGAATTGCTTTTGGCAGTTCATAAATATTTTACCTGATAAACCTGCTGAAACATATACTCTTGCAATTCAGAACAGCATTACCTCAAAATATATATGGCCAGACAAGATGGAAACCATGTATAGCTACATGGAAATATTAAATAAAACCAATTCTGTACATTTAATGTAAAGGGCTTGGTGATATAGTACAAAAAAGTCTATAATGGTATAATGGATAAGTGCAAGATAATCTAATTAAATTAGTCTTCATCATGCAAATGACTTTAAAATCCTCATAGTTTCTTACATACAGCTAAAGGATCACAGAAATTTCCTTATTGCCTAACGATACAGTTACATAGTCTATCACTATCCTGCAGCTACATTCAGCAGCAAACAAAATATCCACCAATAGTGGTACTGTTTTTGCCAATGGCAAGAAAGTTTTTTCAAGTCTTAAACATTGCAGATTTTTTTTCTACCTCTGATTAGGTACAAAAATAAAAAGTGGGAGGGAAAAGGATGAGACAGAATCTGGCCCACAAAAAACTACCTATTGTTCTCTAATAGGTAACCTCTTCTAAAATGCTGAAGGCAAATACTTTTTGTCATCCTTCTCAAGTCTTTTTTTCCCTCCCTTATTTTAAAAGAACGAGTGTGGTTTTCAGCCTTAACTAGAATTTAAGCAAAAAGGGGGAGGAAAATGAGAACAAGCATTTTGTCCCATTTTAAATCCATTTGATATTTCAGAAATGAACCACTGGATGGCAACAGTTACTACGGAAATTGACAACAGACTCAGCTATTATCACCCAAAACAACTAAGTCACCCTGGCCAAAATCTAGTTAGAAAAATCATCTATCAACCCAGCTATGATTTGGCCAAAACTTGCTTCCACTACAATAACAATTTCTAGCAAGTGTAAGCAAGCAGTGCTATAATTAAAACTTTCACTACTGGGGCTGGCCCCGTGGCCAAATAGTTAGGTTCACGTGCTCTGCTTCAGCGGACCAGGGTTTCACCGGTTCAGATCCTGGGTGCAGACCTAGCACCATACATCAAGCCATGCTGAGGCAGCGACACAGAGAGAAGAACTAGAAGGACCTACAACTAGAATATACAATTATGTAATGAGGGGCTTTCGGGAGAAGAAGAAAAAGAAAAAAAGATTGGCAACAGATGTTGGCTAAGGGCCAATCTTAAAAAAAAATTTTTCAATACTACTAATATGTTTTAAATGTTATAATAGTAAAATAAAATCTCACTTATACATTTGTAAATAACCAATTGTTACCTTTTCTAAGGCTATATTTCTGGAAATAGCAATTGCTAGTTAGAGAAAATAGGTTACTAAAAAAGAACATTCTATCATAAAACATGTACACTATATATTCTTATTATTCTCTAGTCATGTGGTTATATCAAGCAACAAACAAATAAATACCACAACCAAGCTCTCAAATATAAATCAGAAATACATTATTTTACATAGAATGACTTTTAAAAGATAAATGAGTTACAAAATTTTTATTTTGAACATGTTAAATAAATTTGTATTTTGAGTTAGGGACTAAAATAATAGTAGCTAGAAATTTTGCTTCTGGTAATCTTTAAGAATAATCATCACTCACATGAATTCCAACTGGAGCTGTGAAAAAACTCAAAGGAAGGCTAAATCTTTATTTTACACTACCTCTTTTCACAAACCTTCAAACATGAGGCTCCCTTAAGAACTTCAGATTTGATAACTAAAGACAAGAAGCTAAATAAACATCTAAAATATACATTTAAAAAAATATACTTGCTTTTTTTCTTCTTTTCTCTTATTTAGTTTATATTTGGATAGACCGACATATCTTACCTTTCCTCACCCAACGTAAGCCTATCCACCACTTGAAGTCCGAATTGGCACTTACACCAATTTTAGAATGCAGATGGCTTACTATTGATTTCGACTTGGAGCAGCAAAAAAGGATGGGTCAGTGTTCCAAGAGATAATTAGTGAAGGACACAGCAATTCCTTTTTGCAAAAAACACAGTATTCCAAAAGTTTCAACAGTAGCATCCAACACAGATAGGCCCCAAGATCCACTCAAAGGGAGAAAGTAACACAGTTATAATTCAGAAGCTAATAATGATAAATTTAGGAATGAGTTTTGCTGATACTGTAAGGCCCAATATAATCAGCAACAATATCTTGAAACAGTGGAATGAAAAGGCTTTATTCCTTAACATAAAAACTTTTTAAATTTTTTTCTACAAGGAAAACTGTATTCCCAATTTTGGACCCACAATCCTCTTCTCAAAAAACATAAATGGGGGGCCAGCCCTGCAGTGTAATAGTTGAGTTCAGCACACTCTGCTTTGGCAGCTAGGGTTCATGGGTTTGGATCCTGGGCGCAGACCTACATCACTCATCAGCCATGCTGAGGTGGTGACCCACATTCAAAATAGAGGAAGAATGGCACAGATGTTAGCTCAGGGCTAATCTTCCCTACCGAAAAAACAAAAAAAACACAAAAATACCATAAATGCTATCTTGAAATTTCTGAAGCTGATTTCAGCTTTACACAGCACAAGAGAGAACCATCATACTTTTCCTAATTCCAACTTAAAACTGGAGAAAATTAACTCCACTTTGCTCAACTACAAAAACTTCATTTCTAAACTGTAGTTTTAATATAGACTATTACTTTTTTGAAGTCTCTAATTAAAAATGAGAGAAAGGAAGGTCTTTTTTTAATAATAGCTACCATTAACTGCTTTAAAAAAATAGGCCACCATTAATAAAATGTCTCATATGTATCAGCATATTCCATATATTATTCTGTTCAATCATCTTAACTACTCAGTGAAGTAGATTAACTGATCTCCATTTTAAGTAACTGAAACTCAGAAAAGGTAAGTGACTTGTCCAAGATCACAGAACTATACAGGGATCTGAAGCCACGTATTTCAGACTCCAAAGCTCACACACCCTTTTCACCACACCAAACTGCATTAAATGAATCTCTAAACAATGGAGGATAACTAAAACAAATACTAAGCAACGAAGTAAGCAGAGACTCTACAAGTATCGCAGTGTCGCAGTTTAACAACAATAGTAATGTCAGGAAAAAACCTCTTTAAATTTCAAATTAAACGTAATAGATTATCAAGCCCACTAGCTCCTCTCTGCCAGAATTCTTAAAGAGATGGACAAATCATGCTTTCATGTTGTATTTCTGGCAGCTACATCTATATTATTTCTAACCAGCACACATAGAACAAAATTTGTGCCACAACAGGTTTTGGTTTTTTTTTAAGATTTTTTATTTTTTTCCTTTTTCTCCCCAAAGTCCCCCCGGAACATAGTTGTATATTCTTCGTTGTGAGTCCTTCTAGTTGTGGCATGTGGGATGCTGCCTCAGTGTGGTTTGATGAGCAGTGCCATGTCTGCACCCAGGATTCGAACCAACGAAACACTGGGCCGCCTGCAGCGGAGCACGTGAACTTAACCACTCGGCCACGGGGCCAGTCCCCATAACAGGTTTTTAAAAAAGACTGCTCACATACTCACTGGAAAAGTCACAAGGAATGAAGTGTCTGGCAACTGAGGCCAAGAAAAGCTGAATGCTGAAAGAAGAAATTTTACTCTATATTTCCCTTATCATAATAAATGGGTAAGACTGAGGGTAGAAAGAAGTCTTGGCTTCTGCTTACTATTCTAAATAGAAAATAAACTGAATACTCCAAAGGAATATTCAATTTTAGTAAGTTAAAAAGAGCCTCATACACCCCTAAACCTCCAGTTAATACCAGTAAGGAGAGGAGAGCATAACGACTGAAAGCAAGGACTCAGAATACCAGCCTACCACTCAGTGCGATCTTAGCTAAATTGTTTTTACCTCTCGTAGTCTCATTTTCCTCAGCTACAAAATAAAGATAGTCGTAACTATATCACAAAGTTATTGATGATTAAGCAAGATAATATATGTAGAACTACACAATAGTGCTTAACACGTGGTAATTGCTCAATAAATATTAGTTGTTATTACTACTGTTAATATTATCACTACTACTATTATTAAGGTCAATTTACCTAAGGACCTTGTCTTCCTATACTCCTACTCTCTACTCCACAAAAATAATATAGAATCCATTATACTTTTCTTAGGCTAAAAAGTCACCTGAGCATATTAAGCACTATATACACATTCAAATATTCAACATTTATTAAGCATCTACTACGTGCCAGACATTCTATTATATACTGGGAAAACAAAAATAAGTAAGACATGATTCCTGCTCATTAAGACAAAAAAAATCAAATAAATGCAACAAAATATTACAGATGCTACAATAGATAAATACAGACAACATGGGAACACAGAGGAAGGAATGGTCAATTCCAATTGGGGTAGTAATGAAGGAAATCAGTTAGAGATGATGACTCTGGAACAAGAAGGTATCCAACAGGACTGGGAAGAGGGGCAACACTGACAGCAACAGTGTAGAGTAGTTACAAACATGGGCTTTAGAGTCCAAGAAACCTGGATCCAAATCCTGGCTCTATCATTACTAGATGTATGACTTTAGGTACATTACATAATGGCTTTAAGTTTCAGTTTCCTCATCTATAAATTGGGAATAATATCACTTTCTTCATATAGTAGTTGTAAAGTTTACTTGAGAATGTATAGATAAGCATTTAGCCCAGTGGACAATAAGTACTGAGCATACAGTAGCCATTATTTTTTATTTTATTTATCTTTTTTTAAAGATTTTATTTTTCCTTTTTCTCCCCAAAGCCCCCCAGTACATAGCTGTGTATTTGTTTTCAGTTGTGGGTCCTTCTAGTTGTGGCATGTGGGACGCCACCTCAGCATGGCCTGATGAGTGGTGCCATGTCTGCGCCCAGGATTCAAACGCACGAAACGCTGGGCCGCCGAAGTGGAGCACACGAACTTAACCACTCAGTCATGGGGCTGGTCCCTAGTAGCTATTATTATGATTTCAGAAGTGAAAGTAGTGGAAGCAAACATGCCAGGGCATATAATAGCTTGATATGTTGAAAGAACTACAGCAATTTGGTATGGCTGGATCATAAAAAGCAAATAAAGTAGGATACAGCAAGGATAGGGTTGGAAAAATAGAAGCCAAATCCTAAATAACCTTGTATGCCAAACAAGGGAATTTGGATTTATTCTTTATCTAAGGAATGGGAAGACTTTTTGCCAAACGAGTAACACGATTGAACTGGCTTTAGAGAATTTACTCTGATAGCAGGGCAGAGGAAAAATTAGAGAGGTATAATCTTGGAAGTAGACAGAGCCAAGATTACTGCAGTATGTGCAAGTGAAAGATGATGGTTTGATTTATGGTAAAAGCAGTGAGGATACAGCAAAAAGGACAAACAAGATGTTAAGAAAGAACCTACAGGCCTCAAGCACTTAGATGTGCATGGTGAAAAGAAATAGTAGACGTGAGCTCCAAGGTTTCTGACTACAGTGATTAGTTTTAGAGCAATGCAATTTACAAAGGTGGGGGAAAAAAGGATAGGGGTGAAGTGGGAAATGATGAGTTCAGTTTTAGAATTGGTGAGCCTGAAATGTTTACGGAACATACATACAGTAGGCAGTTGAAAAGCCTCTGAAGCAGACTGCCAAACAAGTGAGTGAGGGAAGCCATATAGATATCTAAGAGAAGAATGCTCCTGAGATAGTGAACTGCAAATGCCAAAGGCCCTGAAGCAGGACATGCTTGGAGAGTTTTTGAAGTAATGAAGCAGTTGAGGTTTTGTTCAAATGTGAGCACAAGACAATCTGATGCTGATGGATTTCGTATCCTTTCATTTTAAATCATTGTCCCTTTAAGTCTGCCACTTAAAGCCTATCAAACTACTGAAGTAAGATATCTAAAATTCAAATCTTTTTTGTTTGTTGGTTTGTTTTGTGAGGAAGACTGACCCTGAACTAACACCTATGCCAATCTTCCTCTATTTTATGTAAGACGCCACCACAGCGTGGCTTGACTAGCGGTGCTAGATCCATGCCCAGGATCCGAACCTGCAAACCTTGGGCTGCTGAAGCAGAGCATGTAAACTTAACCACTATGCCACCACCACCAGGCTGGCCCCTAAAATTCAATCTTTATAGTGATCATCCAACTAACAGGGCAATGATCCAGACATTGGGTTTAGGATCTTGAAGTGTCACAAGATCATGAGAAAATTAAATGAGGTGATACAATTAAAGTGTACAATGCCTAGCACAAACACTCAAATATAATTTGTTAATATCTGAGAGGAGTTTAGAAAGGCAAATACAGTTTGAATAAATAATTTACTTTGTTTTCACGCTCCCTGAAATGTTCAGGTCCTGAAAAGACTGATGTCTTTAAGGGCAGGAACCACAATTTTTCCTTCGTTAACCTGTCAGTCAACTCCTAAGAAAAACAGGTACTAAAATATAGTACAGACTCTCACTGTTCTTAGGGTCAAAATAACTAGTAATTTAACATAATTGGGACCATTTGAACAGTGACATCCAAGATTTGTTTCTGCAGTTTAATCACACAGGTGATTACACTGGCTTGGGTATCAAGCAAATTGTACATTACATAAATATTGAATTCACACCTCTTACGCAATTGTTAGAAGATATCAAGATGCAAAAACTCTAATTGCTATATCTTATATTTTATTCTACTTATCCATTTGTTTATTATCCTAGAAAAAGAACTTCAGTCCATATTCTTCTTGCAAGCTAGTCCTTATCAGATGCACTCAGACTACAACTACTCAAACCAACCATCTCCTCCCTCTTCAGTTTTATGTCTTCTCAAAAATATACTCAAGTTTTGTCGGAGAGGGGATGCACGAAAAAAACCAAACACTAATAATACTATGACAACTTGTTCTTCTAGTAGCCTGGCAAACACAGGTTTAAATCACATGAGTTCCCTCATCCACCTTCAGCATATACAAGAGGAGGAGAAATTTCAAGAGCTGAAATATTATTAATGGCGGGGTGGGGGAAGAGGATCTTTTGCGTGTGGCCATAAATTCTGCAGCATATTAAATACCCCCCTTAAACCGCTCCTAAAGACCAGATCAAGAGAACAAGAACATATCCAATAACCCAGAATAGCCAAAACAATCTTGAAAAAGAACAAAGGTGGAGGACTTTCACGTCCCAATTTCAAAACTTACTACAAAAAGCTACAGTAATCAAGACAGTATGGAACTGGCATAAGAAAACATATAGATCAATGGGGACCAGCCTGGTGGAGTAGAGCTGAAGTTCGCATGCTCTGCTTCAGCGGCCCGGGATTCGCCAGTTCAGATCCCAGGTACAGACCTACACACCACTTATCCAGCCATGCTGCGGCAGGGGTCCAACATTAAAGTAGATGAAGATGGGCACAGATGTTAGCTCAGAGCCAATCTTTCTCAGCAAAAAGAGGAGGATTGGTGACGAATGTTAGCTTAGAGCTAATCTTCCTCAAAAACAAAACAAAAGAAAACATATAGATCAATGGATTAGAACAGAAATAAACCCTCACATTTACATTCAATTGATTTTTGACAAGAGTGCCAAGACAATTCAATGGAGAAAGAAACAGTCTTTTCAACAAATAGTGTTGGGACAACTGGACATCCAAATTTGAAAGAAGGAAGTTGGACCTCTACCTCACACTCTACATAAAAATTAACTCAAAAGGGACCAAAGACCTAAATGTAAGAGCTAAAACTATGGGGGCTAGCCCCATGGCCAAGTGATTAAGTTCACACGCTCCGCTTCGGTGGCCCAGGATTTCGCTGGTTCAGATCTTGGGCAGGGACATGGCACGCTTATCAGGCAACGCTGAGGTGGCGTCCCACATGTTACAACTAAAATATACAACTATGTACTGGGGGGATTAGGGGAGAAAAAGCAGGAAAAAAAAAAAGAGATTGGCAACAGTTGTTAGCTCAGGTGCCAATCTTTAAAAAACAAAAAAGAGCTAAAACTATAAAACTCTTAGAAGAAAACAAGCATAAATCTTTATGACCTTGGAATATACAACAGTTTCGGGCCCGGCCCGGTGGCACAGCGGTTAAGTGCACACATTCCACTTCTCAGTGGCCTGGGGTTCGCTGGTTCAGATCCCGGGTGTGGACATGGCACCACTTGGCAAGCCATGGTGTGGTAGGCGTCCCATGTAGAAAGTAGAGGAAGATGGGCACGGATGTTAGCTCAGGGCCAGGCTTCCTCAGCAAAAATAAGAGGACTGGCAGTAGTTAGCTCAGGGCTAATCTTCCTCAAAAAAACACACAAAAAACCCCAACGGTTTCTTAGACAGGATACCAAAAGCACAGCAAGAAAAAATAAATAAATACAAAAATTGGGCTTCACCAAATTTTAAAATTTTAATGACAATCAAGATAGTGAAAAGACAACCCACAGAATGGAAGAAAATATTTGCAAATCATATATCTGATAAAGTATCCAGAATATATAACTTTTTTCTAAAAGAACACAATTCAACAATAAAAAGGTAAATAATCAAGACATGAAAAAAAGATCTGAACAGACATTTCTCCAAAGATATACAAATGGCTGATAAACACATAAAAAGATGCTCCTTTATTATTCACTGGGGAAACGCAAATCAAAACCACAATGAGATACCACTTCACACCCATTAGGATGGCTGTAATGAAAAAAATAAAACATAACAAACGTGAGCAAGGACGTAGAGAAACTGGAACCCTTATACATCACTGGTGAGAATGTAAAGTGGGGCCCCTCCTGTAGAAAACAGCTTAATAGTTCCTCAGAGCTATCATACGACCTAGCAATTCCACTCCTAGGTATATACCCAAGAGAACTGAAAAGACATATTCATGCAAAACTTGTACACAAATGTTCATAGCATCATTATTCATAATAGCCAAAACATGAAAATAACCCAAATGTCATCAGCTGACAATCAATCTACAATATGTGGCATATCCATAAAATGGAATATTATTCCAATGAAATACTGATACAGGATACAACATGTAGAAACCTTGAAAACAATATGCTAGGTGAAAGAAGTGAGACACAAAAAACCACATATTGTATCATTTCATTTATATAAAATGCCCAGACTAGGCAAATCTAGAGACAGAAAGCAGATTAGTGATTACCAGAGGCTGCAGGGAGGGCGGAATAGAAATAACTGTTAATGGATACAAGGTTTTGTTTGGGGGTGACGAAAATGTTTTAAAACAGACAGTGGTAATGGTTGCACAACTTTGTGAATATACTAAAAACCACTGAATTTGTACACTTTCTGGAGTGAATTCTGGGGGCCAGCCCTGTGGCACAGCGGTTAAGTTTGCCTGTTACACTTTGGCAATCGGGAGTTCGCCAGTTTGGATCCCGGGTGCGAACCTACGCACTATTTGTCAGGCCATGCTGTGGCAGGCATCCCATATATAAAGTAGAGGAAGATGGGCACGGATGTTAGCTCAGAGCCAGTCTTCCTCGGCAAAAAGAGGAGGATTGATGGCAGATGTTAGCTCAAAGCTAATCTTCCTCAAAAAAAAAAAAAAAAAGTGAATTCTGGGACAAATGAATTATATTTCAACTTTTAAAACTTTTGAGGATTCAAATTTGAAAAATACTTCAGAAATTTGTTAAATTTCTTATTTTGATAAGTGCACACTGGTTACATAAGAGAATGTCTTTGTTGTCAGGGAATGTTCACTGAAGAGGTTAAGGGAAAAGAGGTATGATGTATGCAAGTATTTCCAAATGGTTCAGAAAATAAATCATTTATTTGTTTATGGAGAGAAAGAGAAAATGGGAGAAAATGAACATTATTGGTAAACTTGAGTAAAGGATATATAGGAAGAGTTCCTTGTTCTATTCTTGCAACTTTCCAATAAGTTTGAAATTATACCAAAATAAAAAGTAACAAAGAAAGAGAATGTATCCAATGTAATTGGATACTGCCCCTTTGGGGATTTGCTCTTTGATAATAATACTTCGTTTCATTACGTTACTGAATTTAGCAACTGTGCAATATTTAAAAGGCAAAACTTAAAATGTAGAGATTTAGCAGAAGAATAAGTAAACACTTAGATAAAAAATCAACTAGAGGGGCTGGCCCCGTGGCCAAGTGGTTAAGTTCGCGCGCTCCGCTGCAGGCGGCCCAGTGTTTCGTTGGTTCGAATCCTGGGCGCGGACATGGCACTGCTCATCAGACCACGCTGAGGCAGCGTCCCACATGCCACAACTAGAAGAACCCACAACGAAGAATATACAACTATGTACCGGGGGGCTTTGGGGAGAAAAAAGGAAATAATAAAATCTTAAAAAAAAAAAATCAACTAGAAGCTGATAAGAGACAAAAGTCCTTAGAAAGTGTACCACTCAAGGTATCAAGTGAAATGGACAAATCTTTACCTTCTGATTCAGATTTCATAAAATGCCTATGTGAAAACTTTTTCAATTCTACATCAGTAAGAAAATACTACAGGTTCATTTATCTAGATTTAATACCACATTGAGATAATTTTTCCAAAACTGAACTCACCTCTAATCATATAAAGGATAAAAAATATTCTTCCCATTCTATATATGAAGCATTGTGATCAATCACAAATAGTCAATATGAGGACAAATCAGGGGAAAAGATAAGGATATTACAGAAACATCTACTCAGAGCACAGTACTCCATGTTAACTGGGCTCAGTGGCTTCAGGGAGGACATCAGTGAGTGCTCAGTCTCTCCCTGTATAGATGCTTTCTAATATTTCGTCAAACTGAAGCCTTTTGATTTAATATCTACTGAGATGAAACATTAACATAAGATTTGTATTAAACTTGTTCTCATCCAAAGCAAACTAAAGATTTAACACAATTCCTATCAAAAAGCCCAAGAGCATTTTTTGCAGAAATAGACCCATTCTAAAATTCATGTGGAATCTCGAAGGATCCTGAATAACCAAAACAATCTAGAAAAAGAACATAGTTGGAAGACTAACACTTCTTGATTTCAAAACTTACTACAAAAGCTACAGTAATCAAACAGTGTGGTGCTGGCATAAAGACAGACATACAGACCACGAGATAAAACAAAGAATCCAGAAATCAACCCTCCCATATATGGTCAATTGATTTTCAACAAGGATGCCAAGACTATTCAATGGGAAATGATAGCCTTTTCAACAAAAGGTACTGGAAAAACTGGATATCCACGTGCAAATGAACGAAGTTGGACCCTGACCTAACACCATATGCAAAAATTGACTCAAAATGGATCAAGGAAAAGTCAAGAATACAATCCCAATTACAATCGCAACAAAAAGAATAAAATATCTAGGAATAAATTTAACCAAGAAGGTGAAAGACCTATACACTGAAAACTATAAGACTAATTGAAAGAAATCAAAGAAGACATAAAGAAATGGAAAGATATTCCATGCTGATGGATTGGAAGAACAAACATAGTTAAAATGTCCATATTACCTAAAGCAATCTACAGACTCAATGCAATCCGAATCAGAATCCCAATGACATTCTTCACGGAAATAGAACAAAGAATCCTAAAATTTATATGGAACAACAAAAGTCCGTGAATAGCCAAAGCAATCCTGAGAAAAAAGAACAAAACTAGAGGCATCACAATCCCTGACATCAAAATATACTTCAAAACGGCATGGTACTGGCACAAAAACAGACACACAGATCAATGGAACAGAACTGAAAGCCCAGAAGTAAAACAACACATCTATGGACAGCTAATCTTTGACAAAGGAGCCAAGAACATGCAACGGAGAAAGGAAAGTCTCTTCAATAAATGGTGTGGGGAAAACTGGACGGCCACATGCAAAAGAATGAAAGTAGACCATTATCTTACACCATACACAAAAATTAACTCAAAATGGATCAAAGACTTGAATGTAAGACCTGAAACCATAAAACTCCTAGAAGAGGGGCCAGCCTGGTGGCACAGTGGTTAATTTCGCGCACTCCACTCTGGCAGCCCAGGGTTCCCAGGTTCAGATCCCAAGCACAGACCTAGCACTGCTCATCAAGCCATGCCATGGTGGCATCCCACATAAAGTAGAGGAAGATGGGCACAGACGTTACCTCAGTGATGATCTTCCTCAAGCAAAAAAAGAGGAAGATTGGCAACAGATGTTAGCTCAGGGCCAATCTTCCTCACACACACACACACACACACACACAAAACTAGAAGAAAATATAGGCAGTACACACTTTGACATCAGTCTTAGCAGCATCTTTTCAAATACCATCTCTACTCGGGCAAGGGAAACAGAAGAAAAAATAAACAAATGGGACTATATCAGACTAAAAAGCTTCTGCAAAGCAAAGGAAATCATGAACAAAACAAAAAGACAACCTATCAACTGGGAGAAAATATTTACAAATCATATATCTGACAAGCGGCTAATTTCCAAAATAGATAAAGAACTCATACAACTCAATGACAAAAAGACAAACAACCCGATCAAAAAATGGACAGAGGATATGAACAGACATTTTTCCAAAGAAGATATACAGATGGCCCACAGGCACAGGAAAAGATGTTCAATGTCACTAATTATTAGGGAAATGCAAATCAAAAATACAATGAGACATCACCTCACACCCACCAGAATGGCTATAATTAACAAGAGAAGAAATAGGGGTCAGCCCTGTGGCTGAGTGGTTAAGTTTGCACGCTTTGGTGGCCCAGGGTTTTGCCAGTTCGGATCCTGGGTGCGGACATGGCACCACTCATCAGACCACACTGAGGTGGCATCCCACATGCCACAACTAGAAGGACCCACAACTAAAATATGCAACTATGTACTGGAGGGATTTGGGGAGAAAAAGCAGGAAAAAAAAAAAGACGAGAAATACTAAGTGTTAGAGAGGATGTGGAGAAAAGGGAACCCTAATACACTGCTGGCGGGAATGCAAACTGGTACAGCCATTATGGAAAACAGTATGGAGATTTCTCAAATAATTAGAAACAGAAATACCATAGGATCTAGCTATCCCACTACTGGGTATTTATCCAAAGAACACAAAATCAACAATACAAAGACATCTATGCACCCCTATGTTCATTGTAGCATTACGCACAACAGCCAAGACACAGAAGCAACCCAGGTGCCCATCAACTGATGAACAGGTAAAGATGTGGTGTATTTATATACAATGGAATACTACTCAGCCATCAAAAAAGACAAAATTGTGCCATTTGCAACAACATGGATGGACCTTAGGGTATTACGTTAAGCAAAATAAGCCAGAGAAAGACAAATACCATATGATTTCTCTCATATGCGGAAGATAAACACATGGATAAAGAGAACAGATTAGTGGTTACCAGAAAGGAAGGGGATGGGGGGGTGGGCAAAGGGGGTAAAGGGACATATATGTATGGTGATGGATAAAAACTAGACTATTGGTGGTGAGCATAATGCAGTCTATATAGAAACATATATAATAATGTACACTTGAAATTACACAATGTGATAAACCAATATGACCTCAATAAAACAAAATGAAATTTAAAAATGGATCAAAGACCTAAATGTATGAGCTAAAACTATAAAATTCTTAGAAGAAAACACTGGAGAAAATCCTCATTACACTGGATTTGGCAATGACTTCATGGATATGACACCAAACCACAGACAACAACAAAAAATAAACTGGACTTCATCAAAATTAAAAACTCTTAAGCATGGAAAGACACTATCAACAGGGTGAAAAGGCAAACGATGGAATGGGAGAAAATATGTGCAAATTAGGTACCTGATAAGGAATTAATATCCGGAATATACAAAGAACTCCTACAATTAAACAACGAAAAAACTACCCAATTAAAAATGAGCAAAAGATCTGAATAGACATTGCTCCAAAGAAAATATACAATGGCCAATAAACACAAGAAAAGATGTTCAACATCACTAATCATTAGTGAGATACAAATCAAAACCACAACGAGATACCACTGCATATCCATTAGGATGGCTGTTATCAAAAACAAACCACAAAATAACAAGTATTGGCTAGAATGTGGATAAAATGGAACATTGTTGGTGCATTGTCAGTGGGAATCTAAAATGGTATAGTTTCTATGCAAAACGATAAGCACGGTGGTTCCTCAAAAAATTAAAAATAAAATTACCATATGATCTGGCAATCCCACTCCTGGGTATACACCCAAAAGAACTGAAAGCAGGGACTCCAACAGACATTTGTACACCTGTGTTCATAGCAGCATATTCACAATATCCAAAAGGTAGAAGCAATCAATCCAAGGGTCCATCAACAGACAAATAGATAAGCAAAATCTGGTATATACATACAATGGAATAGTATTTAGTCTTTACAAAGAATGAAATTCTGACACATGCTACAACATGGATGAATCCTAAAGACATTATGCTAAGTGAAATAAGCCAGTCACACAAAAAGAGAAATACCTTATGACTCCACTATTTTGATGTACCTAGCGTCATCAAATTCATAGAGAAAGAAAGTAAAATTGTTGTTGATAGGGCTAGGGAAGGGAGGATGGGGTATTACTACTTAATGGGCACAGAGTTTCAGTTTGGGAAGATGAAAAACTTCCGGAGATGGCTGGTTGTGATGGCGACCTAACAGTGTGAATGTATTTAATGCCACTAAACTGTACACTTTAAAATGGTTAAAATGGTAGATTTTATGTTATATATATTTTAAAACAATTTTTTAAAAAACAAAAAATACTTAAAATGGTAAATTTTATGTATACTTTACCACAATGAAAAAAAAACTTGTTCTCAATCTAACTGTCCTCATTACAAACTGTTAAACTTACCTTCACAACATAATAAACTGTCCTCCCATTCAATTCTTTGGTTCTTAGGGCTGATCCCTGGGGATACACTTGCCTTTTGCTTTTCAAAATTGGATGCAAATGCAGGTGAATCAAGCCACTAGGATACAGCGGGATATCTACTTTTTATAAAAACAACCTTTCCACTACTGAAAACATGCATTAAGATAAAATCTTTATGAGAACGGAAGTGTGTATAGTGGAAAAAGCAAAATATGCTCTTTGACAAACAGTTGCTAGCAAATAAAAAAGAGCCTTATATACAACTTTACTTTCTTCCTGGTTTAGGTAAAGTTGGCCAGGAGAAAGGTAAACCAGTCAATCATCCTAAGGCAAATGATCTTCATTCACAGGAACCAACTAGTGTCAGTAACTACCAATAGAATAGCACACAGATTTTAATTTCTGCAAATTAATTAGAGATATAACAATATCACAAAACCAACTGTTTGCCATATTGGCAAAAGTGCAAAGTTTCTATATGCCTTTCAATACCAGTGGTTTTAATATTTCTTAATTCTTTTAAAATGAATAATGACAAGGCCTGAACTTTTCAAGTAAGTTCAATTATAAAATTACCTTAGAACAGAGACCCTATACTTAATGGTACACCTTTGAGTGCCTTCTTAATATATTGATCTACACAGTAATCACCAATTTGATTAAATAATATAAAACTTCCAACAAGGTCAACTATGGATTATATGCTAGTCTGAGATAGACATTGGTTAAGCAACTAATTAAATTCATTGGTACAATGCATCAGAAGAGACACAGTCAGCAGGACAATCTAGCAGGTAAGGTAACTAGAATGGGAGTCAGATGACCTATTTTCTACCACAAATTAGCTGTGTGATCCTAGGCAAGTCACCTAGCTCACTGGTTCCTAGACGTTTGAGGCTTTAGCCAGCATCCTGCCATGACGTTTTCAATATGATATTTTGTCAAATATGAACATTTTAAAAATTCATTTCATAACAGTAGGAAGGGCATAATCTCAAAACAGAAAAAAGTGGAAAAAAATATCTTTATGAGAAATTCATTACTTTTTCCTTACTTTTCTCATTTCACTTTAGATATATGAAAACTTCAATAGGGACTAAGCAAGTAATTTATTGGAGAAACAGCATTTGGTAACCAAAAACTTTGCCTATTTCTTAATCTAAAGAAGCAAAATAGTAGCATAGGTTCTAGATTCAGTACTGGATTTAAAACCTAGCTTTACCACTTACTAGCTGTGTAACATTTTTTTGTTTTTTGTTTTTTGGATTCATCATTCCTCTGAGCCTGCATTTATTCATCTATAAAAATGTAGATAATACCTACCTCAAAGAGGTGTTGAAACGATTAAATAAAATAACGAAAGTATCTAGTACGGTACTGGCATATAATAAGCATTCAATAAATGGTAGCAGTTACCTAAAAATGAGATGAAATAGGATTATCACCAAGATTCTACGACTTTATACACAAGCAACAGGAGAGGAAAATTGTAAATAATAAGGTCCAAGAAGATAGATATATTGAAACAGTTCATTTATAGTGAGAAAAAAAAAGAACTAATTTTATTTCTTACAACTCTGGTTCTGTAGGAAAGTAAATTTGACAAAAAAAAAATTGGTAGACGCCTCATTTCTTTTCTTTTTACTTGCCAGCTCAAGACTAATACTTTCTAAAAACTGCTTTGCTTTCTTTAAAGCAACGTATTTTATTTATCTTACCTATCATTGAATCAGAGGGTCAGAATTGATTTTCAGAGGTCATCCAGTACATCATCACTCTATCAAATAAGCTCAGAAAGGAATGTGCTTAAACTCAGCTCCAAAGCTTCATTCTTAACAAGTTTTATCACTTTCATTAGATAAAAATCTAAATCCTTCTCAAATTTACCATTTAAAAATCTCACATGAACAGTATGTTATCTTTTGTGTAACAATGGGGAAAATAAAAATACATATTTGTATTTCCATAAAGAAATTCTGAAAGAATATATAAGACATTAGAAGTGTAGAGGGTAGGGTAGTTGGGAGCAGAGGCAAGATCAAGACTTTTCACTGTATTTGAATGTAATCATCTACCAAAATGAAATAAATAATAACCAAAAGAAAACCCTTACATACTTCAAGTTTCACAAAAAGGTTTTCCTTCACCCATACCTAATGAACTCTGTTTTGATCCACCATTCACATAACCATACTCAACAACATATCATTTTATATGTAAAGTCTTAATGCTTTACAGAATGAAACTTGTGCAAGGTTGATACTCATGCAATACAACAAATTGTTACAGTTAATAACCTGTAACTTTTCCTTTAATAAACATTCCCAATGTCTCCAAAATTTGCTCTCTAGAATACAAAGTTATATTTCCTATCTTATCACTACTGAGAATAACTTATAGAATAAAGTCCTTTCTATCTTGAACAAAGACCCCATAAAGGTTTTTTAGAAATTCATTTTCATGGACAATAAATGAATTTTTCAAAAACAATACAGCATTTTAAGTGAAAAGTTCCAAAAAATGATAAGTTTACCATAGAAAATTTATAGCATTAAACCTTTCAGTGCCTGTCTTTCAATTTCTCTCTTGTTCAGTTTATGAGTGTAAGCCCTGAGATGCTATTAAAAGCAGTGACTCACCTTGTTTACCTGAAGTTTGAATACATAGTATTCACGACAAAATTGCCATCCCTGACGATAAGAGTGGCCTCTAGACCAGAGGTTCTCAACCAGGGGTGATTTTGCCCCCAGGAGACATTTGGCAATGTCTGGAGACATTTTTGTCTGTCACAACTGGGTGGGTTTTACTGGCCTCTAGTGGGTAAAGGCCAGGGAGGCTGCTAATGCATAGGAGAGCCCCTTATAACAAAGAATTATCTGCCCAAAACGTCAATATGTTGCTCTTAAGAAACCTCACTCTAGATTATAAATCACAAGTAACTCTAAAGGAAATGATCCATCTCCTTTCCTACCAGAGAAAATCATAATGGAACTTCTGTATGGCCTGTGCTTTAGACTCTAAAAATAATTTTCAGGGAAAAAAAAAATTCCCTACAAAGCTTTTGTTATAATTTGCCATAAATTGCTGTATACAATGTCTGTGCGCTTTTACCTAATTGTAAATACGGCAACTGCCTCAAGATAAGAAAAAAACATTAGTACTATATAAAGCTATGCTAACTGGATATCTGTCTTTAAAGTGTGTGTATATTAACATGTATGCACACATACATAGGGTTATACAGGCCAGGAAAATTAAATGACAGAAAAATTTTAATATTGATTACCTCTGAAGAGCAGGATTTAAAGGGTCAGTAGGGGTGACAAGGAGGACTTTTACTTTTCACCTTATATCTCCTATCTATACTGTTGAGTTTTTCACCATGAGACTATATTACTTTTATAGGAGGATGTCACACATCTATACATGCAGGATATGTATACATTCTTATGACAGAAAATTTAAGCCTTAAACCTCACTAAAGTCCTTTCTTTAGGAATTTTTTCTTTTAACTTAAAAAAAAAAAGACTACAAATCTAAAATTAACATTTAAAAATGGGTCTTTAAAGAATTTTTAACCTGACCTCCAATGTGAACAATGCATACATTTCAATAGAATCCAACGCAAGTTCTGACTTCTACTCAAGGCCTTGGATGGCTAAGGAACATGCTCAGTATGCCTGAAGAAATACAAAACAGATATTTACCCCAAAGTTTAAAACAACAAGAACCAAAGAGCCCAAATGGTGGCATTCCTTAAGCTAGCACAATTCTAATATAAAATTTTTTTTAAAACACCCAAGTCCCGTCTTCAAATAAAAGGTCTTTGACTTAGCCAGCAAGGGAAAGCAGCTTGTTTTTTCTCTGCTACTGGCTCTGATAATGAATAGAAAAGAGGTCCTTAGAGTATCTACACCTCTGTACACCAAATATATAGAATTTCAACTAATTGTAGAGCAAATACACTACGCCTCCACATGTTTTACTCATTTCTCACTTAGTCCCACCCTCTTTAAGAAACAAGACAAACTTCACGCTCAAACCATAAACCAACCCATGTCTCTCTGGATATCTAGATTCCAAATACTTGGTTGTAAAAGATCTATGAAAGATGAAAATACAGATTTTAGTAATATTCATCAAATGCCAGTTGAGTATGTGATTTTTGACGAATATTATTTATGGTCTCTTCACACTGTAAATTCAAAGGCAATAATGTGGGAGAAGACAGTTCATCCTGTCAGAGAGAAAAAAGGCAAGAAATTTGCATGGGCAAAATAGGTCAGTTCACTCACAAAGGCACATATACTATATAGCAGAGCCTTGATACTCCAGGAATTTCTTCTCTATGTGATATGGGAGAAAGAGAACATAAAAACAAAATTTTATTTCTCCACAGGTTAAGAAAGAATTTATATACATACTGAGCATCATCTTAGACTAGGCTAAAGTCTCTGGGTATCCTAGAAACTTCCATTCCAAAAATAAGGTCTACTTATACACCTAATACCTAAACTCTTTTTAGTCACAGAAAACTAAATGGGTGTAGGAATCACAAATAAATTACTTCTATAATAAATATAAAAATACACATATAAGGTGTGGATTCTGCTCATCACTTTAACTACATAGTACGTGGACTCCAAGTGAAATACAGTGTCTGTGTGTGTGTGTGTGTGTGTGTGTATGTGAACAAGCCTCACAGAACTGGTTACTCCAAAAGTTCATTTCCCAGATATAACACATGACCCCAAGGGTTAGAGATTTATGACTCTGGAGGCTCGTTAGCACTCTACGTCTGAAGAAATTTAAGAATACTTATATAAAAGCAAATGAATGATCATCTCACTTAGGACGATTATGTAAAAATGGTCCAGAAAATCAAGGACATCATCTTTCCATCACATTTAAACCAAAGCAAACCTTTTCAAACTCTCTTACAAGTTTCAAAGAAAAACAGACTCTAACCTTTACAGTCTAAACATGTTCCCACTTTATTTCCTAGGTAAAAAGTACACATGTTGTAGGGTCATCTCTCATCAATTTTCATTGAAAGGATAAAAGCAAGCTTTCCACAAGACCAAGAGTGGGGGTGCTCCAGAGACTCTCCTCATAACTGGCTACTCAAATAAAATCCTTTTCCATCTTGGCTTAGAAGTTATTTCTCTTATAGTGAAACTCAAAGATACATTCAAGGGACCAGCTCCCTTACAACCAACACACTGTTTTTTCCAAAGCAAAACTTTGGGGTCAGAATGTACTAAGGTTTTAAATCTAAAGGAACCCCTGTGCAGACACAGAATGGTAAGACAGTGTACTAAGTGTATTCTGCAACTCACAAATACAGATTCCTATTTCTCTCAAATACAACAGCCAGGATAGCTATATAGAGAGAAATTCCTGTACTTTAGCACCAAGATCGGAGGTTAAAATGATTGGTTATAGGAGATGAGCAAGGTACCCTAGAACCAAAATAGAATACTCTAAGCACTTAGAACAAGAGTCATCACAGGACAGTACCACATCCAAGCCAGAGTCAAGAGAAAAAAGTACATATATAAAGTATCTCCTTTTTCTCTGAAGCCCAAAAGATGATGCCTACCATCCTAGGTTGCTCAGACCTAAAAGTGCCCAGTATACACATAAGAGTTAAAATAAATGAAAAACCTGATAACTAACTTCCGTCACTGCAAAAAGTGTCCTTAGGGTGCCTCACCTTCTCCAAGTCTAAAAATCTCCAGAGTTCAGCTATCCAGCCATTCTGAAGCTCAAAGATGCCCTGGAACTTCCTTTTCCTGTCTAACTTCACAAAAGGTCCCAAGTGCAAAACTCACGTGATTTTTCAGGGTAAAAGCAGAGAGCTCCTTAATACTCACCTGTCTCAAACTAAAGAAGGGAATTAAGAACCCATCTTAAACACACAGGTAAGGCATAAGGCAAATAAACGCCCAACCCCTCAATTTGGGGGAGAGGCATACAGTGGAAATGCTCTTTGGGGACTAGCTCTGTCTCTGTCTCAGTCTCTCCCTCTCCCTCTCCCCATCTCGCTCGCGCTCTCAGTACCAAGGGCAGGGACGCTGGCAAGACCCCGCCCCCCCCCCGCCCCCATCTCCAAAGCGGGGTGGGCGGGAGGTAGTCTGAGGAGTCCTTGTTCCCGCGCGAAGCTCAGAGACCAAAGGACTCCCCATTGTGGGTCTACGGGTGGTGACGGGAACCAGTCCGGCTCGAGCTGCGGGCCGAAGAGCAAGCCGAGGGCGCACTAGGCCCGCACCGCTGCCACTGCCGCCATGAAGCCGATCGCTGTCAGAGAACGACTCCGCCCGGGCAGTGGGAGCGTGGCCCGGGCCCTGTGCCGGCCCAAAGAGAATGCATGCCTCATGCTCTGTGGGAGGTGGGGGTCCTAGAGCCGTACCTCGGACACCTCGTCTTCATCGCTGCCAGAGGCACCACCGCCACCCCCGGTCCTCAGCACAGCAGCCGCCAACTTGAAATCCAGCGCCGCGTCCCCTCCGCCCGCACCGCTGCCGCCGCCACCGACTCCCGGCGCGGGCCCGGCCTCCCCAAAGAGTCTCACGGTGCGGATCCCTAGCCCGACCCCTCCCGGCGGAGGCGGCTCCAAGGCCCCGGCTGGGGCGGATCGCGGAGCCACCGAGTCCAGGTCCTCCTCAAAGGAGGTGCCGCCGCCTCCGCCGTCGGTCAGCATGGTTCGCACGCGGAGCCGGAGACGCTGCCGAGTCACTCGCGGCCACCGCCGCCGCTGATCCCGGGAACGAGAGGAGCAGCAGGAGGAAGAAGCGTCTCCTTCCCCCCGTCCCAGCAGCGCCACTAACTTCTCACTGCCTAACCTGCTGCCTCCCGCCCCCGACACTCGCCACTGGCTGCAGCTCCCCAGCGGCCGCAGATCATTGGACAAGGTGACCCGTCGCTCAGGCTCTTCGTCACGCGCCGCTCGCTGGCTCGCGGCCCCCAAGCTGCGTTGACCCGCGCAGGCCTAGGCGGTTGTGAACACCCGCCTCCTACTCCCCACGCGCCAACTTCCGGTCTCTTTCTACGTCTATTGGTCAAGCTCTCAGACTGTCGCGTCACGACCTTAAAGTGGATTAGTTGGCCTTGTGGTCACTCATAGCGACCCCTGACAATGGGAGACTTCATTGGCGCCATAAAGTGTCGGTCACTTTGTCACAGGACGTCGCGCGGTACGATTGGCCGGTAAGAATACCATTTATCCCGCCCCCGTCTGAGGTGACGGGAAAGGGTTGGGGAATTTCCACTTCTGATTAAAATGACGGCTGAGCTGATGACCCGCAAGAATTGGTGAGATTGAGTAGAATTCACCCTGCGCTTGGGGAGGCATATACGTCAAGTATGCCAAAGGCGCGGAGGTAACACGGCTCCCACCTGTCGCTCTCCGCCAGGCGCGGAGACTACAACTGGAGAGTTGCTGCACGGGGATTGGAGGAAAGAAGCAATCAGTCTCAGATAGGCTCCACCTTCCTGCCAGTCCCTGGTTGGAGGAGTGAAGCGTCAGTCACTAGAGCGGGCGCCACCTCTGGGACAGGTGAGGGTGCCTAACCTATCTGCCTCTGGCTCTCTGGGCGGGAGTGGGGGCTGAGGCGAGGGGCAGGGCTGCCCCTGTTGCGTGCCTCGCGCCTTTCGGAGCAGAGCCCAGCGCGCAGAGCTGAGGGGACCTAGGGGGCTGCTAGGGATGGCCGTCCAGAGGCGATTCCGCCCGGCCGCGTGCCCGGACGTGACTGGGTGCGGCAGATCTACAACCTGCGGGCGGGATCACCCCGCGGGGCCGCGTTCTCTTGTTTGTGGAAGGCGGTGGGCCTGAGGGCTGGACAGCGCCATGCCTCAGTACTGGGAACTGTCCCACGAAGGAAGAGGGGAAGCCCGCGAACAGCGCGGGGCCGTCGGACCACAGGGCTTGACGCGGTGGTTAAGAGTGGTTAAAACTGGAGCAGTTTTGAGTTCTGGTGCTGCCACTTATTTGCTATGTGACCTCCGGGCGTTTGTTGTTTAGTCTCTGACTTTGAGCTCGTTCATCTGTAAAATGGGGGTGATATTAGTAGCTCCCTCACTGGATTGTTGTTGTGAATAAATTGTAATAGCATAAGGCGTTTAGCAAAGTGCCAGATGTAAAGACTCATTTTTGTTAGTTACTCTTCCTTCAGGAGTCCTCCACCTGCCCCTGGGTCCCGCAGCCAAACTAATTCTTGTCAGATCTCTATGATGCAAAACAAGGCCAGCTAAGGGGGTCTTCCCTCCTCTAAGGGTCTCTCTCTACCTCTGTTATCTCTGTATCTCTCTATCTCCTTTGTCGATACGGAAGGATTAAAAAAGGCTCACCCTCCAAGTAATCCTGTGATCAAAGATCACAAGAAAGGCGTTTGGTGAAATTTGCATGGCAAATGTCCTTTGACCCAACGAATGTCCCATATGATTTTTAGCCAACAGAGGTTGACTAAAAGCAAAAGATTTGGCATTGTCTCCTCTCTTGCAACTTTGACAAAAGGCTTGTTTATCTCTATTGCGCAGTATTTAATATTTCACCTCTCTTGAACTGGAATCTGAAAAATCTATAAAGAATATAATGATTTCTTAAACGACTTTAAAAATTGATTCTGCCAAACATTTATTTAAAGAACATTTTGAAGATTGTGAACATTTCTTTGCGTTGGTAATTGCTTATTTTGGCATTTCACATGCAAAAGAGGACAATGTTTTCTATAAGTAGAACATGTTAGGTAAATGTTCTTTCCAGGTAATAAGTTGTAGAAAATGGTGGTGGGGGGGGGGGAGTCTTGTACCTTTTCTAGAAAACTATTTTGATGTAAATGCCACATACGTTGGTTTTAGTTAGAATTTGTGGAACTTAATTAGCCCATATCCTCAGTGCTTTTTAAGTTTTCAAGGCATGTGTGACTAGGTCACAACCCAATCTAATAGCACCAACAAAGAAACCCAGCAATGCCCAACCCACTTCAAAGCTGGATTATCCAGAATTGGTATGGATACATCCTTAGGCAAAAACAGGTATTGACTGGTGCAACATTACAAAGGAACTACTTGTCATTCCTACTACTAATACAAAAATAATTTCTGATGCAACTCCCTGAACAAACTCATTAAATTCTTTAAACAAATGTAATGAATCTCAAGGAAAGAGAGAAAGGAAATCTGAGTGTATACACTTTACCTAGTATATTTGAGAGAGAAAAATACTCTCTGGGCGTATGAAAAGTACTCAATACCTAGCAACCAACCTTGAGTATAGCCAGGAAAATATGATTGAGCAATAATCTTTGTTTCATCTGGACCTGTACCTAAGACACTTGTTGTCAGTAGTTTGACAGTCAGTATGGGAGTTAGGAACCCCCAGTTTCCTAGATTTTGGAGACTGCTATCTAGTGAATACATAAAACCACACTCAATTTATTCAATATAAAATATCAGTAAGTATTAATGTGATTTAGTCGGTAACCTTGATTTTGATATGTGTATCTTAAGATGGTATTTACTTCTAACAGAAAAGTAATACACTGATTTTTCACATGCTGAATATGTAGTAGAGGATAAAATCCCTCTTAAAAGTATATTTGTTAGAAATGAGCATTAGAATAAATGTTTTCCCACAGAAAACCAGTGGGACTATTTATTAGGCTATAATTATAATGTGTTTCAAAGCACTCTCTTCCTTTTGACCATCTTTCAGACAAGGAAGGAAAAGGGAAAAGGAGAAACTGTGTAGCCCAAGGACTTTTAAAACTTCTAAGGTAATAAAAGGCTTCATTTTTCATAAGAAATATGAGATTGACAAACTAAATTGTGGATACAGGGACTTTAGCCACAGGTAGTTCTTCCATGTGCAACCTGCATTTTCTCAGGACATTTAATTTCTACGTGTCAGTCCATCTCAGTTCAGCCCATCTATATAAAGAAAGAAGGTTAAGTAAACCAACAAATTTGTTGCCCTTAGATGTTAGGTCAGTTAACCTTTATAATAACCCTGTCAAGATTTCACCCATTTTATAGATGAGGAAATGGAAACTCCAAAAAGGTTAAATTACTTACCTAAGCTCATAAGGCCAATATATGGAAAGGCTAGGATTTGAATTTATTTCTGCCTGATCTCAAAACCCATGCTCTTCCCACTATATCACATAGATTCCACGGTACCCTCAAAGGAAGAGGAACTTCATCAGTCAGGTAAATGAATGTAATACTCCAACCATTATCTCCTTATAAACCTGCTAATTAGCACTCCAGGTGGAGTTATTCCTGACTACTACCAAATCTGAGATGTTCTTCTTTTATAACAGTCGGAAACATTTACTTTAAAACTTATCTCCTGATTCCTCCAACTGTATTGTTAGTTTCTTAGACCATGTAATTACACATTAAAAAATCTGAATAGTTAATATATTCACATGGTTCAAATTTCAAAAATAATTTTATTTTATTTATTTATTTTTGAAGATTTTATTTTTCCTTTTTCTCCCAAAGCCCCCCAGTGCATAGTTGTATATTTTTAGTTGTGGGTACTTCTAGTTGTGGCATGTGGGATGCCGCCTCAGCATGGCTAAACCCTGGGCCGCCGAAGTGGAGCTCAAGAACTTAACCACTGGACCACAGGGCTGGCTCCCTCAAAAAGAATTTTAAAAATACAATGAAAGGGGGCTGGCCCCGTGGCCGAGTGGTTAAGTTCGCGCGCTCCGCTGCAGGCGGCCCAGTGTTTCGTTGGTTCGAATCCTGGGCGCAGATATGGCACTGCTCATCAGACCACGCTGAGGCAGGTCCCACATACCACAACTAGAAGAACCCACAACGAAGAATATACAACTATGTACCAGGGGGCTTTGGGGAGAAAAAGGAAATAATAAAATCTTTAAAAAAAAAAAAAAATACAATGAAAGGAGTCCTTTTACTTTGCCCACCAAACACTCAGATCCACTCTCATAAGCAAACCATGTTAGTAGGTTTTTAAATATCCTTCTAGAGATTTTTATACATATCTAAGCAATGTCATGCGTGTCAATTTTTTTTTCCTTTCTAATACAAATGGCAGCATACTATATGCACTTCTACAGCTTGCTTTTTTCACCTAATTTATTCTAGAGATATTCCGTGTCAGTATATAAAGAGCTCTGTCATTCTAGTTTACTACTTCTTGGTATTCTTTTGACCAAGTGTACCATGATTTATCCAGTTCTGTAATGTTAAACGTTTAGATTGTTTCCTTTTTTCTGTTTTCTTTTTTTTCTTTTTTTTGGTTAACAGTGCTACAGATGTCTAACTTTCTGACCTACTCTCTATCCTCTCGGAAGCACTGGACACATATTAGTTTAACTGAAAAGTCATAAAATTGCGACTAGACTGAAGACTACTTATCTGAGCTATAGTTGAATACTCCTGCAAGATGTCTAGCAACATCTAGGAAGTGAGCATGTTTTAGAAAATAAGGAGCTAAACCTGCAGCTGGATAACCCCACCACACAGCCTAAGAAAATTACACCAAATTATTGAGAAAGTTTCCTAGAGTTTATTCTGTTACTGAGCCTACCCTATCTGAAAAGGGGCAAAAAATACATTTACACAAAAAATGCCTGCTTGCCCGCTAGAAGTTTCATCCTTGCTGCCTGTCCAACAAGAATGAGGCCAGTAAATAATCTTGCACCATTTGATTATATACCCATAGTGCTAGGAATGGTTTTTTTTCAAACTTCTAAAACTAGTGAGTATATAACTATCTCTTGTGGTGGAATCACTGAGCTTCTCAACAAAGGAGAAAAGGTAGAACAATTAATATCCACCTTCTTCTTTGGGACTCTGTCAGGATTCCTTAATCCTTGAATTGTTAGATAAAGGACAGCATATCACAGAGAATATGCATTAGGGTTACTGAGAGGTAGTAGGATTTGGTGGGAGGGTCTCTGAGCTAGGAAGCAGAAATATCAAGTCTCCTTCAGGTGACTAGTATACTTCAGGTGACTGCTAGACTTCTGTGTGTGATACTGCGCTCTTAGACCTACAAATTTTATATGTCCATTTAACCTTTAGAGGTACATTTTAAAGGTACGTAACTTGAGGGGTTTCATAATCACAAAACATAGTCATCACTTCAAATCACATGCAATGCATACATAGACAAAGTATGGTAGATTACATGTAAAACCGAGATGTTAATAGTAATGATCTCTGGGTAATGGAATTGTATAGAGATTTATAACATTCTTTTTCTTTTTTGAATATTTGTATCTTCTAGGTTTTTCTTTTTTAGTTTTCCCGCAATGAGCATATTCCTTTTGTGTAATAAAAAAGTAAATAAAATGTGTTTTCAAATAAGTTTTGCAATTTTTTCATCTGTAAATTCAACCAACCTTTATTCAGTTCCTGCTGTGTGCATGGCACTGTGCCAAGTGCTTTAGAAAAAACGTAAAAGAAGCAGAAGATTTAATGTACTTCCTTTCAGTTACACTGAGATATACTTATTGACTGATGATTAGGTAGATAAAATACATATAGAATAATAGAGGGGCCAGCCTGGTGGTGCAGCGGTTAAGTTCACACGTTCCGCTTTGGTGGTTCAGGCTTCGCTGGTTCTGATCTGGGGTGCGGACCTATGCACCGCTTGTCAAGCCATGCTGGGGCAGGCATCCAATATATAAAGTAAAGGAAGATGGTCACGGATGTGAGCTCAGGGCCAGTCTTCCTCAGCGAAAAGAGGATTGGCAGCAGATGTTAGCTCAGGGCTAATCTTCCTCAAAAAGATAAATAAATAGGGACCGGCCCGGTGGCACAGCAGTTAAGTTCACACGTTCTGCTTCGGTGGCCTGGAGTTCACTGGTTTGGATACTGGGTGTGGACATGGCACCACTTGGCAAGCCATGCTGTGACAGGCGTCCCACATATAAAAAGTAGAGGAAGATGGGCCCGGATGTTAGCTCAGGGCCAGTCTTCCTCAGCAAAAAGAGGAAGATCGGTGGCAGATGTTGGCTCAGGGCTAATTTTCCTCAAAAGAAAAAAAAAATAAAACTCATAATAAAGATGTTTCAAAAATAAATAAATAAATAAATAATAGGATAGTAGAGAACAGTCAAACAACAGAAAGACAAATTCAAGACAAACTATTTTACAATATTCAGTAGATAGGAAGTAAAAGAGAAATCAAAATGGAGTGAGTTTATTTAGGAAAAAGCCTTGATTATGATCATTTTGAGCTGGGACATTGACTGAGGGAAATAGAAGAGGAAAAGCATTCCAAATGGAAAGGAGTATAGAAAAGGTGACAAAGAATTGAAAGTCTTCAAATGGTGTGTCAGGATGGTAAAAAGACTAACTTGGTCAGTATAGGGAAATCAGAAAGGAGATTAAGAGAAATTTGGTTAAAGAAATGAGGAGCCGGCCCTGTGGCCGAGTGGTTAAATTCATGCACTCTGCTTCGGCAGCCCAGGGTTTCGCTAGTTAAGATCCTGGGCGCGGACAAGGCACCACTCATCAGGCCATGCTGAGGCGGTGTCCCACATGCCACAACTAGAAGGACCGACAACTAAAAACAATATTCAACTATGTACTGGGGGATTTGGGGAGAAAAAGCAGGAGGAAAAAAAAGATTGGCAACAGATGTTAACTCAGGTGCCAATCTTAAATAAAAAAGAAATGTTGAATACTAGTTTGAGAACTTTAAATTTGGTTCAATAGGTCATCCACCATAGTTCTTGGAAAACAAAGTTACCAAGCAAAAATTGTTAAAGGAAGATTACAATTTTTGTTGTTGTTGTTGTTGTTTTGGCTGAATTGTGTGAGTTGGGTTGGAACAAGGAGATACTGGAGTCTAGGAAGCAAGCAGTCTTGCTGTTGCTCTTAGTCCAGGTGGAAGGTCTGGATCAGGGAAGTGACTGTCAGGATGGAGAAAAAGAAACTATCAGCAAGCATAAAGAATCAAGATGACTTGGTGCCTGATTAAATGTAGGGAACAAGGGAGTAGAGGAACAAAAGTTATTCCAGAGAAATTGATACACACTTTCTGAAGAGAAATGTGGCATTATGTATCAAGATCCTTTCTTTAAATTTTTATTTCCACCTATTAGAATGGCTAAAATCCAAATAATTGACAATATCAATTGCCAGTGAGTATGCAAAGCAACAGGAACTCTCGCTCATTGCTAGCGAGAATACAAAATGGTACAGGTACTTTGCAAGAGAGTTTGGAAGTTTCTTACAAAGCTAAACATAGTCTTACCATACAACCCATACTTGCACTCCTAGGTGATTACTCAGTGATTTGAAAACTTATATCCATGTAAAATCATGCATGTGAATGTTTATTGCAGCTTTATTCATAATCACCAAAACCTGGAAGCAACCAAGATGTCCTTCAATAAGCAAATGGATAAACAAGCTGCATTAAAGCAATACAATGGACTACTATTCAGTAATAAAAAGAAATGAGCTATCAGCCTTGCAAAGACAGAGATGAATTTTAAATACATATTGCTAAGTGAAAGAAGCCAGTCTCAAAAGGCTACATACTGTATGGTTCTGTTTATATCACATTCTAGAAAACACAAAACTATGGAGATAGTAAACAGATCAATGCCTGCCAGGGGTTAGATGGGAGAAGGGTTGAATAGGTGAAGCATGGAGATTTTTCAGGGTGGTAACATTTCAGGGTGTATGATACCGTATTTTGTATGATACTGTAATAGTGGATACATGACACAATGCATTTGCCAAAACCCATAGAACTTTACAGTACAAAGAGTGAAATTAATGTATGAAAAAAATCTTTTTAATCATTTAGTAGGTCAGGGGATCTCAGAATGGAATGCAGCCTATGACAAAAGAATCCACTTGTATTATAAATGTGCAAAACAACCTCACTGAAGGGAGTGAAGGAAAAAGGTACTGACCTACATAACTTTGGATATGAGTGGTGGCTCTAAGATTAAAGGCAAAAGGAATAGCCCATAAGTGCTGTACTCTAGTTGATAAAGTTGTTTCCCATGAGGATATGCAATAATAGTTCTGAAGCCACTATGTATGTGTACTGAAATTGAACACTTATGTAAATAGATGGCAGATGGTGGGGGCAGAGTTTCTTACTGTTGGAGTGGGAGATTACAAATAAGCAAGAGGAAGAGGCTAGAATGATCCATATGGTAATGGATTAGAGTTGGAGACATCAGTATGAACTTCTATTTAGTTTAATATAGTTAAAAGTGGATAGATGTAGAAATATGTACAGGTATGTGTATATACAAATTAGTATACACACATATTTTTCCTTGCACTGTCAGCTGAAATGACCTACAAATGACACTCCAGTAGCAACATGCAAACCTTGCACCTAGATCTTGGTTTTTAATAACATTCTCCAATAAAAGGAACCATGGCTCCTTGGAGAAATGGCTGATTCTAGGGCTGGGGCAGGAAATATACAAGATGAGCCTGGCACATCTTATAGTGAAAGAAAGTTAAGAAAGTACTAAGCATACACACACACACACAAAATAATGAGGGTACCTCAAAGAGACACAGGAGCTAACTGAAAGAGCTCCCAATGGCCAAAGCTGGAACAATTTGAGCAACTAAGTAAAGTAAATACTATTGGATTATAACCCATAAAGTATAAAATAAATATCCATGAGTCCATATGGGTATAAATAAATAAATGGGGAGAAAAGATAAGTCTTCCATGCAGAAGAATTCTAAATTTACATAGATACTTTCCCCTCAAAGAGGCAAGGCATGAACTCTCCTGTTCTTAAGGGTGGGCTGTGCATAGTGACATCCTTCCAAAGAGTACAGTATAGAAAGGGGAGGGGTAAGAGTAACTTTACGGTGGAGAAACCTGGCAAACAGTGCCTCAGCCAAGTATTCAAGATTAACATCAACAATGATAAGTCATGTTGATAGCATGTACCCTTAATATTATGGGTAAGAAAAGTCTGAGAAACTGTCACAGTCAAGAGGAGCCTAAGGAGACATAATGACTAAATGTAATGTGGTGTCCTAGATGGGATCACGGAACAGAAAAAGGGTATGAGGTAAACAGGAAGGAAATCTGAATAACATATGGATCTTAGTTAATAATAATGTATCAATTAGCTAATAATAATGTATCAATGTTGGTTCATTAATTGTGAAAAATGTACCATACTTAATATAAGATGTTAGTAATAGAGAAAACTGGATATGGGCTATGTGGGAACTCTGTACTATCTTCGCAACTTTAAATCTAAATCTATTCTAAAGTTAAAAATATGTTTTTATTTTTTCCATTTTTATTGAGATATAATTGACATATAAGATTGTATTAGTTTAAGATGTATAACAATAATTTGATATATCTATATATTGCAAAACTATTACCACAATTAGTTTAGTCAGTATATCACCTCACATAGTTTAATTTAAGATCCACTTTTTTTTTTTTTTTTTTAGGAAGATTAGCCCTGAGCTAACATCTGCTGCCAATCCTCCTATTTTTGTTGAGGAAGATTGGCCCTGAGCTAACATCCATGCCTATCTTCCTCTACTTTATATGTGGGACACCTACCACAGCATGGCTTGCCAAGTGGTGCCATGTCCACGCCCAGGATCCGAATCGCCAAAGCAGAATGTGCACCATTAACCGCTGCACCACCGGCCTGGCCCCTAAGATCTACTCTCTTATAAAAGTGTATTTATTTATTTATTTATTTATTTATTTATTTGGTGAGGAGGATTGGCCTTGAGCTAACATCTGTTACCAATCTTCCTCTTTTTTTTTTTCTTGAAGAACCTTGTCCCTGAGCTAACATCTGTGCCTATCTTCCTCTATTTTGTCTGTGGGACACCACCACAGCATGGCCTGATAAGTAGTGTGTAGGTCCACGCCTGGGATCCAAACCCACGAACCCTGAGTTGCCAAATCAGAGCACGTGGACTTAAGCACTATGCCACCAGGTCAGCCCTCTAAAAGTTTATTTTTTAAAATGCTTATTCCTCTGGACTTGTAGGAGTTTATCTTTAAGAGTTAATCAGACATGGGCACAAAAATATCACATAGCAAAAAAATCAATACAACCTTGGTTGTATTGGTTAACTCAGTTGTGGTATACAGTTTGATTCTGTAGTCATTAAAAATGAAGTTCACATTATATTCAATAAAAAATGAAATTATAAAACAAAAGCTAAATAATATACTCAATACACTAAAATGAATAGAATATTCCTAAACATCAAAATGATAGACACTAGACAGAGAGAGATTATCTACGGATGGTGGGATAACGGATGGTTTATTTTACTTATGTTTTCAATTTTTCTATAAGTAATGTATTACTCTAGTGATCAGAAAAAAATTTAATGAAAGTTGTAATAAAATAATCACTATAGGTGTAAAATCAGGGGACTGATCAAATGGGATATTTCTTGGCAGTGTTAGAAAAATTAAGCAGGAACAGTTCTTTTTTGGGTGAAGAAGATGATGGGTTCACCCTGTGTGTTTGGTGTCAGACAGCAATGGGAAGAACCTAGCCTATATAGAATGTGGTAAGTCAGCCAGAGACCCTCAAGAGAAATATACTGAACAGAAACATAGATAAATAGCTTTACTGTAACTGGAAACAAATTTTTTAAAGATGTCAAGTTGTGCCTTTGCTTTTCACAAAAGGAAACATCTCTGCAGAAAAGTCATGTGGTTAGCAGTGAAGATTAAGCCACTTTTCCCCCAGAGGAGTCCTGGTGAATATATTTTGCATATTGCCTCCACTGAAAGATACATACTGAAAATATGAGCACTAGCAGCAATTCTATGAGCTTCCCTTCACCCCTCAGTACTAATTAAAAGGGAAGGCCAAGAATCATACTGAAGAATAAGTACCAGCAAGTGTTTAGGGGTTCAGTCCAGATGCCCTGGTCCATAGGTGTATAAGCTCTTTGACAAGAATGGGGTTCTAAGAGCTACAATCAATAGATCCTTTGGAGAAACCCAGAACCTTACCATGTGCATCACAATGAAAACCCCACCTCTCCTATTCCACACTTGGGGAACCTGAGGCTGACTACTCCAAATGTCCTGTTTCTTGTGTCCTCTTATATCCTGAAACTTGGGCAGCCACACCCACCTTCTCTAGAAGCTCTCCTTGCCTGGTACCATGGCACTGTGCCACAGACTTAAAAAGATCCCAGGACTGGCGAAAGTTTGGAATCTTATGGTCTGAGCAGTTTCCTGTTGAGAGAACACTTAGATAGTAACCCCCACAGCAAGAATCAGCCTATCTTCCAAGTCGTGGTGGTCTGGCATGGAATGAATCAGTATTTTGAATCAGAAAGACCCTTGAGAAGTCCTCTAGTCTTCACACCTCTTTAATAAAGGAAGATCTGGAGGACTGGGCATTAGGGTCATTGTCTCCCAGGAAAATCTCTGAGGTGACCTACATGACCCCATCCATCCCTCTGATGTTTCTTACAAGAATCAGAAGTACATCATTCCTTACCAATGTGAGGAGACAGCAAGCCCAGGATTCCAAATCTGTGAACAACTTTGGCTTGTAAGTGAGAACTGAGTCACTCTGAAGGCTGATCTTGGAGACTCTTGTGGAGTGTTTGAACTTAACTAAGTTTACCACACCCCTTGCTCATCAAGGCAGGCCTATAAATCAGGAGACGCAGCATGGCGTTCACCTGCAGGGCAGGTAACAGTGCCACCTCCCAGATGTTATTCCTCAAGGAAGTGGCATGGTGTCTCCTGTGGCCCCAAAAGGTTACCTAAAGAGAGTCTAGTTGAGACATGAGTCTGGTACAAGTCACAGAAGCTATAAGAAGAATTGTGGTCAGGACTCTACCCTGAAACTTTTCACTCAGAGGGCCCTCTTAAACCCTGGCATTGGCACTATTAGTGACAAGGAAGGAAAAAACAGCCAGGGTTGGACTTCTACAACAGAGATCTAGTAGATGCAAAAGGTTTGTCAGTTGAAGAGGAGTGCTTCACGATTACAAGATTTATGTAGGACAAATGTCTGGGAAATGGGCAAGACTGTCAGTGGCCTCTGGGGTTTGGTTAAAGCCTTAGACTGTCCTAGGGCCTCTGCTCATAAGCTGGCAGGGTTTTTAACCAAGATTGAGCCGTAATAGAGAGTCCAAGGAAAGTGGCAATACTGTTCTGTGTACCAGGGATTTTTGATGAATATTAGGATTCCTGGAGAGTGACCAAAGGACTTGGAAGTATTTAAAAACCCTCAAGAAATTTAAAATTATGGACTAAGAACAGTTTAGTGGATACCAGGGGAAAGGTAGGGTGGGGGTTGGGCACAAAGGGTGAAGTGGTGCACCTACAACATGACTGACAAACATTAATGTACAACTGAAATTTCACAAGATTGTAACCTATCATTAACTCAATAAAAAAATAAATAAATAAATAAATAAATAAATAAATAAAAACCCTCAAGAGCACTGGTGAGACCACTATACAGAGCCTGGTCATCTCAAGTCCAACATTTACTCTTACATCTTCCCTGTTGCTCTCTGATATACCATTAGCAGGACAGTAAATTGATACAACTTTTAGGGAAATCAGTTTGGAGGTGCCTTCAAATTTTTAAATTCAGGACTGGCCCCAGTGGCGTAGTGGTTAAGTTCAGCATGCTCTACTTCAGCAGCCAGGGTTCGGTTCCCAGGCACGGACCTACACTGCTCTGTTAGCAGCCGTGCTGTGCTGGCAGCCCACATACTAAAAAAAATAGAGGAAGATTGGCATGGGTGTGTTAGCTCAGGGAAAATCTTCCTCAGCGAAAAAAAAAAAAAATTAAATGCACATACCCTTTGACTTGGCAAATCCACTTCCAATTCTGGGGGAAGAGTGGCACAGAGACACTCACATATGAGCTCAAAAAGATGTGTCAAGGATATTCACTGAAACCTTGCTTGTTTATCAATAAGGAAATGGTTAAATAAATTGTGGTACAGCTATAAAATGACCTACTGTACACTTGTTAAAAACAATGAATAAAATCTGTAAGTAGAATGTTCGTGGTACACTGCTGAGTAAAAAAAAAAGCAATTATTTCTCATTTTGAGTAAACATTTTATTTGTACACATTGTTTGAATTTGTTTACAACAAGCATTCTAACAGTTTTGTAATAAAAGAACTATTTCCAAAAGCACCCCAATTATTCTCTTAAAACTACATGTTAGAGAGTTGATAGATGATTTTTTTTAATCTTTATCATTGTCATAATGTTGCTTATCCAATAAATTAAAATAGGGAGGGCCAGCCCAGTGGCGCAGAGGTTAAATTCTCACATTCTGCTTCGGTGGCCTGGGGTTTGCCAGTTTTGATCCTGGGTGTGGACCTACACAATGCTTGTCAAGCCATGCTGTGGCAGGCATCCCACATATAAAGTAGAGGAAGATGGGCATGGATGTTAGCTCAGGGCCAGTCTTCCTCAGCAAAAAGAGGAGGATTGGCAGCAGATGTTAGCTCAGGGCTAATCTTCCTCACAAAACAAAACAAAACAAAACAAAACAAAGCCATAAAATAGGGAGGAAAAAGCAAATTAATTAAAATTTGGAACGCACTTTTTTAGGTCAAATCTTGGGAATTACATTTAACTCAGAAAAATGTGAACTTAGAGGAGAAATATTTTACATATACTTCAACATACACACACATACATATATTGCCAGAGTTCTCAAAATATTTTCGATAGACTCCTAGAGGCCCCACAGCCTTTTCAGGGAGTCCATGAAGTCAAAACTGTTTTCATTATAATTCTAAGAGAATACTTTTCACTGTGTTGACTTCTGCATTGACAGTATAAAAGCAATGGTAGGTAAATATTGCTGGTACTTTAGCACAATTTAAGGCAATTGTATCAAACTGTCCTAGTAGTTGATATAGTCTTCCCCACTGAACACTCAAAAGGGGAAAAAAAAGCTAATTTTTTGAGAATGTCCTTAATGAAGCATTAAAAATTAATTTCATTTAAACTCAACCCTTGAGTACATGTATTTTAAATATTGTAGGTGAGGAAATGGGAAGTATGCTTAGAGCTCCTCTGCTATACATTGACTGTGTCAAGTACACTGTCTCGACGAAAAACACTTGTGCAACTATTCCAGTTGTAAGCTGAACTAACCACTTTTTCATGGAACACCAGTTTTACTTGAAGACTGACAGAAAAATTTTGGTAATTTGGACTTGGGTATTTGGCAGACATTTTCTGGAGCCTGCCACTTGAAGGAAAACAACTGACAGTATTTGTTTCCAATTATAAAATTCAAGCTTTGGAGCAAAAACAAGGACTTTGGAAAATTGTATCCACTACCATTGGTTGACAGTTTCCCAAAACTTAAAGACTTTTCTGATGGTACAGGATGATGTTAACAAATATGGGGTTTTTCAATATTATATAATAAAATGTGTCAATATTTGCAAAAGCTGCATAACTCAGTGAACCAGTATTGCCCAAATGAGCACTGCATGATGTTACAAAATCATGCCTGAGTAACAGATCCCTCCAAAGTACAAGATAGACCAACATAACGGAAAAGTTTATAGTTATGGTTTCAACCTTTACAAAACAAATGGTTGTTGAATTTTGGTGTGGTATTAAAGGCAATACTCACAATTATCTGAAAAAGCCATTAAAATATTCCTCCCTTTCCCAGCTACTTATCTGTGTGAGTCCAGATTTTCTTCATATTCTTCAATCAAAGTTGCAATTGACTGAATGTAAAAGCAGATATGAGAATCCATCTGTCTTTTATTTTTATTTTTTTTTTTTGGTGAGAAAGAGCAGCCCTGAGCTAACTTCTGTTGCCAATCGTCTTCTTTTTGCTTGAGGAAGATCATTGCTGAACTAACGTTTGTGCCAGTCTTCCTCTATTTTGTATGTTGGAGGCAGCCACAGCATGACTTGAGCGGTGTGTATGTCCACACCCAGGATCTGACCCTGTGAACCCCAGGCCGCTGAAACTGAGTGCACGAACTTAACCACTACACCACCAGGGTGGCCCCCCATCTGTCTTTTATTAAGCACGACATTAAAGATGCCATTCTTCCCATTAAATTTTTTTGTTTTGAAAAATGTTTTGTGTTTTTAAAGATTTTATTTTTCCTTTTTCTCCCCAAAGCCCCCTGGTACATAGTTGTGTATTTTTAGTTGTGGTCCTTCTAGTTGTGGCATGGGGGATGCCGCCTCAGCATGGCTTGATGAGCAGTGCCATGTCCGCGCCCAGGAACCAAACCGGCAAAACCCTGGGCCACTGAAGCAGAGCGCACGAACTTAACCACTTGGCCACGGGCCGGCCCCTGAAAAATGTTTTTTATAGAAATATGTTACTGATGTTCACATTTATGAAATGAATTTATGAAATGAATTCCTTAGTTTTAATTTCAGATATAGTTAATATCAATAGATAAAGCCCACATACATAAACAAGAGCTCTTTGGGTCTTTAATAATTTTTATGATTGTAAAGGGGTTCTGAGACCAGAAATTTTCAGAACTGCTGCACTACTAGATAGCAGTTTCAATGGAGGCAGAAGAATGGAGGAGATGACCTATGGAGACTCTGCCAGATTTTCAGTCTTTTCCCCCTCAGCCAACTCTCATCTTTAGCCCAGTAGTCAAAGCTTGGAAGCAAGAGTCTGAACTGTGCTCTGGGTGTCTCTGGTGTGAATCTATGAAAGGGAAAGGCATTCCTTACCCTCTGCATCCCCCCTCTATCTCCAGGCAAGACTTGGGGGTAAAGAGACTAGGAAAGGGCAGGTAAGAGTGAGGAAACTTCTCAGCCATTAAAGAGTTTATTTTTTGAGGAAGATTAGCCCTGAGGTAACATCTGCTGGCAATCCTCCTCTTTTTGCTGAGGAAGACTGGCCCTGAGCTAACATCCGTGCCCATCTTCCTCCACTTTATATGTGGGACGCCTGCCACAGCATGGCTTGCCAAGTGGTGCCATGTCCGCACCCAGGATCCCAAATAGCAAACCCCAGGCCACCGAAGCGGAATGTGCCGTACTTAATCACTGCGCCACTGGGCCGGCCCCAAGGAGTTTATTTAGAAACCCTGAAGTTAGATGGCAAGGACAAGCTGTCAGGGCCCACAGCTGGTCCACCCAGGCTCAGTAGCAGGAACCAAGAGGATCCAAGGACATCACCTGAAGCAGCAATACTAGTATTCCCTTCCTCCTGCTCTGGCCCATTTCTTAAAATGGCCTGAACTTTGCAGTGACCTTTAAGAACCAACAATTATGCTAGACCACAGCACCACATGGTTAATTAGAATAGGGCAACATGGAAAGAAATCAAGCTGAAAGAGAAAAAATTGTAAACCAACATAGCAACAACTACCATTTTACCATATGCCTCCGCCTCTACCTCCTCATCCACCTACCCCTCTTCCTTTCCCTCTCCTACCATCCATCCCTTCCCCTGGCCTGAGCTCTGTCCTTCCTTAGGCTATTGCTGATTCATTAGGGATATAGTCACTAGGATGGGGAATTTAGGGGTAAGACATTTCACTATGACTTGAGTCCCCTCTATGCCATTTACTAGCTTTGCGGTCAAGCAGGTAACCCTCCTCAGGATGCTCAGTTTCTGCATCTTTCAGCTAAGATCATCTTTCAACTCTATGACCCTACGGTTATTAATCAACAGGAGGTATGTCCAGGCTGGAGCTAAGGACTCTTAAAATAAATGTATTTTCATTGAAAAGAACAGAGGATCTAGAGAGGGAACACAGCTCTAGTTTGCAGCACTACACATTATCCCCTTGGGACATGGATATATTGATGGGAGATGAACAAACACAGGTCTCTGAAAACAACCCAGAGAAACCTCCCAAGGCCATGATTCTTCCCTTGGGTTCACTTAGCTGATAGGTTCTTGGAGTTGGTGTTGGAGAATTCCCCAGTTCTTGCCTAGCAGTGGTAATTCCTTTGGTCTTGGAGGCCCTAGAGGTTTCAACCTCCCTGTTGTGACCCTGCTAATTAGATACCAGGCTCTGGCCCCTACCATTCTTTTTATTTTTTTAACAGCTTTGTTGTAATATAATTCATATACCACACAATTCACCCAAAGCATACAATTCAATGGCTTTTATTCACAGAGTTGTACAACCATCACATCTATTTTAGAACATTTCCATCACCCCTAAAAAGAAATCCTATACCCTTTAGCCATTATCTCTCAATCGCCCAGGTCCCCAGCCCTAGGCAACCACTAGTCTACTTTCTGTCTATATAGAGTTGCCTATTCTGGATAGTTGATATAAATGGAATCATACAGTATGCGGCCCTTTGTGACTTCTTTCACTTAGAATGATGTTTTCAAGGTTCATCGATGTTGTAGCGTGTATCAGTGCTTCATTCCATTTTATTGCTGAATAATATTCCACTGTATGGATATAACATATTTTATCTATGCAGCAGTTTGGGTTGTTGGGTCATTTAGGTTGTTTCCACCTTTTATCTATTGTGAATAATGCTGCTATGACCATTGGTATACAAGTATCTGTTTGAGTCCCTACTTTCAATTCTTTGGGGTATATACCTAGAACTGGAGTTGCTGGATCATATGGTAATTCTATGTTTAACTTCTTGAGGAACACAAACTGTTTTCCAGGGCTGCTGCATCATTTTACATTCCCACTAGTGACATATGAGTGTTCCAATTTCTCTACATCCTCACCAATACTTGTTATTTATAGCCATCCTGGTGGGTGTGAATGGTATTTTGTGGTTTTGATTCGTATTTCCCTGATGGCTAATGATGTCGAGCATCTTTTTATGTGCTTATTGGCTATTTATATATCTTCTTTAGATAAATGTCTGTTTAGATCCCGTGTCCATTTTTTAATTGGGTTGTCTTTTTATTATTGAGTTGTAAGAGTTTTGGGGTTTTTTTTAAGATTTTACTTTTCCTTTTTCTACCCGAAGCCCCCTGGTACCAAGTTGCATATTTTTAGTTGTGAGTCCCTCTAGTTGTGGCATGTGGGACACCACCTCAGCATGGCCTGAGGAGCGGTGCGATGTCCGCACCCAGGATCCAAACTGGTGAAACCCTGGGCCATGGAAGCAGAGCAGCCACAGGGCCAGCCCCGTAAGAGTTTTTAATATATTCTAGATACATATCCCTTATCAGATATATGACTGCAAATGTTTTCTCTCATTCTGTTGGTTGTCTTTTCACTTTCTAGATAGTGTCATTTGGAGCACAAAAGTTTTAATTTTTTTTTTTTGAGGAAGATTAGCCCTGAGCTAACTACTACCAATCCTCCTCTTTTTGCTGAGGAAGCCTGGCCCCGGGCTAACATCCGTGCCCATCCTCCTCTATTTTGTATGTGGGACACCTACCACAGCATAGCATGCCAAGCAGTGCCACGTCCACACCCAGGATCCGAACCTGCGAACCCCGGGCCGCCGAGAAGCGGAACATGCGCATTTAACCACTGCACCACCAGGCCGGCCCCAAAAGTTTTAAATTTTGATGATGTCTAATTCATTTGTTTATTTTGTTGTTTGTACTTTTGATATCATATTTAAGAAACCATTGCAAAATCCAAGGTCATGAGGATTTACACCTATGTTTTCTTCTAAGGAAGAGGTGGTTTAGCTCTTAACATTTACGTTTTTGATCTGTTGTGTGTTAATGTTGCATATGATGTGAGGTAGAGGTCCAACTTCATTCTTTTGCATGTAGATATCCAGTTTTCCCAGCACCATTTGTTGAAAAGTCTGTCCTTTCACTAGTGAGTTGTCTTGACACTCTTATCAAAAATTAATTGACAATAGTGTGGGGGTTTGTTTCTGGACTGTCAATTCTCTATGTCTTTCCTTATGCTAGTACTACATTGTCTTGATTACTGTAGCTTGGAAGTAACTTTTGAAATCAGAAAATGTGAGTCCTCCAACTTGATTCTTCATTTTCAAGATCGTTTTGGTTATTCTGGTTTGGCCCACACTATTCTTACCCCAAGAGACAAGGCCTCACCCACACTGCCTTTTCTGAGGTATCCATTATGGTAGCCTACAACCCTAATCCTCATCCTCTCCAACCTCATCTTGCAATGTTCTCCCTCTCATTCCTCCACTCTAGCTATATGGGCCTTCTCTGTTTCTCAAACATTCTGAAGCCCATCCTGCCTGAGGGCCATTGCACTGATATTCCCCCTGCCAAAAATGCTTCCCCTCCACTGCCTCCTCCTTATTCCTAGGCTGACTTCTTTTTGCCATTCATGTCTCTGCTCAAATTTTATCTTCTCAGAGAGGACCTCACTAAACCCAAATCTAAAGTAGTCATCCACCAAACCCTCCCTCTTTATGACATTAGCTTGTATTCTTGCATTTATCACTGTCTGAAATAGCCTTAGCTATATATGGTTATATTTATTTATTTTCTGTCTTTCCCTACTAGAATGGAAACTCCAAGAGAGCAGAGATCTTGTCTTATTTAACAGCGAATTCCTACACATAGAACACTGCCTGGCATATAATAGATATTTAACACATATTTGTTGAATGAATGGATGAATGAAGGAATGAATTGATCAATTAAGCTCTGAACAACTCCTATAAGTGGGATACAGCACAGAGAAGATGTGAGAAACAGTAAACTGGTCCTCAAACCAGGATTACTTTCCTTGTGCTCACTTTCTTCTTCCATTTTGCACCAGTCATCAATTCCTCCCTCCTTTTATTCAAAGTTTCCCCCAAAATCCTCCTCCTAACATCTGTCTACATTTGAGAAGTAGATACAGACACATTCTTGCCTCCCACAATCTCTGCTCTGGACGGCTTTCAGGAAAAATGACCAAAGATATCTCTGACCTTGAAATAGATAGATAGATAGATAGATAGATAGATAGATAGATAGATAGATAGATAAAGTGTGCGCTCAGGTTCATTTGCAAAGACAAAAATCTAGAGTGTTGTGAAGCATGAGGCACTGGACAAGAGGACAGAAGAACACAGAACTAAGAAGACAAGAATCCAGAACCTCAGGGAGAATCAGAACCTCAGGCAGAGAGCCCAGGAAGTCACATCATAACAACCTTTGATTCTAATAACCACAGCAGTTTGAGAACCATTGTCCCATAGCTACAGACTGGAGAGGAGAGGATCTAGGTTACTGATATGGAGAGATTCTCCCTTGGGCTTGGGAGGCTCTAATAACCCTCCATACAGCCCCGGGTCTTTCATCTAAAGATCTTAAAGAATGTTATAGGCATCAATTAAGCCTTGCAGCACCCTAGAATCCTGGCTCTTGGCCCCATTTTACTGACAGAAAACTGAAGCCTATGGGTTAGAGCCAGGAAAGGAATGTCTCAGGCTCCTATGCCCTAGACTGAGCAAGCTAGGTCTAAGTCTGAAGCCAGTACTGACCTCAAAATCCTTCCCTTATAACAGTGGTTCCCAATCTGGGGACTGTAGAGAACTTAAATTCATGTGTATGTTTATCACGCCTTGACTGCAGGCAGAGGATAATTTGGCTGGTTCCTCGCCACTCATGTCTCAGCTTAAAGGTCACCTCCTCAGAGAGGTCTTCCCTGAACATCCTTCTTAAGTAATGTCTTCTCCCAATCCCTATCATATTACCCTGTTTGATTTTCTTCAGAGTACTCGCCATTATCTGAGATGATCTTATATTTTGTTTGTTACTTCTCTCCTTCACTATAATGTAAACTCCACGAAGTCAGAAACCTTATCTGATAGGACATTGTTGATGTTCAATAAGTATTTGTTGAATGTTTAAACAAGTACGTCGAAATGAAAATGTTTTCAACAGTATGTAGATGCTGTTGAAATGAGAAAAATATACAATTATCTAAATTTAAATGATACTTTTGGTATATATTTCTCTCAATCAGTAGATACTTAGATAATGTTAGGATCCTTCTTTACAGCATTAAAAAGAGCCATGAGAATTTCCATGTCTGGCATTGTATGGATTAAAACTTCCAAACAGCCTTCCCAGCTACAACAATGAAAATGCTAGGTTAAATATAATTTTTAACTTTAAAATTCATAGATGAACTGGCACAAAAGTAATCAGTTAGAATGACCCCCAAACAAACTGTAACCTGAAACACTTCTCATTGAAACATTTTCTTTACTTCAAGAATGACACCATGCTCTCCTGGTTTTGCTTCCATATCACTGGCTACTTCTCAGGCTCCTCTTTTCCTGGATGCTCCTCAACCTCCTACCTCTTAACAGTGGAGTATTCCAAGATCTGGCCCTCGATGTCTTCTCTACTATATCCACTCCCTTGGCAATCTTATCTAGTCTGTTTCAAATATAATTTATACATTAGTAAACTTACAAATTTTTATCTCTGACTCAGACTTCCCCCCTGAACTTCAGATTTGTGTGTCCAGCTGCCTATTTCTCATCTCTACTTGATTCTAAAAGGCATCATCCAGAGGCCTGCCTGGTGGCGCAGCAGTTAAGTTTGCATGTTCCACTTCAGCGGCCCAGGGCTCACCGGTTCGGATCCCGGGTGCAGACTTGGCACCACTTGGCCAGCCATGCTGTGGTAGGCATCCCACATATAAAGTAGAGGAAGATGGGCACGGACGTTAGCTCAGGGCCAGTCTTCCTCAGCAAAAGAGGAGGATTGGCAGCAGATGTTAGCTCAGGGCTAATCTTCCTCACAAAAAAAAAAAGAGAGAGAGAATACACAATAATATTAAAAATTATAAGGGAACTGGGGCCAGCCTGGTGGCATAGAAGTTAAGTTTGCATACTCCATGTTGGTGGCCTGAGGTTCACAAGTTCCCATCCTGGGCATGGACCTACACACTGCTCAACAAGCCATGCTGTGGCGACATCCCACATATAAAATAGAGGAAGATTGGCATAGTTGTTAGCTCAGCAACAATCTTCCTCAAGCAGGAAAAAAAAGAGGATGATTGGCAACAGATGTTAGCTTAGGGCCAATCTTCCTCACCAAAAAAAAAAAAAAAAAGATAAGGGAACTATAGCTAAATGTGCTACGTAGATTAAACAGATAAAAAGTTATAATAACTTTATGCCAATAAATATGAAAACAGTTAAAATGAATAGATACCTAGAAAAATACAATTCATCAAAACTGGCTAAAGAAGAAATAACCTGAAAATCCTATAACTTGAACCTAAAACTGCTCTAAAAAATAGTCTTTAATTTAAACAAAAAAAAATCCTATAATCATTAAAGACTCTGAACCAACTTAATCTTTCCACAAAGCAAGCACCAAGTCCAGGTGGCTTCACTAGTGAATTCTCTGAGTCAACAGAAAAAATTGGTAATTGAACTGTGGTAGAGTCATACAATGGAGTGTTACACAGCCATAAAAATGAACAAACTCTAGCTGCATGCACCCACATGATTGATTCTCAAAAGAATGTTGAGTGAGAGAAGCAGTCACAGAAGAATGCATACACTATGATTCCATTTATATAACACTCAAAAATAGGGAAACTACACAAGGATACATAAATAGGTGTCAAAATGATAAAGAGGGGCCAGCCCCATAGCGTAATGGTTATGTTTGGGGCTCTCCACTTTGGGGGCCCGGGTTCATGGCTTCGGATCCCAAGCATGGACCTACACTACTCATCAGCCATGCTGTGGCGGTGACCCACATACAAAATAGAGGAAGACTGGCACAGATGTTAGCTCAGGGCTAATCTTCCTCAAGCAAAAAAAAAGAGGAAGATTGGCAACAAATGATAGCTCAGGGCAAATCTTCCTCAAATAAATAAATAATAAAGAAAATCAAGAAAATAATTACCATAAAATTTAGATCAGGTTTGCCTGGAATTGGGGGTGTAATCTGGAAGGAATATCCAGAGGGGCTTCTGAGGTACTAGAAATATCCTATTTTTTAACCTGAGTGTTGGATATGCAGGTATTCTTTTCATTGTTACTCTTTATTTCCACTCTTTAATTCCACTCCTAGGTATATACTCTGGAGAAATTCTTGCACTTGAAGATGACATTTTCTTTATTTATTTTAAAGATTTTATTTTTTCTCTTTCTCCCTAAAGCCCCCCCAGTACATAGTTGTGTATTTTTAGTTGTGGGTCCTTCTAGTTGTGGCATGTGGGACACCGCCTCAGCATGGCCTGATGAGTCGTGCCATGTCTGCACCCAGGATCCGAACCAGCAAAACCCTGGGCTGCCAAAGCAGAGGGCGTGAACCTAACCACTCGGCCACAGGGCCAGCCCCAGAAGACATTTTATATACTCTTTAGTATATATGATGTCTTTTTCAATTTATAAGGTTATTTATTCTATGCAAATGACAAAAAGAATGAGGTAAATATGTATATACTGATATGAGAAAAATATCCAATGTACATTAAGTGACAAGCATGTTGTAGAACTAACAGTGTAATCCCATTTTAATAAAAAAATTAATGTGTCCATTGAAATAAATCTGAACAATATATTCTAAAATGTGTACACTGTTTATCTCTGGAATGGTTTTCATTTCAACATTATACATTTCTGTAGTGTTTCAATATTTTGCAGTAACCTAATTTACTTTTGTGGTCAAAAATGCAATAAAGATTATTTTTATATGTGTAAAAAACTGTTTCAAATAGAGGAATACTTATTCTGGAAAGAGGGACTTTTTCCCCCTTTTGCAAGCCAAAAAGAGTTCCCTGATGTACTCGCCCCCCCGCCCCCCATTCTGTAAAAGAGAATTTGTGAGGACAGAAAGTTCAAAATGGGAAGGGCTTCTGGCCTCAGGTCCCTTTAACAGGGTAGAGAGTGAATGGGGCCTGGTCAGTCCCTCTGGCTTACCAGCCTTTCCTAACCACAAGCAGATCTGCTTGTTCCCTGCCACTCTCCACCCCAAGCTCAGGAGGGTGATTGAGGTCTTAGCCAGCTGCCTTCCAGTCCTGCCCCGTTGTTTCAGGTTCCCAGCTGACTGAGCATCTGACAATTAAGCCAAAGGCCAGCAATGTCCTGACTTCCTGAGTAAACACCTGTGAACTGAGAGAAGACACATGGGGTCAGAGCAAGTGCTCAGGGACACAGTAGGGTAAATAACAGAGCAAAGGAGTAGCAGGGGATAAGGAAAGCCCTGGAGATCCTGTTCTGAATTGCCCTTTCTCCCTCTAGCCCCTAGAATTTTCCATGGCAAGTGGTGGGGGCCCTTGGCTCTTGGGCTTGGAGAAGCATGGAGAGGAGGGTGTTCTGTGGCCCAAAAGAGAGTTCATCTTATCAATGGGGAAAAATCCCAGGGTTTTGCACATGCTGCACTCTCTGCCTAGAACATTTTCCATCCATCTTGTCCTGGCTAGCTTCCATTCATTCTTCAGATTTCAAATTATGGATCACTACCTCTTGGAAGCTTTTCCTAACTCCCACCATGCCACCTTTACCACCCTTCCAAGAAGCCTCTCTGCTCCCACAGCATGTGCTTCTGTGAGCCAGCACTATCTCACTCTAACAGTGGCCTGTTTGTCTTTCCCACTGGAATTTTAACTTCCTGAGGTCAGGGACTATGATTGTCCTACCACTGTATCTCTACTACCCAGATACTCCATATGTACTCAGAAAATGTTTTGATAAATAGATGAATAAACTGAAGGAATGGCAGAGGGCAAGTGACAGAGAATCCCTCCTCCTGTCTGGAGTGCGGTTCTCAGCAGCCTAGGGGAGGAGCCTCCAAAGCAAAAGAAAGCAGCAAGGAGCTTCACCCTCCCTTCTCCTCCCTCCTCCTTCCATTCTTTGGTCATCACACGCCTCCCTTCCCCACCTCCCATTTCCACATCCAGTTTGGTGTGAGCTTGAGCTCCCTCTACCGGCCAGACTTCAGTGCCTCAGGGAGCCAAGCCCAGGTACTCTCGCTTGTTTCCTTCTTCCCTCTGGAGACACCTTGAAACCCCCTCCCCAACTCTGGAGGTCCTGAGTGACTCAAGCATGGGACTTGAGCATAAAGAGAAAACAGGGCTGGTCAACACATCGGAGGCTTCCAAGGTCTGAACCCCTACCTCCCCAGCCTCAACACCTGGGGCACTTCCCTCACACCCTCACCTCATGCTGTGGTTCCTGGAGTCTCCACTCCCAGACTCCTTCTACTCCAGCTAATTCACAGAGATGTTGATTTCCGGAGACTTCGGCTGATACATCAGCTCTGACTGTGAACAGAGATCCCAAGATGATTTGGGAATAGACAGAAAGACAGAGACAGAGACAGACAGGAGAGAGAAAGGGACCCAGAGAGTGAAAGAATATAAACCCACGTGGAGACCAAGATCAAAGTTGAGACAGACAGCCCATTAGAGCTGTGTCCCCAGCCCTTTCCACCCCCATGGGCTCATAAACCAGGGCCCCTGCCCTATGAAGAAAGATTTCCCTCGCTCCTTCAGTGTGCCCATGTCAATATGGAGCTGAGGGGAGTGACTGTGTTGATCAGATCTTCAGGCTTAATGGAGATATTAGACCTTAGGGACAACTCCTGGACAAGAGCACACTCTCCATCCCTGCCCCCTTCTCCTGAGAGGGCCCCTCAAGGAGCTCACATCTTCACTGTCACTTCCACTGAATGAGTACTCTGGCTCCAGCCCCTTCTCAGAGATGTTCCTCTCCTTCTCCGGCATCAGCTCATCCAGCCAGAGGAGTTCCTGTGGTGAGAAGACCCATTCCATTGCCTTTCGGACCCCCACGAGGCCCAGCAACTGCAGGGACAGAAACAAAGCCCCAAGCTGTCAGCAACAGCAGCAGGAACATTAACAACAGTAACATTTATTGAGCCCTTCCTGTGTATGAGGCATTGTGTATCGTTTCACTGAATCTAACACATTCCTAGGAGGTAGATATAATAATTATTCCCACTGTACAGAGAAGGAAACTGAGGCCCTGAGAGTTTAGTAACTTCTGAGAGGTCACACAGCTGGGATGTGGTAACCAGATTTGTCCTATTGCAAAGCCTATGGCTCTTAACTTCCTCAGCGAATAAGAACAAGGCCAGAAGCCACCCATGTTATTACTTCACTGAGTAACAAAAGTGCTAGCATTGCCTCTCCCAGGGCCTCAGTTTTCACGGCTTTCTATCACTACATGTGGTTGATCAGCCCAAAGAGGTTGGGAAAGGAGTTGAATCAGGTATCCCAGGACAAGCCCATCTGTAAGCATCCCTCTTTGTCTATCTTTCTCTGTCTTAGGATTCCCAACCAGGCAAAGCCAGGGCAAGTGAGAGAGGAGAGAGTCTTCCTCTTGTAGAGGCCTTGGCCACCCTCCCTGGCTCAGAGTCTCCCAGGACACCACACAACCCTGAATCACCATGAGAGGGAAGATGATGGCTGCAGGAGTAGACTTGATTATCCAAAGCAGACCCAGGCAGGCAAGCTGGATGCCTGTAAAGAGGTGGATCCTGTTCAGAGGCACATGCCGCAAGAGCAGGAGGTCTGGCTGGTATTTTGCTGGCATCAATAGTAGCTGCACCCTCTTCGTGAACTGGGGGGAACAAGAGAAGGAAAGCAGGATACTCAGGGAGCCTGGAGGCTGTCACTGTTAGCTATCCAAGCTCAGCCTGGGGTGTGGTCAGAAGACTCCCTTGGTGCCTCCTGTATCCAGAGCATGGCAGCAGAGTCCCTGTGCCCAGGAGAGGCAGGGAAAGAGGATAGAGGGGAACTGACAAGTGTAGGCAGGAGGTACAAGCAGGAAAGTAAAGGGGGAGGAGTGGGGTTGCTTGGTGATTTTAATGGGCTCACCTGTATGCTGCTAATCGCTGCCACCCCCATGTACAGGAAGATCCCATAAAGCACAGGCATTGGGATGAACTGGTAGAAAGAAGTGGAGAGCTGGCGAAGGAGTTCACCTCTGCCAGCTGTCCCCCATAAGCTCCAACCCCAGTCTCAAGCATCCAGCATCTAAGCCTACCCAGGTCTTTCCATTCCTTTCCCACTTTGCATGCCTGATCTTATTGAATCTCCACATCAATCAAATGAGGTAAATTCTATAATTGTCTCCATTTTAAAGATGCAGAAATTGGATTTCAGAAAAACTAAGTATCTGTTTATCTGTCTCCTCTCACCAGACTGCAAGGAGTGGATAATCTCTTTCAATCACCACTATATCCCTAGTCCCTGGAACTGTGCTTGGCATATGGTTTATGCTCAGTAAATATCTTCTGAATGAGAGTCACCTAGTTAGTAAGTGGCTGATCCGGTCCATCTGGCTCTTTCAACTACTCCACTCTCACCGACCCTCCGTGACCTTTCCCTCCCCTAACCTCTTGTCGTCCTGCCAGTGACTCTTGTGTGCCATTCTCCACACCCTCTTTGACTGCTCTGCTGTCTTGGCTTGTTGAATCTTTCTGCTATGACTTGTTAATTTTTGTTCGTGTGTGTGTGTTGCTGACAGGGGCTTGGTTCCAGATTCCTTTTCAATACTCCTGTCCCCACCTTCTCCCAGGGGCCCAGCAGAGTCTTTCACACAGCAGGTGTTCTCTAAACATCTGTTGAGGGAGAAGTGAAGAGTTCTGCATCAAAGTTTTTCTGGGGTGTGATGACCACACTCTTAGTCTAAGGCTTGTTGGGAGGCTGGGAGAAGGGTAGCACTTGGCCCCTAGGGGATAGTAGCAGGCCCACGCCCTGCTCCACTGGGTATAAAACCCATTGGGTAAGAGTCTGGGTTCTCAGATCTGAGAAGCTAGCTCTCTTGCTGGTCTCTTGTAAACTACTTAACCTCTTTAGCCTTCAGCTTCCTCATTTGTAAGGTACATATGCCTCTCAGGGTTAATGTGAATATTAAATGAGACCACATATGGAGAAAACAGCATGGGGCCTGGCACACAGTAAGTGTTCAGTCAATGTCAGTTCTTGCCATGTTTATTACTATTACCGCCCTGCCCCTGACGCCAGCCGTCTAACAAAGTTACCTTGAGTACAGGTGCCAGGAAGATGGAGATGCCTGTGAGGATGAACACCACCAGGCCTGTCAGCCTCTGCTCCCTGTGGGGAGAGGGAGGAGTTAGCCAGGGTCTGGGAGAGCCCCTGGGGGCCCAGGCTGGCGATGCTGGCCAGACCCCACTACTGACTCTGACAGGAGGGAAGTAGAGGGATCCCCTAGTAGTCAAGGGCAGGGAGGGGGCCTTAGCTTGGTGTGAAAAATTGGTGGAGAGGAGGGGGAGAGGCACTTCAATATGGGGGTCCCAGGCCTCTCTATCAGCTCAAGCTCATAGTTGCTCTTTTTAAATATTTTATTTTATTTTATTTTGGATTGGCACCTGAGCTAACATCTGTTCCCAATCATTTTTTTTTCTTCTCCCCAAAGCCCCCCCAGTACATAGTTGTATATCCTAATTGTAGGTCCTACTGGTTGTGCTATGTGGGATGCCACCTCAGCATGGCCTGATGAGTGGTGTCATGTCAGTGCCCAGGATCCAAACTGGCAAAACCCTGGGCCACAGAAGCAGAGTGTGGGAATTTAACCACTCGCTACGGGGTCGGCCCCTTAAATTTTTCATTTTGATGGAAAATTAGCATTTTTACACTGCCATAAAAACTTTCAATTCACAACTTAACAAAGTTTATTTTGCAAACTTTCAAGGGTTAGGTTATGTTTCTGAAAGTTACAAAATGGTTTTCATGATGGTTACTTTGTAACATCAATGAGGTGCTCCTACAGTGAGCAGGGATTATTAGGTGGCACCTCACCCTCGCTCAGCCCTGGCTGCCTCCGCCCTTACATCTATGATGCTCCTCTTGAGGGCCCTCCCAGTCCCATAGTTGAGGAAGGAGAGGAGAAGTTTTGACACACCCATCTCAGAGCCCAGAACCCACCCATTCACCCCACTGCAGTGCTCATGGGGAAGCGAGAGAGCCCAGTGGAGTCACCAGTTTAGAATTTAAGCTGCCCAAATAACTCTGCCTGGTACCCCCTACCCCACCTCTCACTCCAGCCTTATGAATACTGGCCTCACCTGATGCCCAGGAAGCTGGGGGGCTCCCCTGGGGCACAAGCTCTGCTCTCTCTCCGAAGACTGTCCATGTGGGCCAGGGAGATGACAGTGGCTGAGACATACCAGGGCAGCCCAAGCGCTGATGTGAGCAGCATCAGCACAGCCACACAGAAGAGGTCCAGGTGGAAGCCAGCTCCCTTCTGCAGGTAGTAGTGGGGCAATGAGGATGAAGGTAGCCCAGGCCTGGGCCCTATGTCCTCTGGGGTGAGAGAGGGGAGCCCAGACCCAACCTGGAGCTTCTGCCCCTTGGTTTAGGGGCCTAGGTCTTACCCAGCAGGCCTTACCTGCAATCTATATTTGGCACGGTTGAGGATGACTGCTGTGATCTGCTGGTCCATGAAGATGAGGATTGATAGCAGCAGGGCAGGCAGGGCGGCTGCCACGCTCAGCCACCAGGGGTTGGCTCCAAAAGGTGACACCAACCAGCCACGCCCAGGGAGTGTGGGCTGGGGGAGGGTGTTCCATGGATGGGTTGAAAAGGGTCTCCCTAGAGCACCATACCTGCATACCCTAGCCTTGGCATTCTTCTACAAACCCCCTATCCAGCCCCCTATTACTCCTGCCTTCCACTCTAAGACCCTGGATGCTAGGTGGGAGCTAAGTGGGAGCAATGTGTGTGTATGCATAGCTGATTCAAAGCATCCCAGTGCTTTAAAAGAGGGGAAAAGGAGGGGTACCAGCCTGGGGGTTGGGCTGGAGCCAGGGACTTTGGTTCCAGGGTCCCTCCTTCCCTGCAAGAGGAGGAGGTGGTGGATGAGGCCTGCCCATACTTATTGGTGCACAGAGCCCTCCTCCCTGGGTACCCCACCACCACCATCCAGGGTGGGGCAACTCAGGCTCAGACCTGCCTTGATCTGGTGCAGGGACAGGGCTGGGTGTGTCTGCGTCTGCTCTGATTACAAGCGTCTGTGTGGAGGAGGGGACCCCAGTCACTATCTAGATTCCAAGCCCCTGAGCCTGCCCCAGTTGGAGTCCCCCTGCTCTCTATCTCTTATCCTGGGGGAAACAAGAGGGGAGGTCTCCAAAGGCATGGGCCAAGTCTAGGTGCTAAGTCAGTGCTAAGCCTTGTCCTATGTACTGTCATGCCCTGGAGAGGGGGCTCCAGCTTTACCAGATCAGAGCAGGCAACCAGGGGTACAAAGAAGAGAGTGGGGAATGGTGGAGTGGGTGGGGCCATGCCAAGGGTAGGGAGAATGTATGACAACAATAGCTAATGTTTTTTGAGGTCTTGGGATGTGCCAGTCCCAGCACTGTGGTAAATGTTTTACACCATGATCTTCTGTCAACCTCAAAACAACCTATGGGGTAGGAACTATTGTTATTTATTATTTCTATTCTATAAATGAATAAATTGAGGTTCAGAAATATGGGTTGACTTGCCTAAGGTCACACAGCTAGGAAGTGGCAGAACCGGAACTCAAACCCAGGGCTGGCTGACCAGAACCCATCCTATTAACTCCTTACCTCTAATAATAGCTACTGAGTACTCTGTGCTAACTATGTGTCTGGCGCAGCACCTCATTAATCCTCACAACAACTCTGTGAGGCCATTATTATTACTACTTCTATTTTATGAGTGAGGATACTGAAGTTTAAAGGAAGAGAAGTATAGGATCTATGCACTTTCCTCCTCCAGGGTCCTGTCTGCTGGCCCTGCTTTTGTCTCTGTGCTATACTCCCAGCTCTCACCTTGAACTCTCTGGGAACCATGAGCTTTGGCGTGGCTAGGCCCAGGAAGGCATCAAGCCCACAGCCCAGCAGGATGGCCAGGACTGAGGAGAAGTCGCTGAGCATCTTGCGCATCTGGCGACACAGTGAACACTCAGTCAGGTTCCATCCTCCAGTCAGGTTCAGCCATCCCCCTCCTTCTGTACCCTTTCCCACTCACAGACAGGGTCCCAAGAGCCAGTCCTCTCCGACAGAAAGAGAGGTAACACTCACCACAGAGGGGAAGAAGCGGCTGGACTTTACATGCTTGAGGGCCATGGCAAAGAGGAAGGAGGTAAGGAAGAGGAGGACGGAGAAGAAGGCGATGTCTGGGACTGTATGACAGCCAGGGCCACGAGGGCGGCCTCCCCGCTGGGCACACTCGGGTGGGGGCAGCAAGGATGCATTGACCAGACCTAGGTCCTGTATGGAGGGGTTGGGTCAGGGATGGGTTATAGGTGGCGGAATATGGCGTCCTCTGAGACACCAAGGGCCCAGGACATGAGGTCTCCAGCCAGACATCTCAGTGACATCTGAGGGTTTCCCTAGCCTGTGGGATGGGAAGAGCCAGGAACCACTGACTTCTTTGGCGTCCACCCTTTCTTTCCCAGACGCTCCCAGGAATAGGCCCTCACCACACTTAAGATGTCATCTCTGTCTTTTGGCTTTGTCCTTATCCACTGAGACTCATTTCCTGGGAAGCAAAGAAGAATTTGGGTGTATGCTCCTCCTCTAGGAACCTTCTCCAGCCCCTCAGGAGCCTAATCTCACGGGCCCAGCTGAACCAGAGAGTTCTTAGTTCCGACTCATCTGTCTGCTGACTCCAATCACTGCTAAGTCTGTGTTCCTCAGGACATTGCCTCACGCCCTCGTCCCTTCAAATTCCCTACCTATCTGGATGCTGGTGTCCAGCACAGGCCAGGCCAGAGCAGATGACCAGCAAATGTTTGCTCAATGGATGAGCACACAAATCTGTGAATTTCCAGTAGGGCCAGAACTGCTTCATGCCTAGCACAGTCCAGCACCTTTGAGAGGACACCTCTTCCCCAATCCTGGGTGTTTCCTTCCATGTGGAGGAATATGTACAAGTGTAATACTCCTAGCTTCTCTCCACCCAGTCAGTCACTTAGACCCAGGGGAAGAGAAGTGATTTATTTCATTTTGGTAAATTTGGGAGAAGAAGCTGGGCATGCCCAGCTCTGCGCCTTCCTCTCCCCTCTCTCTGGAGAAAGCTGCCTACACCGTGCGTGCATTTAGCTCTGCTCTTCTGGGGCAAGACAGTCCCTGTCCAGTGCAGCTGTGACTGGGTGGTAAGTCTGTCTAATTCTGGTTTCATCGTTAGGAAGCTCGTTTACCTATAAATATAACCATGTTCTTCCGTCAGCATTGTCAGAAATAAGGATGATATTGGGCCTGCTCTGTTGACTTCTCAATTCAGAACCAGAGTGGGGAAGAGTGCTGCTGGTTATCCAGTGAGTAAGTACTCAGCATTTTGCTGAATTTAACCAGAGGACCACAGCAAAGGGACAACCCCTACCTCTCCTTTATCCTTCCTTATCTTGCCAAGCTCCCTATTTCTCTCACCCACCTTGCGGGTCTGGGAACTGGCAGAAGCAGCCATAGGTAGGAGAGCCAGGCCTCTGGATGGGATAGGCACGGGTCAAGCTCAGCATTTTGCCCACAGCATCATAGATGAAGATGAGGCTGATGAGGGCACAGAAGCCTTCCTCGGTGAAGCGGGTAAAGTAGCGGACCAGTACACTCGCCTCTGTGGCCACCAGTGCCAGACAAAAGATGGCTACCCAGATGCCCACCCACAGGCGGAAGGGCAAGTAGTCCAGGCTGTAGTCTCTGCGGGGTGAAAGACAGGCAGCGTTTGGCAGGGCTCTTCTGCTCCCCACTTAACCCAGGTTAGGTGCCCCTGGAGCCAAAGAGACAGTTCCCACCCTCCCCTATGGACCTAGCCAGGACCAGGCTGAGGGTGAGGCTATGAGGGTCTGCTAAGGTGGGGGAGTTCTCCTACCTGCTGAAAGAGAAGAGCAGGCGTTCAAAGACCAGCACTGGCCCCGTGCTGCTGAGGATGGTGAGGGGCTGGCCCGCCATCAGGCAGAAGGCAGCTCCAGCCACTGCTGTGCCCAGGAAACTTTCCAGCACCCCCTAACAGCCGACAAGGGACCCATCTCAGCACAGGACGCTGGTGTTGTCAGCACAGCAACCTAAGCTTCCAGGGAGCCTCCTCAGCCCACCCATAGTCCCAGGGAAGGCCAAAGAGCATGGCTGGCAGAATACCAAAGCTTGTGCCTGCCCTCCTCAGGCCTCCCCACCCACCTGAGCACCGTTGGTGGCTTCCCCCAGCAGACCTCCGAAAGTGATGGCGTTAGTGACTGTGGCCAGATAAATGTAGAGCACGGCCGAGAAGCACTGGGGGTGCAGGGCGTCCAAGAAGTCGCTGGGGTACCACGAGGCCTTCCGGCGCACATCCTGGACAAAGCCCCCAAACAGCCTCCCGCCCGTGGGTCGTCAGTGATCCAGGTTCCCACACCCCACACCCCTATTCCTGCAACCTTCCCTGTGGCCAGGTGAGTCCCTCCCACAGTGACCACACACCTCGGTGCCCCTGTGACTCCTCCCCGCTGCCAGGACCCCTACCCCCGCTCCCACCCAGCTCGCCTCACCTGCCTGTCCGCCGCAGCTCCGGGCTGGGCGGGTGCGGTCGGTGGCTGTGCCTGTCCTCAGCCGGGGCCCGACGCCGCACAGAGGAGCCTTTGAACTCCCGCAGCTGCGAGGCGAGCCTGAGAAGGGGAACCCAGGTTGGCTCAGGACCTCCAACCAGTGCGCAACTCGCCGCTGGAGTTCGTGGCCTGCCCCCTGGCGGCTGTTCACGTCTCTGCCGGCGGACTCCAAACCCAAAGATAAATCTCTACCCCTTTCCTGAGATCCCCTCCCCTCCTCAACAGTGGAATTGGACCCAAGCCCTGTGGGGAAGGATCTATGTGAGTTGATGAGCCTCAGATACCTTTTGTGGTGAGAGGGCAGACATTTAGGCGGGGGAATCCGGGCTGTCGGGTCCCACCGACCTGGAGGGAGCACTGTCACCTCCTCTAGGAAGGCATCCAGGGCTGCCAGAAGGTCATGAAGGTTGCTGGCCCGACGAACTGACCACTGGAATTGCTGGGGATTGGGGCACAGAGGGACAGTAAATGCAGATCTGGACCCTTAATGCATTTTCACAGTCTCAAAACTAGAGACACACAAGTCATATAGACAGACAAGTCATTCAAGCATTCATTCATCAACGCATGCATTCAGTGAGTATGTACTGTGTGCCTGCTGTGTGCCAGCACTGTACTAGGTAAGGGGGCTACAGCGGTAGCAAGGAAACTTCAGTCCTCATGCTCACAGTCACAAAACCACACTCTACCTCATTGCTGTCTTGTCACACATATGGAGTCCACATACACACACTCACTGACACGAGCCTATGTATGTTTTTTGCACGTATGTGCACACACACGCACACACCCATGCCTGCCCAGCTCACCCGGTCACTGAGGAGGACGGCCACTGCCCGGCCCATCTCATGGTAGCCCCTTCCCAGTGTGGGGGGACCAAGGAGGAGGCAGAAAAATCTGAGGAAGGAACCAGGCCCCAGAGAGAGTCAGGGGCTGTTATCCCATGAGGCAGCCCTGACACCTGACCTCCCTACCAGGCCCTACACACATACACACACACACTCATGTGCATACCTACTGTGCAGCCCTGACCACTACTGCCCTCTCCAGACTCCTGAGCACCATTTCCCACACACTCCCAGAGAACTGGACCAGAGACCAACCAATCTCCTCCCCAGTAAAGATCCTCTTCTGGGTTCCAGGATCCCTGACTCCCACTCAGCAGCCTCACCTGCTGGGGAGGGGCACCTCAGTAAGAGGCCCCAGCACTACCGGATCCCGCAGTCGCACAAAGACCCCCAGTGGCTGTGTCAGGGAGCCCAGTTCTCCCGCCAGCACAGCCGCTGCCTCAGCCCCTGGAGGCAGCTTCTGTCTCAGGGGGTTCTGATGCTGGATGGGGTTCAAGGAGACACAGAGGATGAGAGGTTATTTGGGGAGGGGTATGTTGGCAGGATATTGACTGAGGAAGAGTTCAGTAAGGGGTGGGCCTCTGTTAATCCCTGACCCCCCTCCCAGCCCTGCCCAAGGAAGGGCCACAAACCTGTTCCTTCATGGGGGCTTCCTCATCATGAGAAGCCTCTCTTGGGTGGGCAGACCCTTCAAAACAGGATTATGCAGTGATTAAGAGCAGAGACTTTGGGGGTGGATCCACCAGGGCTCCTTGACCAGCATTGCCACTGAAAAGTTGTGAAAACTGGAGCACACCCTTCCCCACTCTAAACCTCAATTTTCTCATCACTAAAATGGGGATAATTGTGGTGCTACCTCACAGGGTGGTTGTGAAGTTTGAATGAGATGCTGTGTGTAAAGCTCCTGGTGCAGTGCCTCCAGGTAGAGCTCCGGCTGTTAGGATTCTACCCCTCTGTTCTTCTCCTCTCACCATTACCTCTGCTTCCCCCTGCCCATGAGTCCCAGTTGAGGTCTGAGCTGAGGCTAAGCCAATCCTGGTCCAGGAACGTGCAGGGGAGATCTGGTACTCTCCCACCCAAGAGTTTGGGGGCCCAGGGAGGGGTCTCTCACAGCAACAGGGCCTGGTTCTTGTGGTCCAGATGAGGTGCTGGGGTCTCTGCAGCAACAAGGCCTGCAGCTGCCCTCTCAGCTCTGGGCTCAGCAACTCCACTCTGGTCACCTGCTCTGGAAAACAGAGGTGGGGTTCTAACCCGTTCCTGTCCCCAAACTCCTCCCCTTTCCCTTCCACCCAGGTCCCTTTCCTTCTGGGAGTCTCAGAGAACACAGGGACCACGAACTTGCTCCTCCACTCTGCTTCTCCATCTCCCCCCTGTGACAGGAGTGGATAATCTCTAGGGTGGGGTGGGGTGGGCTCTGGAAAATTCCAAGACTTTGGGGGAAAATCTTAGGGAAATGGCATGGCTGCCCAGGCCCTCCCTGCAAAGAGTCCCAGCATACCCACGAGCTCCAGGAGGCTCCGAGCTGGACAATCCAGCAGGACAAGGCCCTCGGCCAATAGACTGCGGAGCTTCTGGAGGCTGGGCAGTGCCAGGGTGGGCACATGGGGGGCACTCCACCGGCCTGCACCCACCTCCAGCTTCTCCTCAAACAGCACCCACCTGTGGTGGAGAGGGGTAGACAGTGTTATTGGGGGCATCTCTCCCAGGTACAGGAGTGGGGACACAGGAGAGCCAGGGAAAGTAGGGCAATGGGGGAGTCCTGGGCCTAGTGGTGCAGAGTGTGCTCCTCCCCGGGCAGTCACCCCTCATCTGGGATCTTGGAGAACTCAAAATTAGACTGCAGAGAAGGCTGAGCATCATGGAGGATGAGGGCATGAAATGGGGACCACAGGGAGGGACTCCTGATTGGAAGTGAGACTACCCCCCACAGAAGGAGCAGGGGTCATGGAGGAGGCCCCAGCTGGGAAAGAGGCAGGACCCCATAAAATTGACCTGACTCCCACTTACCTGCCTGTCTCTCTCCACTCCAGTGCCTGGGGCCAGCCCATCAGCTCGTTCAGCTGAATGAAGAGCACAGGGTCCTTGGGTACCCCTAGTTCCCTGCTGTCTGTGTCTGAGGGGCCATCAGGGCTGAGACCAGAGCCAGGGCCACTCTCTGGCTCTCCTGTGGCCACATTTTCACAAGTACTGGAGATGTCAAACTCCTCCTGGCCTGGTAGCTTCATCTTGGTGAGGCTTGCACAGCCTCTTGGGGGCCAGTTTAGTCCTAGGTTCTGAGGCCAAGGGCCCTCTGGCAGGCTGCATTTATAATGCACCCCCTGGCCCCCATGCAGAACAACACAAACAGTGCTGACTCCAGAGCGAACCGGCTCACCTCCTCCCCTGCCTGCTTTCCCCACCCCTTGCTGGCCTGAGAGTGTTTGTAAGGCCAGCCTGAACTTTCCCAGGCTCTCCAGAAATGCTCAACCTGGGGCAAAAGTGTTGTGTGCATTTCCTGTGGGATCAGGTCTGATCCCACTGTGTTTTGTGTAAATAAACAGGAGTAAGCTGCTGGCCTGGGTCTGAGGACTAACTCCCCCAGATTATGCTGCCCCCTACTCTGTATCAAATACAAACACCAAACAGCCAGGACTGTTTGGGGTATCACCATCACACCCTAAGGGCATCCATTTGGACAAACAGAGACCTGATAAACAACTAGGTCTAAAGAAACCAGGCAGGATAAGAGAGACAGTGTCAGAGGCTCTGACCATTGGATGGGCTAATGATGGAAAGGGGAGGCAGTTCATGGAGAACACAATGCCTGAGTCTTAAATTCCTTTGCCAACATCATTTGGAAACTCCCCAATTCAGCTGTATCCTTGGGGTCTGCCCCTCTAATTCAGCCCCCAGCGAGGATGGAGGAGCCACCGAGGGTGGCTGTGAAGGAGTTCCTAGAGCTAAATGAGCAAAGGAGAATGTGGTCTGTTAGCAAGTCCTGTTGGCTCTACCTTCAAAATATAGTTAGCATCCAACCACATTGCCCCACCTCCAACACCACTACCCTGATCCAGGCCACCATAATTTCTCACCTAAATCATGTCAATAGCTTTATAATCTCTTGCAATAATCTCCCTGCTTCCGCTCCTCCTTCGTTGCCCAAAGTCCTTTCTCCACACAGCAGCCATAGGGGTCCTTTTAAAAGGCAGTCGAGCCACATTACTCTTTTGCTCAAAACTCACCCAATACATTCCCATTACTCCTAGAAGAAAAGTCAAACTGTCATGGCCTAGAAGATCTATAGCCTGGCCAAAGCTGGCCTCCCTGACCACATCTCAACCCTTCTCTCCTTGCTCACTTCTTTCCTTGATCTGTAAAGCAAAGCCTGTTTCTGCCTGAGGGTCTTAAGCTGTTCTCTTTGCAAGGAAAGCTTTCCCCCCAGATCTTCACGTGACTGTCACCTAGGTCTCATCTCAGACGTTACCTACTCAAGGAAACCTTCCTTTCCCATTCAGTCCTAAGTGTCCACTTGGGCCACTTTCCATCACATTTCTCTATTTTCTTCCTAGCAGTTATCACTACTAGTAACTGCCTCATTTATTTAATTGTTTATCATTTACTGTCTGCCCCTCCACACACACACACACACACACACACACACACACACACACACTGGAATGTACCGTCCACGGAGCAAGTATTTTATCTATATTCTTCACCGCTGCCCCTAGAGCACCTAATGGCACTCAATAAATACTTGTCAACGAGCGCATAGAAAGGGAGGGGCTGGGAAATGAGCTGCACTTCTCCTGGAGGCCACACGAGGGCGCTGCTCCCCGTGGACCGAGCGGTGGGGTTTGTTTCCCCCGCTGACCCTCCAGGGCGCAGAGATGGCGAGATGTCGCAAGGAGGGGTCCTTGATCCTCTGCTTTGCTCTGGCCCATCGCGGACTGGCCCGGCGAGATAGGGTGTTGGGGGAGCACAACAGGAATGGAGGGAGAGGGCCAATCAGGCTATCTGAATGTGGGTCAAACCCTCGACTAGATACCTGGGACCCATCTCCTCCCTGAGAAACGGGGACTCAGGCTGGCCCTACCCACCAACCCCAGGTCTGGACTTAAGAGAGACTCACCCAAGTCCAAGGAGATCCCAAGGGCAGGAATTAGAGGAGCAAGTCACTATATTATTACCAGTCGGGAACTGGGTGCTGTCTGAGGGGGGGAGTTGGTTTCAGTTCCAGGAGGAATAGAAACTGGCCTAGGGCCTGAGAGGCTGGGAATCCCTGTGACCATCCACTTCAAGAATGTGCCCCAACCTCGGGGGAAAGTGACTCAAGGGAGCCTGAGGGGGACAAGAGCATGGAATAACCCCTCACACACACCTCTTCCTTTCCCACCCCCACTCCTGCCAAAGTTCAGGGGGTCTACCCTTGCCCTCTTTGTGGCCCCAGTTACCCTGGCTCTCAAGGCTGCCTGCACTAGAGCCACTATGCCTCCACTCTCCCCATGTCCCACTGCCACCATCTGGGCCCTGAGTGCCCTGAGCTGGGCAGGTTGGTGAGGGACATGAGTAGGAACCACAGGTCTCTTGTGGGTCCCAGCAGTCTCCCAGACAGGACCTGGTGGAGTTGTGCTGTGTGGGTGAGCAGCCCTGGGCCTTAAATAAATAGTTTTAAAAAAATAAGTTAAATAAAAACTTTTCAAAAATTAAAAGTTTTTGGGCCAGCCCGGTGGTACAGCGGTTAAGTGAGTATATTCCACTTTGGCGGCCCAGGGTTCACTGGTTTGGATCCTGGGTGCAAACATGGCACCGCTTGGCATGCCATACTATGGTAGGCGTCCCACATACAAAGTAGAGGAAGATGGGCACAGATGTTAGCTCAGGACCAGGCTTCCTCAGCAAAAAGAGGAGGATTGGCAGTAGTTGGCTCAGGGCTAATCTTCCTCAAAAAAAAAAAAAAAAATTAAAAAAAACTGTTTATGTGAATCTAATTATAGAAGAAATATGAAAGAAGTTGCAGGAAAAGTACAGAAAGATCTTTGGCTGTTTTTTTTCATCCAGCTTCCCCCAATGGTAACATCTTACATGACAATATTCAAATCAATATCAAAACCAGGAAAATGACATGTGCAATACTGTGCAATACTGTTAACTGGACTACAGGCCTTATTCAGATTTCACCAGTTCCTACATGTACTCATTTGTGTGTGCGTGTATGTGTCTGTAAAGTTTTATGACATTTTATCATGTATATAGATTCACTTACAACAAGCTGGGCAATTGCTCATCCTCCGTAAGCCTTGGTTTTCTCATCTATGAAATGGAGGTGAAAATGCTATCTTCCTCAGAGGACTGTTGTCAGAATTCAATGAGATAATATATGTAAAGTGCTTATGGTAATGCCTAGAGTGTAGTGAGCACTCAATAAATTTAAGTATTTATTTTAGAAAAAGCATGTCTTGAAAAGTGACTTAAAATACATAAATAGTTCATATTTATTATTGAAAAACACAGAAAATGCCCATAGAGTGAAAATAACATAATAAGTTGTTCATAATGCTCTTACCCAAAAATAACCTTATTGTTAATAATTTTACTCATACCACAAATTTGAGGTACATTTCATTATTCCCACTTCACTATATCAGAGAGGTTAAGCAATTTGCCATAGTCACTGAGCTTATAAGTGAGGAGCTGAAATTTAATGCCCACTCTTGTCTCCAGGAGCTCCTATCTGGGGATGACAGACAGGCCTATGGGTGATACCAATCCAGTAAGGGATGGGATGGGACGGGATGGGCAGCAACTGCTGGCTTTGAGTGCTTGCTGTGTTCTAAGCCTTAGCACCTCGCAGGTTATCTCAGTGAGTCTTCATGATAGCTCTTTGAGGTGGATATCATTCCCATTTCTGGATGAGGAAACTGAAGCTCAGAAAGGTATCCCACTCAAGGTCGGAGTTAGGGGCCAGTGGACCCAGAGTTCTGAAAGGGGTCAGTGGCATGCCTCAGCCTGAGCTTCAGAGCCTCTGCTCTGAGGAATTTAGACAAGATGCTAGAGGAGTGTCTGTGGAGGGAGAATCTCTCCAGTTGGAGCTTTAGGCTTCTCTGATCCTGGAACTGGGGTGCCCTTCTCTCACGCCAGACCACGGAGATCCAGCCAAGACTTGGAGTGGGTCCTGAGCTGGAGCCTGCTTCCTCTCCTCACAATGCCCACACCCCATCTGGAGTGGAGGGGTGAGGGCCTTTAAGGGGAAGAGGCAGAGTTATCAGAGAGATCAAGTCCGCAGAGCAAAACCACCTGAGCTGGCCATAATCTGCTCTGCCTCAAGCTTTCCAGGCACCTCTGACCTAGACTTCCAGACTCAGGAATGTTGGGAAGGCAACTGCAGGTACGTGATTTTTGAATTTCACACTAATTATTTATGCTCCCTTTACTTCTGGAAAAGATTTAGGGCTGGCCTGGTGGCACAGCACTTAAGTTCGCACGTTCCGCTTCGGCGGCCCGGGTTCACAGGTTCGGATCCCAGGTGCAGACATGGCACCACTTGGCAAGCCATGCTGTCATAGGCGTCCCACATATAAAGTAGAGGAAGATGGGCACAGATGTTAGCTCAGGGCCAGTCTTCCTCAGCAAAAAGAGGAGGATTGGCAGCAGATGCAGATAGCTCAGGGCTAATCTTCCTCAAAGAAAAGGAAAGAAAAGAAAAGATTTAAAAAGAACAAGAGACATAGAAACAAGTAAATATTTAAAGAATGATTAAAGAGCCCCATAGTGAAATCAAATTGAAGAAGAAAGAAATAATTGTCCTCAAAATGCTGAGCTAGGGGGCCAGCCCCTGGCCAAGTGGTTAAGTTCACACGCTCTGCTTAGATGGCCTGGGGTTTCACCAGTTCGGATCCTGCGCATGGACATGGCACTGCTCATCAAGCCATGCTGAGGCGGCCTCCCACATGCCACAACTAGAAGGACCCACAACTAAAAATATACAACTATGTACCGGGGGGCTTTGGGGAGAAAAAGGAAAAATAAAATCTTTTAAAAAATTATTAAAAAAAAAAATGCTGGGCTAGGGTTAATCAGTGAAACCTAGCACCAAAACTTAACCGTGAGCTTCCTGGTAGGGGATGCCGAAAGGGAACATACAAATTCCACACCCGTCATTATCTGATAAAAGGAATACCTATACCAGATAGTCATGAGCCAACTTTCCTAACCCTCGACTACGAGGGGAATTTATTACACCTTATGCAGGCTCTGGCCAGGGACCTATATGTACTAGTATCCAGAAGAGCACTTTTACCAAGGATAAAGGAGGGCTTTTCATGCAAATATCTTAGTGGTTCTCAACCCTTTCAGAAGCAATATTTCCTTTTTATAAAAAATATGTTGTTAACACCCCTTTACTATCCGGAAGAGAAGTTCACAGATAATAGCCTATCTGCACATTTACTCTGTAAAGAAAGTCAATACTCTGATTAATATGAAAGAGAAAGTGATTAAAAATAAAATATTATTTGAATGTGCAGATACAACTGCTCTAGAAATCTCAGTGAAGTAGCCCGTTGCTTGCACCCATACAGATTTACCTTGAATATGACAACTACAAATACTGACTGATATAGGTGTGTCGTTTGGCAACTCGGATACCACCAAAGTGAACAATTCATACTAATTTCATTCCTGGAAAAAGTGCAAACATTCTTTTTATACGCTTGTGTAAATTAGAGATTATTTGAGGCTCAAGTAATTATAATCGAGTTTTTTACCCATACGAATGTCTGGCAGGACACTCAAAAGCAGTGTGGAATGTGGGGCAACTTTAATTGTGTGGGCCTGACAGCTTTTCCCCCAAATGCCTGAGGCTCTCCATTGACAACCAAAAACTCCCGCATAGATTCCTAGAAAACCCCCTAGGGGGCAGTATATCCTCCTTTGTGAACCACCGACTTAGATCAACCCTCAATTATCAGAGAGTAAATGGATAACGTTAAATTGTTAAATTCCAGCTCTGTGATCAAACTTATACATTGCTGGTACAGGATATGATGTGATCTCATTCCAAGGTTGAGCCCTGGAGAAGTTAATAATAGTATTGGCCCATTTATATAGAGCTTCCCATTTTGCCAGACACTTTCAGAGATGCTATCTCCTTCAATTGTCACAAGAACCCCTAAGTAGGTTTTCTCTCCATTTATAGATGAAGAAGCTGAGGCACAGAGACAAAGGTTATCATGCCCTGTAGATCATGCACTGTTGATTGTCACAGAATGTCTCAGTAAGCCTCTGACAGCAGCATGACTGCAAACAACACAGGATGGATGTCACTGGCCAGTGCCTGAAAACAGAACAATTGTTTCAACCCCTCATTTTACACATAAGGAACCTGAGGCTGGAAGAGGGAGGTGGGTTGTGTGATGGATGAGTGAGGAGTCACTTGCCCCCTCCCTGCTGACAGATAGCCATCCATGCTAGGGGATGGCCGAAGTGGCAAAGTGATGGGACTGGAGATGTTAATCTCTCAAAGTCACAGAAATGGGCCCAGAAATGGAGGAGGGTAGCTTGGAAACCAGGCCTGAGCCAAGCACGTTATAAATGTCTCTTCCTCAACATCTTCTGGGGATGACAGGGACTCATGACCCCCTAAACCCCCTCCCCACCTCATTCATTCCTATTCTTCATCCTATTCAAATGGATCCTGACCCCAGGCAATGAGACATGGGAGCCCGTCCTTTCCTGGGTATGCATGAAGCATTATCTAGCACTATTCCAGTCAGCATAGGATGTGCAAGGGGACTCCAAAGTGCAGTCTTGAGTTCAAATCCAGCAGCATCCCCCAACTGCCTGATCAGCTGGTTCCGATGGGGATAGAGAGCAGGGTTGAGAGAAGCCAGCCTGGGGCAAGGAGCAATGATGCCTTACCCTGAACTTACGAGTTTGGGTAACTCTCAGCTCATGGCCACCCGGTGAGAGAAGCACCCCCAGTGGAGGCTCTCCTCCTTTTTCCCTCCCCACAGTCAGCAAAGCTCTGGGTCTGCTTAAGACTCACTTCTGCTAGTCAGAGTGGAAGGGAAAGGCAGCTGAATTTCCTCCCGCAGGGAGCACATGCTTCTCTCTGAGTTCTGAGCCAGGTTTGCTTTCTTGGGTGGAGGTTTCCAAAACTCCAAGAGGCCTTGCAGATCCACCATCTCCCGGTAGAAAGGGACCACTTCAGCTCTGAGGATGGCTGGTCTAGGATAAAGCAGCACCTTATTTAAGTTCCCACTTGAAGGAAGGAGAGAGGGAGCGAGAAAGGGAGAGAGGAAGAGAGGGAGGAAGGAAGGAAGCAAGCAAGCAAGCATATGTTCTTAATAGTAGCTGTCACTGAGTAAGCACCTCTTATGGGCCAGGCATCACACTTTACTTTATACAAATGATCTGATTTAATCATCACAAGAGCCCTATGATAATAACTGCTATTATTATCCCCATTTTGCAGATAAGTAAACTGTAGGTCAGAGAAACTAATGTGTCCAAAGATAGAAAGCTAAAAAAATAGCAGAACCAACATTTGAACCCAGGGTTCCCGAAAGTGAACCATGGGTCCCGAAAGTGTACCCATTTCACTAGCTGCCCTGCTGCCCTTGCCTAATCCTCCTTCCAGCCTATGAGGCAGAGGTTCCAATCATCACCCCCCAGGATAGAAGGAGCACTGAGCTTCAGTGAAGCTGATGATGTTACTGTCCATAGAAGCAGGGAGAGGGCTGCCATGGTTTCACCCATTTATTCAGGGGAGTGTTGAGCTTAAGAGCACAGGTCCAGGAAAAAGAGAGGATATAAATTGAGGCTGAGAGTCTCACTAGCTAGGTGATGTTGGACTGTTTCTCACCTCTTTTAGCTTCAAATCTTTAAAATAGAGAGGAGTGGGGGCTGGTCCCGTGGCATCGTGGTTAAGTTTGGTGTGCTCTGCTTTGGCAGCCCAGGTTCACAGGTTCGGATCCTGGGTACGGACCTACACCACTCATCAGCCATGCTGTGGCAGCAACCCACATACAAAACAGAGGAAGACTGGCACAGACGTTAGATCAGGGCTAATCTTCCTCAAGCCAAAAAAGAGGAAGATTGACAACAGATGTTGGCTCAGGGCAAAGCTTCCTCAGCAAAGAAAAAAGAAAAGAAAATGGGGAGGAGTGTCTAGTCTTAGGGCTGTTGTGAGGATCACACAAGATAATGCATGTGGAGTGTTGAGCACATGAGAAGTGTCATTACTTAAAGGTACTCTGCCTCTGCCTCAGAGGTTCAGATTTTGTTCAATGCTTGACACATTATCCTGGTTAATTATGTAGACCAGTGCTTCTGAACCTGGCTGATGTCAGAATTACCCACCAAAGGTGTAAGTGCTTGGGCCCCACCCCAGGAGGTTTTGAATTAGGAGCACCAGGGTGGGGCTTGGACCTTTTTATCTTTAATAAATTCCCAGATAATTCTGATGCACAGCCAGGTTTGGGAGAACCAACTGCTCGTGTAGACATCTCAGCCTCAGTAGGGAAGGGACTTAGGTTGGTCCCCTCTACAAATCCCCTTCTCCCATTTCTTGTCACCACCAGCACCACTTTCTCCCAGCTCCTTCCCACTGGCTTTTGAGTGCTCTCCTCCAATCAAGGTCTGTTTGGCCCAGCAGTGAGTCAGTGGCACTCAGTGTCCCATGGAGCCTGGAACACAGCACAGGGCTAGGAAGCAGGATGACAGGGCTTCTGGTCTGGATTTGCCCCCTTGTGACTCACTGGTGGCCCAGGGCCAGTAACTCTCCAAGCCTCAGTTTGCTCATGGTCAATAGATAGTCAGGGAAAGCAGAGTGGCCTGTTTGGACTCTGCTTCCTTAGGAGTATGTCCCTGGCACTTGATAGCCAGGCAGCAGGTGGAGGAGGCCTGGGTAGGAGGAGGGGAGGACGTGAAAGAATCCTGCATAGCTGTGCTTTCCCATCAACATCTTATTTGATGCTCACAGTGATAAGGAATAAAATCCAGCACCTACCTCGACTTGTAAGGTCCTCAGCTGTCTGTCCCTATCCTTTGCTTCAATGTTATTTCATATCCCTCCTTCCCTTCTGGCCTTCTTGCTCTTCCCTGAATGCTCCAAACTTGATGCTCAATGCTCAGAGCTTTTGCACTGTTTGCATGGCTTTGAATGTTTTTGCAATGGATGATCACAAGTCTGGTTCCTCCTTCTTATTCAGGCCTCAGCTTATGTGTCACATGCTCAGAGAGGCCTTTGCTAATCATTCACCAAACCTAAAGTGTCATCCCAGGCACTGGGACACATCCTCCTATAGTATATCATTGTATTTTAACTTTCATTTTCACAATTGTCATCATAGGATCTATTTTTCCTTCTTAATTACTTAACCTGTTACCCGTCTCCTCTACTGTGGAATGTAAGCTCCGTGAAAGCATATCCTTGGCTGTCGTGTTTATTGCTGTGTCTCTAGTGCCTGAAAAGCATTCAGTGAATGTTTGTGGAATAAATGAGTTAATGAGGTTGCCCCAGCATGAATTATGATTCCTTTTTTCGGTCAGAGGACATACACTCAAGGTTCTGAGAGGGGAAGTGACTGTCCCAAAACGATTCCAGGCCTTTTGTCTTCTTTTTCCAGGCCCTTCCCGTAAAACCTGGCTGACACACAAACTTAGCTGGGGTGAGGCTCCCAGGTGTGATGAAAGCTTGGGATTGCCCCATGAATGGGGCTAAGACTGATGTGGGGGTGAGAAGGCGGAAGGACAGAGCACGGGAAGGGAGAGGCAGGCTGGGACAGGAGAGTAGGGTGTGAACCTGGCGGTGGGTGGGGGGGAAGGAGTGACTTGGCTGTGTGTCAGGAAGTGTCTCCCTACACCCTCCCCTGGGGAAAGCCATGACCCCAAGGTGGCTTTGTTTTGTGGAAGCAGGTGGTCAGGCAGCTGCTGAGGGAGAACAAAGGCGTGGCCTGGGTGGTGACCATCCGCTGAGGTCTTAGGCCCGAAACTGATCACCCAAAGGAACAATCTCACAGTGGTGCTTGGCCAAGTAGGTGACAGGTGAGCTTCCGCCTGAAACTAGCCCAACCACAACATGGAGCCTCAGACCTGTGGGGAAGGTGGAGAAAAGAGGCCTCTGAGGGAATGGAGTGGTCAAGGGAGAATGCTTAGTGATAATAATAACACTAGGTCACACTCACTGAGAGCTTATAATGTTCCTGGCACTGTACTAACAGCTTTGTATGTTTAAGACCCTCATTCGGTCTTCAAAAAGCTCTCTACAAAGTAGGCATTATTATTATTGTCACTCCCATTTGAGAGATGTGGAAACTGAAGCTCAGTGAGATTAAATGTCTTGTCCGAGGCTACACGGTAAAGTAGCAAAGTCAGGATTCCTGCTTAGGTCTGTAGTGATTCCAGTGCACTCTGGAAACCTAGGCCTGGGAAGGGTCGCTGGGGGCAAGTTAAAAAGGCAGACCTTGGGGCCGGCCTGTGTCACAGTGGTTAAGTTCGCACATTCTGCTTTGGCAGCCTGGGGTTCACCGGTTCGGATCCCGGGTGCAGACATGGCACCGCTTGGCAAGCCATGCTGTGGCAGGCATCCCACATATAAAGTAGAGGAAGATGGGCACGGATGTTAGCTCAGGGCCAGTCTTCCTCAGCAAAAAGAGGAGGATTGGCAGCAGATGTTAGCTCAGGGCTAATCTTCCTCAAAAAAAAAAAAAGGCAGAGCTCGACTGACCCCTGCAAAAGTGGGGATGGGGAGGGACAGTGGGATAGACTGTGTATAAATAGCAGGCCTGTTTTTATCCCTACGCATGGGCTGAATCAGGCAAGCGGCTCTATCTGGCACAATTTGAGGGCTCTGAATGCCAACCCAGCCCTGTGTCATACAACTCCCTCCCCAGCACGTCCCTGGGAGCTGAAATACCCACTGAGAGAGTCATTTCTTTGGGTCAGGACATTGACTCCAGAAGACCCCTGTGAAAATACATAGGTTGGAAGAGAAACACGTCAATCTCCAGGCATCCGTTGAACATAGCAACCTAGGCCAGCCAGCTGGGTCCTGTGGTAGAGGGGCTCAGTTTTTATGTTGGAGAGGAAGCTGATGTTCAAAGGCAAGAAAAAGTGTGAGGCTTGTTTCACAACCTGTGTCTCTGTAATCCCAGAAGCCTAGGAATTATAATTCACAGTTTAAACATCCTAATGGATACTATGTCCCCTGGGGGAAAAATGAAGGGAAGCCACTTGTGGCTGCAGGAATACTAACTTCTTTGCTTTTGCTGAATTGATACCAGGTGCCTGCAATTGCAACTCTGGTTACTTTGGGCTCTTGAGACCTGCTGGCATTCATGTGTCTAATTTTTAAATGATAAATGAGTTAATTATTATTTACTTCTTGCTGTGTTGGTAGGCAAAGAAGTAGGCTTCTGCTTAGAAGGTGACAAGGGTGGAGATCCCTGGTTTGGAGCAGGGATAGCCCGAGGAACCAGGCCTAGAAGAGGGGAGGGAACCAGGGGTGTCCAAGGACAGAGCTCAGTTCAGCAGTCACAAGGCTGCAGCGCGACAAGCGTTTGGAGAAAGGTAGGAACTGGTCCCCGCCACCTGCCGGTCAGCAGCCCTACCCACAGACAGGCCACTGCTGCGCTGGCCTGGTCCCAAAATATGAGAGCGCCGCCCCGTACTCCCGCCCCCTTCCCCCGCCGCGCCCCCGGAGTTGGGGGCTGCGCCGCGGCGCCGGGAGCCGGGCGAGCTTCCCGGCGCGGGAGGGGGATGGGGCGGCGCGGGCCGGGGCGGGGCTTCAGCGCCTCCGGGAGCCTTATCCCCGGCCGCGCGCCGAGGAGCGCTCAGTCGACTGAGGGAGCTGCGCGCGGCACGCGGCTAGTCTGCCTGACACAGGCGCCAGGGCTCAGGCGGGCGGACCGACGGACGGACGGAGTGAACAGACACACGCCCAGCACCGACAGCTCCGCGCAGGTCCCAGCCAGGCTTGCACCCAGAGGCCGGCATCAGATCGTGCCCGGAGGAATCGCCTGCACTCCGCCCGCCCCAGCTCTAGTGCCAGCGCCCAGGGGCCGCCGCCTCGAAAGTGATTGCTGCCTCGCTGCCTCCGCCGAGTCCGGGACGATGAAGCTGCTGCCGTTGGTGGTGCTGAAGCTCCTTGTGGCTGCAGGTAAGAGGGCTGCAGACGCCCCCGGAGGTAGGGGGGATGGGGACGCTGTGCTGGGGGCACAGGGGGAAGGTCGCTGCAGCGCCCCCAGCGCGGGCCACTTGGTGGGGCCCGTGTTCTCTGACAGGCGGGCTCCGGCATCGGTGCGTGGCGACCAGGGGTCTGGGCGGGGGGTCTGATGCGGCCTCGCCCCTCGCCTGCAGTGCTCTCGGCGTTGGTGACCGGAGAGAGCCTGGAACGGCTTCGGAGAGGGCTGGCGGCTGGAACCAGCAACCTGGACTCTCCCACTGAATCTACAGACCAGCTGCTGCCTCCGGGAGGAGACCGGGGCGGGGAAGTCCCAGACTTGCAAGGAGCAGACCTGGACCTTTTCAGAGGTGGGTGTGGGGGCTGTCCATCCTCAGACCCTGGTGGGCAGTTGCAGAATAAGATGATCCGGGATTCGTGCTGTTTGGGCACACGTGTGGGTTGGGGGTATTCATGAAGGATTTCAAGAAAAGCTGCTCTGCCTGACAAGCGTACTGGGAGATCCTGGAATATGGGTCCTTCTGTCTTTCTTGCCCTTGGGTCTCATGCTGAGTTGCTGTCCTTCTGGGTACTTTGGTGCGTACTGAGACAGGCAAGGTGTCTGGAGTGGGTACATTACTCTGACGTAAGCTGGGTGATAGGAACAAGGTTTCTCTGAGTTCTATGTAAAATGTAAAAATGGGGCAAGTCCTAATTCTCACATCAAGTGACTATTCTGTATAAAATAAGGTAACAGACCTGGAGATGCTAGGCACATGGTAGGTATGCAGTTAGTCTCCTCTGTCCACCTGACTCCAAGTTGGGGAAACAGAGAGGAATGAGGAACTCTTGGTCTCCTCAGGTGAGGCCAGCATGAATGGTGAGCTCTGGGTCCCTAAGGAGCTGTATTGGAATGCTGGGTGTCTACAAATCCTACCAAAGCCTGGAGACTTCCTGGCCACATTGAGTCCATGAGAGAGACTCCAAGGGAGGGAGGGCCTGGTGGCATCCTCCAACCAGCAGATGTGCCTGTAGCCAAGTGCAGGCACAGGGCAGAGTCCAGAGCCTCCAGTGTTGCCTGCTTCCCTGCCCCCAGCCACCTGCAGCAATTCTTGAGGGTGGAGTAGGGACTGACCCCTGGAGCCCCGGAAGGACTGTATTTGGAAAGATACCCACCTGTTCTAGCCCCGTCTGCTCCTCAGCCACCGTTCTCCCTCCTTACCCAGAGTTACCCATAGGTGCTGTCTCTGCTTTGTGTAAATCAAGGGTCTGCTCCCAAGCTGAGTCTGGGCTCCCACCCTTCATCCTCTCATAGGGGCTCTCTGGGGTCACCCCTGGCCTGAACAACCTGGATCCTCCTGGCCCTCTCCTCCTAGGCTGGGCAGAGCTGGGCTGTGACTCACCCTCCACCCACACGGCTGCTCCTCATACCTCTGCAGACCTGACTCACTGCTCCCTGTCCCTGGCAGGAGCCTGGCTGTCACCCTATCACTCTCTCCCTCCCTTCTTTGATTGACTTGGCCCTCCTGTCTCAATTTCACCACAGCTCTGGTCACTGGGTTCCTCTGAGCATCTGCCTCACCTTCTGAGCTCTGAAGGGGCCTCGGGTCTGCACCAGAGGGGACCGTGGGACTACGGGCATCTGCCTCTCTTCCCTTCTCTTGGCTTTCCTGGGCGAAGACTGTTTTTCATGTCTGGGGATCCTATCACCTAAAATAAATAACTGTTAGCATTTATTAAGTGCCTACTGTGTTCTACGCACTCAACATGTTAGGGTGGGTTAATTAATCCTTGTAGCAACCCTCTGAGATAGGCAGTCCTGCTATCCAGTTTTTACTGAGAACCCTGATGTTCAGAGAGATTGAGCAACTTGCCCAGGATCACATGGCTGAAATTGGAGCACAGGTCTGTTGACTTCAGAGCCCATTCATTATTTCATTCCTGGCTCAACATCCCAGGTGCTCTGGACTTGTCCGGGGAAGAGGACAGGGGTGTATGAGGCAGATTGATGTATTTGGAAGAAGCACTGGATATGGAGTTCAGAGACCGCATTTCTGATCGCAACTCTGCATGACCTTGAGCGGTTCACTGCCTTTTGGGATCTCAAATTTTTCATCTGAAAATGGAAAGCCATGATATTCTTTGAAGTCACTTCCAGCTTGATGATCCTAGGTCTCCAGTCTAATGTATGATGCTCACCCTTCTGCCAGAAATGTGGCTACAACCACAGACAGCAGGCACCTTTTTTCTGCTGGGGGTAGGGGAGGAGGGTACTGGCGTCAGACCCCTGGGCTAATGCGTGTAGCCCGTGGTCAGTCCCAGCTGGATGTCTGTGTGAGGTTGTTTTTCCCCTTTTGAAGTGTGAAAAGAATAGGTGGAATCGTTCTTCCAGTTCCTTCTGGATAGTTTCTTACTTTCCATCTTTCTACCCCTTGTACACACTGTACTCCCCATCCTAGAGGGCTATAAACAGGACATTTGGGGATAAATGTAAATGGACCCTTGAGAGAAGTGGTGAGCTGCAAAAAGCACAAAGCAGGGTAAATATTTTGCTTAAAGTCAATAAAGCAAGGTCCTGACCAGGGCTGGCCTGCTTGCTGTCCCCAAGCCTGGCTTTGCTCATGGTACCTGGTGCTAATGGGTACCCCAGAGGGGGCCAGCTGGACATGGGCACTGTTCCTATTTAGGAGCCTCCTTCCCCCAAAAAACCCTCCAAGTACCTTCTCCTGAAGCAATTTTTATCTCTGACACTGTCTTCCTGCAAGTGGGTCACTGAGTGCAGCATCAGGAAATGAGGCTGATTTAAGGCCAAAATAGAACCAAGTGGGCGTGGGGCAGTAGGAGATGAGGATGGACAGTGGGGTGGGGGTGAGTTTGGTAGAGTTGCCCAATCAGCTGCAGTTACTCAACAGAACCTAGCATTCTTGGAATGAGGTTCTTAAACTGAGTTTGTGAAATGCCTTCTTTGGGACCCTGTTAGCCTCTACTTCCTCTACCGCTTTCTGGCAGTTCTGCCCAGTCTTCCTTCAGCCCTTGGGAGGCACTGAGCCAAGGGGCCTTCCCAAGCCCTCTGATTTTAGGTGGGATCAAAGAGTATGTACTCCTTCCAGATGCTCTTCTGCTTCTTTCCCCCGGGAGAGTCAGAGACTTAACAGAATGCTTCTCTCCTGCAGCTGCTTTCTCATCCAAGCCACAAGCTCTGGTCACACCAAGCAAGGAGGAGCGTGGGAAAAAAAAGAAGAAAGGCAAAGGGTTAGGGAAGAAGAGAGACCCATGTCTTCGGAAATACAAGGACTTCTGCATCCACGGAGAATGCAAATATGTGAAGGAGCTCCGGGCTCCATCATGCATGTAAGTGTCCCTGCCACAGGACTGATTCTCATCGGCAGACTCTTTGTCAGCCACGTGGCTGTTCCTCGTTGTCATTGTTCCTTGAATTCATAATTCCACCCAGTTTCTTCTCAACCTCTGGGCGGAAGTTGGGAGGAGGGGAAATATTTTTAGTCAGCGGAAGGGGCTCCCCCCACGTAGGATGCAATTTCCTATGGCGTGGGCTTGTGACGTTCTTTCATCCTTGGGGACATTTCCTGCTTGCTCAGAACTGAGCGTATGGCTAGGAGAGTAGACTTGAAGGCAGGTCTTTCATTCCTACCTCATGCCCTACTCCAGATGGGAGAAGCCAGTAGGAAACATGGCAGAGTGGGCTTCCTGGGTGGAGTGGAGCTCCTGTGGCCTCCTTTCCCAAGACCTGCAGGTGGGTATGAGGTGCATTTGGACACATGCTGTGCAGGTGTGTGTGTACTAGGACATATGTGCATGAATGAGCAAATATGGGTTGATTCTAAGGCATGACAGGACTGTATAGAAAGTGATCATCGTGGGAGCAGGGAGAAGCCTCTCCTTCCTTCTCCCTCACTCCAGCAAGAGTCAGGAGGTGGAGGACATGGTGGGCATTGGCCTTTGGCCATAGGGGTGGGAGAACACTTCTTTTGTGCAAGATTAATGGGAAATGGAACCCAACCCAATAGGCATCAGCCCCTGGTCAGGCAGCACCACCCCTTCCCTAGGCAGGGGTGTGGGTGGAGGGGCTGTGGGTTCCCCAGCCACCCTGTCAAGCCAAGCCCAGCAAACGGCTGCCTTGGCAAACTCTCAGGGATGACGGCACTGCCATGCTCTCTGGCAGGGATAATGTCACCACTGTGCCTGAGGACAACACCCACATCAGGCTGCAAACGTCCACTGTCTTCCGCTGGGCACGAGGTCCCTCTGGGGAGTCAGACTCTGACAGGGAAGACTCTGGACAGAGCCAGAAGACTGTTGGGTGCCTCCGTCTCCCAACTTGTCAAGAAGACTGGCTGCCTGGCATCTTTTCTGCTGTGATTGGTTCAGATCCCTCAGCTTCTTAAAGCTTCCTTGTCCCCATCTGATCTCACATGGCAGAGTTGCCATGTATTTGGCAATTAGCAGACAGACTCATCACTCCCCACCATGTCCATGGTCACTTGTATCCCCTCTCCTATAACATCCTTGTCAGGATCTTGGTATTGGAGGGAGTTGCTTAAGAGTGACATAGACAGTCCCCATATTATCCTTCCCAAGATCTTGAGACAAGGCAGAAAATGTTTGTCTTAAATTTGTAAAGTGGCATCATTAGCACAGGGTGGAGGCAGTGACTCTGAGGGTAGTCAAGATGGATTGAGGCCAGGAATCTGTCTGGGTCAAACTGGTCCAGGACGCCAGTGGATGGACTTCCTGCTCAGCTGAGAACTCTTGTAAGGAGGTTCTGGAGAGCTGAGCTGTACCACCACCTAAGCCCAGAGAACCTAGATAAGGGTGCCCAGGTGGCACCCAAGGTGGCCCAAGGGATGGTGATGATAACCATAATAATGCCTTCTTTCCTTTGCCCTGGAGCTTCACAGCTTACATTTAATATAAATTGGGCCCAACAGGTATGTGTTGAGCACCTCCTTGGTGCCAGCTCTTCTAGGGGATGGGGAGATATGGTACTGTCCTGAGATTCTCAAAAGCCCTCTGCTGGATAGACAGGGCTTTCTGTCTTTACATGAAAGATGAGGAAACTGGAGCCAGGAAGTAGGAAGTGATTTGCCTGAGATCAACAGCTAAATAAGTGGATGGAAACAGGACAGGGACTCAGGTGCCTGACTTCCAGTCCAACATGCTTTTCATGCCCTTAGGCTGTACTAGGTGTTGGCTTGCGTCCTTCTTCCCTGTCTGTCCTTACAGAGTCTGAGCAGGATTTTATAGAGGGCAGCTGTTATCCTAGAGGTCTCTTGAGGTTTTTACTAGCGTAAGAGCATGGCAATCTGATTTGAAGACTTTGTGTCTTCTTCCTAGACAGATTTTCAAGAGGCTGGATTCTGTGTTTAGTTTGGCTGCCGCCTGCCTCCAGCCCTTAGTACTCAGAGCAGACGGCAGCAAGAAGATACAGAGCTCCTGGTTTGGGGGAATGTGACATCTGGGCACCAACATCTGGGGCCCTTTGTGGCTCCTGCTTGCCTCCAGACCCAGAAACCGCCAGCCAGGGTGTGTCCAGGCTGCCGTGGTGAGCTTGAGGCCAGCTGGCTTCCTAAGCCAGCCCTCCGCAGCCACCATCCACAGGAAAACCCTTTTGTGTCATCAGCCAAAAGTCGCCCTCAAAGAGCAGTTTCCTGGGGCTCCTGACTGGCTGCTGACCCAGAAATTGGCTGCAAAGTTTCCTGTTGCTGGAGGAAACCTGGAGGAAGTTAGGCTGAGGAGGACTCAGAGCTGGAAGAGAGACAGGCCAGGAGGCTCCATTTGGCCTCCCTGCCCAGATGCTGAGAAGGAATGTTGAGCCTCCTTCTCTTTGGCGCCACCTGACTTTGGTGCCCCATTCCTTACCCTTTGGAGTCTGATTATATAATAACTCACATATATCTCAAACTCGGCCTTTTATTAACTGTTTTTATCTATATTGTCTCATTTGATCTTCACAACACTCTAGTGGGGTTTTAGGCATTTTATCATTCCTGTATTTTATGTGAGAAAACCAGAGCTCAGAAGCTCTGCTCAGAAATAACTGCTCAACATCACCTGGGTAGAAACAGTAGCAGAACCTGTCTGGAACTCGTGTCTTCTAGGTCCTCTCCACCAAATGGTTCCCCCTCCACCTCCTGGGGTAGGGCAGAGAAAACCAGTTTGGAAGATGTCTCTGGACCTAGAAGGTTCTTGCTTCTGTTATAATACAAGTTCTGAAATGGGTCACAGACATGGGTAGGACGAACATGTCTCACTTTGTTGGGTCGCTGGCTCTAGGCAGGACACACGATCTTGCCCGCACCCAGGGATGCTTGGAATGTACTCATCCCCTCTCCTTCCCTGGGGAAGCCGGGAGTCATCTGAAAAGGGAGGGGGAAGTAGGTAATATTAGGATGTTTACATTATTACCCTTTTGACTCAGGGTGGGGGTGGAGGGATTATGTAACTGAATTGCAGGACTCTGAGGCCAAGCTTTATTTCTATCATCTGAGTAACTACCTGTGGGGTTTGAATGATGGGCTGGAAGTGAAAAACAGACTGAACTCCAGCTTCCCTTCCCCAGGAGAGCATAGTCATCCAGAATGCTGGGTTGAGTCCTGGTTCTACACTCACTAGCTGTGTAACCTTGGGCAAGTTATCTCACAGAAGTTAAGCCTCAATCTCTTCATCTTTAAAATGGGGATAGTAACTCCTACTGCATAAAGATATTTTTAAGATTAAATAAAATGATCATTATAAAGCAATTAGCACGGAGTACTTGGTTCATAGTAAGCCTTTGATGTTTGCTATTTATTATTTAAGTTAAAGATAATAGTAATACAGTCAGAAAGCAGGTCAGACAGCCTCAAGAACCCATCAACCCCCTCAGATATGTGTTTCCTTCGGGTAACCTCCACTGTTCAGAGTGGAAAGAATCATGAACTTGGAATCTGCCAAGACTGGTTTCTGGTCTTGGCCTTGATGCTTCCTAGTTATGAAACTTTCGGCAAATCACTTGACTTCTCTGACCCTTCTTCATCTTAGTCTTTCAATCTGCCTGACAGGATGTTATGAGGTTCAGTTAAGCTAGTAGATAAGGAGTGTCTTGTAAACTGTACACTGCTGTGCACAGGTGATTTCCCAGGGGCGCTCTTGAGAGCTTCCTCCACGTCCTGGCAGGGTCGGGATCAGTGTTTTGCCCACCTAGGCTGACGGGACAGTTGTATGGAGAGGCTGGGCAAGGAACTGTGTGCTCTGCTGTGTGTGTAGTGGGCCTGACCTACACTTTTCCTTTCCTGCAGTGAGGTGGTTCCCCCAAGCACCCAGGAAGAGCTGGGGCAGAGAGAAGTGCTGGGCAGGAAGGCAGGGGCAGGGTTGCAGCACCCCCCGGCCACTCTGCTGCCAGGTCTAAACAGGTTCATTTCTCTGGCGCCTCTCGGCAGGAAGAAGGGATGCCTTGCTCTGAGGCACCAAGTGTACAACCTCCTTCTCAGAGGAAGCACAGCTCTAAATAGAGGGCCACCAAACTCTCAGTGCTTCCTTCAGCAGCTACTGGCCTCAAGTCCCCAGGCAGGCAGTGCAACTGCACCCCTAGATGGGTGTGGGCATTCTTGGATGTGAGTGGCAGCGCACTGAACTCAGAGTCAGATAATCCATGTCCACATCTCTGCCCTGCTGTGTGACCCTGCTGTGTGTGGAAAGCAGCTCTGCCTTTCTGTAACATGGGGCTCTCACCTACATCAAAAGATCTCTGGGGTGCTCAGAGAAAGGAAGGCGCGAGAATGTACTTTTTTCAACTGCAGGCATTTCCGAGTCTTCCTAAGAGCTTCCAGGAAATGCTTTGTGTTAGAAGAGGCAGTTGCCATCTGATTTATCTCTTCAGTGAGAAGAGTCAAAGGGTTGTTTCTGACATTCTTCCATGCTCTGGCAGGACAGCTGGGCAAGATGTTATCTTGGTTTGTTTGCTTTGTGCCGTGGTGAAAGAGGCCTGATAGCCCGGCATTTAGAGGCCAAAGGCTGAAGTTAAGCTCTCAAGTTGGGTCCTGCATCCAGAGGGAGCTGGGAGTTAAATGAAGGCAACTTGAGAAAATTGACTCCTGGCAAAGGCACAGGACCTATTAATAGGCTGGACAGTGGCGGAGAGGGACTGGACACTGGAAGCATTGGTGGAGAAGGCTGAGTTTATTTCTGGGTCAGAGTGTTGAGGGGCCTCCCTAAAGGGAGTGATACTGAATTCCCTCAACGCAACCCACCAGCTCTTGTGCCTAAGTCCTCTTAACTGGCTTAAACAGAACATCTTGACACGTATGTAATACATCATCCACATGTGGAACATATCTAGCCGAGACCTTGAAGTCCTCCCTCACTTTTTCCCTGCCTGAAACAGGAATCATAGGCCAGAGGACCAGAGCAAGTAGAGAAGGCAGGACATGGAGTGAGGGAGGAAGGCCACAGAGCCTTCAGAGGGGCTTTTAAAGAGTCTCCTAATAGAGAAGGATAGAGGAAGGCAGGGACCACAGTAGGGACTCACAGGGTGAGGGCACAAGAAGTGGGATTTGGCTTACGTAGATGGGCCGTTGCCAAGAGAGAGAGGCCAAACCACTAACCTCATCTCTGCTTTGTTCTGTCTTGGACCAGTTGCCACCCAGGTTACCATGGAGAGAGGTGCCACGGGCTGACCCTCCCGGTGGAAAATCGCCTATATACTTATGACCACACAACCATCCTGGCTGTGGTGGCCGTGGTGCTGTCATCTGTCTGTCTGCTTGTCATCGTGGGGCTTCTCATGTTTAGGTGAGTGTTGGGGGTCCTTGCATGCTGTTTCTGCAGATCACTTCCATTCCTCCTCCTGGGTCTTCTGCTGGGTGATCACATGAGCCCTCCAACACCCACAGATCCTGGGCTAGGAGTCTGACATTCGTGAGTACAAGTTCTCCAAGAACCTGGCTTTGGCATGACATGAGTCCATTGTGTAGAGCCCAGGACAGAACTTGCCAGGCCATAGCAGGTCTTGCTTTTCACAGCAGGCCCAGTAATCCCCCCTTGGAGCCACCTGTTCACACAGTTCTTTTTCCTGACTCTGTTCTTTGATGGCATTACTATGTGGTTTGGGAGTCAAGGCATGGTGACACTATTGGTATATCCTTCCAGTTCTGAGGCATCTGGACCTCAGGCTGTGCTTCTAATCCAGGTTATGTTCTAGATTGGAGGACACTATGTGCCCATTTTCAACTCATCTGTTGTGAGACCTGGACCAAGTTACCTGTCTTTCTGAGGGCTATATTCTTCCAATGATTGCAATCTCTGTCCACCTACCTCATAAGGATGTTATGAGGATTATATAAATGAAGTGAAAGTTCTTAGCAAATTTTAGCCTGCTGTTAGAGACAGACATCCCTTAGGCCAGTTGTGCCTTTGAAGAGAGGCCACCATACTCTCTGTGCTTTTCCAAGTAGTGGAGAGAACCACCATGGCAGAGTCCTTTGGAAAGACTTGCTCTGGGACCTGCACCTTGACATAGCAGGCAGAGCTTGCTCACAAAACTTATCTTTCTTAGGTACCATAGGAGAGGAGGTTATGATGTGGAAAATGAAGAGAAAGTGAAGTTGGGCATGACTACTTCCCACTGAGAGAGACTATGCTCAAGGTAATGGTCCATCCTTTGCCCAAACTCACCATCACCACCTTTCCTGGATCTGTTTCAAGGCATGCTGAATTCCTCTCTTGACCTAGGGGCTTGGGGGTAGGCTGCTATGGAGTCAGGGTCCCATTGCAGAACTTGTTTTCAAAAAGGCTGTCAGTGCTTCATCTCCACTTAGGGTGAAAGTTGCTAGAGGGATACCCAAGAGAGATGCCTGAGAGGACAGCTTCTCCTGTCCTCATCCCCTGTTCTTCCACTCCCTCCAGATGGTCTTTCCATTTCTTAAGACTGTATGCGGCTTAAATGCCTTCTTCCTGTACTTTAGGAATCAGCTGGGGACTGCTACCTCTGACAAGACACAAGCTGATCGCAGACTCTGCAGAGGGGAAGGACTTCACAACTGCCACAAAGACTCCTTCATCCCCAGTTGCCATCTAGATCAGGCTTCCCATAATTGCTTTGCCAAAATACCAGAGCCTTGAAGTGCCAAACAGAACATGTCCAATGGGATCTGGGTCAGAAGGAAGCAAGAATGAAGGACCTTCACACCCTTCTGATTCCCCTCCACCAAACCCCACTTACCCCTGCAAGTTTGTTTAAACATGTATCTTCTGGATTAAGATGCCAGTTAAATTCCATATGCTCCAGGATCTTTGACTGAAAAAGAAAGAAGGAGAAGAAGAAGGAAAGATTTGTGGACTGGAAGAATGTAACAAAGATTGAGAAGCCATGTACTCAAGTAGCCACCAAGGGATCTGCCATTTGGACCCTCCAGCGCTGGAATTGATGAGCTAACTGTGAAATACCACAAGCCTGAGAACTCTGAATTTTGGGACTTCTACCCAGATGGAAGAATAACAACTATTTTTTTGTTGTTTGTTTGTAAAATGCCTCTTAAATTATATATTTATTTTATTCTATATATGTTAATTTATTTAGTTTTTAACAATCTAACAATAATATTTCAAGTGCCTAGACTGTTACTTTGGCAATTTCCTGGCCCTCCACCCCGCGTCCCCCACTATCTGGCTCAGCATCACTCTTTTCTGCCGCAGATCTGAGATGGCTCTGTGACCCATCTGTAGTAATCTATTGTCTGTCCACATTTCTGAAGATCTTCCACCATCAGAGCGCCACAGGGGGAGGTATGTACGGTCAGGATGTAGGAGTTAACTTTGTCAGATCCACTCTATGAGTTGGACCATGGTCTTGCCTAGGCAATTTTGTCTACCATTTGTGTTTTGAAAGCCCAAGGTGCTGATGTCAAAGTGTAAGAGATATCAGTGTTTCCCTGTGTCCTCTCCCTGCCAAATCTCAGAAGAGGTTGGGCTTCCATGCCTGCATCTGTCCTGGCTCCTCACCCGCCATGGCCCCAGGCCCACAGAGTGGGAACTCACCCTCCCTTATGTCAAGACATTTCTCTTACTCCTGCCATTCTTCTGGTGCTACTTCATGCAGGGGTCAGCGCAGCAGAGGATAATCTGGAGAAGGTGTTAGCAAAGAAAAAGGAAACATTGGAGCTGACTGTTCTTGGTAATTGATGACCTACCAATTGCTACCAAGAAGGTTGGAGATGAGGAGGGCTTTTGTATAAACCCATCCACCTCACCAAAACTACAAAAGTATGCTGTTATGGTCCCTTCTGGAAGTTTCTGGTGCCATTTCTGAACTGTTACAACCCGTATTTCCAAACTTGGTTCATATTTATACTTTGCAATTCAAATAAAGATAACTCTTACTCCATAGCCTTCTGTCTGCTTGTTTTAACTGAGAACTGGTTTAACATCAGTGTTTTCTAAGCCTTGACTCGGTATTAGGCTCTCTGCCAGGCCTATTTATGTACACTATCTCAGTATCCCCAACAACCCTGTGATGGAGGTACTACTGTTGTCCCATTTTTCCAAAAGGGGAAACTGAGGCTCGAAGAGATTGTGTAACTTGCCTGAGGATACACAGTTGGTAAGTGACAGAGCTGGGGCTGGTAGTCTGACTCCAATTATTTGTCTTAATACTTATACTACCTCTGAGACAAGAGGTAAACCTTTCACATAGGAAGTTTGGCTGGCTCTAACCAGGAAAGACATTCACCCATGCAATCAATAGACCCTGGACTCAGGGCCTGATCCTGTGGTGTATATGCAAGCAGGCATTGCTCCTGGTGGAAACAATCCACCTTTGACTCCCCTCTCATGCTCCACAGCCGATCTTGACAGCCCTACCTTTAGAATATATGCCAAATGCAGCCACTTCTCATCACTGACACTACCATCACCCTAGTCCAATTCGCCATCATCTCTTGCCTGGACTCTTGCAATGGCCTCCTGTCTCCTTTCTTCCTCTTGCTCCCATATAGCCCATTTCCAACATAATGGCCAGAGTGACTGTTTGAAACAATCCAGATCTTATGTACCTTGTGGGCCTTCCCTGACCAACCTACATTCCTCCCCAACCCCACTCTTCTTATTCTCCTTACATTGCTTTATTTTTCTCCATAGCCCTTATCACCGCTAACATATTCTTTTTTCTTTTTAAGATTGGCACCTAAGCTAACATCTGTTGCCAACCTTTTTTTTTGAGGAAGATTAGCCCTGAGCTGACTACTGCCAATCCTCCTCTTTTTGCTGAGCAAGATTAGCCCTGAGCTAACTACTGCCAATCCTCTTCTTTTTGCTGAGGAAGACTGGCCCTGAGCTAACATCCATGCCCATCTTCCTCTGTTTTATACATGGGACGCCTACCACAGCATGGCTTTTGCCAAGAGGTACTATGTCTGCACCCAGGATCCGAACTGGTGAACCCTGGGCCGCTGAGAAGTGGAACCTGCGAAGTTAATGGCTGCACCACTGGGCCAGCCCCTACCAACCATTTTTTTTTAAATTCTTCTCCCCAAATCCCCCAGTACATAATTGTATATTCTAGTTGTGATTGCCTCTGTTTGTGCCATATGGAATGCCACCTCAGCATGGCCTGATGAGCAGTGCCATGTCCATGCCCAGGATCTGAACTAGTGAAACCCTGGGCCACAGAAGTGGAGTGTGTGAACTTAACCACTTGGCCACAGGGTCGGCCGCTAATGTATTCTTATTTATTTATTGTCTGTCTCTTCCTACTAGAATGCTAGTTCCTTGAGAGTAGGGGTGTGTACATTGCTCTAATCCCAGATTCTAAAACAACGCAATTGAGTTGTAGGCACTCAATATTTGTTACATGGATGAGTGAATGTAAGAAGTGACTAAAATCTAGTCTAAGGCCAGCAAGTGGACAGGTATGTGATCCAGTGCTGCCCTGGAAGAGTGGTTGGGTTTAAAGAAGGGCCTCTGTTGGGGAGGGTGAAGGGGGACGACAAAATGAAAGTGGAATTTGGAGCAGCTCATGTAGCCATGGTGCCCTGGGTGGATTAGAAGCAGAGAGATCCATTGCGAGGCCATTGGACAAGTGCCACTGGACTGCCCCCTCTTCTTCCTCCTCTTTTAGAGAGTTGTGACACTCTAAAATTTCCCCAGGAGCCCACACAGAGATATAGCATGTACTTTGAATATCCTTTTAAAACTTTGGGCAGCAATAACTACCAAAGCTAAACATATGTACACCCTATAACCCAGCAACTCCACTCATAAGGATAAACACAAGAGAAATGAGTACATGTGTTCACTGAAAGATGTGTACGAGAGTGATCTTAGCATCATTTCCAATAACTAGAAACTGGAAACTACCCATCAGTATTTGGTGATGAAATGAATAAATAAATTGTGGTTTATCTATACAATGAAATACTAAATTACAGGATGGATGAATCTCATGACATAATGCTGAGTAAAAGAAGCCAAACACAAAAGGGTACATTCTGTGTGATTCTGCTAAATTTTAAAACAGGCAAAACTAATCTATGGGGAAAGAAATCAGGAAAGGGATTCCTATTGGGATCGGGGGCAGACGGGGAACTTCTGGGGTTCTGATAATATTATATTCCACCATCTGGGTGCTGGCTGCCTGGTGTATTCACTTTGTCAAAACTCGTTGAGTGCAACTTGTGCATTTTTCTGTGTGTATTAAACGTCAATAAAAAGATTTTTTAAAACTTGGATAGGGGACTCTTTTGCTTTGCATTGTATAAAACTCTGTAAAGTACCAATGTATTACTCTGGTAACTGAAGAAAACAGCACAGATGTCAGAAATAACTGTAGAACAGTGAGTTACTTTGAATTCGTCGTGGGGCTCCTTTTCCTGCTTCCAAGCATCAAACCTCCAGCCCTCACTCCGGGCTGCGCTTTTCTACTTTGTTTCTCCAGCTAATGTTTCCTGTGGGCTCTGGGCTTCCTGCCTTTCAGCTACTCCCTCCTCCTGCCCCTGCTGCTGATGGGGAGTTCTCCTTCGTGTCCCTGAGCTCCCCTGGGCTTCTCCTTGGCTGGTACAGTGGCCCAGAGAACCTCTGAACCTGCAGCCACTTCTCAAGATTGGCCACCAGAAGAAATACGGCCCTCCTGAGCACTGAGAAGCATTTATCTCCTCTCCCCTTCAGCTGCCTTTGAAATACTTTCTTTTATAATGTTCATAATAGTCACAATCAGGTTAATAAATGTTTAACATTCATGAAGCGCTCACTAAGCACAGCCCACTGGGCCGCACACTTTACAGGCATCATCTCAGTTATGTCTCACCACACTCTAGGAGGTAGGTGCTCTGATTGTACCCATATTGCAGACGTCTGAGGTGAGTGGTAAAGGCAGGATGTGAAGTTGGGTAGCCTAACGCCTAAGTTTTCCCTTGAACCACTAAGCTGCACTCCCAAATGAGTTCTCAGTGTCCAACTTGTTTTCTCCTCTTCCCATATCCAGAAATAATATAGCGAAGAAATCATATGAAAGGGATCTCAGGGAGCAACTCCTTAGAGCCCAAGAGTTTCTTCTCCTGCCCCCAGTTTACAGATTCACAGAAGGATTCCTGAGGTGCCTTATCAGGGGGCAGGAGAAGCAAGAGGAGCTCAGGCTGATACAAACTTGGGTCTGAGTCTAGGCTCCACTGTTTATTAGAGAGTGTCCTCATGCCTTATACCTTAACTCTCTGAACATGTGTCCCTATCTATAAATAGAGACTCTAAAAATATCCACCTGGAAGAGTTGCAAAAATGATATGTGTGAGTAAAGTGCCTAGCTCTGGGCCAGGCACATGCTAGATGCTTGGTAAACGTTGGTTATCTTCAGCAACCTGTCCAACGAGCCAATTAGTGTCACATCCAGGATTGAAACACAGGTCTCTGGTTTCTCAGTCCACACTTTCTTCCTTAGAAACGAACAATGCTTTTCAATCACTATTTCACGTTTTAATGTCAACTTTGGTTTCAAACGAGCCCTAAAGGGTCTTTATAAATATTTGTGGATTTAAGAAGCCATGGGACAGAAACTCTGTCCAAATATATCATTTCAACTCGGCTGGCCTGAAATTCTTCCCTTTGTCAACAATGCCTGAAATTCAAGCTTCCTGTTTGAGAATGCTAATACTCCTGGGAATAGCTGTGTGTTGAGAGGCTGGCATTCTTTGTTGGTGTAAGTCATTTTAGCTTCATTCATTCAGCAAATATTTGTGGAGGCCTCCCTATCACCTTCCAAATGAGATATATGCTCTGAAAGAGAGGGCATTTTAATGGAGTGACAATGGGGGAAGAAAAAAAGGAGAAGTAATTTTGGTGCAAGGGCATTCATTTATTCATTCAAAAAAATTGACTGTGCACTTATAATTTGCCAAGTACTATTCTTGTCACTAGAGAAGAGTGGACAAGACTGACACGTGGATCAACAATATATGTGTAAATAAAGAAATAGGATAATTTCAGAAATAAGTAACACACACACAAAAGAGTGATTGCTAAAGAGTCAGTAGGGACAGGGTTAATTTATATAGGCAGCTCAGAGAAGGTCACTCTGAGGAGGGAACATCTGAACTGGGACAAGATGGGATCAGGCATGCAAAGACCCTGAGATAAAAATAAGCTTAGTATGTATAAGGGCCAGAAAGGGACCCTGGAGCCACTGCATAGTCATTGGAGGTTGAAGAGGGAGGCAAGGACCAGACCGCAGGGGACCGTGTAGGCCATGGTGAGCAGTTTGGAGGCCAATGGAGTGTTTTGAGCAGGGGAGGGATATGATTTGATTTATGTTTTAAAAATGTCATTCTGCTATGCAGAGAAGAGATTCTAGAGGGCAAAAGCGGAAGAAGCAAGATCAGTTAGGAGATCTTTGCAGTCATCCGCAGAAGGTATGTTGGTGGCCAGGATTATGGTAGCAGAGGAGGTGGCGAGAAAAGGTTAGATTCAGAACATGTTTTGGAGGAATTACCTGTAGGACATACTGATGGATTGAATGTGGGTGTTATAGGAAAGAGGAATCAAGGATGATTTCTCGGGTTTTAGCCTGAGAAACTGGGTAAATGATGGTTCTGTTCATCAAGATGGAGAGGAATGAGGGGAGGAGTTCACAGAAGCCACGGAAATCACAAATTCTCTTGAGGACATATTAAGTCCATATGGAATGAAGGAAGGCACTACAGAGAGGGCGATGAGAGGAAGAGGGAGGCAAGGAGGAGGAAAAAACAGGCAAAAAGGTAAATAATAAGGACCTGAAGACAGAAAAAAAATAAGGACGCCTTATGTTTATCTGGTGTTTTACAGCTCTAAGGAGAATTTCTCTTATAGAATCTTATTTAATCCTCACAACGCCCCAAGGAGGTAGGTAGCATTATTATTCCTATTTTAACAGATGAGGCCTTGAGTTCAGAGGAGTGAAGTACCTTGCACAAGGCTACTCCTAGCTAATGAAATTTTGCTTGATTCTGCCCTTGCCCAGGAGGGCCCAGGCTGCTCACTGACTATGAGCTTCTATCTTGGCCCCCATCCTCTGAAAAGAGGAGAGAGGAGAATGCTCTCTGTTTTCCTCCTTGCTATGGTGGGGTACCCAGGCCAGGCCAGGCCATGCCTCCAGGGAGCAGGGCACTGGGCACTGTTGCTCCATGGAGACCAACCCCGGAAAAAGAATAAACGGCTAACCTCATCCAACAGCAAGAGAAGGAAGTTGGAATTGCTCCTTCCGTGATTGGTTTCCGGAGTGTCAGGCCACCACCAAATTAATATAATTTGGAGGTTGTTGTGGTTTGGATTTTCTTTTTGAAGTTTTAAAATTGCACATTTTTTCTTGATTGCCCCCTTGATTGATGGAGAAGAGAACAGGGACCTCTTAGCTCACTGCCACCCACACAGCTGTGGAGGAAGCCAGCTGCCCTCCTGCTCTTCAGAGAACATCCCTCCCTCCAGTTTCCCTCCCAGCATCTTGGGCATTACTAACCAACAGGGCATCTAAGGAAAAGGGCTTCTTTCAGGGCTGGAGTGCTGTAGTTAGTGGATCATAGCTTGTGTGGGAGGCTTCCCCAAAGACATATGATGTGGGTGTAGGAACCAGACAGACAGGAGGAATTAAGTCACCCTTTTCCCCAACCCTTATTCCTTGCCTAACCTAGAGGTCACTGGGTTGGTGACTTAATGAGGGACTAGTTTTATTTCTGCTGTCCCCTGGCTTTTGACAGCAGGCAGGCTTCAATGGGAGTGTAAAAGAAGGAAGAAGCTACCAGTTCATTCTTCCTTCATGCCACTAGTGTCTGGGTTAAAGCTGGCTGTGTAAACCACATCCCCACCCAAGGCTTTCTAGGAAGGCTTGACTTTCTATTTCTTTGGTGCTACTGAGTGGGTTGGTGGCCCTGGAAAGCTCTGTACTTGATAAGGAAGGCCTAATCATGTCCATTTGGGGGTAAGTATTCTCTCCTGCTCAGTGGATGCAACTCCAGACACTGAGACTCCAAGCCTAAGAAGTCTGACCTAAGTTCAACCCTGTAGGAACAAACATCTTTTTCCAGGTGTGCGTTTAGCACACCTTCTGGAGAAAGTCTGCCACCCATCTCCAGTCCCATTTGGGTTAGTCACTCCTCCTCTGTGCTTCCAAAGCACTGGGCCTAGGACAATGCAAGGAAAATCGGTCCTCTTCCCATAGCAGCTTTGGTGTTCCTCTCACATGGCCACCATCACACTGTGTATTGTCATTGTTTGCTCCTCTGTTTCTCCACTGTGAACTCTCGGAGGTCATGGAGCCTGTCTTTTGCAGCTCTGTATGCCTGCACCCAGTATAGTCCCTAGAACATCAGAGGCTCTCACTGAATGTCTGATGCGTGCATGAATGAATGGACAATTGAAAAAAAGAATGAATGCATGAATAAATGAATAAGTGAAAACAGAGTGGAGGTTGAGTTCAGGCTCTGGATCAAACAATCCTTGGTTCAAATCCTGACGATGCTGTTTTCTGGTTGTATAATAACCTTGGACAAATTATTAACCTCTCAAAGCCTCAGTTTTCTTATTAGGGTTTTTGTGAGGACTATAGTCATGTAAAGCACTTATCACAATTCCTGGCATGGAATACTCAATATGTGATAGTTATTAACAAGCTCTGACTGCTAACGCTCTGCTAGTTTTTACCTTCACGAGTCACGTTGGCACCTCCTTTTCCAGATTCTTGCCATAGCCGGGTCCTTGCAAGACTCATGGCTTGGCCTGCAGGGCTGTCCCAGTGGGTACAAGTTGGAGTCAGGCTGTGTAAGTGGGTATAGCACCAGGCTGTACTGAGAAGAGGAAACTGTGACAGGGGCCTGCCTAAGGCCAGGCAAACATGTCAGCTGCCACCCCCATTGTCTCAGGCCTTCTCTGCTGGCCGGTGTCCTCAGGAAAACAGGAACAGTGCTGCATTTAAGGTGCCTGAATGACAGCCACATCAAATATGTGACCTTTTCCTAGGAAGCCTGGTTTCCATGGTGAGCGGGGCCTCGTGCTCTTTCTCAAGCCACGCTCTGTGGCTCTTGGCCTGCTCTGGAATGTGATGGCAGTGGCCCCAGCAGCTGGGTGGGGACATCTGCCCAAGGGCTGCCCCTCTAATATCTCCAGGGTGAATGGGGGACTGAGATAGCCCCCCAGGCTGTCTGGTGCCCACACCAGCTCTCAACCCTGGAAGGATTTGCACTGAGGCCCTGATTCTATTCCCCCACCCCCATCGCATACACACACACTTAATGGCTCATGGCCAACTGGCTTCCAAGCTGGGTAGAAAGAAGGGGACTCTTTCTGTGATCCCCTATCTTAGGCAGAGGCCCTGACCTCTTCCACCTCATCTTGGCAGCCTGGGCCGGGAGAAAAAGCCTGCCTCCCCAGCCTTGGCAAAGCATGTGTTTGGGCCCAGCCTCTGCAGCTGCCAGAACAGGAGCTGAATGCCCAGTGCTTCTGCCAAAGCTTGCTAACTTCTTTCTTCTTTCTCAGAGCTATGCAAATGGAGGCCGCTGAGGAATGCGGCAGCTAACCTCTCCACCACCCGCCACCCTCCTTCCATGGCCTATGCTCCCTCAACCTCCCAGGCTGGAGTCACATCAGAAAAATGCAGTGGAAGAAAGAAATCCCCCAATGTGTCATGACATTATATTTCCGCTTGGTGCTCAGAAACAAGAAAAGTAGGAGGGGGAGGTAGTGCGGTCATAGCTGGAGCCCTGTGACTGCCTCACCTCGCTGCCTCCCTGAGGCAGATCACCTGCTCACTCTGTTTCCTCATTAATAAGTGGGGGCAAATCATCCTGAGTCAGATTGCAGAGAAACTCTGAGAATTAACCATTTGTTATCATAAAAGAGCACTGAAAGTCCTAAGAGGCTGCCAAGAGATGCCATATTGCAACTTTAAGTTGGCAATTATGGAACTAGTTCACTGCTCACATGTATTCATTTAACAGACATACAGTGATTCCTAGTTTGTTCTAGAAGCTAAGAACACAAAGGTGAACAGGACCCAGGTCCTGCCCTCTAGAAGCTTGCACTCTAACAGTAGGGCAGTAGGAGGTGCCAGGTGACTGAGCCTGCTCCAGGGGTCAGGGGAGCCACTTCCTTGAGGAAGTGAAATTCAAGCTAAGGCCTAAAGAATAAGCAGCTATGATCCAAGGGAAAAGGTGAGTTAAGAGTACTCCGGGCAGAGGGAACAGTCAGAGCAGAGAGGGAGGATGATGTGAATGAGGAACTGAAATGAGTTTGGTGTGACAGGAGTGTGGACATCTGGGTTGGGGTCAGCAGAAGAGGCTGCAGAGGGAGGCTAGGCCAGACCATGTAGGGCCTTCAAGACTGTGCCAAGGAGTTTGGACTGGATCTTCAGGGTGATGGGGAGCCAGCCTAGGGTTTTAAAGTGAGTGTGAGTAGGGAGTGGCATGGTGACTCAGGCTATAGCGTGGGGAAGGGACTAGAGGGGTAACCACAGTAAAGTAGGCAGACAGGTTAGTGTGTGCTGTTACAGTATCCAGGTAGTAGAATCTGAGGGTAGTAGCAGCGGAGAAGAAGAGATACATGGAGATATATGGAGGATGAGAGAAAGGGAAAAGGAGTCAAGGATGACTCTCAGTTTTAGGCTTGATGCCTGGGTGGAAAGTGGTGCTGTCCACTGAGATGGGTTACATTGGAGAAGGAGAAGCTGGTTGGAGGTGAAGAAAGCAAGTCCAGGTTTTGTCACATTAAATCTGAAGTAGTGGCCACCATGTCAGTAGGTATATCTGGTGCACAGCTACAGAGCCAAGTCTGCAACCCAGGAGAGGGCTCTGGGCTAGAGAGGTGTCATTGGCCTGGAGAGAGTAAGGAATTGTTTAGTTAAGATAATACTGGCTGCTCTAACGGGTAAACCCTCAGCCTCAGTAGCCTATCACAGTAGTTTATTTCTCACTCAGATAAAGTCTAAAATGGGTGCTCCTAATAAATAAGAGGCTCTTCTCCAAGTAGTAGTTCAGGGACCCGGGTCCTTCCATCTTGTGTCTCTGACATCTTTAATACACGGCTTCCAAGGTCACTGATGTGGAAAAAGCAAGAATGATTGTGTGTGGGAGATCTTATCACTTCCATCCACATTCCACTGACAAAAGCTCATCACGAGGTCACACCTAACTATAAGAGAAGCGGGAAAATGAACTCTAAATGGGTGTCCACGAGAAAGAGGAAAGGACTTTAGCAACCAGCTAGCCAGACTCTGGCATAAGAGTGGCTAAGATCACTTGGCAAGTCTGAGGCTTGCACCCATTCATTTATCCCCATTTTTACATGCCTACACTGGTGCAGGGCAGACAGAAATGAAGATAGGCCACTTCTTCCCCTCTCCAGGCTCATGTTCTTGGAGACCAATAGGAGAGGGTAGGGTCCAACCCATTTTGGTCCCTCCTGTGGGACCCAAGTTGGACAGATCTTCAGGATGAAATGATCCAGGAGTAGCTGGTCATGTTGGCTCTGACACTGGCCATCCCTGCCTCTTCCCTGAGGCTGGCTGCCACTCACTCTCATTTCACTTTCTTTTACCTCAACAAGCATTTGTGGAGTATCAGCTATGCGTTGGGTACAATGTCCAGTGCAGCAACAGGCAGTAATGAATTAGACAGAGGTCCCTATATTAATTTATTTGTTTATTGTCTGTCTCTCTCACTAGAATGTAAGTGTCATGAGCAGGATCTCTGACTTATCTTGCCTACCCCTGTATCCCTACACTCCAGAACAACACCTAGCACATAGTAGAAACTCTGGAAATAATTGTTGAATAAACAGATGGTTGAATGAAGGCCATTCAGGAACTAACATCTGTAATGAGTGCTATGAAAGGGGAAGAAGAAGGTTCTGCGGAGTGGCCTGTGGCACAGTGACCTACTCTGGTTCAGGAGGTCAAGAAAGATCTTGGCAAAGAGATTTTTAAGCTTAGGATAGGTGAGTGATTGGCAGATGGAAGACCGTATGCAAAGAGATGGCATCAAAAGGGTGTGTAGAGGAACAAAGGAGGTTCAGTGTGGCTGAAGCCTAGGGGGAGGAAGGGAGTGTTGCAAGATGAGACAGAAGGGGTAGGCAGGGACCAGACTGCATATGGCCTTGAGGGACCGCCTAAGTTTCTGTATTCTGCCCTGAGGATGCATCTCTCAGCAGCTTCTTTGACATGCAATCATTACATTTCAAGTCATTGTTCAAAAAGGACAATTTTTTCTTTTATTAGTGATTCTCATCTCATTGTCTCAATAATGTCTGAATGGAGGTCGGTTGGAATTAAAGTTCCTGTCTGCCTCACCCTAATTCCCAGGCAGAGACATCCTCTCTTTTTTAGCAAAATAGGCAACCAGACTCTTCTTGCTGAAAGGGGTTGGGGAAATGAACTGCCTGGATGTGCTCGGTGCTTTTACATAAGACCTCACTTAATTCTCTCAACAACTCTGGCAGGTCGGCACGATTATCCCCTATCTTATAGATGAGGAAACTGAGTCAAAAAAGAAATGAGAATCCGCAGTAAGCCTCAAGTGAAATGCATCTCTCTAAACTAGAGATCTCGAAGAAAATGCTAGTCTTTATTGAAAAAATGGCAACTCTGAACTTCTCTGACAGGCTGCAAACTGCAGAGTTTGAGAACAGAATTGCAAAGGAGCCAACAGTCCGATGAGTCACATTAGCCAAGCAGCCAGTCAGAAAGTGTTCATTGACTTCTGGGATGCTTAGCACAGCATTCCAGAAGAGTAAACCACGGTCCCTGCCCTCAAGGAGCTCCCAGAATACTGGGAGAGACAGACAAGAGAACTGTAATTCAGCATCGTGTGAGAAGTTGCTGTCATAGAGGTACAAACTGAGAGTTAGGGCAGCACAGGAGCATCAACAAAGTTTACTATGTGCTCAGCGCTGAATGGGGGCATGGAAGATGTACGAGTGCTGGCAGTTCACGTCACACATACATATCCCTAGTGTACCAACATGTATTCCTATCAGACAAACTTAGCTTTGGCCCACACCTAACAGCTTCCTTTGAGATGTTTTTCAGCTGAGCTGGGCTTTCACCTCAGAGAAATCACAACTGCAAACCACTCTAAACCAGCTCTAACTCGACCACAGGAGCAGCCCCTGTGCAGAGGGCCTTGGAGGTCACCTGAAGTTGCCTGTGCTTCATTACCATATAAAAATCTCCCCCACTGCCAGGCACATTTGGTGCGATGGGCAAAGGAGTTTGGAGGACTGCGAATGCACCAACTGTTCCCAGAAATCTTGGCCCCTTTTCTGGAACCCTGATGATGCCATGACCCCTTGCCCTTTGAAAGTTCCCCACATCCCTGTCTTCAGGGAGAACGTGTTTTAGAGAAGGAGCTCTCACTTATCCATTCCTTCATCAACAATTAAAGTTTCTGCTCTGCTATTGTGAACCCAGGCTCATTCTATTGGTGTGAGCGACTCCGGGCAAAAGGACCCAGTTCCAGGTCATTGGTCCCTTAGGGCTCAATAATGTTTAGATATTGACCTAATCCCTCTCTCTCTCTTTTTTTTTTTTTTTGAGGAAGATTAGTCTGGAGCTAACATCCGCCACCATTCTTCCTCTTTTTGCTGAGGAAGCCTGGCCCTGAGTTAATGTCTGTGCCCATCTTTCTCTATTTTGTATGTGGGAGGCCTGCCACAGCATGGCTTGCTTAGCAGCGCATAGGTCCATGCCTGCGATCTGGGCTGGCAAACCCCAGGCCACCAAAGCGGAGTGAGCGAACTTAACTGCTGCGCCACCAGGCCAGCCCCTCTCTGTTCTTTTAACATCCTTTCATTCATCCCACCAACACCTATAAAGTGCTGATTATGCTCCAATAAGGCAAGGAACAAATAGACAGAGTACCTACCCTCGGTCTAGCAGAGGAGATAGCCACTTAATAAATAATTACATGGACCCACAAAACTTCGCAGAATATTTATAGAATATGATAATAGCTTTTGCCTGTGGGAGGAACTGAGAATCAGTGGGTCAGGAGCAGGAAACTAATTTTCTTTTCCTGGTATACGATTTATACTGTTTTCATTTGTGGTATTGTATGCATTACTTTTTTAAAGTGAGGTTTAAAAATAATCACACAAATAAACATACTATTAAAAACTATGATAAATGCCGTGAAGAAAAAGCGTAAAGTGCTCTGCGAGTATAACAGAGGAACTACTTTAAATTGAGGAGCCAGTCAAAGGCCTCTTCATGAAAAGGCCACTGAAGTGACACCCACAGGCTTAGTTGTAGGCGACTAGGCAGAGTGCAGGTAAGAGTGTTCTAGAGGCAAACAAGCACATATAAAGCCTGGAGGAAAGAAAACGCTTGATGTGTTCCAGGAATAGAAGAGAAGCTAGTGTGATAGAGCCACTAAAGTAAGGGGAAAGGTCACTTTATAACCCCAATTCTCAGTCAGTCTATGAAACGAATCCAGCACCTACGCTGGACTGGAAGAATCCTGAGAGCACTGGGAAGGTGTCTAGTTTACTCACTGCTAGAGCAGTACCCAGCGTCCTGTAGGCACTTCAATATTCGTTTCATGCATAAATGAACAAAGTCAATGTATGTGTAGTTTTTTGTTTACAAACTATAAAAATGCCAAGAAGTGGTGGATTTGCACTGATGCTCTCCTGCCCGGAGGATTGAGGATTCACAGACCCTGACAGTCCCTGGAGGGTAGAGTCGGGGAAGCAAAGGATGGGCTAAGAGCCGATTTGCCCAGGTGTAAGCCGTAGTGACAATGCAAGAGAACAGAACCTTGGCCGCCTTCTGAATTCTACTGTTTTCCCTCTGGCTTCTTGGATTTCAGATCCCTCTCTTTTCCAGGAATTCTAATTTTCTCTTTGTGATAAACACCTGAAGCATTTACATTAGAATGGCTTTAAAGTGACAAGTCCTGAAGTAATTTTTCCTTCTCTCTTCCAGGGAAGCATTTCTGTTAATATTTTCTTCTAGATGCTGCAGCTGGTAAGCCTGGTGAAGTTTTAGAAGATGCAGACTCTTTGGGCCCAGCACAGATCCACTGGATTCACTTCTCCAGGAGGAGGGACCCAGGTACTGACACTTTTAAAGCTTCCCTGTTAATGCTGATGACAAGCCACATTTGGAAGATCAATTTAGAGTTGTGGTTCTTAACCTTTTGAGGGTTATCAGCCCCTTTGAGATGCTGAGGAGATTATGCTCATCCCGATCCAGAAAAAACATCTTGCAGGCACAACACTTAGCATACACTGCTAAGGATATCTTAGACATCCTAGTGTGTTTATGGAGTACCGAGAATTCCCAATAAATAGTCCAAGTCTGAAAGAACACCAGGTTCATTCTAGGGAGCAGAGCCAGGAGCTTTTTCTATCTCATCTTCTCTTTGTGCTCTGCGATTGAGGCCCTTTTCAAGACCTGTATGTTTAGGTACAGCCAAGGGTAAGTGGCTACAAAAAGGAGTTCCATATTCCCAGGACAAATGGAGATTTCTGATTCCAAATTCTTCTGTTTGAGACTGAGTAGTCTTGCTAGAACCTGCCCAAGAGAGGCTTCAGGGTGGCATGGAAGGAACTCTGGAAGGGAACCCAAGACTCCTGGGCTCTAGTCTCAGCTTAGACACCAATTTGCTATGTCCTTGGCAAATCCCTTCTCTTTTGTGAGCCTCATTTTCCTCAACTATAAAGTGAGGAGGTAGATTAGAAGAGCACAAAGATCCCTTCCAGCTCTTTGAATTTAGGATTCTTTTCTGGAAATTTTATACAGGATCCTATACTTCAGATGGCAGAACACAATGGAGATATGTGACAAATGGATAGACTGATAGGGTCCCTTGGAGAGTTTGCCTCTTGATTCTATATGGCCTTCTACCCTCAGATTCTGATGTTCTAGGATAGGTATTTTTGCCAGTGACCTCTTGTGTATTCTACTAATGACTGTGGTAAGAAAGACAAAGATCTATGAGGTCATTGTGGCTACTTACCTACAGCCAGCCACACTATACCACCTTCCCAAAACCAGGCGGAGGCATTTGACCTTAGCAGAGGGGACAAAAGGAAGTGGTAACTTCCACATCTCTATCAACAGCGCTTGCTATAATTTGCCTTTAGTGAAACAGAGAGACAGTCCTTAGTGTCTCTGAGCTAGAAAAGCCAAACAACATTGTTTTAAATTCAGCCCCGTTAGATGAGATTTTCTACATCCAATGATCCAAGGACTCCATTACAAAGCAAGGCTGCTTCCTTGAGGTCCCTGACCACCACTATCTGGGGAAGAAAAGGGGTGTACCATCATGAAGTTCATGTACCCATTGACATGGAATTGGCCTGTTCATTAGGAGAGAGGATTGAAAAAGTTGAAATTTTGGCAGCTAAGGTATAGTGGACATTTATTTTTTTTCCCTCTGTGACATCCATTGCCTCTTCTTTTGATAGTCATAATTTACTCTTTTGTAAAGAAAACGCTTTTCCCTCACCTTCAGTCCACATGCTTCGTGGGACTGATACTCTAACCTTCCAGGAACGGCTGTATGCCTTGTACCTGGCCAATCAGAGCATTTCATGCCTCTGGCTATTGTAATTGTTTCAAAGATGGGCACATGACCCAAGCGAGACTAGGAATATCCAATCCTGAGACTCTCTCTGGAACCATAAAGGAAGAGGCGTTGTCTCTTTCCACTGTGGTGGCTAAACTGGTCAAACAGAACCTGGAGTTGCTTTGGCTACATGTGAGAGTTAGTAACAAGGTGGACGACGTGGGGCTTCCTATTTTAACTAAATTTCCTGCTTACTAGGTGCTATACTCACTCATGTTCTTCTAGTTTATAAAAGGAAAAATATTAAAATTTCTAGCTTCTCAAAATTAAAAAAATCTTTTTTTAAAAACTTTTGAGCTGCTAAATATGGGTGCTCCAGGGAAAAGCTTTAGTCACCTTGTCGTAGGTACAGTTCTGAGGGTGGGAAAATGTTCCTCTGCGCTAGTGCTTTTTGGTGCCTGTTTACAAGATGCATGTGGAGTTTTGTCCAGATTTCAACCCAACCCCATTGTATTCCTCTTCTTGTTCTACAAGACGATGAGCTTTTCCCACTTGGGGCGAGCTGGGGTGAGAGAGATGTGGATACACTTACTAGGCTTTGGTCTCCCTGATTTTATTCTTTTCCTGTTCTTGGGCAGAGTCTCCTGTTCTTAGCTCTGACCTCTGGCAGGCCCCATACTTTCACTTTCTCTGGTGAGCCATGGGGTAAATAACCTAGCCTTTGTTATGCCCTGTTACCCAGCTTCATCTCTAACACAGGTTTAAATCATCATATTGATTGAAAATATTCGCTTTCTTTGCACTTTTCATAAACAGATTGAATCAGATGTGGCAAGGTGCCCTGGAAAAGCCACCACTAGATCCTGCTTACAACAACTCACTTCCTCTCCTTGCAGAGTTTCCAATGACTATTTCATTCGGTAGGCACAGCTAAGGCCCCTCTTTCCCTCCTAGGAAGGTCCCAGCCCGAAACCTTACTTTGTCAGCTAGAAGAGCTGACAGAGTTTCTTGGCAAATGTGTCACTGGGGAAGAATCAGTCTCCCTCCGTGTCCCTGAGGCCCCCACAGAACTACCACATAAGACTTACAAACGCCCCACCCTATCCCATGCAACTCCTAGGCAGACCATTGTGTAGAATTTATTTTCAAAGGAAATAGGTGCAGACTTCCCCATTCTTGAGGATGTCAGGAGGTAGGCACCTTGGGAGAGAGTCTTAAAAAAGCCTTTAATTCTGTTCAATTTAATACTCTCAGAGACTACCCAGTGGCCAGAGAGTCTCCAGAGTCACAGAGTTACTTTTTCTCACCATCCTTGGGTCAGGTGACTGAGAGCTTGAAGTGAAGGGTCTAGAGACATCCAAGAAACGATGACAGAGCAAGGGGATGTGTGGGACAGAAGTGAAATAAACCAGAAGGCAGTAGGTTTATAACAGCTATAATTTTAAAATGTTCCAGGCACAATATATACTAAATACTCAGTAGATATTAATTCATTTAATACCCACAATGACCCTGTGAGGTAGTTACTACACTGCATCATCCCCATTTTTCATATGGGGAAAGAAACTGAGCTATAGAGAGATAAAGTAACATGCTCAAGGCCGTATACCTGATACATGATGGGGCTAGGATTTGAATCCAGGCAATCTGGCTCCAGAATGTGCTTTTAACGATTACACCACACTGCCTCTCTATAAGGCTCTAAAGGTTAGGTGAGCAACTGTCCTGGTCTGCCCCGGACTGACGAGTTTCCTGGAACATAGGACTGTCAGTGCAAAAACTGGTACAGTTTTGGGCAAACCGTGATGATTGATCATCCTTATAGAGAAACGTTATCAAAGAAGATGTTTCCCTAGTAATTTAAATGATGCTAACGCAGCTGTGATAAGGCTGAGTTAAGAGAGAGCTACCTCAAGACGGGACAGGAATTTTCTTTCTCTTTTTTTTTTTTTTTTTTTTTAAGATTGGCACCTGAGCTAGCAGCTGTTGCTAATCTTTTTTTTTCCCTGCTTTTTCTCCCCAAATTCCCCCAGTATATAGTTGTATATATTTTTTTAGTTGTGGGTCCTTCTAGTTGTGGCATGTGGGATGCTGCCTCAATGTGGCCTGACGAACAGTGCCATGTTTGTACTCAGGATCTGAAACGGCAAAACCCTGGGCTGCCGAAGTGGAGCACAGGAACTTAATCACTTGGCCATGGGACCGGCACCCTGTCTTCTTTTTTTGTAAGGAAGATTCACCCTGAACTAACATCTGTTACCAATCATCCTCTTTTTTTTTTCTGCTTGGGGAAGATAGTTGTTGAGTTAACATCTGTACCAATCTTCCTCTATTTATGTTGGATACCACCACAACGTGGCTTGATGTGCAGTGCTAGGCCTGTGCCCAGGATGCTAACCTGTGAATGCATGAACTTAACTACTATCTCCCCAGCTCCACCCCACCCATCCCCCTACCCGCTGCCCCGGGGTTCCCTCTTCTTTCACTACCTTAGTTCTGGCTGCTTGGTGTCTGGATGGTTGCTCCAGTTCTGATCTGGTTTCTTATCTTCTGCCTTCTGGGAATCACTCCGTATGAAGCAACCATGTAATCTTCTGGAGTGTAAATGTGACCAGTCACTCCCCTGCTCATAGCACTCCATTGCACTCAATGACCACAAGATAGAACCCAACCTCTTGAGCTTGACTTGGGAGGCCCTCCACTGTTGGCTCTCATCTATCTCTCTGTCCCTTTCTCTCAGTGGTTAACATGCTTCTGGGCTTTAGCCCTACCAAACAATTTGTATTTCCCTGAAGACACCAGGCTCTTGCCTTGGTGTCATTGTCTCTTCTAAGAATATCCTTTCTCCCTTTTTACCACAAACTCCCCGGGTTGGGAGCCCCTCCTCTATGTTCTTCAGCTCCTAGGATCACTTCCTCTACAGCAGAATTCTCTAACTCCCTGTTTTTCTGTGACCCCCATTGTACTCTGAACTGCTTGTTTATTTACCTGTAGGTTCACAACACTCAACAAAATAATAACTTATTTTGATTAGATGTAACTATATACCAGGAACTTTGCATGCATTGTCTCATTTAATCCTCATAACCTATGAAATGCTTACTGTTCTTTTTCCTCCTTCTTCTCCCCAAAGTCCCCCAGTACATAGTTGTATATTCTAGTTGCAGGTCCTTCTAGTTGTGCTATGTGGGATGCTGCCTCAGCGTGGCTTGATGAGTATGCCATGTCTGTGCCCAGGATCCAAACTGGCAAAACCTTGGGCTTCCAAAGTGGAGCATGCAAACTTAACCACTCAACCACAGAGCCAGCCCCTCCTGGTGTTTAACTAGACACCTAGTTGCCCATAATAATGACTACATTTCCCAGCCTCTCTTGCAGCCAGGAATGGCCACGTGATTCTGTTTGGGCCAATGCGATATGAACAGAACCACACCTACAACTTCTAGGACATGTCTTTAAAGGAAAGGAGTGAGTCTCCCCCTTCCTTTTCACCTTCCTTCTATCTAGGCTATGGACATGGTGCTGATGAGTCATCTTGGACCATATGGATAAGACAGAAGGGGCCTGGGAACTCTGGTACCATGGAACTCACATACCTACCCTACACTGCTTATGCCTGGATGATTGTGATGGAGAAAAATAAGCTTCTATCTTGTTTCAGCCATTGCTATTTTGGACCTCTGTTATAGCAGCTGAACCTATGCTCTAACTAATATAGTCTATTCACCGGGGGAAGGATTATATTTATTATTCCTATAGAGTGGCTTTGAGACTGCATGCAGGCTATATCATAAGAATTAACTCTCTCTTCTGAGTAAAAGTCATTACCATTCAACTAGTTTGCTCAGGTCAAAAACCCAGGAGTCTTTATTTCCTTTATTGAGGTATAATTGACATACAATAAACTGAATATGTTAAAGTGTACAATTTGGTAAGTTCCCACCCAGGAAACCATCTCCACGATCAAGGTAATAAACATATCCAACACCACAAAATTATATAATGCTCCTTTGTAATCCGTTCCTTCTGCCTCGTCCCCATTCCCCCACCCCAATCCTATGTGGTAACCACTGATCTTCTTTCTGTCACTGTAGATTTTTTTTGCATTTTCTAGAATTTTATATACATGGGATCATACAATATGTTACTCTTTTTTATTTGGCTTCTTTCACTCAGCATACTTATTTGGAGATTAGGAATCATATTTGATTCCTCTCTTTCTTTCATTGCCACCCCTTTGCCCCAAATCCATTCCTTCCTCAAGTTCAGTAACCTCTATCTGCATCCATCTACTTTTCCCTATCTCCATCGCTATCATCTTTGCCCAGACCACTGTCATCTCTCTTGTACTACTGCAATACTCTCCTTTCTCGTCTCTGCTTCCACTCTTGCTCCCTTCAATCCATTCTATGCCTAGAACCCAGAGGATCCCTTTAAAATAGTTTCATATGAATCTCTTCAGATCATATCAATCTCCTGCTTGAAATAATTCAGTGGCTTTAAATCACACTCAGAATAACATTCTAACTCCTGACCATAGCTTACAAGGCCTTTCATGGTCTGCCCCCCGTCCAGCTCTCTGATGTCACCTTCTACCATTTTCTCCATCCAGCCACACTGGCTTCTTCCTTTTCTTTTTCAAATATGCCCAGCATGGTCCCATCCTAAACCCTTTGCTCCTGCTACTCCTTCTATCTGGAATGCTCTTTCCCTAGCTCTTTGCATAACTAGCTCATTCTCATTTTTCAGGTCTCATCTTAAATACTACATCCTTCTGGAGAGTTTCCCATACCTAAGAGGCCTCCACCCAGTCAATCTCTAACCACATTGCTGTTTTCTTCCTTAATAACACTTAGTAATATCTAAAATTTTTTGTTTGCTTGCTTACTGTCTGTCTTTCCCACTGGAATGTGTGTTCCATGAGGTCAGGGAGTTTGTGTCTTCTTATTGCTATATCCAAAGAGCCTAGATAAGTGCCTAACAGATGTTCAATAAGTATTTGTTGAATGAATAAATAAGTGTATTGAGTATGGTGTTTAGCTAGACATCATGGGTAAGCAGAGCTGAGGGATCATAGGCAATTGCCTTTTTAAGTTCCACAACTGTGGACTGATTGAACATCATAAGGAAGACATCCCTGTACTAGTGAAGCCTTCAGTGTGAAGTCTGTTTTTTTCTATGAAAATAATAAAAGCAAGCATATCGTGGTTGTTCTTTAGGCAGGTGTCCAAGGACTGAAGACTCTTCTTTCATAGACAGTCTCTTCCTGCTATTTTAGAAGCTCCAGAGAAAGGAAATAACTTCTTTATTGTGAAGACCCAAATGAAAAGGAGCAAAGAAATATATTACAGTGACTTCTAGTCCATAAATGTCTATCATATTCTGCCAACTTTATACTCAGGGCAAGTTTTATTTTTCCCCAGATTTGCTTCACTCATGTAGTGCGAGAATTAACATAAAAGCTGGTCTGGAACACGTGAACCTCATAGGGCTTTGGTAGAAGTGAATGTGAAGCCACCTTTAGGGATGTTTCCATAACCCAGACACGCTAGACACTGAAGATAGGCTCTTAGTCAAAAACTTATAAGTTACAAGAGAAAATCAACTGTCATAAGAAAGATCAGCGGATACCCGCAATGTAAGAATTCACACCCAAAAAATTTTAGGTGATAAGATATTGTGAAGAAATTTTAAAATAATTATGTTCATTATGTTCACTATTAGGTAAGAACATATCATTATGAAAAAGAAAAGAGCAGGCTGATTTGAAAAAAGAACAAATAAAAAGCTTCCCTTTTTTTTATGTGGTAAAATACAGATAACATAAAATTTACCATCTTAACCATTCTTAAGTGCACAGTTCAGTGGTATTAACTATATTCATAATGTTGTGCTACCATCACCACTATCAGTCTCCAGAAGTACTTTCATCTTGTAAAACTGAAACTCTTTATCTATTAAACAATAAGTCTCCATTCCTCCCCTTTTCTCCAGCTCCTAGCAACTACCATTCTACTTTCTGTCTTTATGATTTTGACTACTGATTTTGATCATGATCATACAAGAGGAATCATGTATTTTTTGTCTTTTTGTGACTGGCTTATTTCACTTAGCATAGTGTCCTCAAGGTTCATCCATATTGTAGCATGTGTTAGAATTTCACTCACTCCTTTCAAAGGCAGAATACTATTCTATTGTATGTATATACCACATTTTGCTTACCCATTCATCCGTTGATGGATACTTGGATTGCTTCCACACTTTGGCTATTGTGAATATGATGCTATCAACATGGGTGTACAAATATCTGTTGAAGTGCCTGCTTTCAATTCTTTTGGGTATACACCCAGAAGTGAGAATGCTGAATCATATGGTAATTCTATTTTTAATTTTTGAGGAACCATCATACTATTTTCCCTAGCAGCTTCACCATTTTACATTCACACCAACAATGCATGGGGTTCCAATTTCGCCACATCTACCCTGTATTTATTTTCTGTTTCGTTTTTGGTTTTTGATAATGGCCATCCTAATGGGTATGAAGTGGCATCTAATTGTTTTGATTTGCATTTCTCTAATGATTAGTGATGTTGAGGATCTTTTCATGTGCTTATTGGCTATTTGTATATCTTCCTTGGAGAACTGTCTATTCAAATCCTTTGTCCATTTTTAATTGAGTTGCTTGTTCCTTCATTGTTTAATTGTAGGAGTTCTTTATGTAGTCTGGATATGAATCCCTTATCATATATATAATTTGCACATATTTTCTCCCATTACATGGGTTGCCTTTTCACTCCATTGATACTCTCCTTTTATGCTTAAAAGTTTTAATTTTGATGAAGTCCAATTTATCTGTTTTTTTTTTGTTGTTGTCTGTGCTTTTGGTGTCATATGCATGAAGTCATTACCAAATCCAATGTTATTAAGATTTTCTCCAATATTTCCTTCTAGGGATTTTATAGTTTAGTTCTTACATGTAGGTCTTTGATCCATTTTGAGTTCCTTTTTGTATATAGTGTTAGATAAATGTTCAACTTCCCTCTTGTGCATGTGGAAATCCAGTTTTCCCAGTTTTCCAGTTTGTTGAAAGGACTCATTTCCCCCATTGAATTGTCTTGGCATACCCGTCAAAAAAAATCGTTTGAGGGCTGGCCACATAGCTGAGTGGCTAAGTTCGAGTGCTCTGCTTCAGCGGGCTGGGGTTTTGCTGGTTGGGATCTTGGGCGCGGACATGACACTGCTCATTAGGCCACGCTGAGGCATCTCACAGAGCAGAGCCAGAAGGACCTACAACTAGAATATACAACTATGTACTGGGGGTGCTTTGGGGAGAAGAAGAAAAAAAAATGAAGAAGATTGGCAACAGATGTTAGCTCATAGCTCAGTTGCCAATCTTTAAAAAAAAATCATTTGACTATATATTGAGGGTTTATTTCTGGGCTCTCTATTCTATTTCATTGGTCTACGTGTCTGTCTTTATGACAGTATCACACTGTTCTTTTTTTTTAAATTGCAGTATTATTGACATACAACGTTATGTTAGTTTCAAGTGTAGAACATAGTGATTCAAAATTTATAAACATTACAAAATGACCATCATCATAAGTCTAGTCACCATCTGTTCCCCTATAAAGTTGTTACAATATTATTGATTATATTCTCTATGCTGTATATTACATCCCCATGGCTTATTTCTTTTATAACTGGAAGTTTGTACCTCTTAATCCGCTTCACCTATTTCATCCAACCCTCCACACCCCACCCTTCTGGCAAGCATCAGTTTATTCTCTGTATCTATGTGTCCGGTTTTGTTTTGTTTTTTAGATTCCACATGTAAGTGAAATCATTTGGTATTTGTCTTTCTCTGTCTGACATTTCACTTAGCATTCTACCCTCTAGGCCCATCCATGTTGCTACAAATGGCAAGATTTCATTCTAGTATCAAACTATTTTGATTATTGTAGCTTTGTAGTAAGTTTTGAAATCAGGAAGTTTTAGTCTTCCATTTTTGCTCTTCTTTTTCAAGATTATTTTGGCTATTCAGGGTCCCTTGAGAATCCATATGAATTTTAGGATGGGTTTTTCCATGTCTGCAAAAAAAGTCATTGCAATTTTTATAGGGATTGCATTGAATCTGTAGATCACTTTGGGTAGTATTGACAACAATATTGAGTCTTCCAATTCATGTACACAGGATGTCTGTCCATTTATTTCTGTCTTCTTTAATTTCCTTCTGCAACATTTTATATTTTTTATTGTACAAGTCTTTTACCTCCTTGGTTGTGTTATTCTTAAGTATTGTATTCTTTTGATGCTATTGTAAATGAAATTGTTTTCTTAATTTCCCTTTTGGCTTGTTCATTGTTAGTATATAGAAATGCAACTGATTTTTGTGTGTTGACTTTGTATCCTGATACTTAACTGAATATATTTATTAGTTCTAACAATTTTTTTGGTGAAATCTTTAATGTTTTCTACATATAAGATCATATCATCTACAAACAGAAATAATTTTACTTCTTCATTTCCAATTTGGATGACTTTTATTTCTTTTCTTGCCTAATTGTTCTGGCTAGAACTTCTAGTACTATGTTGAGTAGAAGTGACAAAAGCAGGTATCCTTGCCTTTTTCCTGATCTTAGTGGAAAAACTTTCAGTCTTTCACCATTGAGTATGATGTTCATTATGGGTTTTTCGTATATGGATTTATTATGTTAAAGTAGTTTGCTTCTATTCCTAATTTGTTGAGTTTTTATCACGAAAGGGTCAAATACAATTTTAGGAATTTAAGACAATAGGTATTGAAATAAAAACCCAAGAGACGGTTTAAAGAGTAAACTAGACATAGTTGAAGAGAGAATTAGTAAATTGGTGGAGCGAATTGAATAAATCACCCAGGATTCAGGAAATAAACAGTAAGTGTAAAATAGAGGCTAAGCGATATGGATGCTTCATATTTCTAATGGGAGTTTTAGTAGGAATAATGAGAGAAAGTGGTGGAGAGTCAACATTTTTGAGATGCTGGTTGAACATTTTTCAGAATTAACATTAATCCTCAGATTAAAGAAGCACACTATATCTCAAGGAGGAAAAATAAAGAAACACACACACACACACACATCAAGGTGGAAAGACAGAACCCAAAACAAAGGGAATGTCTTAAAAGGCATTGGAGAAAAGACAGATTTCTAACAAAATTATGTCAAGCAGGCTGACAGGACTTTTTAGCAGTATACAAATGACAGAAGACTATGAAAAAATGTCGTTAATAATTATCAACGTAGGGGCTGACCCTGTGGCTGTGTGGTTAAGTTCCCACGCTCTGCTGCAGGGGCCCAGGGTTTCACCGGTTCAAATCCTGGGTGCAGACATGGCACCACTCAACAGGCCATGCTGAGGCGGTGTCCCACATGCCACAACTAGAAGCACCCGCAACTAAAAATACACAACTATGTACTGGGGGGATTTGGGGAGAAAAAGGAAAAATAAAATCTTAAAAAAAAATGTGGTCTGCAGACGACTTGCATGAGGTCATAAGGGGAGTTTGAAAAAGTGCAAATTTCTAGGCCCCAATCTAAGATTCTAAATAAGTTTGGGATGAGGACCAGACAATCTGTATTTTTTTTTTTTTTTGAGGAAGTTTAGCCTTCAGCTAACTGTTGCCAATCCTCCTCTTTTTGCTGAGGAAGACTGGCCCTGAGCTAACATCCATGCCCACCTTCCTCTACTTTATATGTGGGATGCCTGCCACAGCATGGCTTGCCAAGCTGTGCCATGTCCTCACCGGGGATCTGAACCAGTGAACCCTGGGCCACCAAAGTGGAACGTGCACACTTAACTGCCGTGCCACCGGCCGGCCCTGTATTTTTTTTCAGCAAACTTATTTGGCCTCTCTTGAGAACCATTGTGTCTAGAAAGTCTTCCAGAAGCGTTCAGTAGAAATAAGTTGTTTGGGAGAACACTTCAGCTAAGCCTTCTGGTCTTCAAGTTGGCATGCCCGAGGCTCAGGCTGATTCTTTCTCTTCTTGACAACACAGGGACTAGCTTGAAAAACTGAATGAATGAAGAGGTTTTGGCCTGATCTACATACATCTCCTTTTAGCAGCACAAACTATTTGTCAAAATGCTTAAAACCATACCCAAAATCTGCGCATCGTGCTCTGTCTGGAAGGATATAGAGAAGCAGGCCAGGCCTGATAGCTCACATGGGGAATAGAGACTCTGAATCAACGGTTGCTAGGCCCAGAGCGGGGAAGAATAGCTACTAGCCCGACTCGTGCGCAGGCGCAGAAGGAGGCGGGACAATCAAACTGCCAAGGCGCGCCCTTCCCCCTCCCCTCTTTCCGGCCGTCTCCACCGCGCAGGCGCAGAGTGTGAACCAAGATGGCGGCGCCCGTGGATCTGGAGTTGAAGAAGGTAAAAGAGCGTCTTGAGCAGGCAGTGGCTTCTTTTTGGAAGCTAAGGGGACTTTAGACAAGAATGTAGAGTGAGGCTCGAGTCCTGCGGAAGGAAAGAGGCCCCAGGGAATTGGGGAATGATTTCCAGGAGTCCTAAGGCGGGACCGGGCCTCCTTAGGCTGGAGTAGGGGGCGGGCGGCTTTAGCTGGATAAGAGCCGGTTGGGCTGGGTCTGGGTAAGTCTGGCAGGCCGATGGCTGGCCTGTACCCTCGTTCCGCGCTTTATAGCCGTTTCCTTGCACTCGGAGCCATCAGTTCCATAGTAAGGCCTGAAGTGAGCGTTTCAATTTGGAGCCCTTTCGGACGACTTGCCCTAGCCAAGCCATTTGTAATTCTGCATCCTTATCTGCTCTGCAAAACTCCCAAGTCCAACCTTGTGTGTTTTAGGCCACTTATTTGATCCCATCTTGAAAGGTCTCAGTATATACATACATTTGAGAATCAGATATTCTCATAGCAATGTTCATCTCAGGGCTTCGGCTCCCGACCCCTTCCCACCTTTTTTGAAGAACTTGTGAAATAAACAAGTCCAGTAATGTTTTCCAAATAAAATCGATATTTGAAGGAATTGGGTTTCTCTCTTCAAACAATTGCTTATTAACGTGTTGTTACTTAGAAACATTTTTTGCCACCTGAGAGTTGTCAGGATTTTAACACCACTAACGACCCCAAGCCATACCTTTGTTTGGGGGGTTCGGGGGCACGGGGATTGAAAGGATACTAGACTTCATCTACTTGAAACCTATACTTTTCTGGAAAAAGAAACTGAATATCAGAAAAAACTCTGAGGTTAGGACTAGAATCCAGCATTCTCTGCCTTACTCCACACGTTTTGACCATTCAGTTTTTTCAGAAAAGCAGATTTTACTAAAGACTGTTTTCTGGTCAACCTTTGCATAAGAAATAGGACAGCTGAAATAGCTGTTGCTCCTAAAAATGAAGATGTTTGTTATTGCTCTGAGGAGTTACGTGTATGTGCCTTGCTTTTTGTCATTCTTGTTTCGAAACTTGTAACTTTAGCCCTTATGTGATGATCTCTAATGCTGTAATATCTCAGCTTTAACAATATAGTAGCTTCCTTAGCAAACTGTGAACAGAACAGTCAGGCAATACCTGTAATTTTACATGCAAAACAAAATTCATTTTAAGAATGCTTGAAGCATTCTAGAAGTTTACCTTTTATTTCTGTTAAAATTTAAAAATTTAAGTCAGGGGTTAGTGAAAGAGCTGACAATAGAGTACAGCTGTGAATATGCTTACCTCCCAGTATTGTTTGAATTTGTTGCTAAGAAATCTGTGGACAAACAATGCAAACTAAAAAAATGATTACAAACTTAAGTTGGATATATTGACAACCAGTTAAATTAACTATAAAAGAAACTTGTCGTTTAAAGGTTTTATCTTCTAATATCTTTATAAGGTTTGTTTTTTTCCTGGGAGGGAGTGGAGACTAATAGGAAGTTTCAGGTACCTCCTCTCTCCTCAAACTCATAAATGTTTTGAAACTGCACTATTAGGTTAGAACAAAGTCAATAAAAGTTAAGTAGTAGCTTTTGCCATATATTGCAGTCACAAATGTTATTAGAAAGGCATAAATTTGACAGCAGGTGAAAGTCATTCCAGGCACTTGAACAAGAATATCGAAGAACTGTGTTTGTCTTTGAGTTAAGTGTACACAAGGGTCAAATTTGGCTTGGTATGTGCATATGAAGTTCATAATAAATTTTACCAATGCCTTGAAATTTTTTTCTCGTTTTTGTCTTTCTCTTACAAATACTCATGTTCTGAATATTACTGTAGACAGAATAGAAAGATTTCTCAACTAGGAGTGAGAAGAAATGGATTTAAGTACTGTACCTGCCTTTCTACCTAATAGTTCTTAACCCTGTGCAAGCCACTCATATCTGTTTAACACAGTCAGTTACTTAATTTGTAAACTACGATGATGAAACTACCATCCCTAACTCGTAAGATTGTTGAGAGGAGTAAATGAGATTTTTTATTATATCCATTAATGCTCTCATGTTAATATTGCCATTTTAATATTTCGAACAAATGTGGGAAAGTGCTTTGAAACCTAGTCGTGTAATACAAATGTAGCAAGTTACTACATTTATGGTTCTTGTTTTGGGTCTCTGGGTTTCATCCTCTGGCTGTTGCCTTTATTACTTTGATTATTCCTTGGGTAGCTGCTACTTGGTATAGTTATTATTTAATGAGCATTTGTTTTGCTGCTTCAAATAGATTGCTTCTTCAGAGGACAGGCTAAATTCTGTATTTAGCATAGTGGCTTGATCACTTGATATAATTGTATTGTCTTGGTGTTTGCTCTGGTAAATTTCACATCTTTGTCTCTGATTAGCATGCTTTATTTTAATATATTTGCATTTGACTTAAATGTTTCCTGTAAAATGTTTCGCATACTAAATCAAGGACTTGTTTTTATTAGGCTTTTACAGAGCTTCAAGCCAAAGTTATTGACACTCAGCAGAAGGTGAAGCTTGCAGACATACAGATTGAACAGCTAAACAGAACGAAAAAGCATGCACATCTTACAGATACAGAGATTATGACTTTGGTAGATGAGACTAACATGTATGAAGGTGTAGGAAGAATGTAAGTAAAATATATCCTTAAGGGGATTATCTTGGGAGAGGTTTCGTCTGAATTAAATCATAGAATTTGTTCATTTTAAACTTGGGGTGAAGTATCATAGTAGCTTTAAAGATCATCTAGTCAAATACTTTCTTTTTTTAAAAATGAGAAACTGAACCTCAGGTAGATGTGTTTAATTTTAGACTTTGAAGTACATTTCTTAAATATTTCCCTGTTCTCTCTACGATTAAGTAGTTAAGTATGTAACTTCAATGATAATATGATTTGTCATGAAAAGATGTTTATAGTAATTTTGTGTGTGAAGATTTAAGTAGTTGTAGTTCTAACCTCCCTCCCCTATCTAATTTATTAGGAGTCATACAATTCATAAATCTTTTAGATGTCTGACTAATGTTGTAAAATAAAAATAGGGACCAGCTCGTGGCATAGTGGTTAAGTCCACACACTCTGCTTCCTTGGCCTGGAGTTCGCAGGTTCAGATCCCAGGTATGGACCTACACACCGCTCATCAAGCCATGCTGTGCTGGCATCCCACATAGAAAATAGAGGAAGATGGGCACAGATGTTAGCTCAGGGACAGTCTTCCTCACTGAGAAAAAAACAAGTAAAATAAAAATAAAAATTCAGTTATGTAAATATGCTTGTTCCAACTGTAACACATGAGAAACCGAGTAAACCAATTTACCTTTTGTTTGTTCTAATTGTTATCTGATTAACCACCTACACTTCACTTTTTTTCTTTTAAAAATAGATTATCTTTATGCAAGAGAATAGATCTGCTTCATGTTCTTTAAGCAGTAAATAAGGAATGGCAAAGCTCTTAACTACAGGTCACATTCCATTACACTGAGCTAAAAGAAGACTGATTTTTTTTTTTTTTTTTAAGTGGGGGGTGGTACAGGAGGAGGGTTTTTCTGGAATTTGGTCTTTGAATATTACTTAGTAAGTGGACCATTACTTCAAGTCTGGAGATCTTTTAGTTAGAATGGAATTTGACCTCAGTCTTAGGATGACTTGTTTTGTGATTGATTTGAAGGAAGCATAACATGTGTAACATTTAGTAATGGCTTTGGGATGACATCATGAGAAGTAGACCCTGCTCATGACTAGCTAATCCATATCTTTCTGGAAAAGAGATAGATTATGATCTGATTTCCTTTCTCAGAAACAATATACCACAAATACATTTTGTCTCTGGAGTTCGTATTTTTCATTTTAGCTTGTTTTAAGAGAAACAGAATCCCAATTTGAGAGTTTGTTACCGAGACACAAAAGAATTGGGATAAGAACGAAGTAGAATCCTTGAGTATGTGTCTATATAGTACCAAGTGCATTGTTGGCATTCACTACTGGGTAATTTTATCCTTAATGTGAGTATCCTTAGGTCTTAAAATGGTAATACTAGCTTTTCTAGCATGCTTGTAAACATGTTGCATTTGGATTTAACATCACTACATTAGCCTTTGCTTGCGATAGCTAAAGACTCTCTTTTTCCAAAATAGAAAGACTCTTTGAATATCTTTGACCTTTTGAGCTACAATGAAGTTTTTATTTTATTATTTATTTATTTATTTATTTATTGAGGAAGATTAGCCCTGAGCTAACTGCTGCCAATCCTCCCCTTCTTGCTGAGGAAGACTAGCCCTGAGCTCATATCCCCCTGCCCATCTTCCTCTCCTTTATATGTGGGACGCCTACCACAGCATGGTGTGCCAAGCAGTGCCATGTCGGCACCGGGGATCCGAACTGGTGAGCCCCGGGCCACCGAAGCAGAAGGTGTGCACTTAACTGCTGCGCCCCCAGGCTGGCCCTGAAGTTTTTATTTTTAATTAGAATAATTTCATTTATTAAACATTCTGCAGGAGTGATAGGAGAGTTGCTTTTTTTGCATACTGCCCGAAGTGCTACAGATAGGATCTGTTCCACACAAGGAATTTTAGAGGGGCCCGCCCAGTTGTGTAGTGGTTAAGTTCTGCTTTGGCGGCCCTGGGTTCACGGGTTTGGATCCTGGACGTGGGCCTACACACCGCTCATCCACCCATGCTGAGGTGGCATCTTACATACAAACAATAGAGGAAAATTGGCACAGATGTTAGTTCAGGGCCAATCTTCCTCACCAAAATAAATAAATAAATAAGTAAATAAATAAAAGAATTTTAGAGTTTAATGCCTGGGATATGAATTAGTTAATGGTAAAATAGTATTTTCAGGAGATTTAGTTCATATAAATTATGTTTCTTAAAAGAAACGTAATTTTTACATGTTTGGATAAAGCAGAACTCTTGTATGGTTTCAAACTTTGGTTTTAAATTTGACTTTTGTGCTTTCTGCATCTCACTGGGAGTGTGAATTTGACCCTACATTGTAGGGGCATGTAAGGTGAATAGAGTTTGTTGTTTGGCTAGAGTATTAGTGCCCTCAGGAAGAAAGGACTTGCTGAGTATTAGTCTGGTCATGAGGACGTTTTCTTTCTTGATGCTAAACCTGAAATATCTATTTCTGAATTTATAGTCTTGAGTAATCTTGAGTATCATTGTGATTCATTTCTTTAATTCTAGTCTTTACCTTAGTTTGTCTTTTCTTTTCCTTTTTGAGTATTTTTTGGGAAAACTAATTAGAATATTAATTTTTCTCAAACTGTTGTTTTAAAATCGTGAATTATAAAATCCCATTAAACACTCCGATTTTGTTTTAGAGCCTGCAGTAGATTTTTGCCATAACTGAAATCCGGGCCTCGTTGTGTCCTGCTTAGACTATTGTGGTAGCATCTTAACTGTTCTTTCTGCCCTTATTCTGTCTGTCCAAATGCGTTCTTCAAACATCTGACAGAATTGATCATGTCAATATTTTTCATAAAATCCTTTGTTCATCCTCTGTTGCCCATAGGATAAAATCTAAACTTGTTAACCCAACATTCATGGTCATTCATAATCTGTCCTTAATTTACCCTTCTAGCCTCAAGTCCCACCGCTTTGTATTCCCAGGCTCAGGATAGCATGTAAATTTCACCTCATGGACTTACCTCTTTCCATTGGTTTTGGGTTATCTGTTGAGAAGGAGTTTGTCTCATGTGGGCTTTAAACATTCGTTAATTGATTAGTGATGTCTATCGTGGGGTGAGGGTAGAAGAGTAGTAGCACATGTTCCAGAAATTGTTATCCCTCCCCTTGCCACATGGGCTTCCTCACATATGCCATGTTTTTGTGCTTTCTTGCTTTTGCTTATTCTGTCCTTCTTGGTCTGCAGTATGCTGCTTTCCCTTGTGAAATTCTCATCCTTCAAGACATAGCTCATCTTCTCTGAAGATTTTTCCATCCTCTCTGGCAGACTTATTCACACTTTAGTGTGTGATACCAGGGCTTTTGTTTCTCTAGCTGCTAGAGCAGAGAGAGATTAATTTTTAAGTGGGTCAGTCTCCCTAGCTAGATTGTTGGCTCTGTAAGACCGTATATGTATTTATCTTTGTTTCCTTAGTTCTCAGCATAATGTGTGGCACATAATAGGTGTTAAATGTGTATTGATTTGAATTGAATATGATTCTTTCTCTTGCCTAAAATAACTGCATTTTCTTTTGGTTTTTTAGAAAATCTGTTTACAACATGTCAGAGACTTAAGAATTAGACTTTATTATTCTGTTTTAATATACAGTTCAATAAAGATGAAATTATAAAAGTAAAATATATTTCGATAAAGATAAAAGGGATTGTTTCTGACCATAATTATGTCCTTTGATCTGACAGGGTTAATTCTTTATTAAAGCTATTGAGAAAGTTGACTAATTCTGAATGCCAACCAGTTGCAGAGATATTCAGTGAGAAATGAATATAGAAAAACCTAAGTCTTTAGAATTATGCTGAGGGCAGTAAAATCCTTCGAGAATAAAGGCTATTCTATGCAGAATAATATCAATATAATTTTATGTATTTTACCTTCCTCATCTTCACATAGGATGGAAGTCAGATTTTTCTTTTTAGAGTGTGTATTTAGTTTACCAAATCGTTGCAAGCCCAGATGCTTTTCAAGTCATTAAGTATGGAAGAACATAGTAGTGTTAAATACCTCTTCTATATGGCTGTTTTTGGTTTAAAACAAGGAAAATCAAGCTACAGGGTAAAAGATGAAGAATTGCTATATATCGTAAGCTCTGTGTATTCATTGCTCAAAACTATATTCCATCCAGTCTCTTGGCGCGTTGCCAGCACATTTTAGTTCTCTTACTTCATATTCTTTGGAGAGGCTGTTATGTAGCCTGATACTACTACCACCAATTTCTAGTTTTGCTACTTAAGCTGTTTGTGAGCTGACCTCACCATGCTGCTTTGAGAACTATGATGAAAGTTACAACTGTGGAATGATCTGTCTGAATAGTTGGAAGTGTTTGTCTTTGCGTCTTTCTAGCATGCAAGGAGGGACTAGACACAACTCTCAAATAAATATTATGTGGATGTTTCTTATATCTTTTTTTCATGAATAAGAACCAGTTTATAGGAATTTTCTTCCTTTTTACTTTGCATAGTAAAAGATAAGAGTATTTTTTTAAAATAAGAATTATATTTGAAAGTGCATATAAGTGACATTTAGCCATGCTAGTATTTGAAGGGACTATCATTAGAATAAATGTCAAACTTATTTTTATTAACAATAGGTTTGATCCTGACCCTGATGTGATGTCAGGTCTATTATTCTATTACTCTAATATCCTTTTGCTTAAGCATTACATAAATAGCATTTCTTATTTCCAAAAGAGACAAATTAAGCTTTTTTTTTTTTAATGTGGAAGGAACTTAAGTAGATTAGCCTTTGAAAAGAATGATTAGTCCCTTTTTAAAACTTGAACCTAACTAAAAATAACTTTGTACCATATTTAAACTAATTTAGAGGTATGCCACCTTCTGTGGGTATTTTTTACTTTTAAGGAACTAAGAATGAACAATGGTATAAATCTACCGACTAGATAAGTGTCTGGCAATGCAGGAATTGCTGTTTGGGAGCGGTGTTTCTATTTCTACTTGTTGAAGTAATTTGATGGTTGATCTCTAACGGTTGACAGGTCCAGAATTTTAAAACTTAAGATAAATGTGGCACAGGTAGAAAGTCAAAACAGTAGGTATATTCCTGATAGATCAGATATTAAAAAAAATTCTAAATAGTTGAGCAATTTTTTGACTAATTAGGATGTGGAAATCTGAACTCTTCATGACAGCTTGGTTTAACTGCCTTTTGTTTAAAATGTTATGTTGGTTTTGTTGTGATTTTAATTGTTAGTTTGGATGTTGACTTGTAATTTGAATTGTGACATTTAGTAAAGCCAGGATGAAATATTTGCAGTTTCTCTAAGGTTAGTTATGTTAAATATTAATAGAAAGGGATATAGTCATGCTGCCTCAAGTTTTGCAACCATTTTACAATTTCATGGTATTGCAGTCAATTTGAGGTAATTTTAAAGCTGAAGAAATAGTTGTATTATATTTTATTCCTAAGAGATTAGGAAATAAACCACAAATCTTGGTGTAGTAAATATTGTTGATATTATAGTAAAAATAGTTTATATTGTTGTTCTCACTGGAATCAAGTTTCCATGTTTTATTTAGAGCCTACTATAGGAGAAAAAAAATGTGCAGATTTCTTTTGTTGTGAGAGCCACATTGCAAATTCAAATTTATAAACTCCTTTTATACTCTCTTTAAAGATGTTAATCTGTATTTTAGAGTAGAGAAAATGAAGTAAAGAGAAAATAATTTTTAAAGGTAAAAAGGAACTTTTTAGTTATTTTTTAGATTTTATTTTAAAGGAAGAGGAATTCTTGATATTGAGCTGCTTTTACTAATAGAATCTGACACACCCTTCTTGTGTTTTTATACAGAGCCATTTAAAGTGGCTTTCATTGCTCAGAGTTCTAAGGGAAAAAAACCAGCTCTTCCTGTTGTGCAGGGAAAAATGACTTCAGTTTTGTTGATGTTGGGTATGTATATAACCCCAGATGGGCACACTGTCCTCTTCCACAGATGTGGCACTTTAGGGAGAGGAGATTTTTGAGTAATATTCTTAATTTCCTTAAGTTGTCAGTGATTTAAAAACTTGGTGTTCATTATAACTCTGCTGTACTGCTGTGTAGAATGACATCACTATTTTTATGCCAGGGGAAGTTAACAAACATTTGCGTAGGAATTACGTAGCTATGTTTCTTCTGCAGAAGAGTACTTTTAATAATTCTTTCCCTTCTTCCCCTCCCATGTCCTCCAGAACCCAAACAATCTCACAGAAACACAGGAAATTAATTTCGAAAATGTTGTGCTAATTAGAAGTCTATTGTAAAAAAGGAAAAAGAAGTCTGTTATACTTATCTTTGGATGTACTGACATGCTAAAATAAAATTTTCGTGTGTCCTTGTGGGAGGGTTACTTATTTTAGGCTCGAACTTGTTTAAAAAATGTAAATGTAATTGATTCATTTCATTACTTGGAGGACTTTGCTTCTGCATTTCCTGACGTCAAAAGGCCTGACTTTTTTTTTTTTAACTGACAAAGGGTTAAACAAAATCTGCCTTTGTTGCATGAAAGTAGCAACTATTCAACAACACAAGAGGATACTACAGTGTATTCCAGTTTGTGATAAGCAGGAATCAATGTAGTTAACTGAGGGAAGGGTGAAAAGTACCATTACCTGTTGTTCCTATATAAATAAAAGTGAAGGGAGCAGTAATTTTGAAGTTAATTACTTTGTCATTGGGGGATTGTGTGCTGCCACTGCCTTAACTCTAGCTGAATTTCTCTGAAATGAAAAACAATCAATTTTAAGCTGTATCAAGAATTTTCTGATTTTATCTGCCACTTATAGTGGCAAATTTAGGAACAACTTGCCATCTAATCTGTTTGAGAGAGGACTGAAATATTCATGTCAGGGAACATAATCTACTTAATGAAAAATCCAAAAAGGAACTCAGAAAAAATATTGACGTAGAAGGTGAGAGTCAGTCTGTATCTATGAACAGACACTTGATAATGACTTACTAGTATTCTTTTCTTTCTTATTACTTGTATCAGGAATTGCTGTGAACTGCAAGTATCCTTTGCCCAGATGGAATAATTAGGATTGTGGTGTGTTGTATGCACCATTAGTGCCTGTGGTTTTGTGAAGAATGTATGCTCCATTTATTTTTAGAATTTAAGTTTGAATGGACATGTCTGGGAGAATGTTATCTCATTGTCCTGGCCAGGAGCTCTCATCACCAAATTATATTCTGAGGAAGATCAATTACCTTGAAATGGACCAGATTACTTGGAAGACACTGTTCCTTTGGGTTTGAAGAGGACTTGAAATGTTCTTGTATCAAAATTTGTACAGCAGCAGGAGCCCAGTGTTAAAAATGTATCTTTAAATAGATAAGAGCATGACTGTCCTAAGCTGAGCCTTTTACATTGTTTGGCTCAAGTTAAAAAGATTTGGACCACAATATGCATCCTGTATGTGTGTGTCTGACTGAGTCTTTTGCATTTGTGCCAAAATATATTTATATTTCTCTGTAACTTTCTGCTTCTGTACCAGGAGTCTTCTGTTCTGTTTGTGTCCTTCAGTACTCATTGGATTGTAATTTTTTACTATCCATGGTTATATTTTATCCGATGTTATATTTTAACCTACTAGTAAAATAAAGGTCACATCTTAGAAAAAGTTGTAGCATAGCTTGATTCTTAGATGTGGAAATGTTTGGAGTTTGATGAGGCCAGAGTAAAAGTGGTAAACATCAGAGGTGATTATTTACTAGAATACTTAGAATACCAGATAGTGACCAAAAATAAGCATCATGTTTAAAATAGATTAACATACTACTGCTTCCATTTCAGGAGTAATAGTTTGATTTAAAAATACGCAGTGATTTTTAATTTGTACAAATTGAACCTAGTAGTGTGTGAATGACTTATCTAGAACAAGGAATGTTCACATGGAATTGGGTTCCTGAAGAGACCGCGATTCTCTAAGAATTCCTTTGAATTCACAGTCCTCATCTTATTTAACCTATCAGTAGCGTTTGGTCCAGTTGATTGATCTTTCTTCCTTGAAGCACTTTCTTCCTTTGGCTTCTAGGATACTGTCTCTTGGTTTTCCTCCTATTTCACTGGCCATTCTTTCTCAGTCTCCTTTACTGTTTCCTTTTCTTTCCCATTTCCAAATATTAGATTGACCTTGGGCTCAGCCTTTGGCTTTTTTTCTCTTCTCTATTCTCAGTCTGTTAGTGATCTCATTAAAGCTTATCTCTTTACATGCCTTTTTATATACTGACAACTCCCAGATTTTTATCTTTAGCTTAGACCCCTTCCTGAACTTCAAACTTGTATATCCATCTGCCTACTTTACATTTCCATTGGATGGTCTAACAGGCATCTCAAGATTAACTTGACCAAAATAAAATTCTCACTGTTTACAAATAAGCCAGTTCTTCCTTCAGTCTTCCTCACTTCAGTAAATGAGTTTTCTCTCCTTCCAATTCTTCCAAATTTTGGAGTCATCCTTGACTTCTTCCTCTCTTTCAATCTTACATTCAATCCATTAGCAAAGGCTCTCTCTTTAAATTTTGTCTGGAATCTGAACATTTCTACTTACTACCACCCTGGTTTAAAATACTATTGGATTATTGCAGTTGCTTCCTAACCAGACTCCCTGCTTCCATCCTTACCATTTTATAGCTGTTCTCAACTGAACAGCCAGAGTGATGCTTTTAAAACATAAGTCAGATCACTCTAGTCAAAATCTTCAGATGGCTTTCCATTTCATCAGTGAAAAAGACAAGGGCTTTTGCAGTTCCTGGTCTCTGTGCCTGAAGCCTTCTTCCAGATGCCTACATGACTTACACCTTCTCTTCCTTCAGTTCTTTACTGAAAAGGCATTGAGGCCTTTCATGACCACCATAGTTAAAATTATACACATACTTGTACCCCCACCTACTTGCCTCTTATATTCTCACTCTCCATTTTTGGCTTTATTTTGCTCCATGGCACTTACAACCATCTGGCATACTATAGTGCTAATTATCGCTCTTTCTTAAATCAACTTTATTGAGATATTTATATACAGTAAAATGCACTCATTTTAAGAGTTCACTTGGGTGAATTTTCGCAAATGTAACCACCAGTCCAGTCACAATATAGAACATTTTCATCACCCTAAAAAAGTTCTTTGTTGCTTCTTCCAAGTCAGTCCTCCCCCCAGATCCTGCTTTAGACAACTGATAATCTGATTTCTATCACTGTAGATTAATTTTGCCTATTTTTAGAACTTCATATGGAACATGTAAATAGAATCATTACAATATGTGCTCCTTTTGTGGTTTTTTTCCTGAAACATAATGCTTCTGAGATTTATCCATTTACGTATATTGGGCTTCCTCAGGGACTGGATGTTGAGTTTCCGTTCCACTTATTTCAGTACTCTTGCCTCTGCCCTCCTTCCTGTGCTTGCCAGCTTCATCTTCAGGTTGGCTGCAGGAGTTTCAAGAATTTCATTTAGATGTGACAACATTCAGAGTAAGAAAGTACCATGTTTTCTGTGTCACCTTTGTAGGAGCAAAGAAATCTTTCCCAGAAGTCTTCAAAAGGGCCACTTCTCACATTTCATGACATGCTTGGACTTAAATCTTGGCGGATGGGATTGCCGTGATTGTGTACAACCAATCAAGATTCACCCTAGGATTCATTTCCCTGAGTCACTTTGGAAAGTGGAGAGTACCCAGACAAAATTGGGGCTCCATCAGCAAAGGGGAACAGATATTGGGTCACCAACCAATAGTATCCACTGAAATCTTCAACAACAATCATTACAGTGACCAATAATTGAGGGCTAGCTACATGAAAACTGTAATATATTTAGGATGAATTAGGGAAGAGTTTAATCAGGAGTACAAGGAGGAGGCTCTTGAAGTAATTCAGGAGTGTAGTAATAAAGGCATAAATTAAAGTGGCAGAAGTGGAAAGGAGAGGAAGAGGTCGATATGAAAGAAAGTGATGAGTCTTAGTGATACGTTGGGACTTTAGGGGACAAAGAGGATACCTGCAGGTTTGGGAGTTAGGTGAGTGGGCAAGTGGTAATTGATAGAAGCTGAAGTTGGGATGGGGAAACTGTGTGTAGGGAATTTTGGTATTGGTAGATGAAATGAGTTTAATTTGGGACGTGTTGAATTTGAGGAGATGTGAAATATACAAGTAGACATGACCATTAGTTGATGCGGACGTAGTGCAGGTGTTAGGGGTTGATATTATTTTGAGGTTTATTACCAAGTTGAAACCTTGAAAACAAATGAGTTCTTGGAGGGACTTTTGGGTAGAGATAGCTTAGCCGAGAGCCTTGAATGATGCTTGCAATATGGGCACTGGAAGAGAAAAGGAAGGAGGGGTTCATGAATATAGTAGTTGATGAGGGGAAAATGGATAGTATAGGACTAAGATGCAGCAGATCTCTCAGAGTTAGATTTGAGCATACTGTGTTCTGTAGATTTCTTTTGCTTGATGTATGGCAGATCTAGGTGCTGTATTTCTGGGTTATAATCTAATACTACATTATTTTGTTTCTTGAATAGTTCCACTTTGGCCCCTGGCTCTTTCCGATTGTCCCCTATGTCTTTTTTCTTTTTTTTTTGGTGAGGAACATTGGCCCTGAGCTACCATCTGTTGCCAATCTTCCTCTTCTTGCTTGAGTAAGATTGTTCTTGAGCTGACATCTCTCCCAGTCTTCCTCTACTTTGTGTGTGGGATGCCGCTACAGCATAGCTTGACAAGCAGTGTGTAGGTCTGCATCCAGGATCTGAATCTGCGAACCTGGACCTTTGAAGCAGAGCACACAAACTTACCCACTACACCACCAGGCCGGCCTCAACCCTCTGTCCTTTTAACATGTCCCCAACCTTTTTTGTTTGTTTTTTTAAGTTAATAAACTTTGTTTTTTAGAGCAGTTTTAGGTTTACAGAAAAATTGAGCAGAAAGTACAGAGAACTTTCACGTAGCCCCTCTCCTTCCTTCCCCCCACAGCTTTCTCTATTAAAATCTTGCATTTGTCTGGTATGTTTGTTACAATTGATGAAGGAATTTTGATACATTATGATTAAGGTCCATAGTTCACATTGGGATTCACTCTTTGTTTTGTACAGTTCTGTGGGTTTTGACAAATGTATTGTGTCTTGTATTTGCCATTATGGTATCTGTAATGTGTATATTACAGGTATGTATATGTCTTGTATCTGCTCCTGTGCTCTATCTGTCCGTCCTTCCCTCTTTCTCCAAACCCAATCTTTTTACTGTCTCTCTAGTTCTACCTTTTCCAGAATGTCAAATAGTTGGAATCATACAATATATAGCCTTTTCATACTTTCACTTAGCAATATGCATTTGTTTCCTCCATGTCTTTTCATGGCTTGATAGCTCTTTTTTCCTTTTCTGTTTTTTTCTCAACACTGCTTCATTTTGGTAGTTCTATTGCAATATCTTTGAGTTTACTGGTATTTTCTTCTACAGTGTCTAATTTGCCATAAGCCTATCCAGTGAATTCTTTTACTTTGACTACTGTATTTTTGATCACCAGAAGTACCACTTGCATCTTTTTATATCTGTAATTTCTCTGTTTAAGTTCATGTCTTCCTTTAATTGTTAATCATGGTTATTATAACGTTTTTAAAGCTTTTATATGCTAATTGCTTTATTTTTCTCCTTTCTGAGTCTGTTTCTATTGACTGAACTTTCTTCTGGCTGTGGGTCACATTTTCTTGTTTGTTTATGTGTCTGGTGATACATATATGTATATATATATTTAGTAAATGCCCAGGCTGGTACTTATTTATTTTTTAATTGAGATATAATTGACATATAACATTATATTAGTTTCAGCTGCAGCATAATGATTTAATATTTCTATATGTTGTAAAATAATCACCACAGTAAGTCTAGTTAAGATCCATCACCACCATAGTTAAAATAGTTTTTCTTGTGATGAGAACTTTTGAGATATACTGTCTTAGCAATTTTCAAATACACAATGCAGTATTATTAACTGTAGTCACCATGATGTACATTACATCCCCATGACTTATTCTTTTTATAACTGGAAGTTTGTACCTTTTGATCACATTCACCCACCCTCGCCTGTAGCAACCACCAATCTGTTCTCTGTATCTATGAGTTCATTTTTTTTTTTTTTTAAGATTCCACATGTAAGTGCAATCATACAGTATTTGTCTTTCTCTGTCTGATTTATTTCATTTAGCGTAAAGCCTTCAGGGTCCATCCATGTTGTCACAAAAGGCAAGGTTTCCTTCTTTTTTATGACAATAATATTCCATTGTGTTTATGTGTGTGTACACACACACACACACACACACACACACACATTTTCTTTACTTATTCATCCATTGATGGACAATTAGGTTGCTTCCATGTCTTGGCTATTGTAAATAATGCTGCAGTGAACCTGGGGGTGCATATATCTTTTCAAGTTAATGTTTTCATTTTCTTGGAATAAATAACCGGCAGTGGAATTGCTAGATCAGATGGTAGTTCTCTTCTTAATTTTTTGAGGAACTTCCATACTGTTTCCACAGTAGCTGCACTAATTTACATTCCTACCAACAGTATACAAGGGTTCCCTTTTCTTCACATCCTTGCCAACACCTATTTCTTGTCTTTTTGATAATAGCCATTCTAATGGGTGTGAGGTTTTATCTCATTATGGTTTTGATTTACATTTCCCTGATGATTAGTGATGTTGAGCATGTTTTCATGTACCTGTTGGCCATCTGTATATCTTCTTTGGAAAAATGTTCAAATCCTCTGCCCATTTTAAATGAGATTGTTTGTTTTTTTGCTATTAAGTTGTATGAGTTCTTCGTATATTTTAAATATTAACCCCATATGATTTCCAAATATTTTCTCCCATTCAGTAGGTTGTCTTTTCATTTTGTTGATGGTTTCTTTCCTTGTGCAGAAGCTTTTTAATTTGATGTAGTCTCTCTTTCTTTTTTTGCTTTTGGTGTCAAATCCAAGGAATCATCACTAAGACCTATGTCAAGAAGCGTTTTCCTTACGTTTTTTTCTAATTTAATGGTTCAGGTCTTACATTCAAGTCTTTAACCCATTTTGAGTTGATCTTTGTGTATGGTGTAAGATAGTGGTCCAATCTCATTCTTTTGCATGTGGCTGTCCAGTTTTCTTAGCACCATTTATTGAAGATCCTGTTCTTCCTCCATTGTATATTCTTCGTTCCTTTGTTGTAAATTAATTGATCATACATGCTGGGCTCTCTATTTCTGGGCTCTCTATTCTGTTCCTTTGATCCATCTGTCTGTTTTTAGGTCAATACCATACTATTTTGATTATTATGGCTTTGTAATATGTTTAGAAATCAGGAAGCATGATACCCCTGGTTTTTGTTCTTTCTCAGGATCACTTTGGCTATTTGGGGTCATTTATAACTCCATACAAATTTTAGGATTGTTGGTTCTATTTCTGTGAAAAATGCCATTGGAATTTTGATAGGGATTGCATTGAATCTGTAGATTGCTTTGAGTAGTATGGATATTTCAACAATATTCTTCCAATCCATGAGCACGGCATATTTTACCAATTTATTTATGTCTTCTCCAATTTCTTTCATCATTGTCTTATAGTTTTCAGTGTACAGGTCTTTCACCTCTTTGGTTAAGTTTATTCCTAGGTATTTTACTCTTTTTTGATGCAATTGTGACTGAGGCTGTTTGCTTAATTTCTCTTCCTGATAGTTGGTTATTAGTGTATAGAAATGCAGCAGATTTTTGTATATTGATTTTGTATCCTGCAACTTTACTGAATTTGTTTATCAGTTCTAAGTTTTTTGGTGGAGTCTTTAGGGTTTTCTGTACATAATATATCTTCTGCAAATAGTGACAGTTTTTTCTTCCTTTCCTATTTGAATGCCTTTTATTTCTTTTTCTTGCCTAATTATTCTGACTAGGACTCCCAATGCTATGTTAAATAAAAGTGGTAAGAGTGGGCATCCTTGTCTTGTTCCTGATCTTATAGGAAAAGTTTCAGCTTTTATGGTTTCATCATACCATTGAGTATGATGTTAGCTGTGGGCTGTTCATACATTGCCGTTATTATGTTGAGGTATCTTCCCTCTGTACCCACTTTGTTCAGAGTTTTTATCATAAAAAACTTGATCATGGTGTATGATCCTTTTGCTATATTGTTGAGTTCAGTTTGCTAATATTTTGTTGAGGATTTTTGCATCTATGTTCATCAGGGATATTGGCCTGTAATTTTCTTTTCTTGTGTCATCCTAGTCTGGTTTTGGTATTAGGGTAATGCTGGCCTTATAAAATGAATTTGGAAATGTCCCCTACTTTTTTTTGTTTTCTTTTGGAAGAGTTGATAAGGATTAGTATTAATTCTTCTTTAAATGTTTGGTGGAATTCACCAGTGAAGCCATCTGGTCCTGGACTTTTGTTCATTGGGAGGTTTTTGATTACTGATTCAATCTCCTTACTAGTATAGTCTGTTCAGATTTTCTATTTCTTCATGATTCAGTCTTGGTAGGTTGTATGTTTCTAGGAATTTATCTTTTTCTTCTAGGTTGTCCAATTTGTTGGCATATAATGGTTCATAGTAGTCTTGATATGATTTCAATCCTCTTAAAATATTGATACTTGTTTTGTGGCCTAACATATGATCTATTTTGGAAAATGCTCCATGTGCACTTAAGAACAATGTGTATTCTGTTGCTTTTGGATGGAATAGTCTGTAAATATCTGTTAAGTTCATCTGGTCTAATGTGTCATTTAAGGCTAGTGTTTCCATATTGATTTTCTGTCTAGATGGTCTATTCACTGATGTAAGTTGGGTATTAAAGTCCCCTACTATTATTATATTGCTGTCTGTGTCTCCATTTAGGTCTATTAATATTTGCTGTATGTATTTAGGCACTCCTATGTTGGGTGCATAAATATTTGCAAATGTTTCATCATCGTTTTGGATTGATCTCTTTATCATTATGTAATGCCCTGTTTTGCCTCTTATTACAATCTTTGTCTGAAAGTCTATTTTCTGGTGTTTAAGTATAGCTATGTCAGCTTTCTTTTTGTTTCCATTTGCGTAGAATATCTTTTTCCATCCTTTCACTTTGTCAGTGTGTGTCTTTACATCTAAAGGAAGTCTCTTGTAGGTAGCATATACATGGGTTGTGTTTTTTTTTTTATCCAGCCACTCTATGTCTTTTGATGGGAGAATTTAGCCATTTTACATTTAAAGTAATTATTGATAAGTATGTGCTTATTACCATTTTGTTAATTGTTTTCTGGCCGTTTTTGTAGTTCCTCGTTTCTTCTCTTGTTCTCTTCCTTTGTGGTTTGATGACTTTCTTTAGTAGTATGTTTATATTCCTTTCTGTTTATATTTTGTGTATTTACTGTAGGTTTTTTCTTTTTGGTTACCATGAGGTTTACATATAACAACTTATATCTATAATATTCTATTTTAAGTTGATAAGTTTGATACCATTGTAAACCTCAACATTATTGCTCTCCCCCACCCATGTCTTATGTTTTTGATGTCACATTTACGTCTTTTTATCTTGTGGATCCTTTAACTAATTATTGTAATTATAGTTAATTTTATTACTTTTAATTTCCAGAATTTGATTCTTTTATCATCAATCATTCTTGGTTCATATTTGCCCAATTTTTTTTTTAAAGATTTTATTTTTCCTTTTTCTCCCCAAAGCTTCCTGGTGCATAGTTGTGTATTTTTAGTTGTGGGTCCTTCTAGTTGTGGCATGTGGGATGCTGCCTCAGCACGTCTAGACAAGTGGTGCCATGTCTGCACCCAGGATCCTTACTGGTGAAACCCTGGGCTGCCGAAGCGGAGTGCGTGAACTTAACGACTCGGCCACGGGGCCGGCCCCTATATTTGCCCAATTTTATTTCATAACTTTAAAAAATGAATTTATTCTTTTCCTTAGTCACAGTGAGACTTAAATATGCTTACGTTTATGTCATTTTAGGATTAATCTATTATTTCCATTTTGTTGGAAGTGAAGTCGTTTCCTGATTGTTTTTCAGGTATAATTTACATAGAGTAAAATTTACCCTTTTTAGTTGTACAGTTGTATACTTTTTGACAAACACATACTGTTATGTAATTACCACCACAATCAAGTTATAGAATATTTACATTTGCTCAAAACATTCTTTCATGTCCATTTGTTATCAGTCCTCTCTCTACTGTCACCCCCAGCAACTGTTGATCTGTTTTTGGTCTTTGTAGTTTTGCCTTTTTTAGAGGGTTAGGTTACTAGAATTGTACTGTATGTAACCTTTTCTGTCTGTCTTCTTTGACGTAGCATAATGCTTTGAGATTTCTTCATCTTGTTAGATGTATAAGTAGTTTGTTTTTGTTGCTGAATAACATTTCATTGTACTGCTGCACCACCATCAGTGAATGGACATTGAGTTGTTTCAAATTTTTGGCAATTATGAATAAAACAGCCATAAGTATTTGTATACAGTTCTTTGCATAGACATATGTTTTCATTTCTCTTTGGTAGAAATCTGGGAGTGGGATTGCTGGGTTGCTGAAGTTCTTAAGTTTATAAAAAATTGCCAAATGCTTTTCCAAAGTGGATATGCCATTTTGCATGCTAACCAGCTATGCCTGAGAGTTCCAGTTGCTTTGCATCTTCACCAACACTTGGTATTGCCTTTTTTGTTGTTGTTAATTCTAGCCATTTTAATAGGTGTGTAATGGTGTCTTCTTGTGGGTTTAATTAGCATTTTCCTAATAACTGATGATGTTGAGCATTAGTTATTTGGCATCCTTATCTCTTCTTTGATGAAGTCTGTTTAAATCTGTTGGCTATTTTTTTTAAGATAAAATCTACATAACATAAAATTCACTCTTTTAACCATTTTAAAGTGAACAGTTCAGTGGTTTTTAGGATATTCACGAAATTGTGCACTCATCAGCACTATCTAATTCCAGAGCATATTTATGACTGCAAAAAGATCCCTAAACCCATTAGCAGTTATTCCATATTCCCCCCTTTTCCCAGCCCCAGGCAACCACTAATCATTCTGTCTGTATAGATTTGCCTGTTCTGGATATTTCTTGTAGATGGAATCATACAGTCATATGGTACATGATTGTGTCTGCCTTCTCAGCATTAAGTTTTAAAGATTAATCCATGTTGTAGCATGTATCAGTACTTCATTCCTTTTTGTTGCCAAATAATATTTTATTGTATGGATATACCACATTTTATTTATCCATTCATCAGTTGAGGGACATTTGATGGACATTTGAATTGTTTCCACTTTTTGGCTATCAGGAATACTCTGCTTTGAACATTTATGTACAAGTTTTTGTGCAGATATATATATGTGTTTGTTTGTCTTGGCTATATTCCTAGGAGCAGAATTCTTGGGTCATATGGTAACTCTTGTTTAACCTTTTGAGGAACTGCCAGAATGTTTTCTATGGCAGCTGAAACATTTTACGTATCCACCAGCAATGTATGAGGGTTCCAATTTCTCCATATTCTCTCCAACACTTGTTATTAGCTGTCTTTTTTTATTACTGTCATCCTAATGGGTGTGATCATGCTTTTACTTTGAAACTATCTATGTCTTTTTACTTAAAATGGATTTCTTGGTGATTGCATATAGCTGGGTCATGCTTTTTAATCCAATCTGACAATCTTTGCCTTTTAGTTGGGGTGCTTAGATCATTTACAGTTCGAATAATTATTGCCATGACTGGATTTAAATCTACCACCTTGCTACTTGTTTTCTATTTGTCTCATTTGTTTTTTATTCCTTTTTCCATCTTTTCTGTTTTCTTTTAGATTAATTGGGTGTTTTTAATGATTCTATTTTTCCTTCACTTTTGGCTTATTAGGCTTAGTAAAAAAATTTTAGTGACTGCCCTATTTTTTATAATATATGTCTTTAATTTATTGCAATCTACTTATGAATAATATTATACCACTTTATCCTATAATATTCTATGTCAAATCCCTCTTGCCATTCCTTTTTTTTTTTTTTTAATACATTTTACGTGTTTTGAAGCCCACAATATATTGTTAGTATTTTGCTTAAGATCAAGAGTTGGCAAGCTTGTCTTGTAAGGGACCAGATAGTAATATGATGACTGTATGATGTCTGTCACAACTTTCTATCTTAACTCTGCTATTGTTGCGAGAAAGCAGCCATAGACATTATGTAAACAAATTAGTGTGCCTGGATTGTCCTGTAAGCCATAGTTTGCCAACCCCTGCTTTAGACAGTCAACTGTCTTTTAAAATGATTAAATGTAAGAAAAGTATGTCTGTTATGTTCATCTTAACCACTATGCCACTGGGCTGGCTGTTCATCTTTTTTTTCAAAGTTGACTTAATTAAAAAAATTTTTTTTTTTTTTTTTGAGGAAGACTAGCCCTGAGCTAACATTTGCCAATTCTCCTCTTTTTGCTGAGGAAGCCTGGCCCTGAGCTAACATCCATGCCCATCTTCCTCTCCTTTATATGTGAGACGCCTACCACAGCATGGCTTGCCAAGCGGTGCCATGTCCACACCTGGGATTCAAACCGGCGAACCCCAGGCCACCGAAGCAGGATGTACGCACTTAACCGCTGCACCACCGAACCAGCCCCTGTTCATCTTAATTTATTCTATTTCTAGTGCTTTTCATTTCTTTGTAAGTTGACATGTTATCATACTCCTTCTGCTGGAAGAACTACCTTTAACCTTTCTTATGGTGTACGTTTGTCAGAATAAACTCTCTTAGCTTTTGTTTGTTTGAGTTTCCCCTTCATTTTTGAAAGATATTTTTACTGCGTATGTAATGCTGGGTTAATAGCCTTTTTCTTTCAGTGCTTTGAAAATGTCCTTCCATTGTTTTCTGCCTTTGCATAGTTTGTGACAAGAAATTTGCTGTACCTCTTATCTTTATTTCTCTGAAGGTAATGTGTCATGTCTCTGTCTGCCTTCAAGATTTTCTCTTTATCTTTGTTTTTCAGCAGTTTGATTATGCTATGCCTAGTTTTGTTTTGTTTGTATTTATTTTGCTTGTGTTTCTCTGAATGTCTTAGAACTCTGATTTGGTGTTCTTTTCATTTGTTTTAGAAAATTCTTGTCCATTTTCATCAGATGTTTTCTTCTCCATTCTCTTTCTCCTCCTTGATCTCTAATTACACGTATGTTAGACTGCTCAGTATTGTCTCTTAGGTCTTGTGTGCTGCATCTTATTTTTTTGTTTTGTTTATTTTATTGTTTTGTAGAATTTTTTTTCTTTTTGTGTTTTAGTTTAATTAATGTTTATTAACCCATCTTCAGTTTACTTGAATTTTGTCACCCACCTAATTAGGAACTGTAAATTAAATTCTGTACTTGAGATTTTCTGGACCATGCAATAGGTTGAATTTGGCCACAACCCATGAGAAGGCCAGCTTATGGTTACACATTCTTAGAGGACGTTTTTGGTTTTTCATTTTACTCAATACCAAGGTATAGATAGACAGAGTTTCTTCTGTTTTACCCTACTGAGAGGCAAACTTATTTCTTTTTCACTCTTAGACTGAAGGTGGAGCCCTTTGGGAATCTGAGTTTAATTGAGGATTCTCCTAATAGTGTCCTCACCTTGGATGGCCCCTAGGTTTTATCTCCTGTTTCTGTGCCAGTGTGGATGTTTGAGGTGTGTAGGATTCAGCAGAAACAAGGTGAAAGCCAGTTTATTGCTTTCTTACCGTCCAGAATTCCTGATTTCACTTCATGTTGGGCCTCGGTGGAATCTTTTGTTTGTGTTTGCTCAGGAGAATGTTTAAAAAAATTTTTTTTTTTAAAGATTGGCACCTGAGCTAACAACTGTTGCCAATCTTCTTCTTCTTCTTCTTTTTTTTATTCTTCTCCCCAAAGCCCCCCCAGTACATAGTTGTATATTCTAGTTGTAGGTACTTCTGGTTGTGCTATGTGGAACACCACCTCAGCATGGCCTGATGAGCGGTGCCATGTCCACGCCTAGGATCCAAACCGGCAAAACCCTGGGCTGCTGAAGCAGAGCACATGAACTTAACCACTTGGCCATAGGGCCGGCCCCTGAAAACAATTTTTATTTTGCTTTGTTCTTAATCAAGAAGAGTGTTCAGGATATCTACTCAGCATTATACCAATAACAGAATTGTCTACTCACTCAGCATTCTACAATATAGATATACATAATTTTTGAATTGCTTCTTTACTGAGGGATTTAGGTTATTTCTTTTTTTGGTAAAAAAATTAGAAAGTAAAAACTTTTTTGTGGGGCCGGCCCCATGGCCGAGTGGCTAAGTTTGCGTGCTCCACTTAGGCAGCCCGGGGTTTCCCTGGTTTGGATCCTGGGTGCGGACATGGCACCACTCATCAGGCCATGGTGAGGCAGCGACCCACATAGCACAACCAGAAGGACCCACAACGAAAAATATACAACTATGTACCGGGCAGCTTTGGGGAGAAAAAGGAAAAATAAAGTCTTCAAAAAAATTTTTTTTTAAAAAGAAAAACTTTGTTGCACATGGATCTTTGTGCACACATGCAAGTAGTTTTCATCACCAGTGGAATGAAGCAAAGAAGAAAGATAGGCTCATTTTTATTCAGCCTTTTCTGTGCCACTTATTTTGTGGGTGCCCTAAATGCCATTAGAATATGTTTTCAGACATCCTCTAAAGATTTCCCACCCAAACAAAATGCATTATCGTAAGTATGTTGTTTCTGAATAGTATATGCCCAGGTGACCACACTTTGCAAGTGTACCCAAAAGACAACATTGCCACTGATCCTGGATTGTGTTTTGGGCAGGTGAACAATACTTTTGATTCATGCTAAGTCGTAAGAAAGTGAAAGTCATGTACCAACCTGCAGGACAATTTAGAACATAGCTTCTGATGTTTCTCAAATAAAAGCAAAAGCCATCATAACATTATGTTTTTCAGATGGCATAATTACAAATAAATGAGGAAATGGAACAGCAGGCTGTAAGTCCTTGAGATTTGACAGTGCAGGGCCACATGGCATTGATTTCCAATGTAGAGGCCTCTTACAAAACAGTGACTCCAGTCTAGATTATATAATCCTGAGTATTGTAAGCACATTCTCTGCATATCATTTGTCATATGAAAATAATTTCCCTCTTCATGGTTTATTTTTCCTTTGTAGCACATTCTGAACTCCAGAATCCTTTATCTACCATTTGGCTTTCATAAACTCTCAGGCAGGATCTCTGTGAGATTCTCTGCTTTGAGAAACTGTGTGCTTAGTGTATATTTATGACATACGACTCATGATTACATTCTTACGATAGGTCCTTTATCTTCAAAATAGCATCTAATAATTAGTGCTTTTTAAACAATAGGTAAGTTGTTTTCTAAAGACTTTTCCCAGGGAGCCAAATACTTCTTGGGGCTCTTTCCAATCTTCATGCAATGTATCTTTGGCATTTTTAGTATTGAGGACTAAACCAAATTTTCCATAAGTATTTTTGAGTTTCGACTATATAACTGCTCTTTGAGGTAGACCTTTGAGTTTACTCAGTATTCATCCTTGTTTAAAACTTTTGTGGCTGAGATGTCCTTTGGCTTATAGTAAGTTGGCTAGCTTTGGTGACATTTCTCTGGCCTTTGAAGTTGGCACAGTCTAATATAGCTACCTCAGGAGTGTGTGGCCATGGAAAAACATGTTTTTGTTGTTGAGTGTTCTTGCTTTCTAGTAATTTTATTTTCTGCTCAAGGGATTTAGTATCTGTTCAGATACTTTATTTTTAAAGGCCACATAAGTAATGACTTGACCTCTAATCTTAGCTTTGAAAATTTCCTAGACACTAATAAAGATAATGTCTGATGACCTATTATTTGAGAATACTACTCACTGGCCACAATCAGTGCTATTTAAAAATGTGTATTTTACTCTGAAAATTATTTCCCGGGCTAAAAGACTTTCTTAGTAAAATTGTGCGTGTAATGATGCAATTTGATGACTCTTGGGCCTAGATTTATAACACTTTTTACATGGTGTCACTGAGACAGTACAGTTCAGAACAGCCCTTCTCCTCAAATACTCTGCTAAATAATTAGTTCTGAGAAAAATGTTATATAAACCATAGTCTTATCAAAAATAGCACCTGTCTCTTGGACTAACAATAAGAATATTTTGGATGCAGGTTATACAGTAATCCTTGTTTTGCATGAATATGGGCTACCTTTGCAGTAAATATATGAGTAAGACTTTTACAAAGGATCACGTTATCACTGAAGACTAGGATCATCAGTTAAATTATCTGGACTGTCCATCTCAGGAGATAAGCTTAATAATTAGTGGAGTGAAAGAGAAGTTCACCAAAGTATATTAATATGTGTGCCAAGGTATATTCACGAAGAAGAGGCAGGAAAAAGCAGTTTCCTCCCTGGAGTCTGGGCAAAGCTAGAGTTGCTGTTTTTGGTCTGTTTTTACTTGTCTTAGATCTATAAAAACAGACCCTCGTAGGGGCTGGCCCCGTGGCCAAGTGGTTACGTTCGCGCGCTCCGCTGCAGGCGGCCCAGTGTTTCGTTAGTTCAAATCCTGGGCGCCGACATGGCACTGCTCATCAGACCACGCTGAGGCAGCATCCCACATGCCACAACTAGAAGAACTCACAACGAAGAATACACAACCATGTACCGGGGGGCTTTGGGGAGAAAAATGAAAAAATAAAATCTTTAAAAAAAAAAAAAAACAAACAGACCCTCTTAGTAAGAACTCACCTAGATGCAGTGTTTTTATGAGGTTGGTGGAGGAAACTGCATATTGCTATCTTGATGTGTTTTCTTGTTTGGCTTTTCGTTAAGAGATGTTTAGTTCTTTTAAACTCCAAGTTGTGTACAAAGAGAAGAAACAGTCTGCTTAGTTAACTGTAATCTTTAACTGAAATCTGTTATACCCTAGTTGGACAATCCTGAAAGAGATTGGAGTAATTAAAGTTTTCCTTTACTTCCAGTGGAAGGGAAATATTTCAGTTCATTTACTTGAGTTTATAAAATGGTTTCTTCTTCCTTTCCCCACAGCAAGAATTATGAACATAAAGTCACAGAAGAGATTCAGTGTTAATTTTTAAAGCTTTCCCGTATTTCCATCCTCATCAGCTGTAAATGATGTGCCTGACTGTAAAATGGAAAAAGTTGAAATTTTCCACTTGTGCATTTTGAGCTTTTCAGAGGTATTATACACTCTGGAAATAATAATAAAGGATACTAGGTCTTATACAGTGCTTTTTGTGTGAGGAACTCGTATAAACACTAATGCATTGATCCTAACACAGTACTTGATTGTGACTTTAAAAGGTCATGAGTTACTGCTGTTACAAAAAATAAAAATAAAAAAAAAAGATTGGAGGGGGAGCTTTAATTTACAAATATTGTTTTAAAAAATCTAGATAAAAGTTAATATAGATAACTGAAAAAATAAAAATTATGGAGGATTTTATTGTTTGTTAACTTATCTCTTAGCCTGTAATAGATTTTTGTCCCTTTATGCTTTTTTTTTTCTTTTATCGTAAATCTACTTGAAGCCTGATTCCCTTCTTAGACAAGAAGGCAGAATTTACTTTTAAGCTTTTATTTCTTCTCAGCCATGAAAGCTTAAACCTGTGGTGGTTTCCTGAGTTTGTCACATTAATATATTAATGCATTTTATTTGTCCTGAATTGGGAGAACATCCTTTTAGTTTTCTTAGTTTAATATTTGTGGGATATAGCTGTTGATTTTGATGAATATAGTGGTCATCTGGCTTAATCTTCAACTTTTTTGTGTTTTGTAGGTTTATTCTTCAATCCAAGGAGGTAATTCACAATCAGCTATTAGAGAAACAGAAAATAGCAGAAGAAAAAATTAAAGAATTGGAAGTAAGTTTTGAGTTAATATTGATGCTAGTAGTCAACTTTTAGGAAAAAAGTAATTATCTCACTGTATCATATAAAATGAAATTGTATGCCTGCCAAGGTCATGTCACATTGTTTTCATTTTTTCTAATTGTGTCAGAGCTTTGAAGCAGTCATAATAATGGCAATGTATAAGACACACACACACACACACTCCAAGTCTCTTGGAACTTTAGGGAAGTTTGAAGAAGATAGGATGCTGTTAACCTGAATGTGTTTTCTCCATTGCATTTGAATGAATATGTCTGTTCTTAAAAAAACAAAAATGAAAACACAACATATATTTAAACACCACATATTGTGGTGGATGGGCCTGAGAGTGGGATAGTGGTTAAGGAATCTTGATATGTCTTTTACACATTGTAATTCCTTTAACATAGATTAGGTTATAGACAAGGACTGAATATAAGTAGTAAGCTTTAACTATCTGAAGGATGGTGCTCCAGTGAGGAAAACAGATTTTTTTTTGCCTAGGGAAAAAGATGATGGGTAAGAATAACTTAGTATGTCTTTTGAAAATTGGTGTTTATTCTTACAGTTTCTTTATACAGTAAAAACTTTGATGAGATATTCTTCTTGGGCTTTGGTGAAATGTCTATCCTGTATGTAGTAAATGTTAGACTGGACAAAAAACTGGTTATTATTTCTTTGGGACCAAGATTTCCTGAGATGGGGGTGGATACAATGACTTCATAGGTCACTTTATCTAATTTCTGTGAGTACTATTTGAGGCAGTGGTTCAGAATCTGACTCAGCCCTCTTCTGAATTGGTGAGACACCCCCTGTAGCCTCCTGGGGATTTCTCAGGGGCGCCAGCTCGGCATGGCCTGGGTGAACATGTAGTGTCTTAGGTTACGTAGGCTTATTTTTGTTTGAGTACTGATGATAATTTAAACAAACTTGATAGTAGATTTGTAGCTTAGAAAGATGTATTGTAAAAACAAAACAAATAATCAAACAAAGAAAAGAAAAAATTGTTACCCTGTAGTAACCAGATTGTTATTATGTCCTGTATTATCATTTTTGTCAGCCCAGTTGTTCTAGATTGAATTTTGTATCCTCTAGTGTTCATGTAGATAACAGAAAATGTATTTTGCAACTGTAGGTGAATATATCTAAAAATTGTCTTGATGAATAGGTAGGAAGGTGCCAAGTAATGTGTATATAATTCTCTTTTTATGAAAACAAACAAAAAACAAGATCTGTATATGAACATTGAAAATGATATGAAAGCATATGTATTAAATTAACACTGGTTACCCTAAAGAAGTGAGATGGGACATGGGGATGAAATTATTTTTTTCTTGTAATCTCTGTGTTAGGTAAATTATAACTAGTATTTAACTTTTACAATTAAAAAAAAATCAAGGTAAAATTGCCACAGATGATGATTTTAGCATACTATTCAGTTCTGATGAGTATTAGGAAATTTATTTTTCAAAAGTTTCCTTTCATGAAGTCTCTCAAATACTGGCAGAGTATCTGGATATCTGTCAGATAATAGATGTAGATTAGCTGGCTTGTTGGTACCCACTTGGAATGCTAATTATAGCTACAAAAAACTAGCAGTTAAACTGAGCCTCTACCCTAGGAAGTTATTTTGTCTTTTTTTAACCTTTCATTTTACATGTTATTTGTATTATAAAAGCAGTATAAGTGCCCTATAAAAAAAGAAAAACAGTTGAGCAAAAAATAAAACAAATGATTAAAATATGACTTTCCCATCTTCTCTGCACACCCTCGCATGTCACCTCTACAGTTTGGTGTGTATCATTCCAAACTTTATTTTATAAACACATTCATATACACACTTGTGTTTTTTTTTAAAGATTGGCACCTGAGCTAACAGCTGTTGCCACTCTTTTTCTTTTTTTTTCTTTTTCTTTCTCTCCCCCAAATCCCCCAGTACATAGTTGTATATTTCAGTTGTAGGTCCTTCTGGTTGTGCTGTGTGGGATGCCACCCCAGCATGGCTTGATAAGCAGTGCCATGTCTGCACCCAGGATCTGAACTGGTGAAACCCCAGGCTGCTGAAGCAGAGCACGCGAACTTAACCACTTGGCCATGGGGCTGGCCCCCACTTTTTTTTTTAATAAAGAGGAATTATGCTGTATATAGTGTTTTTTCATCATTTGACAATTTATCTGTCTACTTTAGAAATATAAATCTACTTCATATTCAATTTCATGTTTTCCATTTCTCCTACCAGTGTAGACTCCTGATTGCCTCAACATTCAATTATTGCATGATCCCTACCTCTGCATTATTTAGTATGCTCTCCAATACTGCTTTAATCTGTATTTTTAATATTATCACCTACTACACACTCTCCCCTCTTCCCTGAAGCAATCCTATACTTTTCCACTGGCATACCTTTATAGTTTTGTCACTTCAGCCTGAAATGTATGCATATGCACATACCCACACGTGCATTCACACACACATGCATTGTTAATTTTACTGTTCAGATTGTCGTTGTTTCTTACTGATTGCCTTTTCTGCTTAGTTATTGAGAGAGATGTGTCAAATCTCTATGAGGATATTTATTGATTTCTTCTTCATCTTTTAGTTTAGTGGGCAGTGGTATTTAGAGACTACTATTTGAGTACCATAGGTGCTCATTATTACTGTACACATAGTTTAGAGGCTATGTTTCATTTTGCTTTTATATAGGAATTTCTCAGCTCTTTCAAAGATAGTGTTCCACTGACTTCTGGCTTCCACTGTTACTGTTGAGAAGTCATCTGTCAGTCTAATTGTTCCTTTGTCTTTTCTCTCTCGCTACTTTTAATATTCTCATGCTTTGTAGTTTCTCTGGGATATATTTAGGTGTGGATTTAGTCTTTTTGTTTTTTTTCTTAATTTTAATTGGATTAAGTTGGATTTCCTGGATCTGAGGATTAGTGTCTTTCATCAATTCTGGAAAATTCTTATCTCTGAATGTTACTTCTGCCCTATTTTCTCTATTAAATGGTATTTCTTTCTGGAGTTTTTTCTCCACCTTTAAACAGCTTTAAGCTCACTTTTAAACCATGGCCCCTACCATCTACAGTGGCATCTTAACTGTTTTTTCCATCTCCAGCTTTCCCCCGTCCAATACTTTTAACATATTTTAGCTGTAATGACTTTTCTAAGATATTAAACCTGGTCACATAACTCCTATGTGTAAAACCCATCGTTGTTCTTAAGTAAAGTTTAAACTCGTTAACATACCTTCAAGGCTCTTTATGAAATGACTCCTGTTTATTTCTCTCATCTTCCTCATTTCCTCTGCCTTCTCTTACACTGTGTGCTCCAGCCGTGCAGAAGTATTTTATTTTTAGAACTTGCTGTGCTGTCTTTATTTCTACTAGGTCTTTGCAAAAGTAGTTCCCTCTGCCTGGGAACTTCCTCCTCCTGCCCTTACCAGCTCCATCTATTAATCCTTAAGATCTTAGTTTAGGGCTACTTCTCCTAAGAAGCATTTTCTGATTCCTTAATCTCAAATTTGGTGCTTTGTCCTTGTTCTCCTTAATTATTCTATTAGTTTCATAGCACAATGTGGGAATTTGGGCATATAAACTGTCACCAGTTGAAGTAATTACAAATATGGCTTCCTATTTCTTGGGAAGCTTAATACAGATTCAGAGCTCTAAATAGTTTATCCCAAGGCCTCCCAGTTGTTGCTCTTCCTTTCAAATCTACAATCTCTTCTTCTAGGCCCTAGTACTTCTTGCCAGTCCAACCCGTTTCATCTTAATCCTGTTTAATTATCATCATCATCATTAATTTCTACCCTCAGATACCTTACAGTTAAGTCAGAGAGGCACAATTTATACATAACTCTGCAGACAAAGGCCAGGCTTTTTCCAGTTAGCGTGTTTTCATCACTGAAAGAGTGAGGTTGGGGCTGGCCCTGTGGCTGAGTGGTTAAGTTCACACTCTCTGCTTTGGCGGCCTAGGGTTTTGCTGGCTTGGATCCTGGGTGCAGACATGGCACCACTTATCAAGCCATGCTGGGGCAGCATCCCACATGCCACAACTAGAAGGACCCACAACTAAAAATATACAACTATGTACCAGAGGGCTTTGGGGAGAAAAAGGAAAAATAAAATCTTAAAAAAAAAAAAGGAGTGAGGTTGTTTTTGGTCTGGGTCTATAGGTCCAGTTTCTGTTCAAAGCTGTTAACTTGGCCCATTGTGTATGCCTCCCCATCTGCTGCCAACAGTCTATATAATTGACACTATGGATCAACCTTTTTCATGACATAGATGCTGATCTGAATCAGGTTCTGGGATCTGAGAGCCAATCTATATTAGTATTTTCTAGACTCCCTTTTATTCATCTCTGTCCTTTCTGTTTCTTCATGTTTGCTCTCTCCAGATTTTTTCCCCAGTAGGTGTTTACAAGTGCAAAGCTTACCTAGAATTTGTGTAGCTTTTGGTAACTTTGTTATGCTGTGCCTACATTGTCAACCAACCTGGTAGCCTCACCTGCTGGCCCTTTCTTCTTATGGAGCAGAGGTCGGGGAACTATAACCTTGCCCTCATGTCCCCTTGATAGGGAGTTATTTACTTACTAGAAGGGTAAAGACAAGTACTATCTTAACCTTGGGAAGATAGTCTTACTGTCATTTTCTTCTTAAAACTCCATATTTACATTTTAATACCCCTATGTTGGGTTATTCTTCAGACTATAATCACTTTACTGGGATTGATTAGGAAATATTTTCATAACGCACAATATGATAGTTTTATGTAAATTTTTATTTTTCCTTTATAAAGGTGGTAGATCAGGTTCTGGGAGGGAATATCACCATTTCATCCTAATGATAATTAGTAAACCAGTGATGCTGATCCTATTCAAGAGAAAATATAAAATGATGGCTTTAGTATGATAGACTAACCATGTTATTTATGTCCTGGAGAGAATTCTCTATTTTTTTAAAATATTGATACCAAATAACTTTTTAAATTAAACAAAAAATTTTTTTGAGGAAGATTAGCCCTGAGCTAACAACTGTTGCGAATCCTCCTCTTTTCGCTGAGGAAGACTGGCCCTGAGCTAACAGCAGTGCCCATCTTCCTCTACTTTCTATGTAGGACGCCTGCCACAGCATGGCTTGCCAAGAGGTGCCATGTCCATACCCGGGGTTCGAACCGGCAAACCCTGGGCCACCAGAGCAGAATGTGCGTGCTTAACCGCTGTGCCACCAGGCCGGCCCCACAAATAACTTTTTAAAGAAGATGACTGCGTGTATAATATACAATAAAGTATATGTTATTAGAAAAGTACAAAAGTATAATTGTTTTAAATGACATGAATATAATTGGGATTTGGAATTATAACTTTATGAGTCTCATCTGTCTTTGTAAAAATAATTTTCTTTTTGAAATGTACAGCATTGCTACAAAGAAAAAGTAGAAAATTTTTTGGAGAAAATCCAGTTTTAGTTAAAGTTGAGTTAAACCTTATTGATAGGTTGAAGAGATATATATTTTCTAAAGAGTGAAAAATACAGTCTATATTTTTGCTCACTTTTTTGGAGAGAAGAAGGAAATAATTATTTGTGCACTTCTTTTGCAGTTGGGAAAACTTAGATCCAGTATTCAGATGAGCTAGAGCTCAATTTCTCACCCCTTGCCTTATGAATCTCAACTATTTGAAATCCTTGAGATAACTGTAAGCTTTCAGTGATGTATTTGAACACATTTTGACCACCATTCTCTTATATTCTCTCCTTTATTCCAGGTGAGGGCCAAACAATTACTGCTTCAAGCTCTTCTGCCCTCATTCCAAAGTCCCCGTTATATTTTAGGCACATGCATATACTGGCTGACCACTTTCCTTCCCCTCTGTCTCTGACATGGTTACCACCCCTTCCACCACCCTGGTTAGCTCAGCAATGACAGAATAAAAATAAGAAAGAGGAAACCCAGGACATCCTGGCCTGCATAATGCCACTTCTGACGCAGAATGTTATAATCCCAGGGTTGTGAAATAGTAGCCCATGCTGTAAGTGAAATCTAAGAAACTGTGTAAAAGTCCCGACTCTTCCACAGAAATGACAGTTTTGGTCAGATAGTGGTTCCTGAAACAAGTAGGAAGAATAATGGCAAGAGAACTGGAAAGGAGGTGCTTGGGACACTGCAGTTGGCTGAGTTCTGAGACTCTAATGAGAAAATGTTTTGGAGAAGTTCCCGTGATTGAGGAGATTTTACTCTGCCTATTGAGGATCATTTTTTCCATAGCATGGGTGGTGACTGGTAGGCACTTGGATGGATGTCCAGCTTTTGCTTTAAGTACTTCATTTTTGTGCATATGATGGAAGCTCCTCTTTGGAGGTGTTGTTAAGTGGACTCTGCTATATGATAGGCACTGATTCTTAGCTATATATTTTTTTTAAAAGATTGGCACCTGAGCTAACAACTGTTGCCAATCTTCTTTTTTTTTTTTCTGCTTTTTCTCCCCAAATCCCCTCAGAACATAGTTATGTATTTTAGTTGTCGGTCCTTCTAGTTGCGGCATGTGGGACGCCGCCTCAGCGTGGCCTGATAAGCGGTGCTATGTCCGCACCCAGGATCCAAACTGGGGAAACCCTGGGCTGCTGAAGCAGAGCGCATGAACTTAACCACTCAGCCACGGGGTCAGCCCCTCTTATCTGTATTTTTAATGAAGAGAGAAGGGCAGGTGAGAGCAGAGCCAGTGATAGAATGTTTTTTATACGTTAAACAAGAATTACACCCAATGGTTCGTCTGCTTGCGTAGCTCAAAGTTTAGACTCTATTAAAAAAATTAGTCATTTATTTATTTTGTAGTGAAATATAGGATTTACATAAATATATATTAAAATACATGTAACTTAATCAGTAATTATAAAGCAAACACCTGTAACAATCATCCAGGCCAAGAAATCAAGAGTTGGCAGGACACCAAAGGCCCCTCCCCTGCTCTGTTTATCCCTTCCTGATCACAGTGCCATCCCTGACCACTCTCCTCCCCAAGATAACTGCTATTCTAAGTTTTGTAATAATAAATTTTTTTTTAAGATACAGTTTTTACTACCTATGTATGTATCCTCAAAAGTATAATTTAATCTTGCCTGTTTTTGGACTTTATATGAACAGCACTATTTTTTTTGCCTTGCTTCTTTTGCTGAAGCTTGTGTTTGGGTAGTACATCTCTGTTGTTACTGGAGATTGTGATTTGTTCATTTTCATTGCTATATGGTATTTCATTGTATAGATCTTCTACAATTTATCTTTCCAGAGTGTCCAGTTTTACTCTTAACAAGTCAAGATGTTCTCATAGAGTGTTTGCACAGTTTCTCTCTTAGCCTCTTGCTGAGGGGAGCTATTTTTCAGAGATATCCTCCCACTCCAACCCAGGAGAGTTTTGAGTTCTGGAGAGAAGTGTAAAATGTCTTTACTCTAAAAATTAGTTTGATGATTTCTCACCTTCAGGAGTAGCTAGATAGCTAAGCATCTCTGAGTTTTTTTTTTTAATTAAAAAAAATAATTGCAGGGGCTGGCCCCGTGGCCGAGAGGTTAAGTTCGCGCGCTCCGCTGCAGGCGGCCCAGTGTTTCGTTGGTTCGAATCCTGGGCGCGGACATGGCACTGCTCATCAAACCACGCTGAGGCAGCGTCCCATATGCTACAACTAGAAGGACCCACGATGAAGAATATACAACTATGTACTGGGGGGCTTTGGGGAGAAAAATGAAAAAAATAAAATCTTTAAAAAAAATAATAATAATAATTGCAAGGTAGTAAATTAACTCTTTTCCATGTTGTTTTGACTTGGGGAGTCTTGGATGAGGTTTCTCTTATTGTCCCATACATTGAGATTTCAGACATGAATACTTATCTCTTTATAGAGTTCATTTGCATTCTCACCATTTATAAAAATAGATGTTTGTTTTAAAGTAGTTTTTAGTTATTTAAGGTTTAAGTCTAAAAAAGCCTGACAGTTTGAAACCCTAGAGTTTATAGTGAACTGTATATATTCTCTATGTCCTGGCGCTTTAGGGCTTAATGTATGTGATTCTCCTCTGTAGATTTCAGAGGAGAATAGGCGTGAGTCTGAAAAAGCCCATATCTGCTTTATTTCTGGTTGAATATTCTTTATTGGTTATTATTAGTATTATCAATATGTTGGTCAGTATTATGATCCAAGTGCTAATATTTGCCCAAATAGTTCCTCAGTAGAAATATTTCAGATCTGGTGAGAACTTAAAAAGTTCAAATAGATGTGCTCTTTTAACTAGACGGCCTTTCTTATACTATCTGTAAAATATATATTACAGATATTTTACACACATGCCCCTTTTGTTTGATCTGTTCAGTGGTGTGCTTCTTCATTTTATGATTAAGGTAAAAGAAGCATTTGCATTCCATTTAGCCAGAGTTCAGCTTTTGGCATCTTAATTTAGTTATTCTTTTCTTCTAGGTTACATTCCCAGGGTGCCTTGATTCCCCTCCTTGGAATACTTGTCTATACCCACACCAGATTATCCCTTCAAATGCTTCAGAGGGTTGTTGACCTCAGCCTTCGCTGCTGTATGCTTTATATGGTCTGTACTTTTTCTCTGTGTCTAACCATAAAAATTTGTCCTTAGCCTCCTCCCTCCCATGCCTGAGAGTCCCTCCAGTCGTTTTTGGGCTGCCTGGAGAATGATTTCTTTTGATGAGTTAGACTTTGAATTTTCTTTCATGTTATTGCATGCTTCTTTGCTCTTGTAACTAGATGGTGAGGCAAAGTTAATCAGTACACTTTTCTTTCCCCAGATTTTTGCTCTGATCAGTCCTTACATCACAGGGCTCCTGTGACCTGAAGTAATAGATACTGGCCAGAAGAAGTGAGTTGTTCAGTGCTCAATGTGGGCAAAGCCACACCACAGTCTATGACCATGCTGTGCATGTCAGCTCAGAAGAACAAGATCCAAACTGTTATTTAAACCGTAAATAGAGATCTCCAAGTCTATCAGATTGACTGCGGAGCATTTACTACCCTAAATTCCTAATTTAAATACTTTCTGTTGAGTTAGGAGTTCTGGATTCTAACCATGCTATACTCTAAGCCTCAGTGTCCTCATCTGTAAAATGAAAGGGTTGGATTAGTAGATATCTAGGGTCACTTCTTTTAAGTTTATTGTTAAAACCTTGGTCTTTTTCTGACTTGCCACTTTAGGCGCAAAAACGCCCCTCTAAAAATGAAAAGATAGAGGAAAGACAAAACAAAACACCATTTTCCTGTCATGGCCAGATCATTACCTTAATTTAAAAAGTTAATTGGAATCCTATTTTGAAGCTAAAACTAGTTGTCTGCGTACCACTTTGCCAGCTAAAAGGTAATACAAGGTAACAGCATCTCCTTTGATATCTTTGTAGTAGTTGGTTAAATTACTGAAATTGCAGGGATGTGTGATGGCTTAAAGGTAGTTTATAGTAGGCATTACCTGTTTTAGAGATACAGTCATGCACCGCCTAACGACATTTCTGTCAACAACAGATCGCATATACAATGGTAGTCCCATAAGATTAGTACCGTATAGCTTAGTGTAATAGGCTATACCATCTAGCTTTGTGTAAGTGCAGTCTATGATGATGGCCTAATGATGCATGTCTCACAATGTATCCCTGTCGTTAAGCAACGTGTGACTTGTACTTTTGGATAGAGCTGTGTAATAGCTTATTAACTCCACATGCATGAATTAAATGACATATCCAGGAAGACCTCATTTTATTTATTTGTAGTCCTTTATCCTATACTGTCTTATAAAATACATGATACTTAGTGGCAAAACATGTTCAGAAAATGTTGATAAATTATTAAAGTCCTTGAGTGTACATGGACATTTTTATAAGTGGCATCTTATTAAATTTTTTTTTTTAAAGATTGGCACCTGAGCTAACAACTGTTGCCAATCTCTTTTCTTTCTTCTGCTTTTTCTCCCTAAGCCCCGCCCCCCCAGTGCAAAGTTGTATTATTATTATATTTGCCAATCCTTCTCTTTTTGCTGAGGAAGACTGGGCCCTGAGCTAACATCCATGCCCGTCTTCCTCTCCTTTATACGTGGGACGCCTACCACAGCATGGCTTTTGCCAAGTGATGCCATGTCTGCACCTGGGATGCAAACCGGCGAACCCTGGGCTGCCGAAGTGGAATGTGCGCACTTAACCACTGTGTCACCTGGCCGACCCAGTTGTATATTTTTAATTGTGGGTCCTTCTAGTTGTGGCATGTGGGACGCCGCCTCAGCGTGGCCTGACAAGTGGCACCATGTCGGTGCCCAGCATCTGAACCAGCAAAACCCTGGGCCGCTAAAGCAGAGCCCGAGAACTTAACCACTCGGCCACGGGGCTGGCCCCTTACTAAATTTTATAAAATGTAGTTTTGTGAATTTTAATTTATCTGCTGATGTAGGCATTATACTGCTTGGGACTTTACCATTTTTATTTTACCATTTTTCAAAGAATTTTCACTACATTACTTCGTTTATGAATGGAATGTATAGGGGTGATTCTGTCTTGCTAATTATGATTAATTAGAGGAATTTCTCCCGCCTCACTTTGTCTTGCTTTCAGACAAGTCTCTCACCTACCACCAGCATAATAAAAATATTTGAATTCCAGCACTATTCACGATGCTTTTCTTTTGGGCACATAATTATCTTGTGAGGGAATTTTTCCAAAATGGGCGCAGATGCATTGTACTCCTAACTTTTGTGTAAAACAGTTTAGTTCATTTTATTCTGCTTTTGTTTTTAAGAAAACACATGTGAGGGTGGAACAATACTCCAGGTCAGGAAGCATTATCGGTTTCCACTGACGTTTTATACGCACTCTGTTTTTATATGAGACACTAAAAGCTCAAACTGTGTGATGCTATAAAGACATGGAAAATGGTTCTTTCTTGGATTGGAGGAAGTGATGACTACTGTTTTTTTGCTGGTAGTATCTGATAATCCCCCCTCCCTTTAGCTATTCTAGGCATGTTTAGTTGTCAGGCGTTGTCGGACTAAATTGCTAAAAATAACAAATAAGGGGGAGGCTGTGCTAAGGCCAGCTCTTGCCACTGTCTGTAATCTGTTTAATTTAGTTCCTAGGGAGAAAGGGCAAAAGGAACATGCTGCCATTCTCAGTGAATGGAGTTTTTGTTTAAAGTGCTGACAAGAACATTGTTTGAGCTCTCCCTATTCGCAAACCCCATAGGGCTCATGTACCCACATCTACTTACAGTATGGAGCCAGAGCCGGGGGGCTCAAAGAGCATGCTCTGATCAGTGCTTGTGCTAGAGATTAACCAGGCCATTAATCTTTGCTCATCTTTTCATGTGGCTTTTGACAGTGGAAATGTGCAGTTAGACGTGAGAGAGAGTGAGAGGGAGAGGATGGTGGTTAGAAATGGGGGAGTTAGTGTGAGAATAAAGAATTTCTATTTAATATTCTCCCTTAACTCAGTGTTCAGAGTCAGATTGTTTGGTAAAATTAACCACACTTGTGACTCCTACACCTGCATGTAGTTTTAACCCACATTGCCAGCTTAAAGCTCTACTTGGATCTGGCTCTTGACCTCTCTGTGCCCTAACTTCTTCCAATAATAGAAACAACTTTCTATAAAGCAGAGATAGCAATCTGGTACTTGTTTGTAAAGCTGTTGAAGATCACTGAAGGAATGACTTCAGTGCCTTTCCTATCCCCTGTCGTGTATTTACCAGCAGTGGAGTGTGTGAAAATTAGGAGCAAATTTTCAGTTATATTTCTAGTGTTCTACATTCTGTGTTGACTTACCTGAGGGCTTATTGATTTTTATATCTGAAGTCCTATCCAAAATCCTTTCCTTTGTGCAGTTTGTTTGTGGTTTTTTTCAGTTGGAACCTGACCACTTTTAGCACCAAAGACAAAATTGCTTTTATTAGAGATTCTTATGGGGGAATGTCTTGGGAAAGCCTTTATTAGTGAAGATCATGGTATTTACCTAAAGCTTTGGGATCTGAGCACTTGGACACTGCAGGCTTTGGGAATGCTTACTTTTAGACATTTCTTAAGTCACCAATCTGCCTTACTTCCTAATTTAGTGAAATAATATTTTAACTGAACTAAGGGGTCACAAATGTCTAATTTAGAATACAGTCTTCAAGACTATCTGTGCTGTATAGGTAAAGTCTTGTGATTTATGTGGAATGACATATATGGCAGCACTTTAAATCTATACAAGTAGCACAAGACAGATGTCATTTGTGGTCAAGTTTAATCAGATCTAGACATTTGTAAAGAAAAGCATAATTTTCTGCTCAGAGCCTGGACTTTCTTTGGAGTTCAAATTCAAAGCCTTCATTAATGCAGACTCCGTGTCTATCTTCCTCTCTCTCTTTTTTTTTCCCCTGCTTTTTCTCCCCAAATCCCCCCAGTACATAGTTGTATATTTTAATTGTGGGTCCTTCTAGTTGTGGCATGTGGGACGCCGCCTCAGCATGGCCTGGTGAGTGGTGCCGTGTCTGAGCCCAAGATCCAAACCAATGAAACCCTCGGCCGCCGAAGCAGAGCATGCGAACTTAACCACTTGGCCACGGGGCTGGCCCCCTTCTCTCTCTTTTTTTAAACAAATTTTTTTTTATAATTATTAATTAATTTATTTTTGAGGAAGATTAGCCCTGAGCTAACATCCACCACCAATCCTCCTCTTTTTTGCTGAGGAAGATTGGCCCTGAGCTAACATCTGTGCCCATCTTCCTCTACTTTATATGTGGGACGTCTGCCACAGCATGGCTTGACAAGCGGTGCATAGGTCCGCACCCAGGACCCAAACTAGTGAACCCTGGGCCACTGAAGCGGAGTGTGTGAACTTAACCGCTGTGCCACTGGGCCAGCCCCTTCTCTCTTGAGAAAAGGCATGAAAGGGAAACAAAAGTTAGATGGTGATAGAAAACACGAGAGGAAGAAGGAGATTCTGGTGCCTTAAGTGGATCAAGTTTTGAACATAATTGTAAAATATCGATTGCCTAAATTTTTAGGCTTTGATGATTTCAATTTCAGAGGCTGAACATTTTCACATACAACTGATTTTTCCTTCCTTTGGGAGGATTACACAATTCCAAGGTTCATGACATAAGGCTTTGGCCAATGATAATTGTTAGATAGGCCAGAAGAAGTGGATACATATGAAAAAAGCATTATTAAATGTTTGCTGGGTGTCTTGATTATACATCGTACTTTGGAGTTATGTCTACTCTGGAAGATTTTTGTTCTTGCTTTCAATCTTATACTTTAAGGAACCTGCAGTCTATTGTACTTAAGTACTATGTGCCATGCACTGTTAGGCAATGAAGACAAAATTAGCAAAGGGCCTGATTGCGTGGAGAGTGGAAGGGGGAAACAGATAATAAGCAAATATAATTGATGTATACTAAAAAGAAAAACAGTGTAAGGAGACAGAGAATGATGGGAGTGTATAAGCTGTTTTATATGGTGTTGACAGGGAAGGTTTCTTTGATAAGGTGATATTTGAGTAGAGGCCTGAAGGGAGTGAGGGAGCAAGCTGTGTGTAAATCTGGGAGAAGAGGGTTCCAAGCAGAGAGGACAGCAAGTATAAAAACCCGGAGGTGAGAGCATAATTGACAAATTGGGAAAACAGCAAAGAAGCCAGCTCAGCTGGAGCTGGGTGAGCAACATAGAGAATAGTAGAAGATGAAACCAGAAAGTTGTCAGGGAATAGATTGTATAGGGCCTTATAGGCCATATTAAGTATTTTGGATAATGCTCTGAAATTGGGAGTTTGGGGAGGATTTTGAACAGAGGAATGACATGCTTTGATTTACATTTTAAAAGGACCAGTCTGGCTGCTGTGTTGAGAATAGATGATAGGGGGCAAGGGTGGAAGCAAGGAGGCCTGTTAGGAGGCTGTTGCATTATCCAGGTAAAAGATTGTTGGTGGCTTAGACGAGGGTAGTATCAGTGGAGGTGGTCAGACTCTGGATCTATTTTAAGGTAGAACCATGACGATTGGATTTAGGGATGAAAGAGCGGACAAAAAGTTTTGGACTTGTGACTAAGGAATCACACCTACTTCTTCCCACGTGTATCACTCATTCTTCTGTTGGAGAGATCTGGAATGGGTTCATGGGAGAGGGGACATTTCACCTGGGCCTGAAGGTCTGTTAGAATTTTGCTAGATGGGGCTGGAGCAGAGGAGAGAACATTTCAAATCAAAGGAATAGTGAATCTGGAAGTGGACTGGTGAAATGGAGGGTTGGAGTGAGAAATGAGGCTGGAAAGATCTAGGGGAAAGGCTAAAATGAATGAAATCAGCATTCTTTCTACTCACTTTCTGTAAGTACTGCTTGTTCTGGGCAAATAGTTATTCCCAGTGCCAATGCTATTTATTCAGTATGGTTTCCACCCAGCATTCCATGTATACTGGGCTCCGCAAAGATTCCACATGTTTATGGGAACAGATATGCTATTGATAATTCATTGATCAGTGTTTCCTAGTCAATTTTCAAGTTTCAAAAGTAATTTTAAAAGCAAATTTAAAGTTTGGTTTGGGCCATGTTAACCTTTGAGATACTATTAGATCCAAGTAGAGATGTTGAACAGACAGTTGGATATATAAATCCGGAACTCCAGGCTAGTGAAATAAAATTGAGAATTGTCTATAAATTGTCAATTTATAGTTGGCATTTCAAGTTGTAGAATTGGATTAGGTCTACTAAGGAGAAGCTAGAGAAGGGACGAATGAGGTTCATGGTATGCACCCAAGGGCCCTGCAGCAGGATGTAAAGCTCTTTACAGAGGTGTGGAGACTGCTGTGTGAGTCCAGAGAACTGAGTGAATACCCACATGGACAAGCCTCTGCTGAGAGGGGGCCAAGCTGAAGGGATGGGACAACTCCCTTCAACATTAGGGGGCTGTCCAGGCCCTTGGTTTTATGGTGGCAGCAGAGGCTGTCGGCTCACTTAGAGCTGAGTTGCAAGTACTCTGTGGCCTTCCCTGAGTAGCTGTGACCCTGGAGCTGCCAGGCCTGGTTCTCCTGAGGGAAGCAGGTTTGTCCCTCAGGGAGGGATTGTAGAAGGACTTGTAGTAGTGCTTTAAAAATAATTTTGCCCTTTAACATGTTTCTTATTAGAGAGGAATGAAATTATTTCTTTTATTATTATTTTTTAATATTTTATTTTATTGATTTATTTTTGTGTATGTGAGAAAGATAGGCCCTAAGCTAACATCTGTTGCCAATCTTCCTCTTTTTTTTTTCCTGTCTCCTGAAAGCTCCCCCAGTACATAGTTATATATCTTAGTTATGGTTCTTCTATTCCTCTATGTGGGACCCTGCCTCAGCATGGCCTGAGGGTTCTGCACCCAGGATCCGAACCAGTGAACCCCGGGCCACCGATGCGGAGAGCACGAACTTAAGCACTCGGTCACGGGGCCGGCCCCAGGAATGAAATTCTTTAAAGGCTGACATCAAGTTAGGCTCAAAGCTGATCCCTCTGTCTGTGGGACCATACTGCAGGGATTGGTTGAACACAGTTCATTTAGAGCACAGGAGATAAACCCTGCCCTGTATCTGTGATATCTTGAGTAAAATTTGAGGGAGGTAGGTACTTTCATGGGCAAAGGCAAATATGCCTACTAGTTTTGAAGGTTGAAAGTTCCCTAAAGGGATTTTATAACAACCGGTACCTTCACTATTCCATATACACACTCACACATATGCACACTTTCCTACCCACTTTGAGTATATACTAAGAAAAGCTTCAACCTTTAGAATATTTTTTGAATTCATCGTGAAGATTCTTAGCAAGTAATATGTACTTCTTTTCTTTGCTCTGATATGCATAGCGTAATGCCTTGGCATAATAATTGAGTATGAACTCTGAAATGAGATGAATATGAATTTGAATTCTGACTCTGACACTCAACTACCACCTTGGATAAATTACTTAGCTTCTCTAAGCCTAAATATACTCTTCTGTAAAACGACAACAATGGTAAATAACCCCTTTATCTCCTGCGTAAGTATGGAACCAACTGAAAGTCAGACAAATTGATATAAAAATTTTTGTGTATTTTACCTTTATTACTGATAAATATTAGGTTGAAGGATGTGGCATAGGTGTGCAGCAATAATAATGGTTTCTAATACTGATTCAGAATTAGGCATACAAATTAGATGAACTTACCCAGCAAATCTCTGGATGTGTGGGACAACCACAGGTCTCTCTGCAGAGGCAGCTAGAGCCTGTATGTCAAACTTACGAGGAATGTGTGCCTTCTGCAAGCAGGCAGATCCTGGCAGAGTGGAAGCACAGTTCCTTTTCCCAAACACGCCAATCAGAGAAGCCACTGGCCTTCTTGAGAGTAGATTGAGGAGGAGGCCAGGACTAAAGCTCATGAAAACTGGAGGTGAGGAGGATAAGCATTTCTCCCTTACAAATAATTACAAAATAATCTCCCTTGTAAAATAATTTGTGTAAGTCACTTGATGCCTAGCACGCACAGTGCAGGATTTTGTTATTTGCATGTGGTGGATGCTCAGTAGCTATTTACCAATTGAGCGTATTGCTACTAAATGCTTGTAAGATAAGTTTTTTTTTTAACTTGGAAAAAAATTAAAGGTAAACAAATGTACAAAGATAATTTAACAAACACCTGTGTACTCACTACCCAGAATTAACAAATGTTACCATTTGTAATGTTTACTTTGTTTTTTACAAAAATAAAATATTAATGAAATTGAAGTCTCCTTTGTAACTTCCCTCCCAACCCCACCTCAGTCTTCAGTCTTATTCCCATTCACCAGAAGCAACCGCTATCAGATATTTGGTATGTATCTTTCCATTCTGTGTTTCATAGCATTTTTTTTTTTTGAAGATTGGCACCTGAGCTAACATCTGTTGCCAGTCTTCTTTTTTTTCTTCTTCTTCTCCCCAAAGCTCTCCAGTATATAGTTGTATATTCTAGTTGTAGGTCCTTCTGGCTCTGCTGTGCGTGATGCCACCTCAGCATGGCTTGACGAGCAGTGCCGGGTCTGTGCCCGGAATCCGAACCAGCGAAACCCTGGGCCACCAAAGTGGAGCATGTGAATTTAACCACTCAGCCACAGGGCTGGCCCCTGCATGTTTCATAGCATTTTATAGTCAACAAATGACATCATATTGTTAATATTTTTCAATAACTTGTGGATTTTTTGAGCTCTACCCGCACTAATTAATATATGTAGTTCACTCATTTTAACTGCTGTAGTGTATTCCATAACAACATATCACGTTCTGTATTTTATTTAAAATACCCATTGTTGATAACTTCACTATACACCGTGTAAGTATGACTAAAGGGCCTGATGACTCCTTCCAGGTGTACATAAATATAGCCATTGGTAGGGCTAGTTGATGGGCTCAAGGATGCAAGTGCCAGCAAGTTAGTGATATCTTCTGCTCTTATTTCCCAAAAGCCAAGGATTCTGTGGTGAAGCCATCTCATAAACTTGGTGGCCTCTGCCTGTATTTTAGAAATGGAGATCACGTGTTCTTCACAGAGCCAGAACCAGAATCAATCAGGGAAAGAGAGGGAGATCAGAGTGGGAACTTAAGATTCCAGATTCTAGATTCCAACCACTGTATCATTCACTTTTACTCTGAAGGAAATGGGATTCCTATGCCATGGTTGGATACTCCCAGTAGCTGGAGTATCACTCTTGTAAAATGATAAATCCTGTAAACAGCAACTCTTTGAGTAGAGATTATAAGTGGCTTCTAAGTGGCCTAGCATCTGGAAATTGAAGAAAGGGCAAAATGTAAACCACCCCTTGAATCATGTTTGCAAAGAGAAGTGTGCCAAGTGCTCTTTATTACTCCAGTGTCATTATAAATTTAATTGGTGTTATGTCAGCTACTTAGATCAGAGCTAATAGCATATTAAACTCCATTCTGTTTGTACCAGTTCCATGGTAACTTGGATGGGTGTGGAGTTGGGACAAGTGGCAGCTGTGACGTCTGGTCTATAGAGTGATTTCATCATGGTATGAGCCCCTGCATCACCCTGGATGGAGAATTGTCACTGGTGATGTGACCTGACCTCTCAGTGCCCCTCAGAACACTCAGAGTGATAGAGCAATGTGAGCAAAGACCCTGGGTTGCTTATCTGACCTACTGGTTTAGCTTAGAGCTAGAGAACAGCGATTTCTTGTTGATACTGACAGGTATAACTGTTTTTCTTTTCTCTTTCTTAATGAAAAGAAAGCTGAGGTTTTTTGAAAGGTTATAAATAGCCCTTTGATATTGGAGTGTATTTGTAGTTCTCCAGTTCTGCCCTCTACTGACCTGTACAGATCAGCAGAGGAGGTGCCAATGAGTCATGCATCTGTGCTCTCAGTGGCTTTGAGCTCTTGCTTGTTTTCACTGTCTCCAGGTCCTTTTATGGGTTTCCGGTTGCCATATCTCTATTTTTTTAGTTGTATAAATATGTTGCTCAATTGGAAAGTAATAATGTGATCACATAGAAGTTTCCTTACCCTTGTTTGTCCGTTGGCTCTCCCAGGGTACCTTATTAACTCAATCTAAATGTTGAGTGCATCTGCTGATAACATTAAAGTTAATTTTCAGAAATTAATACGTCAGTTTATTTTACCCTGGCCAGTTTGTGTGTGTTACTCTAAGGCTTTGGGTGGGGCAGAGACTGATTTGCTGTGAGGATAATTCATTAGGAACTTGCCTTGCCATGCCTGTTTTTAAACACAGGGCTTTCGTTTCCTATCTTTTCTCCTTATGGTGCAGCATTTTGAGAAGACTAGGAATTCTTTTTTATTTTTAATTGAGGTAAACTTCACATAACGTAAAATTCACAGTGTTGTGCAACCATCACCATTGTCTGATTCTAGAACATTTTTATCACCCCTAAAAGAAATCCCTTACCCATTAAGCAATCACTGCCCATTTCCCCTTCTCCCCAGGACCTGGCAACCTTTAATCTGTTTTCTGTCTCTATAGAGTTGCCTATTCTGGTTCATATAAATGGATCATACAGTATGTGGCTTTTTGTGTCTGGCTTCTTTCACTTAGCTTAATATTTTCAAGGTTCATCCATGTTGTAGCATGTATTGGTACTTCATTCCTTTTTATGGCCGAATAATATTCCATTGTATGAATTTACCACATTTTGTTTATCCACTCATCAGTTGATGGACATTTGGGTTGTTTCTACTTTTTGGCTATTATGAATAATGATGCTATGAACATTCACAAGTTTTTGAACACCTGTTTTCATTTCTCTTGGGTATATACCTAGGAGTGGAATCGCTGGGTCATATGGTAATTTTATCTTTTAACTTCTTGAGTAACTGCCAAACTGTTTTCCATAGCAGCTGCATCATTTTACATTCCTATCGGCAATTTATGAGGGTTCTAATTTCTCCACATCTTTGCCAACATTTATAAATGTCATCATCACCATTTTTGATTATCACCATCCTAATGGGTGTAAAGTAGTATCTCATTGTTTTTTATTTGCATTTCCCCAATGACTAATGAGGTTGAACATCTTTTCATGTGCTTATTGGCCATTAATATATTTTCTCTGGAAAAATGTCTATTCAAGTCCTTTGCTCATTTTTTTAAATTGGGTTGTTTATCTTTTTGTTGTTGAGTTCTAAGAAAATAGAAATTCTTGACTTGCTTGGAGCAGAGTAGGACTGACTTCAGGCTTTTGCCACACATACCTGCATGTTAGTCTGGCCCCCACAGTTGAGTCAATTACACCTCCACTTCCAAGAATGCAAGGTGTTGCCCTTACTTCCTCTCAGAAGGCACACCCTTATTCACCTACTCCTTTACCATGCCTACAGGCCAAACTCCACAGTAAACACTGTTGATTTGATCCTCTTTCTCTTCTTGTAAGACTAGGGCAAACTAAAGACAAACTGAAATGGTTACACTTGTTGTTTTATTTTATTTAGAAGACTTGTAGAGTTTCAGTAGTCTTTACTGATGAGTACTTGGCTTTCTGATCCTGGAGAGGCAGAAGGAAAATAATGTATATTGGGAAACTTCTTGCTTTTGTAAAATTTGTTTTCATGAGATTTCTTTGTTATATGCTTTGTACATTTATTTTTCACATATGATGGAACGTAGAAAAATGTTCTATGTGGGCTGTAATTTTCAGTTTTTTGATTTGTTTTAGAAGAGAATCAAAGACCCCAGGTTGTGATATTGGTAGTGGTCTCTGTGCATCCTTTTCCTGATCTCTTTTAGTCAGTTCCTGAAACAGACAAATACTTACCGTGTTTAGTATACTGTTAGTACATTTACACTGCACATAATTCTCAGCTGTGGCACTGTGTGGTCACTGAAGGAAATTCTCTTTGCTCCTTTATTTCCTGAAGACAGCATTTCAGCCCTTCTCATCATTTCCTTGGGAATAATTATACTGATGCTTCTACAACTCTTGTGTTGGACCAGCACAAAGCCCAGTGTCTCTGTTGAAGATAGGAAAATTATTTGTCCCCACACGGTAGTATGTGTGCTGTCGGGGCTCATCTGTGACAGTTAAAATATCAGGTAATTTTCCTTCACAGAGTTTTGGGATCAGGTCTCAAAGAGCAATAGACTTTTTAAAATTAGAATAGTCTAGAGGCCACTTGATGTAGCACTCCCCTCTGCTGATCTTCTCTTGGTTTCTATGACACAGTTTCCCTCCTTTTTAGTCTTATTTGTTGGTTCCTCCTCTTCCTTCTAATCTTATTAAATGTTGACTTTCTATAAGGCTAAGTCCTCTTATTCTGTGTTCTTTCTCTAGGAATTTCAACCATTCTCATACTTCAAGTACTACCTGTGTGCAAGGTTAAATCTGTAGCCCAGGCTTCTATGAATTTCAGACCCAATTTAGTTTTCTTCTCACATCTCACTTGGAATGTCTCATTGGTACCTTAAACTGAGCATGTCTAAAACTAAACTCAGAATCTTCCCTTCCATACCCCGTCCTTTCAGGAGTTATTCTTGACCTGACTCTTCCCAACTTCTGATAGCTAATGAAGTTTATGTTGAAGGACTTTGTGATGTCCTCTTGTTGACTTTTCTTCTGAATATTTCTTAAATGTCTGTTTTTCTCCATTTCCATTGCCATCGCTAAGATACTGTCAGCTCTTTCCAAGACTATTGCAATGGCCTCCTAATAGGTTTCCCAGCATTCACACTTGTATTCTTTAATCCAGTTGCTTCCCAACCTTTTTTACACCACAGCACCCAGAAATTAGTATTGGCATGATTCACTGAGGTAAATGGACAATGGGTGCTCAAGGTTGGAGGCAACTGCTCAGGGGGGCTTTGGCTGCCCTGAACCCACCCAGCCACTCTGGGACTAAAGGGACACACTGGGCATTCTGTGGGAGGCTCTGCTCTAATTCATTCTCTGTGTTGCAGCCAAAGTGATATTTTGTTTTCAATGGAAATTTGATTTTTGTTACTCCTGTTTAAAACCCAGTGGCTTTCTGTTGTCTTCAAGATAAATATCGAATCTTTAATATGGCTTATCTGCAATATAAGCTTATCAGACCTGCATGATCTGACTCAACCTCACCAGCCTCATTCTTTCTCTCTCTCTCTCTCTGTACTTAGCCTCACTGGCTGTCATTCGGTTCCCAAACATCCTATATTCCATTCGACCTTTGCACATTTGCCTGAAATTGCTCTCTCGCTTGCTCTAACCTCTCTACTTAGTTAATTCCTACTCATCCTTCAGAGCTAGTTCTGTGATTTCCTTGATTATACTAGGTATTTCCTCCATTAGACTGTGCTTTTCTCGCAGAGCCCTTATTATGATGGTAGTTAAATGTCCATGTGCCCTACGACAGTGTAGTCTCTATGAATAAGTTTGTGACTTGTTCACTGCTCTAATCCCAGTGCTTTTTGGGCCTAACATATATTGGGTGCTCAGTAAATGTTGGTTGAATGAATTATGTGTCAGTTCTTGATGCTGAGGATGAAGCATTAATCAGGTCAGACAAGAGCCCTATTCTTAATAAGCTTACTTTCAGGTACAGAGAATAAAGAAATAAGCAACAAAATATCATGTAGGAAAGGTGATATTTTAGAGAGCTTCTGGGGACCTCCATTAGGTGAGTAATCAGAGGCGGCCTCTCTGAAAAGGTGAAATTTCAGCTAAGATCCGAATGAAAAGAAGCAGCCAGCCACTTAAAAGTATCTAGAGGAAGAACACACCAGGTGGAGGGCACAGATGGTACAAATGTTTTAAGGTTGGAATAAGTTTGGTGGTGTTATTTACGCAAGTGAGAGGGGTAACGAGTGGTGATAAGGTTGAGGTAGTTGGCAGGCACGAGATCATGCAGGGCCTTATTGCCCAGGTTGAGGAGTTTGGATTCATTCCAAGTGTCACAGGAAGACAGTAGAGGATTTTGAGCAGAAAGTAACCTGATTTACATATTAAAATGTCTATGACAAATGTCCAGGCGAGGATGATGAAGGCTTGGACTAGGATGGTAGCGGTGGAGCTGGATAGAAAGAAGTCTATGGTTTAGGGATATATTTGGAAGTAAGTTAAGACTTCCTGATGGATTGGACGGGGTATATGGGGTTTGAGGAGAAGAAAAGAAAAGAATCAGGGATGGCTTCTGTATGTTTTTGTTTCTGTGGGTTTTTTTTTTAAAGATTTTATTTTTTCCTTTTTCTCCCCAAAGCCCCCCGGTACATAGTTGTGTATTTTTAGTTGTGGATCCTTCTAGTTGTGGCATGTGGGATGCCGCCTCAGCATGGCTTGATGAGCAGTGCCATGTCTGCACCCAGGATCCGAACCAGTGAAACCCTGGGTTGCCAAAGCAGAGCGCGCGAACTTAACCACTCGGCCACGGGGCCAGCCCTCAGTTTCTGTGGTTTTTAGATTAAGCAATTGGATGACTGCTATTCACTGAGATGGAGAAGACCAGGAGACGGTGGGATGACTATAAATCAGTTGTGTTTGTTTTAGACATGTTAAGTTTGGGTTTGATATCCGAGAGGATATGTTTTGTAAGCAATTGGATGTGTAAATCTGGAATTAAGGGGAGGTCAAGCTTAGAGGTATAAATTTGGGAGTCATAATAATGTTTAAAGCTATGAGACTAGATGAGAGTTTCTAAGGGAGAATATAGTTGGGGAGAAGAGAAAATTCCAAGACAGCTTCCCAGAAAATGCCATCATTTTGAAGTTGAGCAGAGGGGGAGTAGTCAGCAAAAGAGAACTTAGAAGGAGTAGCCAGTGATGTAGGAGGAAAATAGTGTGGTATCGTGAAAGCTAAGAGAATAAAATATTTCAAGAATTGTGTTACATGTTGATGAGTAAGACTGGGTTGAGTAAGAAGAGAATAGAGAAGTAACCACTGCTTTGGGGCAACACAGAGATCATTGGTGACCTCCACCACATTGGTTCAGTAGAGTAGATGGAAGAGATCTGAGAAGCAAACGGGAGGAAAGGAAGTGGAGGCAGGTACTAAAAATAATTGGTTCAAGAAGTGTTGCTCAGAAGGGAAGGAAAGAAAGGGGGCAGTGTCCACAGGGGAATGTGAGGTCAAGAAGTTTTTCTTTCTTTCTTTTTTAACGATTTGCCTCACAAAGAAGGATCTTGCAGAGAAAGAAAAATTGAAGATTAAGAAGATAGAAAAAGGGAGGCTGGTCTGGTGGAATACTGGTTAAGTTTGCCCGCTCTGCTTCAGTGGCCTGGGATTGACAGGTTTGAATTCTGGGTGTGGACCTACATGCTGCACGTCAAGCCATGCTGTGATGGCGTCCCACATAAAAAGTAGAGGAAGCTTGGCACAGGTGTTAGCTCAGGGCCAATCTTCTTCACCAAAAGGAAGAAGAAGAAGAAAGAAAAAGAATAACTGAGGAAGTGAAATTTTTGAGAAGGCGAATGGGGATGGAATCAATACCCAAGTGGAAGGGTTGAGTTTTGATAGAAGCAGGAACCCCCTAACCATTTTAGCAATAGGAAGAGAAGAGAGTACATGTATAGGTATAGGTCAGGTAGTAGATTTGGTAATGGGAAGAAGAGGAATTATCAGATTGCTTGTATTTTCTCAGTGAGCTGGGAATAAGAGGAGAGGAGATAGCACAGGAAATTTGAGGAGACGAGATAAAGTATGAAATAGTTATTTTGAAGAGCAGACAAGTGAACATGTTAAGGAAGTTTAATAGAATTTCTGGACAGTGTTGAGTGCCCATTTGAGATTCATGGTCCAGAATTTACAGTGAAACCATTAGCACAGTTAAGTGTTTTTCTCCAGCAACATTCAGTGTTCAGGTACAAGTATGGAATAGGTAGATGGTTTGGTTCAACTGAGATTGGCATTTTGCCAGGCAGGTGCAACAGAGGGAGAGAGGATTAAAGGAGAAAAGGGCATTTATAAGGGGAATAAATATAAATGATGGCCTGTGGAAGCTAAGCTGGGTAGGAAAGGAAAAAGGCCATGGAAGCATAATGGATAATGAAAAACTTGTCATTGAGTGATGAGGTCGAAGAAGTGATGGAGCAAGAGTTATCAAATAAAAGTGACCTGGAAAACTGAAGTAGTGGCGGTGAAATTGAAATTTCAGAGGTGGTGCAGTTAACTGGTGTTGATAAGATCTCTCGGGTATGACCGTGGGCCAAGTGGCTGAGATGGTAAAGTAAAGATTGTGAAGGGAAAGGAGGTCATGGTATTAGATGAGTCGTCCACATTTTTGTTGAAGTCATCTTGAGTGGTGCAGCAGTGGTGGAGAGGAAGACAGTAAGCCGTGGATGAATGAGGGACGGTACCCGGGGTATTGATAGATTGTAGCAGCCACGATGGGGGAAGAAGATGGTAAAGCATGATGCCATAAATTTCAAGAACCTGGGTTTTTGGAGGAAAAAAAGGAGAAATGGTTTGGCAGTAGGCTGAATAAATGAATGGAAGGATGGATGGAAATTTATGTTTTTATTTACGCAGCTTTCATTGAAAGTTAAAAATCTCTGCCTGCTGGACTCTGTTCTACCTTTTAAGATTCCCTCTTTTTTTTTTTTTTTTTTTTTTGAGGAAGATTAGCTCTGAGCTAACATCTACTTCCAATCCTCCTCTTTTTGCTGAGGAAGACTGGCCCTGAGCTAACATCTGTGCCCATCTTCCTCTATTTTAGATGTAGGATGCTTGCCACAGCATGGCTTGCCAAGCAGTGCCATGTCCGCACCTTGGATCTGAACTGGCGAACCCTGGGCGGCTGAAGCAGAACGTGTGCACTTAACTGCTGTGCCACCAGACCGGCCCCAAGGCTCCCTCTTTTTTAAGAACAGAGGTTGGCAAACTACAGCTTGCTGGCTAGATCCGGCTTGCTGCCTGTTTTTGTGTTTTTAGAACGCAGCTATCCCCAGTCTTTACACCATGTCTATTTGTTTACACATTGTCTGTGGCTGCTTTTCTGCTACAGTGGCAAGTTGAGTAGTTGTGACAGAGACAATCTCACAAAGCCTAAGATATTTACTATCTGGCCCTTTAGAGAAAGTTTGTTGACTCCCACTTTGGAATGTGGTTGTCAAACTTTAGTGTGCCTTAGAGTCACCTACAGGGCTTATGGAGACACAGATTGCCAGGCTCTACCCCTGGAGCTTCTGATTCATTGGGTCTGGGTTGGGGCCTGAGAATGTGCATTTCTAACAAGTTCCCGGGTGTTGCTGATGCTGCTGGTCCAGGGACCACACTTTAAGAGCCATTGCTGTAGATATTTAAGGTAGTGATCAGGTTCCTTCTCTCCTTAATCTTCTCTGAGCCAATGTCCCTACCTACTTCAGCTGCTTATCACTTGACATTACTTACTGGTTTGTCATCCCTTTTAAGCCTGGTGCCCACAAATGTAATGATTCTTTGGAGGAAGCTTAATCAGCGCCTTATACATCAAAACAGTTGCCCCTCCTGGCTCTGCGCTTACCTATGAGCTTTCTTTCTGCTTTCCTGGGTTGTCGGATGGACCGGGCTTTCTCTGGGCCTTAATGAAGCTGATGTGTTAGGGAGGGCAACCGTAGGTAGAGCTATTACTTAAACCCTAGGGGGACTAAGGAACTAAACACTTGTTTGGAGGAAGCAAGAATTTTCTCTCCAGTGTATCTCTGCTATAAGGTGTTTGAATAGAGTAGAGGTTTGTCTTGTGCAGATTGAGCGTGTGATCACAGGTGGGATTTGGGAGTGTGACCCACACGGTATCAGTGTCAGAGTCTCAGCATTTGAAAGAACACCTGGGAGAAAAACAGTCAGTGCTCAGCTGAACCAAGTCTTTTGTCCCTGTCTTTCAGCAGAGGAACCTCTGAAAGATGTTTCTAAAACAGTTTCTAAAAGATGCAGAGACAATAACCCCTTCTTGGATTTCTCTTTATTCTCCTGCTCCTTGCCTAAAATTGCTTTCTCATGCTTCGAGGTGGTCTTCTAGCTGTATGTAGTTCAGGAGTTACCTTATAGCCTAGTTGTGTCCTTCATGGTGAAGTGGATGTACCTGGATGAGTTCATAAGTGGACATGTGTCCTTGGATCAGCTGTCTTAAATTCCTGGTCAGTTTGGGCCTGCCTTTCCTGCCTCTGGTGAGTGCCCCTCCCCCGTTCAGGCCATCACTTGCATGTTCAGAGCTCTGCCCTGCTCCTGCTCCTACAGCTCTGCCCATCTGTCTCATTTCCCTTTGTGACTTCTCTTATTATGCCTGTTGGTTGCCCTTTTTTTTCTCTTCCTCCTCTTGTTTCCCTGCCTTCTTCACATTTTACCCCTGTCTGCCAAGACATGCCTCCTCAGCCATCAGTGGATTCTTGACCTCTTGCTAAACTTCCCCTATGTGGGCAGCTGGCTCCTTCTGACCATTTTACAGTTCTGCAGACTGAGAGAAGGTGAGAATCTGTGAGGCTTTTGGATTTTTAATTTGGAAGTCATGGGAGAGATAGTGAGCAGGTGGCCTTTGCCTCAAGTTTCTGATTAATAGTAGAGCTTGAAGTTGGCAATAGTTTGCAAAAGCTGGAAGCTGTGGAATTCAGCACAAGGAAGAAGAGTATGGCCGGGGTAGGTCAGACTCAGGGTCAGAAATATGGGACTCAGAGCAGAGGGTCTCTGAGGACACAGATCTGACAGAACCTCAGGGGCAGAAGTGAATCAAGACTGCTGCGTTTACTGCCCCTGTAGCCTGGATTGGAGGCGGGACAAGCCAGAAGGTCTGCTTTTGCCTACCATTTCTCCTCCCTCTCCCAAGCTCCATTTCACCTGTTTTGTTTTAAGACAAGAGTTCATTTGAAGAAAAAGTTCTGTGACTAAAGAAAAATGGGAGAGTAGGGGCACTGGTATTGTCTAAATCTTCATTTACAAATTGGGAACTAGAGAATGAGAGGGGAAAACTCTACCCCAAGAAATGACAAACAGGAAAAATATTAATTTAGAGAAGGAGAGGCAGACAAAGTTCCTAAGAAAAGAAAAAAGTCAATAGAGCGTCACAAGATGAGTTACCTCAGGAGTCTATTTGAGAGATTGTGTCATGTCCGAAAAGTTCTAGGGACTTGAGCCTCTTTCCTTCATGAGAATATGACAGTGAAACACCAGCCCCTCAGTCTGACTCCCAGAAAGAAGAACCTCAGGCTGATGAGCATTGTCATCCAACAATGTCATTTCCCTGGCCATGCTGAGCCCTACAGGAAATCTCAGAATTTCACGTTAGGAGAAGGCCCCACAAGAATGACACTGCACCCAGAGCTCTGTGGTTTGATGCCACTCGAGAATTTCCTAGAGAAAGGGTTCTCAGGGAGATTGCTGCAGTGAGGCCAGCAAATGCCTTCCTGGGACTCCTGGTGGAAGGTGTGGGTTTAAAATGCCTCCTGGAGTTTACACAGCAACCATCGTCCCCTTGTAGCTCACAGCAGCTGTGAGGCTGACTTTGGATGGAGCAGTTTCTCAAGGATTTCCTACTCCAGGATGTGGGAAATTGGGATGATTTGTTTTATAGTTTTACAGGTTGACCTGATAAAGTGTAAGGGCTTGACCCTTAGGGCCTGTTTTGTTTGTGGGAGCAAGGCTTTGATGTCCCCATCCAGATCAGTGAGGTTTGAGTTTTAAACCTATGTCTATCCAGGGGCAAGAAGTTAGAGGGCAATACCCCAAATTGAAAACCACCTTGAAAGAAAATGTCAGTTTCTGCCTTTGCTTCCTTTGGTAGGTGTTCCTCATTCATTCAGGGTGGGAGGGAGAACCAGAAAGGAGCAATGCATGTACAAGTAAATCAGTAACACATCATTTTCCATGATAAATGCACTTTTATTCAATAGGTGTTGAGTTACAATTATATACCAGCCATTCTTCTAGACACTAGGACTATATCAGCAAACAGAACCAAGTCCTGCCCTCATGGACCTTTTCCTGTTGTAAGAGAAGACAGAAAATATTGGTTCCAGTTGTGATAGGTGCTATGGAGGAAAATCAGGGTGAAGAGAATAGGGAGTGTGGAGCTGCATGTAATCAAGAAGGCCTTTCCCACAAGGTGACATTTGAGAAAAGCCCAGAGGAAGTGAGGGAGAAAGTAATGTGGATATCTGGGGAAGAGAGTTCTTAGGAGAGAGCGCCAAAGAGCAAAGGCTAGGCAGGAGCATAGCTGGTGGATTGGAGGAACAGCTCAGAGGCCACTGTGGCTGGAGGTGAATGAGTGAGAGGGAGTTGTGGGAGGGGAGGTCAGAGCGTCAGCTAAAGCAAGACTATACATGGATTTTTGAAAAGGCTTTGCCTTTTACTTTATGTGAGATGGGAAGACATTGGAGGGTTTTAAGTTTTAAAAGATGACTCTGGCCACTGTGTGGAGAAGATACTGAAGGAGGTCAAGGGCAGAAGAAAGGAGACCACTTGGGAGGCTATTCATTAAGGTCAGATTCTGGATACATTTTGAGACAGTGCTAACAGGATTTGTTGGTTGATTGGATGTTAGATGTGAAAGAAAGAAAGAAGATTCAAGGATGACACCAAAGATTTTGTCTTGAGCAATCTCAAGAATGGAGTTGTCATTTACAGGAATGGGGAAGACTGGGATCCACAGAATTTCTGGTTTGACAAGGAGCTTTAGGAAGAAGCTGTGGAGATCCAAGGAAGAAAACGTGACTTAATCATTGGTTCCTTAATTTTCTCCATCCTCTGTTACAGTCTCCTTTGGGTCAGTTCTACGACAGGTTTTAGGGGGAGAAGTATGATCTTAGTGTACTAACTTAAGGGATCCTTACCCAGGCCTCTACGATTCCGTGTGGTCAGAAGCCATGGGTCCAGAAGGACTTTGGGATATCAGGTGCTATCTTGGTTTCCTAGGACTGTGTAACAAATTACCACTAACCGGGTGGTTTAAAACAACAAATTTACTCTCTCACAGTTCTGGAGGCCAGAAGTCCAAAATCAAGGTGTTGCAGGGCCCTGCTCCCTGTAAAGGGTCCAGGGAAGAATCTTCCCTTTCTCTTCCTAACTTTTGGGGGTTGCTAACCATCCTTGGCATTCCGTGGCTTATGGAGGCACCCTTCCACTCTCCACCTTCATCTGCGCATGGCGTTCTCCCTGTGTGTCTGTGTGTCCCTTTGTCTCCTTGTGGACTTCTTATAAGGACACTAATCATTGGATTTAAGGCCTACCCTAATCCAGTATGACCTCATCTTAACTTGGTTACATCCGCAATGGCCCTATTTCCAAATAAAGGTCACATTCACAGGTACTGGGGGGTAGGACTTCAACATATGTTTTTGTGAGACACAATTCAACCCCCAACAGATACTTTGCTCCAGGTTTGATTATGAAGGTGTTCTGGGCTCAGATGTGTTTGAGGATGAAACAGGAACTATTGAAATACAGTTTGAAAACAGGTCCCTCTATGCTAGGGATGCCCTATCTATTGAGATGAAAAAAATTTTTTTTGTTAAGTTTATTTAAATTAATTTAAAGATACACAAGTTCATTTTACATTATTTTTTGAAACTTGAAGACTTTCAGTGGATATTCAGTGGTAAAAATCATGAAACTGGAAGTGGAAGATAGAAGGAAGAGACATTATAGAATGAAGAATTTCAAAGATAAGAATTGCAGCCTGAATTTGATTGTCCAGAAGCCTGGGTAGTAGGTAGAAAAGCTCTTGCTGTGTTCTAAACTTATGGTTTTGCCAGTTGGGGCAGCAAGTTGGTAGAGAGGGAATGCAGCAGACCTGGCTCCCTGAGCACTGGTGGAGCAGAGCCCCGCTTGCCCCTCTGGCCTTTCCCTTAGATTCCCATGGGGCTGGGAAGGTGCCCAGATGGTACATGGCACTCGCTGTCTAGCTGCTGCTCCCCTTCTGTGCAACACCCACTATATCTGCATTCTTCAGTGGTGTGTCAGGAGTTATTAGTATTTCCCTCTTTTTACCTCACCACAAGTCAAGTCTAAGGGTTGTTTATCAAAGGAAGTCTAAGTTCCCACTCTGATATCGCAATGATAGGACTATATCAGGTTTAGCGATGTAATTAAACAAAACTCCTTAGCAACAGTATACATTTGTGGCCATTGAATTATCATGCTCACTATGAGTGTTTATGGAGCTCCTGTTGTTTTATAAGGAATTGTATTCAAGTTGGACAGATGGGAGATGAGTTAAAGAGATGGGTCTTTCTAGCATTCAGGAAATCTGAAGTTAGGAGAAGACAAATAGGAATCGGCTTCACACAAGAACTGATCAAGACTTGTGGATGCCACAGCATTTGGCACCTGTGGGAAAAAGTCTCTGAATGTATCATTTAATAAAAAAATATCTTGACAGAGAGTAGGAGAAGTTAGAGGCAGGGATATGTAGGGGTACCAGAAAAGTTTAATGGTGAAGGCCTCAAGCAATAGAGGCATTCATTTCAATTTTCCTGTCTCATTCGTTGGGGATCAGTTCCCATGCAAGGCCTATCAGGCCAGGCTGCTCACCAGTCCTCTGCCGCAGTCTTTCCCTGGCTTCCCCACGTCATCTGGGCATCTTAGTGGTCAAAATGAATGCACAGCGGCTTTGGTTAAAGAGGGTAGGGGTGAGAGAAGGGCACTGGCTGCATCTGGGCTGCCTGGGCCAGGGCTCTGCGTTACTGGCTCCAGTATGTGGCTCAGTCATGTGCATGCTTAGAGGGAATTATTTTGAGTATTCCTCAAAAAGGGAGCCTTCATTTTATGTCTGGTAAGTGGGAATGCAGCCACAACTATGTCCTCAGGGCAGGGACCAGTGGTGAAGCCGCCATACTTCTGGGATGACCACAGGGCAAATAATGTACAGACATCATTTCCTTTGACTAATCTTTTGTAATCCTGGTCCAGATGTGGCTCCTGAGAGTAGTTAAAGTTCTTTGTCTAAGTTGAGATTTTTAATTTAGGCCCCAGATGGAGCAGGAGGTAAATTTCCAAAAGGTCTGTTTTATTCAGTGTGTCACTGTCCTGGATTCCTGGCAGGCAGCAGTTTCATTAGAAAAGCAGATTTCATCCTGACTCATCTGCCTCGGTGAGACTTGTGATACAGCTTCTCAGGACTCACGCAGCCTGTCGTCTCGCTGGACAGAGCAGAGGGTACACTGTCCATCCTGCAGCAGTGGCGGCTACAGGCGCCTGGCTGGGGCCATGGAAAACCTTGAGAGACAGTTTGTTATGAGGCCGGAGCTTTGTCCTGGAATTTCCTGGCCTTTGTCTGTCTGCCGTAACTTCATGTACTGAGACGCCTGTTTTTAGAGTCTACTTCCTTCTGGGGGAAGAGTGCTACTGCCTTCCACAGCGCACTTCTGCTTCCTGTACCAAGCAACCTCCTTCCCCGTGCCTGTAGGTCGGGGATGGGGGAGCACTCTGGGCAGGTATGTGTACCTGGCTCCCAATGGACAGTACGTTCCCAGAAGTCACTGGTCACAAAGGACCCATAACCATTGGACATAAAAGCTGCATCTGCCAGCCCGGCCCGTTCACCCTAACCCTTGTTTCTTTCTCACACTGTAGCAGAAAAAATCCTACCTGGAGCGGAGCGTGAAGGAAGCTGAGGACAACATCCGGGAGATGCTGATGGCACGAAGGGCCCAGTAGGAAGCCTTAGGGGAAGCTCTTCCTCTTGACCCCTCCCATTCCTGGTGAGGGCGGAGGGGCCTGTGTGGGGAGATGGCCTCTGCTCTGCCCTGATGGATATTTTATTTGGACGGTCTGGTAATCCTATGTTTTGTACATCACTCTGAGCTCCTTTCAGATCCCAACCCTGTATTTTTTTATCCTGGCTCTGCCTGCCACCCAGGACACTCCTCTCCCCTGAGGGTGAGTCATGAACTCCCAGGAGAGGGAAGATGGGAGCCAGGACAGATAGGGGGGCTCTACCCAAGCCTACTACTGGTCACATACTGGTCAGACCAATAAAAGGCACCTGTCCCACTCTGTGAAGTCTGCTTTTCTTGAGCTGATGGATGAGAACAGAAGAGGCAGAGGCTGTATCCGTGTGCCACAGAGCTCCTCCCTGTGCCTCCCCAGGGCTGTGACCCTGCTCCTTCTGCACTGAAGCCTTCCCCCTTTTTCCCTTTTCTGTTCCTCTGAGTAAATCCCTCAACTTTTGAGCCTCTATGTAGTATGCAGATAAGAAGAAAGAATACCAGGGCATAGCTGAATTTAAGTGAGCAGAACAGTGGTTCCTCGGTGGCAGTCTGCCTAAACATTTCTTTCCCACTTCCTCCCAAACATTCCAAAAGAAAATTCAGTAATAAACCAGCAGCACCTCTAAGACTGTGTCCCTTTGGCCAATGTCATAAGGTGGACACTACAGTCCTGAGGCCTCGCAGAGGCTATGAGGCAGTGGTGTGCTGGAGCTGCCTTGTACTGGCTCAGGAGAGCAAAGTATTCAGTTTTCAGAAATTTTGTTGCAAGTCAGTTGTTACACAGCAATTATTAAAAATTAAATTGTGTAAATTTATAATTAAATTATATTAAAAGTGAGGATAAAAAATATTCAAAACTTATACCTTCCTAAATACTTTACTAAATCTGGCCATTATCTACCTGTTTTTTTGAAGTTAACAGTCTATCGTATCTGGATGGTAGAAACACTATATAGTGGTGCGCTCTTGCACTTCCCTTCCCAGCTCTGCATTCAGGACATCACATTGGTAGTGTGAAATCAGCTATGGTGGGACCATTTACTCCACAGAAATCAGGTGATGCTAAAAAATCATGGCTTTTTTGTTTATTTTTAGAGAAAGCTGGTAGTTAAATATTTATCAGTATCTCCTGCTTTGGAGGTAAGGTGGGCAGGCAGAGGGAAGCAGGGAGGTGTCAACTGCAGCCTCTCGGGGCTGGCAGAGCAGGCCAGCTCAAGGAAAATCTGACTTGCTGCTGTGGCAGCTCAGCGCCACCCTGTGGCCAAAACTGAGATGGGTGGCCTGGCTGACTAGTTTGTATTATGACAGCTCTTCTGTCTTGTGTGTGGGTGTCGAGTGGGTGTGTGTTGGGATGGGACAGCAGGAAAAGAAGGCCTGGGGTTTCTGTGGACTCCTGCTCTCCTTCTAGAGCAAGCCCTAGGGCAGCCCACAGCTACCAAGAGACCCTTTCCTAGGTTCTGGGTAAAAGTGGGTACAGCTCTTTGATGAGCCCATATCTGAGTGGCACGAGGGAGAGAATGCTAGCTCAATGAGGGCCCCATGACCTGGCTGAAAGACATCCTGCCTTGGAACCTGCCTTCGTAATAGCACTCACACTGTATAGCAGCCAGAATTAAAAGGTAATAGGTCTCTCATTATATACTGGACAGTGGCCACTAGCTGCCATACCCAGGGCTTAGCATCTATCTGGAATAATTCAGACAGTTGAGGTTTAGACAAATTTATTGAAACATAAGAGTGTTAGTGGAGAAATCATTCAGTGGTATGTTACATCATGCCACTACCTTGAATGTATAATTTTTAAATTATAAATATATATTTCATAACTAAGCCTTTGGCCAGAAAAATAAAAGGAAAGTCATTTAGCACATTTGTGAAAGGCCAATAAGAAATGGATCTTGAACATTAAAAAGATCAAGTCACTGAATTAAACAGCAGCAACCCCTGCTAATCTAGAATCCCACTGGTTGAAGGTAGAAGAAGTGTCTGTGCAGAGCTAATCATTTAGTTCAGCAATCAGAAGAGATGGGGGCAGGCACACCTGTCGGAGGTGGCAGCAGAGCTGGCAGGACAGGAGGGCCAGGCTGGTCAGGTGAGCATGTCCCAGAGACAGCAGCAACAGAGAGCAGTCCAGCAGGCTGTGAGGCAGGTGGATGTGCCCAGGTCATCCCTTCTTTGGTCTTCTACCACATAAACTGGAGGGGGAAGGGAAGAGAGGGTGAGAAGAATGAACTGGCGTAAACCCCGGGCCCTACAGAGCCAGCACCTCCCACACCAAGGGAGGCCCACAGCAGCTGAAAGCCACGAGCAGACTGGGTGCAGCCTTTCTACTTCTGCCGTGGCGGATGATGAATGGAAGGGTGGCTCAGCTCCTTAGGACACTCACCTCTGCAGGGACAAGCGCTAGGGAATCCATACAGCAGCCTCACACCAAAGCAGCCAGAGTTCAGAGAAGTAAGAAATGTCCGTTGCTGTCTGGCCAGAGTTGGTTAACCCTACTTGGTTTATAAACCAGGCAACACCATGCCCCTGTCCCATACCCTACAAGGGAACTGGGGGGTGTTTCTTCAGATACAGCTAAGCCATCTCCCAAGAGCAAGAGAGTAACTCAAATCTCCTCAAAAGGAGAATAACCAAGAATCTTGGTTTTTCATACCTGGGCAAACACAGTATCAGAATGTGCCCCAACCTCTAAACTTTCACACAAAGCAGTAGAAGGCAGGGATGAAAACCTGGTCAAGGGGGAAGGATGGCTGGAGCTTGGCACTCTTGGTTTTTCTCAGAATGGAGTTGGAAATCTGAGGCCTGTCAGGGCTAAGTGCTCTATTAAGAGATGTGAGTGCTAAACAAACCCACACATCAGGAAGACCCCCAACCACCCTTTACTCAGCAGCTGACCTGTGGCTGACATCAGCCCCTCTTCCTGTAAGGACATACTTAAAATGGCTGATGGTCAACGTTGGATCTGTGGCCATTTTTAAGAAAATCTCCAAACAACCATCCTCAACCTCAGTTGTAAGCAGTAAGGTTTAAACTTTTTCAAAATTCATGAATACATGAATTTTATACATGAAACCAGTCCTTTGGCAGGCTTCTTTCAGTTCTATTTTTGTGTATCTATTTTGATACCTCCTCTCTTGGCAACTCCTCTCTCCTGGTATAGTAGCTAGAATACGCCGGGTTAGTAGTGAGCTTTCCAAGTTCCCCCATTGTATCAGCCACCCTCCACGGAGACATCCCTTGCCCTCTCATGGCACAGGTTTAATGCTCGCCTTCATTTGGCCCCACTCAGCAACACAGGCAAAGCTGTTCTGGGTCCGGGAGATAAGACCCACCCCAAGGGATGCCTAGTCAAAAAGAAGACAGCCCGTTTATTCTGAGGCCTGATGAGGTATTACCTGTGTTAGTCCTAACAATAACTTTGAGATAGATGTTACCATCATCCCCCTTTCACAGGTAAGGAACTCGAGGCCTAGAGAGATGTAAGTCCCTTGTTCAAGCACACATGACCAGCCAGAGGCAGAGCAAGGATCTGAACCTAGGCCTGTAGCAAGCTGGTCTTGCCCAGGCCCTACTTGGGTAGAAAAGGGACCAGGAGGAGCACAGAGTGAATGGACTCCAGAACAGTCCTCTCTCACACCAGCCAGAGCCCACCCCACTCACTGAAGGCCTGGGCACTCCAGACCCTGGGGTCACTGCTGCAGGAGAGCCCCAGGCAGGGTGTCACCTGCCATCTGTCCGGATGACTTGCCCAGGGTCCCAGCCTCCCCGGGAGGCTGCATGGGCAGCTTTGGACAGGGAAACCAAGAACAATTGCCTGCGGACCCCCTTGAACAATCCCTTCTTGAATTCTTCCCGTCACAGGACTGGCTCTGCTGCCCCTGGGACAGAAGGGCCCTCTCCCCTGCCAACTCTAGAAACAGTCTGCTTGATCAAGGCCTGAGACCCAGGCTGAGGCTGGGCTGCAGCGTGAGAGGTCCTGCAGTCTCTCTTAAGCTACCGTTTATCGAGCTGTTCACACGTGCTGGGTGGGACCTGTGCTGCGGGCCTTCCATCACAGTACCAGGCAGGCCTCACAACCCTGTGGTACACCTGTTGGTACCCGTCTCCTCCCTGCTTCCCCTTCTCCCAGCCCTTCCCTCCTGACAGAACCTCCAAACCTTCGGCAGCTTAGTCAGGGAAACACAAATGTCCCAGGGTTGCTTCCCCATCACCTTTCTCCTTTCGTTTGGTCAAGTTCATTTAGCCAGGGCTCATTTCACATGACCTATTCCGAAACCTGGGACAATAGGGACTTCGAGCTTATTACTCCCAGACAATGCTTACAGAGGTTAGAAATAATCAGTCTGCCTACAGGACAGAGGACTTCAACCAGAGGGCTGCATCAAGCTTGATGGGGTGGGTAGTGCTGTACATACCTTAGAAACCCGAGTCAGTTATTTCCTCGAGCGCCAACTCTTCCAAAGGCCTTATGACTTTTTCCTTCCTGTTAGCTGAGGACAGAACCCCTGCCCTCAAACTGTTGAGAAGATAGGGGGTGGAAGAGTGCATGTCGGGGAGGGTAGGTCTAGAGGTAGGAGTGACTTGTGGTTTTCCTTGCTTTTCAGTCACCCAAATCAGGGGTGACTGGCCCCAGAGAAAGCTCTGAGGAAGGCCTTACAGTTCCTCATAGCACCTGCTCTGGGGCCCAGAAATGGCATATTTTACAGCTGTATCTTCCTAGATGCCATCCCTACCTATAGGGTCTGAGCTACTGCCCGCCCCCCCAGAGGGTGCCTGCTGCACTGAGCTGCATGGCCTTGTCTACCCCAGGGTACCCCTTCTCCCTCGGGGCCTCACGACACCTCACTGCTACTCTGCCATGCGTCCCCATCCCTGCCATCCAAAGGGTGAATCTGCCTAAGAGCTCCTACACTGCCCTGGCTGGCCAGCTAGTATGTAGCCTGAGTCCTGGGCATGACACCCTCCCTGGGTACTTAAAGCATCGCTAGCAGTACTGGTTACCCAGCAGGAGCTGGGGCAGAGATGATTCCAACACAGGTGTTCCACACCCAGGGCCTTCCAGCAACTGGCCTCTACTGGCAAGCAGGGCATAAAGGGGGCAGAACCATGGTTATATGAGATGTTAAACATTAGGGGAAGCTGGGTGAACAGTATACAGAAACAGCACTATCTCTGCAACTCTTCTGTAAGTCTAAAATTATTTCAAAATACAAAGTTTTAAAAAAGGGGAGGGATCAAAAGAACACTGGGTAGGGTGGGAGCAGGCAGTGCCTTTCCAGGCAGGCAGTGCCCAGGTCAGGGGAGAGGTGCTGGTGCCTGCAGGGGCTGCTCTGCTCGAGTTCCTTCTTGGAGATCAAGTGCCCCCGTGTGGCCAGCCTGGGGACAGGGGCTGGGCTCTAGCTCCTCCTGAGGGATGCAGGCAGGGCCTTACAGATTGGCTTCCATATACATCAGCCAAAAGGCTAACCCTGCTATTCACTGCCTAGTGTCTCAGTAGCCAAGACCACCCTGTTCAGCACCAGGAGCCTGTGCTCTGGCCCCAGGCAAGAAGGGACTGTAGTCTCAGAAAACTACCGTTGAGCTGGAAATCAGATCCACGCGTCCCTTCACTAGCTTGTCTCTCTTGCCCCCAGACAGCCCTTTTGCCACCAACCCTCAAGGTTCTCAGCCCCAGCCCGGGGTGGGGCCTGCAGAGGAGCAGAGCTTTGCCACATGAATGCAAGTGCAAGAGAGAGAACGGAGTATGTGTGTGCTGGTGAAGGGGGTTGGGGGAATATGCAGGGAGAGGTGTATGAGCATACAGGTGTGACCCAGAGGCCCAGACTAAGGCCCGGGTAAGCTTGGGTCTTGGGAGGAGACCTCCAACCCCCTTGGTAGAGGCCCCCACACATCTTCCTGCCTCTGTGCTGGAAGCAGAGAAGATAGATGAAAGATGCTTGGAGGCATGCAGCCCCCTGTGCCCACATGCCTGCCCACCAAGCCCTGAGGTCTGCTCCTGGGTCACCAGCCTGCCCTCCAGGACCACCAGACACTACCCAGAAGTCTCAAGTTCTAGGACTACCATATTTCACAACCCCAAGGGTGCCATTCACATGGGCTACTCAGAAACCTGGTAGGCAGGCAACAGGCAAGTGGGGCTCCAGGCCACACAGGGGCCAAGGGCAGAGATGGCCTGCAAGAAATGTGAGCAGAGGCCTTCTCAGCTGAAGGCTCCAGTTTCTCGGTCAGCCCCATCCTGGAATATGAAACCTTTGCTTGCTCAGCTCAGACATTTTAAATGATTAATCAAGTGTTCTGAAGTGGTAATAGAGCCTTAGCAGGCCTTTCCTAGTTGTGTATGCATCTGTACACAGTCCCTACCCAGCAGAGCTAATAAGGAGAAGCAAACACACAAAGACTGAGGCCTCCCTGAGTTCTGGCATCTTGAACCTTCTTGCTCCAGGAACTAGGAAGCTGCACCTTGGCCTCTTGCGGCCTAGACCAGTGATGGGCCCCCAGGGCTGCTCCTCAATTGTGAAGACCACCACAGCCACAGCACCTCCCAAGAAGTGTCCCCAATGGAGATGACGGCTTTGCCAGAAGCAGGAGGCCTGTGGTCTGTGCTCAGCTGCCCTCACCCCACCTTCAACACCTAGACCAACAGAAGAAGGCCAGCCTTCCAGGAGGTATCAGAGGATGCTGGAGCAGCCCTCCTACTGCTCAGACCAAGAGGCAGGAAGGGAGGGAAAAACCTTTAAGCATTTTAGGACTAAGTAAAATCTCAAGATAGCCGTAGGTTGGATCCTGTCCCTCCCATGCAGGGGCAGAGAGGAGAGCACACAACTTGCTCAGGATCCACTTCAGCTTTCCTTGGAGGTGCATGGGCAGTGGGATCATTTATTATTCAGCACAAGGGGGCTGCACTGGTGAGAAAAGATGTCCTAATGGCAGTGCCACTGTGCCACCTGCTCTCAAGCCCATGAGCACCAGGTAAGTGCTGAGGGGAGAGAGTGATGGGGTGAAGGGTGGTTAGGAATAGTAGAGGTGATCAAGGGTGTGTGGTTTTCACTGGAGTCTGAAGGTTAAGAGCAGGCAAATTTAGGTCTATCTTCCACTTTCCTCCTCCTCCACAGGGAGGCAGGCTACGGGGCTGGCAGCACTGGCACAGCCTTAGCCCAGGCTCTGCAACAGCAGCTGCCTTTGCCCGCTCAGCGTGGGACCTTCCCCAGGCCTCCTGGGCCTCTTTGCCTGCCCGCCCTGCTCCTCATGCCTCCTTCTGCAGCTTCAGCTCTGGCCTCACTGTCTCTTATGTGGAAGCTGTGAGTCAGGTGAGGCCCTGTCTCCCAAGTCTCTGTCCCTCTCTGCTTCAGTGTCCCAAGATACCCACCAGGGCAGAACAGTCTGGGAGGTGGCCAGCAATTCACCTGCCCACCCATGCATCTGACTGGCCCACCCAACGGATCGTTCAGCCTGCCATCACTCTCCAAACCTTGAGTGCCAGGTGTTTGTGTGGATTGGTCTGGAAAGGGTGAGAGCTTGCTGACCTGTGTGTGGGTCCTGTTCTGAGATCTCCAGAAGTGCAGCTGCCACCATCCTGTCAGGGAGGCAGCTGCTAGACAAACCCAAGGAACTATCTCAGCCAAGACCAAGCCTTCTGAGAGGCTCACGAGGGTCTAGGGAACCCCAGGGCCATCTCACCCAGAGTGTCCAGAGTGGGGATGAGCCCCCACCCCCAGGCTCAGTCACAAGGCCAGCTTGCACTTCCACCCTGTCCACCCCAATCAGTCCGATAAGGAGCAGACCTGACAGCAAAATTTTTTCATAAACGTACATTTGGACACGTGCCAGTCTGACAGGTAGGGCTGCACTGGCCACTGCCTCCTGTGGCCCTATCCTTGACAGGGTTTGCTGCAGACATGGGGACAATTGAGAACATCTTAGATGCTAGAACTGCAGATGAAACTGCCTTGGGGATCACATTGGCCAGTCATTTTTGGTAAGGAGAGGATGCTGAGCTCACAGAAGGGAAGTAATTTGATTGAGGTCACATTGTGAATTACAGGCAGGTCCTGGCCTGTCACCCAGCCTTCCTGCCTCCTGGCCCAGTACTCTCTGCACATCAAGATGAGGCTCACTTCAAATTAGATAGCAGCCTGGCTGCAAGTGCCTTGAAATGTGGCTGTGTATGGAGAGGTGAAAGGTCTCTCTTCTCTCTGCCGTGTTCTCTCTGGATATCCAAAGTCTGGTGGGAGGGCAAGATCTAGTCCTCACCCTGCTCCCGAGTGTGTCCCAAGAGAGTCAGGGCCCATTACCTCAGACTGGCCTGGTCCAGTAGTCAACTGGGTGACAGTGAATTACAGGATCCCTCCCGGCAGCCACTCGCCAGTCTCCAGGCAGGTGAGTGGGTGTGTTGGCCCAGAACAAGGCACCTCCTAGGGGTGGAGGGAGGAGGGGTGGCTGGACCCTCCCTCTCAAGGAATCTACTTCAGACTTTCCTTGGCTACCCCACCCCTTGGGTTGCTTTGTTCTCGAAGGACAGTATTTGTACATGGGCTCTGGAGGGGCACTGCCCAAGTTCCAATCCTTACGCTGCCACTGACGGGCTGTGTGACCCTGAAGAAGTCACAGCTTCCCTGTGCTCCAGTCTTCTCACTTGCAAAATGGGGGAAATAGTAGTGCCTAAGAGCCTATGTTTTGTGACCAAAAAACCCCACGATAATGTAAAGCGCTTGGCCCAGGGCCTGGCACAAAGTGAAGGTGAGAGGACTTAATAACTAGGAACCGCGACGTGTGGCGTTCTACAGAAGAATCACCACACATCTGTTTCGTTATTCTGCGTCCGTGTGTGGGGAGGGGCTCCTCCAACCAATCCATGTTGGGATTGGTATTTGTACGTGTGGCCCCAGATCATCCCAGGACGACAAAAGCAGAGGAACTGGCAGTCCGTGTGAGGCACAGCTGCTCCCAGAGAGAGGGAAAGAAGCAACCCAGGGGAGAGGCAGGGGGCTGTGTGTGTGTTGGGGATGAGTGAGGCAGAATACTGACAACTTTAGCTGTTGAGACCCCTCACACTGAAGAGGGTGAAATATTTAGAAACAAGCCATTTCCTTAGATAAAGGGAATAAGGAAACCCTCATACATTTGTGTGCGTGTGTGTGTGCGTCTGTGTGTGCGCCTAGACGTGCTGAGTCTATGGCTGTCACTAAGGCTGCAGAAGAACATGATATGAAGCATAACACGAAAGAGGTCAAGTTAGAAGGGACGTACATGTTTAAAAGCCTGAGAACTGAAGAGTAAAGAGTTTCTCCTTAAAGAAAAAAGCCAATCAAATGTGATCAGTCCACAACTGAATCTCAGAAATTCCAGCAGAACTAGAGGCCCTGTTCATTGAATCTCAGAAAAGGGACTGAATTCTCTGAGGACAAGAGAATGTCTTTAGAGAGGCAGCTCCCTCCAGTCTGTTTTTCAGTCTAGGAGAGGTGCAGATATGGGATAAGGGAGCTGACAGCATTTTCTGTCCACAGTTACAGATTATTAAAAGTGAAAGGAGCGTCCTTCTCCTCCCACCCTCCCACTTCCCAAATGGAGATGCTGCAGAAGGCAAGGAGGTTGCTGAGGAGCCCGACCAGGGCGTGTGTGAGATAAGGGACAAGTGCACGTCACTTTCCTCGTGTGGAACTCAATACAGTGCTGGAAGCTGACAGTGGAAGCTGCATGTGCAAGAGGCTGGAGATCGAGAAGTGTTTGGTAGTTTCCAGTGAAGACCATGCTGTTCTACAAGCGGGAGAGTGGAACTCACCCCACTTAATTAAAAGAAAATAAGGGCTTCCCCTGCCCCCCCACTATAACCAACAAAATAAGAGGTCAAACCAGGGCCCACATCCCTGCTACCAACTTAGGAGTCAAGTAGACCCAGCTGAGACCCTGGCTCTGTTCTTCTGTAGACGGGTGAATTGAGGTAAGTCACTTGACCTCCTGGAGCCTCTGCTTCCGCCTCTGTAGGAAGGAAAGACAGTGGTGGAAGCTACTGCCTTAGATGACATGGAAAATGTGGTGAGGACAAAGGTGAGTACCATTAAGACAAGTCGAAAAAAGGAAAGGACTCGGTTTACAAATAGGAAAGTTTCATCATGGGTTTCTTAAATAGATCATATAGTACATTTCAAACATTATCTTTCATAATTTGATAGCCAATCTATCATTTATGTTCACAGAGCTAAAGAACCGAGGTGCCAGCCGTTCCAGTGCAGCGTCCACATTTGTGTTTGCTGGCCCAGCAGCACGGACAAAGCTTGGTCTTGCAAAACACAGCTGCAGCAATCACCCCAAGCCCAGAAGAGTGTGGAGACCTGCATATCCAGAGAAATGCCACAAGCTGACAGGAGGGCTGAACAGCTTGGGGGTAGGGGGCTCTATCCAGATGAACTTAGAAAATGGAAGACAGATAATTTTAGTTTTTTGTAAATCTGAGGAGATAACCAAGAGCTTCTCATGCTGGCGAGAAAAGAAAGCCACCAAAAGGAATCTCAAATGGTTTACTAGGGTGACAGGCCCATTTCTGTTGCACAAGACTTTAGTGAGTAATCTCACATACCCTGAGGGGAAGAGACACCTTAGGATAGCCTGTGCTTCTCGCTTAGTTTGGAGAGTAGAAAGCAGTTTTTCTTTTATCCTAAAGTCGGCCAAGAGATGAGGGAAGGGACTGAAGGGCAATAATGAGGACCACACAAGATGAGAACACAGGCAACAGGCGATTGTGTCCTCAGCACCCCACCGTTCTGCTAGAAGTCTGTCTGTACCACAGCCTCAGACAGGCCAGAGGAACCACAGGTGAGCTAGGGAGGATGCCACTGTAAAGATCAAAGGGGAGAGAGGGGCCAACAAGCATGAGATGCGCGGATGTCATGGGTGACATTACTACAGCAGAAGGAAGGAAGCAATTCATTATATCAAGAATATATTTCAAATTCAGTTTTTGGAGAAATAAATATGAGGGGGGCTGCTGTGCCAAGCAGAAGAAATTAAGGAAAATCTAGAGAAACATCTGATCATGCCCAGTACACAACAGCTCTGTGAGCCTGTGGCAGGGTGTAAAGACCTTGAGGGCAGGGAGAATCCTTTAATGGCTGGCCGCTGCACACAGTCTTGCTCACGACCCACTCAGAAGTGAGCCACACAGGGACCAAGACTGTGAATGATGATGGCTGACCTACCCCAGAGCATGACCTGGCCCACAAGCCCCTCAACATAGTTGTCATCTCTTCATGGCTGTTCCTACCCAATTTGATGTAAACCACACCTCATTTATTGCCAAACTTCAAAAGAAACCAATGTGACCAATCAAAAGCTGGGGCTCAACTCTGGAATCCTCACAGCACAGCAGGCGAAGGAGCAGGCTGCCTTGTGTCACTAAAGGCACATGAGAGTGAGCAGGCAATCCTACTTAAATACCCGTCAGGCTCCCTAACGATCTGCAGGTTCAATACAATTCTAATCAAAACCCCAGCCGTATTTTTCGGAGATAAACCGTTTCTAAAATTTATGGAAAAGTAAGAGAACTAAAATAATTTTGAAAAAATAAAATTGGAGGAATCACACGACCTTATTTTAAGATTTAATATAAAGCCAAAGTAGCCAACACAGTTATGGTATTGGCAAAGGGCCTGACACAGATCCAAGGCACAGAACAGAGAGGACAGCAGGACCCACATAAACAGGGCCGACTGATGTCTGACAAATAGGCAAAAGCAATTCAATGGAGAAAGGATAGTCTTTACAAACGTTGAAAAAATTGGCATGCAAAAAAACTAAAAACCTCAACCATTTTAAACCTCATATTTTATACAGAAACCCAAAATGGATCATAAATCTAAATGTAAAACAAAACTATAAAACTTTTAGAAAAGATCGGAGAAAAACTTCAGGACCTGGGGTTAGGCAAAGAGTTCTCAGACCTGATACCAAAAGCATGCCCAAAAAAGAAAAAAACGATAAATTGGTCCTAATAAAAATTAAAAACTTCTGCTCTGTGGAAGACACTTAATATAAGGGGATGAAAAGACAAGCTATGGACTGAGAGAAAATATTTGCAAATAACATCCTGCAGAGGACTTGTCTCTAAAATATATACTCTCAAAACTCCACACTAAGAAAACAACTCAATTTAAAAGTGGGCAAGGGGCCGGCCGGTAGCACAGGGGTTAAGTGCGCACGTCCTGCTTCAGCGGCCTGGGATTCGCCGGTTCCGATCCCGGGTGCGGGCATGGCACCGCTTGTGAAGCCATGCTGTGGCAGGCGTCCCGCATATAAAGTAGAGGAATATGGGCACAGATATTAGCCCAGGGCCAGTCTTCCTGGAGGATTGGCAGCAGTTAGCTCAGGGCTAATCTTCCTCAAAAAAAAAAAAAGTGGGCAAAAGACTTGAACAGACACTTCACCAAAGAGGATATAGGGAAGGCAAGTAAGTACGTGACAACATCATTAGACACTTAAAAAATGCAAATTAAAACCACAATGAGATGCCACTACACACCTATCAGAATGGCTAAAACAAAAAATACTGACAATATCTAAGTACAAGGACACAGAGCAACAGGAACTCTCATTCATTGCTGATAGGAATGCAAAATGGTACAGCCACTCTGAAAAACAGTAGCAGTTTCTTAAACATACACTTAATCATATGATCCAGAAATTGCACTCCTGGGTATTCACCTTAGAGAAATGAAAATTTATGTGTACACAAAAAACTCTACAAAATTTGTAATCGCTAAAAAGTGGAAACAACCCAAATGTCCTTCAACAGGTGAATGAATAAAGTGGCACCTCCACATAATGGAATACTACTCAGCAATAAAGAAGCCACCAGATTTTCACAGAATACCCCAGCAGTTACACACTGATGATTTTGCTTGAAAGGCAGTATGCTAGAAGGACATTCCAGGGCAGAACGCATCTACCCTGAAACTCCCTTGGCCAAATGTCCTAGAAAATCCTGAAAGACCAAAGACTTTCAAATGTATTCCCCAGGTCCCCAGGGTTCCATAAACAGGTAGGGGGTGGTCCCTCCTTGCCTCAACAGCAATTCCATAGTATCTATTTTCCATTCTACAGTTGCATGTAAAGTTTTTTTTGAAAAGATTTATATTAGAAAGATCTGAAAACTATCAAAGTATCAAACGGTGGTCATGAAGGATCTGTACTGTTGCTGGGGTTCAGAAGGGCCTCCCTGGAGCATGGATGGTCATATGCTTCGCTGTCTGTGTGCTGGACCCTCCAACAGCCACCCCAGGGGACACAGTCTGCTTTGAGAAGCAAGGTCTCCTTTATCAAAGCTGAGTGACAAAGGCCTGACTCCCTTACTTGGTGTCTGGCCTTTCTGGAACTTGATGTGGTGTTGCTTACTTCTCTCCAGTTGAGCAGGGTTTCGAGCCCTCATGCTTCAGCTGGTTCTTTGTACCTCTGAGCCTGTCTCTTTCACGCCTACATAAATGTCTGCCTTCCTCCAGGCCTGAGGAGCCCTGTCTTCTGGTCCTAGCAGTCTTGTCTTTCCCTCTGTTGGGTCCTTCACAGAACAGGAACTGGAGAGCAGTCCACTCTATAGGGACAATAGTGAGGCTAAGTCCAGTGGATATTTCTGAGTTCCTACCTTACCTGACTTGCAGCAATATTTGATGGTACTGATCATTCCCTTGTTTTATTTTTAAAGACTGGCACCTGAGCTAACAACGATTGCCAATCTGTTATTTCTTCTTCTACCCAAAGCCCCCCAGTACACAGTTGTATATTCTAGCTGTAGGACCTTCTAGTTGTGGTATGTGGGACACCGCCTCAGAGTGGCCTGATGAGCAATGCCATGTCCATGCCCAGGATCCAAACCAGCGCCTAGGCCACTGAAGCGGGGTGCACAAACTTAACCACTCGGCCATGGGGCTGGCCCCTCCCTTCTTAATACAAATTCTTCTCTCCACTTTTAGGACACACACCCCATTCTCCTGGTTCTCCATCTCTGACTCTTTTGCAGATTCATCATCTACAGGTCCAAGTCAGTTTTCCTTAAAGCTCAGCCCTACACTGCCACCTTTTCTTTTCTCTCCATATTTCTACCCAACCTGATCTCATTCACTGTCACAGTTCCAGTTACCACCAATATGCCAATGCTTTCCATATTTATATCTCCAGCCCCACCTCTCCTCCAAGCTCCAGGTATGTATACAACTGCTTACCTGACATCTCCACTTGAATGTCTCAGACACCTTGACATCTCACAGTCTAACCCAACACGTTCAGAGCCCAACATGATTTTTTTCCTCCCAACCAAACATGGTTCCTTTCCATTGTTCCCAACATCCAAACACCACCACTGGACATCTAGTTCCAGTCATACGCCCAGGAGTCATCCCCGACTCTCCTTCGCTTCTTCAATCCCCATATGCAATCCATCACCAAGTGCTGTTGATTTTACTTCTAAATATCTCAAATGCATTCATGTCTCTCCATCATCACCATGTGAACTTGTGCTCCCCTCCAAACCCTTCTCTACATGGAAGCCAAAGGGATTCATTGATCATATCATCCCTTTGTTTAAAATCCTTCAATGGCTTCCCACTGCTCACAAGACAAAAACCCAAATCCCTAACTGGGGCTATGCGCTTCCCCGCCCCGCCCCCCATCTCATTTCTGCCTGTTTCTCATCTGTTCCCAACATCCCGTTGTTCTCTGCCACACTAGTTTCCTCTTCTAATTTCTCAAGTGAGCCATGTTCTCTCCTGCCACTGGGCCTTTGCACCTGCTCTTCCTACAACTGTTTTGCCTGTCAAAACCTGTTAATCTTTCAGATCCCTCTGACACTGTGCAAGATTGCCCCTCTTTTATATGTTTTCATAGCAATACACAGCTTCTCTTCATAGGAAAGTAGAATGTCAGTTATTACCTGTGTGATTATTTAATGTCTGGTTCCCTCTCTAGAGTGCAAGCCCCATGAGGGCAGAGATCAGGTCTGTTCTGTGTGGTTCATCACCTAACACTGGAGCTGTTCAGCATTTACTGAGTGAATGAATGCTGGTCTACAACTGAGGGTGGTTCTCTGGGAGTGTGCATGGGGCAGATCAAAGACCAGCTCCTCCCACAGTTTAAAGTGTCCAAAGGCAATGCTGTGATAAAACTGGGTTAAAATCTTCTACTGTGACCCCACTGGAGTGAAGAAATTATTTTCACCAAAAATGTAATATTTTTAAAAGAATCCATTCACAATAGCATTACTAGGATAATGTACCTCAGAAGAAATGCAATTTTAAAAACCAACAAAGGGGGGCCGGCCCCATGGCTGAGTGGTTATGTTTGCACGCTCTGCTTCGGCGACCCAGGGTTTCACCGGTTTGGATCCTGGGTGCAGACATGGCACAGCTCATCAGGCCATGCTGAGGCAGCGTCCCCCATGCCACAACTAGAAGGACCCACAACTGAAATATACAACTATGTACTGGGGGGGCTTGGGGGAAAAAAAAAGATTGCCAACAGTTGTTAGCTCAAGTGCCAATCTAAAAAAGAACAACAAATAAACCAACAAAGGATATGTGAAAGGATATGAAGAAAATTATACAACTTATCTAAGGATATAAAAGAAGACAAAAATAAATAGATACCATATTCATGACAGGAAGACAATACTGTAAATATGTCAACTCTTCCCCCAATTCTCTAAATTACATGCCATCTCACTTAAAGCCAAACATGGTGGTTTGCCACAGAAACTGACTCATCCTAAAATCCAGATTAATGAGTAAGAGGCGAATAATAGCCAAAATAATCCTGAAGACAAAGGGTATGTGTGAATGCATGTGCTGGGGGCAGGGAAGATGGTTACCATACCAGACTCCGGATTCTAGCTCATTCATATGTGGGAGCTTGGTATATGACAAATCTCATTTCAAATCAATGGGGAAAGGGTGACTTAATCAATAAACGGTGTTGGAACTCTCAACATGGACGAAGAAAACCAGAGCCCTATCCCATACCATGACCAAAAATAAATTTAGGTGGACTAAAGACTACCTGAAAAAATTTCAGAAGAAACTATAGGTTTATGATCTTGGAATAGAAAATGATATTTCAAAGACTAAAAGACGAAATATAAGGGAAAGATTGATAAATATGACATTTAAGAACTTTCATACTAGAAAATACACTATAAAAAATGTTGAGACAGAAGATACTTGCAAGCCTATAAAGTGATAAATATTAGTGTCCAGAATATTTAAAGATTCCCTCCAAATCAATAAGTAAAGACAAACCAATAGAAAAAATGGGCTAAGAATATGTACAAGCAATTCACAGGATTTGTAAAAGCAAATTGCAAAAAGTTCTAGTTTTATGTTCAAGGTCACTAGTAATCAGGGAAGGTAAATTAAAATAGTGAGATACCATTTCACATCTATCATAGGTGCTAAAATTTAAAAGTCTGTAGATCAGGTATTTTGCAAAGAAAGCAAAAATGGAAATTGTGAAGCACTGGTCGTTTATTCCAGAAACAGGAGGTAGCGGGCCTGGAGGGAGCACTTGGGTCTTGGCTGCTCAGTCCAAGTTGTCCAGGAGGCAGCAGCAGCAGAGAGCAGCCCAGCAAGCGGCCAGGGCTGCCTGACACCCGGTGTTGTCCATCTTCCTTTCACGTTCCAACACGTACACTGGGGGGCAGGGGGGAGGGGGGCAGGGGAGAGAGAGACCCAGTCAGAGGGGACTATGAGCAGCAGCATCCTCTGATGGTAGCACTTAGCACAATCTGAGGACGCTTGTTCGCTGTCTCCCTCCCTCTCCACACAGGCAGCTCTGGGAGGGCGGGAGCCACGCCTACTGGTTCACCACTCCACCCCCACTCCAGCATCTGGCACTGGTCAGGTACTCACTAAATGTTTCCGGAATGTGTGAATGAAGGTGACATCTGCTCAGCAGCTGTCAGACCACTATCTCCTGCCACCACCCCTTCCCCAAGCTGACTGTGAAGCCCAACCCAGCACCTTACTTGATGCTCCTCCAAAGTGATCCAGTTTGCACTGAGCCCCGCCCTGCAGCCTGGTGTCACAGGCAGTGGCTGAAAGCTTTACACATCTCATTTAATCCTCACAACAGCTCTGTTACTATTATCATTTATAACTGTCAAACACCGGTAGCAAGAGTGTGGTAGAACCGCTTTGAAAGAGAATAGGCGGGGCGTGCACATAACTTTGACCCAGAAAATCCATATCTAGAATTTTTCTACAGAAATAATTGTCCCAGTGTCAAAGATACGTGTACAATGTGATTGCTGCCGTATCAAAATAACCCCAAACTAACAACCTCACTGTCTGTCATCTGGAGACCGATTAGCTAAATGAACGCATACCACAGAATAGAATGCTAAACAGCCATTGAAAAGAAGTAACTGGGTCCTCCATGATGCCCATAAATTCAGCAAGGGATAAAAGCAAGGTATACAGCAGTGCTTCGTTTTATTTATACGATGAAAAGGATACACACACCCACACACCCCTTTTTTTTTTTAAGATTTTTTTTTTCAATTTTTCCTTTTTCTCCCCAAAGCCCCCCGGTACATAGTTGTATATTTCGTTGTGGGTCCTTCTAGTTGTGGCATGTGGGATGCTGCCTCAGCGTGGTTTGATGAGCAGTGCCATGTCCGCGCCCAGGATTCAAACCAACGAAACACTGGGCCGCCTGCAGCGGAGCGCGCGAACTTAACCACTCGGCCACGGGGCCAGCCCCCCCCCACACACTTTTTAAAGAATACAAGAAACTTAATGGTCAGGATGTGGGGTGGGGTGGAAGTTTTCACTTTACATTTTTCTCAAATCCAGGCTGGTCTGATTCCAAAGCCATGCTCCAAGCTGCTCCTCTACTGTCACTGCCAGTGTCCTTTGTGCAGGAGGCAGGGCCTGTCCAGTTTTAACACATCTTGGACCTCTTCTAGCCTCTGCCACAAGTGCTAGCTCCAGGGGCTTTACGAGCAGCTGGCACTGACTGACGTGGGCTCCCTGGTGGCACTGGCCCCAGTCCTGGACTGCCTTCCCCATGTCACTATTACCTAGCCCCGCCTTGGCCCCAACTCCACGTAACCTCTCCTCCCAGTTATCCTTGGTCCTCTCAGAGCCTCACCTGGCCCCTGTGACCCAGAGTCCCACCCCTCAGACATGCCTTCAGTGCAATTCTGACTCCCCTCAGACCTTGCTGACCTTTCAGCCCTGGGCAAACGCTGGGGTTCCTACTGGGCAAATCTGGCCAGCACACATGTGTCAAATCACCACTCCTCCCTCCAAGGAGACCAGGGAGCGCCCTGCACTGGTGCATTTCCTGAGGCTGAGCCCCACAAGTCAGAAACACCTACCCCCCCCATGTCAGGTCCCAAACAGCCCCCTGCCAAGCTTCCTTCTGCACTTCCTCCCTCACCAGCAACACCAGCTGGTGGCACTTCGGAATTTACCAAACCAACCCTCAGCTCCTCTGGTCCTCCCCTTTGGGTTTGGGTTTAGGTTTGGGCAGGTGGTCAGAAGCCTACCTGAGCCAGTCCTGGAGAAAGAGGGCACCGAGGGAGCAAGTATAGCCAGTCTCTGCCTCTACACACCCCCGAGGATTCCAAGGTCTTCCAGGGGCCACCTTGAGGTCCCTCACCAGCCCCCTGGCTCCCCTCCCTCTGCTCACCTCCGTGAGGGTGAACATCATGCTCTTCTTTCTCCTCTTGCTTCTTCAGCAGAGCCCCTCCATTCACGATGCCCCATGCTGCTGCTGTCCACCCCGCCAGCTCTTACCTCAGCAGTCCCCTGGTCAGGAACGTCAGTGCCTACTCATCTGACCCTGAAAGTAGTACGCACCCCACCCCTTGCCCCCTCTTGACACCAGCAACACTGGGCTCTTCCTTTCCTTCGTCCTGGAAATATCCCCTCCGCATTTCTGCTCTGCCTCTGGGGCCCTCCACCATCACTCTGGATTGCTGTGACATGGGACTGATGCCTCCTCAGCCAAGGCACCTGCCTGCTGCTCCCAGACTCAGCCTTCACCATTCTTTTCTTCATCATCGGACTGAAATCTGTAGAGCCCTGCACATTCACAGGCAAAGAATCCACTGTGGTCCCATTCTACAGAGGAGGCACCTGCGTGAGACAAGGCTACATGGTCTGTCCAGAATCAACTAAAAGGTAGCATTCACATGTCAGTTTCCTGACTCCTCATGTGGCACACTCCTACTGTTTTACCCTTAACTGCCCATCATGTCACCCCTTTGCTCATAAACATCCAGACTTCTCCTTCCTACAGCACTTTCTCCTTGGCCACCTAGCCTGCTCACAGACTGCATGGATCCCATGAATCTGTATCCGGCCATGGTCAGCAACCCCAGCAACCTAGCCCTGCCATAAAGGCCTCAGGGACCTCAGCCAAATTTCCTTGTTTCTACAAGACCCAGATCAGACCTGCCTGCCTCCACAAGGAAGGCTAATTCTCAGCACAGCACAGTACAGCACAGCCCTGACTCAGTCGGCCTCCCACTGCACAGCTCCTTTCAGGGGACTGGCACGTGCTCTATGAGAGGTGAGGCCAATGCCGCCTCTTCATGAGTCAGGGAACCCAATTCTAGGCATGTGCACAGTGCGAAGGCTAATATTTGGCTGACAATCCAAAGAAAAGTGTTAATTCTATGTGGTGCAATTCCTCCAGGCTTCGAGCACCAAGGCCTGTATTTGGTGGTTGCACAACTCCAGTCTCTGTGGAAAGCTGGGTGTTTCTGTGAGGAGGCAGGGGCCCACTAAGAGCTGTACTCACAGAGCAGAAAGACAAAGCTGCTCTGAACCCCCAGCAATGCTGACAGCTACAGCGGGCTCGGTGTGCACCAGCACATCCCTCTGGTGGACAGAGACTGCCTAGCATAGAGCAGCCCATGCTCCTGTAGGAGGTCAAAGTCGTCTGAGACAATGAACTCCACGCTCCACCCTGCCATACACAAAGACAACTCGCGGGGGGCACTAGCTGTGCCTCAGAAAAGCTCTGTCCCCATGTCCCCAGCCCTCCTCCTTACCAAAGCGGGCCCCAGCTCTTCCAACATCTCTTCCAGGAACCTGAGGTTCACAGGGGGCTGGGGTGGGGGGTGTAGAAGGGCAGGTAGTGGGTTCTCATCAGACTCTGGAGATGGGAGTTGAGAGACGCAGGGAAGGAACTCTCCCTACCTGACACTGTCACCCCAATCCAGGTCATAATGCCCAAGATACTCTGTTCCAATTTTGAGGGAGGCACCACAATTAGGATTTCAGAACAGATTTTAATAAGACATAACAAATTGGATTTAAATATAGGCTCATCTACTCATTGGCCAAGTAACCTCGGGCAGGTGAGAACGTCTCTTAGCCTCAGTTTCCTCTGCTGTAAAGTAGGGGTAACATTAGTAATCTATACCCCACAGAGTTGCTGGGAAAATTAAGAGATCAGGCATCTAAAATGCTCAGCACAGTGCCTAGCACACTGGAAAGCATTCAATAAATGTTCCTTGATGTTATTGCTGTTATTCCAATGGCTGACACCTCAGGCAGACCTCTCCCCTGACTGAGGAAAGAGTGGGCCTCTTCTAGACAGACCCAGACAGGGCAGGGGGAGGGGTGGGCTTACTCGGAATCTGGGGAGAAGCCTCAGAAATAAATGAGAGGCCAGGAAGCAGAGTCAGAGGCTGTTCTAGGAGCAAAGGGCCTGAGGGATCAGCTAGCCCGTCACTGTATGGAGGAGGTGACAGAGCCAGGCCCCCATGTCCAGTAGACCCGCAGTGGGAGAACATCAGAATGCTGGAGGGGGAACCGCCAGGAACTCAAGGCCCTGCCCTCACCTCAAGTCATGTACACAAATCCATAGTCCCCATCACTTTTCCTTTGGCCTCAACCAACCACATGGCATCAAAGCCCAGGTTCAGGGTCATGGAGACATGGTCACATCTTTGGGAGGTATGACTCTGGGAAGCTCAGGGAGAGCAGCTTCCAGGGGCAGGGGACGAGGAGCTGGTATACTAAGTCTGGGACGGAAGAGGGACCTGGCTAGCATGGCAACAAACAGGACAGCAGCACAGGGGCTGTAACCCAAGGGCCATAGACAGGCCTGTATCCTGACTGCCAGGCCCATGCCTAGTGACAACCTACCACGCCCAATGAAGGCCTGGGCACCCCGGGCTCTGTGGTCACCCACCCCAACAGGAAACCTCACAGGGGGCTTCACAGGCATCTGCTTAGTCCATTTGCCAGTCCTCACCCTCCCCGTACAGACAGTGACACCTATGAGCAGGGACACCAGCCTGCCTCGAGGATCTGGCTGTGCACCCCCCTTGAACAACTTCTTCCTTCTCTCTGTGCCAGAGGAATGGCTCCACCTGCCCCAGGGCAGGAAAGTGCGCCCTCTCCTCCACTCAGCTCCAGGAATAGCTGCCTGATTCATTAGTGAGCCCCTCCCAGGGTTTAGGCCAGAGACCTGGCTTGAGGTTGGGTTACTGTATGAAAGGCTCTTCTTCCACACCCCACACAGATCTTTCTGATCCTCTGAGAAGCATCTGATCTGCTGTCTGGCAAACTCCCCCCTTCACCCTCCAGCATCTACAACAAACCCAAACAGCAACCATCAGGGGATAAAGACGGCAGCCATAGCACTAAATGTGTACTGGCGCCTTCTCTCAACTCATTCCCAGCTCAGATTCGTCTGCACTCCTTCCTTCCTTCCTTCGAGTTTAGGCTCTTGTTCAGCTTGCTCCTGACTTGGGCTCCCCACCTCACCTCTCTGAAGCTCAGTGTCATCACCTGTAAAAGGCAGGGTTGACAGTGGTGTCTGTAGTGAGGCCCCAAAGAGACGCAAATGCGGTGGCAACAAGATATCCCTGGATCCTCCCCTCCCAGCCCCTGCAGCCACGTGCCAGAGCCGAGAAGAAGGCAACAATCAGCCCTGAGAAGAGCAGAAGAGAGAAGCAGCAGAGGATGGGCTCCTCCTCTGCACGGCCATGCTGGATCCCACCTACCACCCGGCCGCTCTGGGCGCCTCCTCTGAGAGGCCTTCCTGACCTAGCCCAGCCCATCAAGGATCTTTCTGACTCTGAATTGCTGCCACCACACTATCATTAGAATCATTCAAAAACAGCCTTAGAAACATCAAGCAGTCCCTAAGAAGACTGCACCATGAAGACAGAGACGGGCCGGAGGGAAGTCTTTAGATGAAAAGGGAAGGCTACAGAACAGTACACGCTGTAGAGTACCCAGAACAGAGCTTAGGGGGTAAGAATGGGGGCCTTTCCCTTTGCATGCCAGCAGTGTTTTCACTTTTATCGTGTCATTGGGACAGAACAAGAAAATAGGACTGTCTCAGAAATGGCTGGTTTATCGTCAGGGTTTCTAAATGCCCTAATTAGACTATGAGTTCCTCAAGCGCAGGGTGCAAGTCTTCTTGTGTGCTGCCCCCACAGGGCCCGAGACATAGGGAAGGTGGCACAGGTGGATGGGAACTAGGAGCATGCAGTGTTAGTCAACACGCAGCACGGACAGCCTTCCAGCCAGGGACAGGTGGCTACAATGTGCAGTGAGAGGGTCCCTGCCCCACTCACAAGGGCCACACAGCCCACAGTCCAGGTCCTCACCATGTCATGGGCTCTAAGTCTATTAGGACACTGGTGATTGTTCTCAGTGTCCTTGGCTATGCAGAAGAGTTTTGAGTTGGCTCATTTGTGGGTTTGGAGAATTGCTAATAAGAAATTAACACAGAGAATAACCATATGCCCATCAAGACAAGAATTTCACAACCAGCCTTCTCCACTTTCTAACTGGTCTGGCAAATACAGAGGAGCATTAGCCTAAGGAAGTCTGATCTAGAGGTAGAGGACCCCTGACAGGACAGCTGAATCCATCGAAAGCGCATTATCCCCCAGATGTATACACTTCACCAATTACCAAAGACCTCAGGACTGGTTCTAAGCTTGTGCAGGGAAAACCAGACCCTGTGGCCACTCTAAATGCCAAGATATGTCAGAAAAATATTTTACTTTCCTAGAAAAAAATTTACATGTAATTCTAATAATGCTAAATGTTGTGTAAGAACAGGATGAGATGAAAACAGATCATAAGCCAGCAGACCTGGGGAATAAGACCATGCCTGCACAAAGGTGCCGTGAGTGGAAGACAAGTGGCCTCAGCAGCCTCAGTTGCAGTGGGTGCAAGGTTTTAGGTCCCAAGACAGAGCCAGATCTGGACACAAGGCCAAAAGACCAGTCACCTTGGGTTGGGAGGGGCAAAGTCAGCAAGAGCCTGCACCCCTAGAACAAGCCAGTACTGCCTAGTGCCAATGCGCACAACCAAGCGACAAAGATGCCCACACAATCACAAGGAAGTGGCCAGCTAAGTGTAGTCAATGAGAGGTAATATGTAAAACTGGAACTGGAACATGCTGGGAAAGCCTATCAAGTATCAAAATGAAGTCTGAAGTTGTGAGTGACCACAGGTGGTTCTGTTGTATCTAAAATTAGATGGTGAGTGAAGCTGACTTTTGGTCTGAAGTCCAGCCCTCAGAGAAGAGTGACTCATCAGAAATTGGCCTTCAAAGACATCCTGCTCCTTGTGCTTTAAAACTCTTACCCAAAGAATTGAAAGCAAGGACTCAAACAGCTATTTGTACCCCTATGTTCACAGCAGCATATTCACAATAGCTGAAAGGTGGAAGCAACCCAAGCGTCCATCAACAGACGAATGGATAAACAAAACGTGGTCTATACATACAATGCAACCTTTCAACCTTAAAAAGGAAAGTTCTGACACGCACTACAACATGGTGAACGTTAAAGACAAGTGAAAGAAGCCAGTCACAGAAGGACAAAAACAGTATGATTCCACTTATATGAGGTCCCTAGAGCAGTCACATTCAGAGAGAGAAAGTAGAATGGTGCTTGCCAAGGGTTGGGGGGAGGGGTGTGGTATTGTTTAATGGGCACAGAGTTTTAGTTTGGGAAGATGAAAAAAGTTTTGGAGATGGATGGTAGTGATGGTTGCCCAACAATGTGAACGTACTTAATGCCAGTGAACTATACACTTAAAAATGGTTAAAATGACAAATTTTATGTTATGAATATTTTACTACACACATAAAAACCCACCATTCTTTAATTCTCTGCTTATTCAAGAGGCTTCCAGGCACCTCAACACCAAGGGGAGGAGAGACACCAGAGCTGAGCTTCGCAGCAGGCAAAGCTCTGTATGCCCGCGGCTCCACGACATCCTGTCCCAGTGGTGGTTTCCGCTCTCTCCAGGTTGGTGCCGTGAATCAATCCTGCAGTCCCCTAGGGCCAGCCTGGCTCCAGCCAGCTAGAGGTGCGTTGTGGTCATCCAAAAAAGTCGATCTGCTCTGCCTGCCTGTGTGCCCACCTGCCCTCCTGCCTGAAGACTCTTGCAGACTGCTCCAACCATCTCTCCCCCAAAAGAGGATGTGCTGAAGGAGGAAGCACCTGCTGCTGCTGACACTGCTCAGTCTCCCTCCCAGCTTCTGCGCGCACTTCTCATTTTCCTGACACAGCCAACCCTGCAGGGGAGTCCAGGAATAGAAGACACCATCCCTGACTCAGGCAGCTCACAGACCACTTGGAAAGAAGGGCCAAAGACTTGTTTGGAAGGGCACGGAGACATGCCACACTGGGTAGGACCGATAAACAGGACAGATCCTTTCAATGAGCTGAGGAGAGAGGAATCCTTGTTTCTCTTCCCTTATGCTAACAGAAGAAAATTCAAAGAACTGATGGCTAGTGAGTGGCTCACCCAGAAGTGGACATCATTTTAGATTGGCCCTGGCATGACAGCCAGCCCCTACAGCCTTGGCTTCTCCTGACTGACAGAATCATCAGGGCCTTGCTCCCCTTGCCCCAAGGAGGGGGTGGTGGTGACAGCGATTAATGCAGGATCTGTTATTTCACAACTTGCCGAGCAGCAGGCAAGATGCTTGGAACCACAGAATCAGGGAAACAAAGCAAGAAGAGAAAAGGGAGGGGTAGAAGAGAAACAGACTCAGAAATCACAAACCCCAATATCAGTGGCCCCTGAATATAAGACGACTGCCGTGATTTTGGAAGCTAAATAGAAATCAGGAAAATTATTATTTTCCTGGTTTTCAGGCACTGGGTTACAGAAAAAAATGGAGAGGATACTTTGAGGGGAGCTGGCTTTTTGGAACTTGCCCGAACGGGTAGAGATCACCAAGGAGGCAGTTCTCGGGTTCTAGCAATTAGCGTCCAGGCACAGACAGGCACAGGCTGCGCTGTTATCAGCAATGTTAGTCTGACTCACACTGAGTGCCGGCCTCAGGAGCCTCGTTCAAATAGTACTTTCTGCATTTTCTAACAAAACAAACACTGCCATATCGTTTTTACTGAACACAATGCGTGTTTTATCTTAGGTATACAGGCCACAACTGGCTTCTACACGTACCAGATTCCTGCGTTACTGATTAACAGCCCTAGCAGATATATTTATGCAAAACACAGGGTTGTTTCCTTCCTCCACTGTCAGGCTTAATTTTGTGACAGTAAAAATAGTTGTTTTCCCCTGAATGCACCTTGGTTTAGAGCCCCGGTACATGGTGAGTTCTGAGGTCAGGGATGGGACGGGATGACCACTCTCAATGAACAACGGTGGGAAGGTGAGTCAAGGCAGACCTCACTTGTAAGCACTGTCCCCTACCCCCACCCTCTACTCCCTGCGGCATACGGCCCACCACTTCAGAGCAACAAAGGTCACCCTTGCAGATATGGAAAGAACTGTGTGGGGTGCCTGGGCTCTGCCAAGTTATCCACAAGAATTCCTGCTATTTTCTAACACTGCTACGAGCCAACAACCACCTAAAAGTCAACGACAAAGGCTCCCAAAACCCGCCACCTCACCCAATGAGACGTGCCATTTGGCAAATGTGAGGCCAGACACTTCCCCAGAGGAGAAAGGGAGACGGTGGGGGGTGGCCTCACCCACAGGACTGTGACCAGAACTCTCCTAGCCTGGGAGACAGGCTGGAGTGTAGGAAAACAACTTCCTTCCATGGTCAACTCTACCAGTTCTAGCCGGCTTGTCACTGAAGCCCAATCAGAAAAAGTCTCCAACATTATGACCAACCACCATTTCACCGAAACAGGAAGAGACAGGCTAAGCCCTGCTATGAAAACCCTAAAGTGGGAAACTAAGTGGGGTTGGCCTGGGAGGTGGAGTGAGGATGCAGGGAGCCTCCAAAATGGCAGGAATGACAGAAGGCAACTGATCTCTCCCCATCCACTGAGCAGGGTTCAACTGCCCAAAGTGGTGGGTTTATTTACAGCACCACCAGTTTGGAGAACAGAAACCCACTCAGCAAAGTCTGAAAGCCCAGCACACTCAGCATGGGGCACACTCTGCGGCCCTTCTGTCGTCAGCAGCAGGAGCACCCCGCCCCAGACCACAGCACAAGCAGGCCCCAGTCTCTTGGGCCTAGCAGCTCGCCAAGGAACACTGTAGAGATGAGGAGAGGTGGCTCGAGAGTTGGATACCCTGGGGTCCACTCTCAGTGCCACCTTGAGGGTGTGACAACCTCTCCCAGCCTCAGTTTCTTCCTCTGTATAAAATGGGGATAATGATAGAATCTATTCCCTCATTGGGTTCTTCAGAGACTTAATGAGTTAATCCACATAGGCCCGTGCCCAGTATACAGCAGGCACTCAGTATATATTAGTTGCTATTATTACTCACAAGACAGAGATCTGAAGGACAGAAGGCAGGGCTCCCTAATTGCTGACACACCTGGAAGCAACATGGGCATTATATAAAGCTGTAAGAGATTCTATAGACAGTTCTTCATTTTACATAATGAATTAAGGTCTTTTTGAAGAACGAAGAAGAAACACGGAAATGGGGTCAAGAGGTATCTATCTCCTTAGGAGCTGAGCCCAACTCCTTGTGGATGCTGGGCTGCTGGGCGATAACCCAGGCGAGGGGCAATGCCTCCTAACAGAGTTTACAATCACACAGCTGTCCTAATTAACTACACCCACCCTATCAGCAGGCTGGACGGGTGACCACCAAGAATCCTTCTACCAACCCCTCACCCTCACTCCCCTTCTCCCATGCCTGACAGGGGAATGGTCCTGTTCAGGAATTCCTTTTGACCTACAAGATGAACCCTGGTGACCCTTAACTCTTGATTCTACCTGGATAAAAAATGCTGAAGACTCCAATATCACTTACCACTCCATGCCCCCTGGCCTAGCACAGGGCACTCAGTAGGCCTGACATATAGGAGACATTGAATGAGTGAGAGTGAGTGAGTGAGTGAATGAATGACCCATTTGTCTTGCACCTTTCATCTCAGTTGGAAAAGGCATTTCCAGCCTGCCTTGTAAGCAAACCACAGACATGGGCTTAGCTGGCTATTCTCTGAAGCAATGGCAAAAGCATTACTAAGAAAAAATATGAAGACCTTGTTAGTCTTAAGTCCTTAAGGAAAGATTTCCCACTTCTGTCAGTTCAAACCCTTTAAGAGACCTTGGCTCATCTTGACTTTCCTGAAATGACTGAGGAGCAGACCCAGGTTTTGAGGCCATGACTTCATCCCAGAAGGGATCAACCTGACTAGGAGGAGATCTTGGGAGAGAGTCAAGCAAGCGAAGGGAGCTCAGGGTCCCGAGCCCAGCTATACCAGGAAGCTTGGGCTCTACAGCCACAGAAGATCCCTTCACCAGAGGGGCCTCTTGGAAGCCTTTCCTTCAGATCTGCAGGCGTCAGGCATCCTGCCCATAGACTTGAGATGTTCATGGCTACCCATGGCTGTCCAGGGGTACTTAGGACATTTTTTGGCCATGGCGGGGGGGACATCGATCCTTCATAAACTACCCATGAGACACATACCCCCAAAAGCAAAAGTCCATTTTTACCCATTAAGAACTACTCAAATACAGCCTCACATTCTAAAATCCTTCAGGCTGACAGGGTATCCCAGGCTATGAAATGGACTCATTTCAAGGGTAGATGGAAAAGTTCAGAGGGAATCAAGAAACTTACTTTTAAAAAAAAAGTCTAATGGCGAGGTGCTCTACTCTCTTCTCCAGCTTCACAATGCCTCCAAAGTCTAAAGGGCTGAGGATGGGTAAGGGGATCCCTATGGAGTGTGCCACCTTTTCCAATCAGGATCCCAGCCTGGACGTGCAAGACACCTTTGATTAAACGAGGAAAAAGCCCCTGAGCCCAGCAGTGGGAAAAGGAGGGGAGCAGTACTGCCCTCTCAAAACCGAAAGGGTTGCAGCCCTGACAGCACACAGCAGCAGGCTTCCTGGTTGAAAGCTGATAAGGCTTTCCATAAGAGTCAACAGGAAAGTCACTATTTCTCAGAGGAGGGGGCCAAGGCAAATCTGGAACAGCAGAGGACTAGGGCAGGCTACCGGTGCGGCCATGACACACTCGCTGCTCTGTCTCCGTGGATCTCTCGGCCCCCACTAGACTGTTGGGACAGCTCACAGGGCAGGAGTCGGGTCCTCCTCATCTCTCTATCCCCCAAGGTCCAGCTCCTGCCCACACAGGTTCACTGGATTCAGGGGCTATCCATTTAAGTAAAACCCAATTCCCTTAACCTCTCTGTGGCTCGGTTTCCTCACCTAAAAAATGGAGAAAATAGCAGCACCACCCTCTTGAGGTTGTTAGAAAGATTATACGATTAACTCCTCGAACAGCAGTGAGCACAGGTGCTAGGCACAAAGTCGACAGACAATAAATTACCAGCTACTATTGTTGCTGTAACTCTACAGGCTAAATAAACAAAGGGCTCAAAGGAAAGGCAATCTGTGCTGTAGAGCTTTATACTGTAATGAGATTTTTTAATAAAAAGAATAATTTAGAGCAGGGAGAAAACCCCAGCATGAAGCCAGCAGTGAGAGAGTGACATGTGAAATGGAGACCTCAATGAAAGTGACCACCACTCCTTAAGACTTACATATTCTATGGGGCCAAGATGCAGCTGAGGATACACAGACTTCATGATGAATTTAAAATGAAGAAAAATAAAACAAAACAACACCTAACAACTATTTTATGTAGCATTAGCTGCAAATATATCCCCTGGACAGAGATTAACATACTAGATGAATTTCAAAAAGGGCTGCATCATAGAACACTATACAGAGAACAAAAGATTTATACCCACATGTCACCTACTATCTCTGGAAAGCAAAATCATGGGTATTATTTACTTTCTGTAGGGAAAAGAGAGTTCTGTAATTTAAAAAGTTATTTTAAAAACGAGGCCATGTTTTTCTGTGTGAGAACCTGGGTGTGACCCAGGAGCAGCAGCCTGGGGTGGAGCAGAGCTGCACTAAGTGGGGTTTGGAGAAGGCCACTCTTGCGGCCCCCGATCACGCCAAACTTGGTTACCACACTCGTGTCAGTGTCTGCTGGGCTAAGCCCTCACCCGGTGATATGGACACCAATCCCTGCCATCTTCGTTGTCAGCATTTTAGTTACAACCATCCTGTGTCGTGTCCCACTTTTTAGAGCATCTCAGCTCTGGGGAGCCACAATATAAGCAGAATATAGACTTTTCCCCTGTGGCTAACCACACTGACCACTGGGAAGCAGGTGCCAGGTGCCTGTGGGCCCCAAGCCACACCGGCAGGGGGTGCGGGTAGAGCCACATGGCCTGGGCACAGGCCCTGGAGCCAGCCCCCCGCACACAGCTCATGCCTCATTACTACTTGGAAGGGAGTGTCCTAGGGAAAGATCCCTGCCACCCTAGGTGACCCCACACCACGGTCTTGGCTCCAATCCTAGAGGCTGACCTGCTCCATCCCACCCCCCTTCCAATTTCCCTCGATGCCTTTCACCCACGCCGTCTTCTTTTCCTTGCCCATCAAACCAATTTTCTCACTATTTATATCAACCTAACTTAAACAAGCGTATGCGAGAGGTGAAGGGAATGTTTATGTTACATTTCAAGACTGGGTAGAATGTAGTATTAGGGAAGAAAACCCAGGCTGCACTGGGTGGAAGGGGACTAAGAACAATAAGGAAGCAAACTGGTCTGGGCGCAGGGTAAGCCTTCAAAACCCCCCCTCCCCCCGCCCCCGCCTCCTGAGGCCAGCCAGCTGGGGCTAAGCTGCCTGGGAGTCGCAGGCACTGGGCACATCCCGCCAGCCAGCTGAGTAAACTGGATCTGCAAAGGGTGTTGCCTTTTCATACTCCATTACCCTGAGTGCTGGACAGGCCAAGGCTTTTGAAAGGCAAAAGAGTATGTTTTGCATAAAGTATTTGACTAAAACAGATTGTGTCTCTACATCCCAGACGATGGAAAAACCCAAGGCTATCTTTAGGAGCCTACAGTCCCCCAGTGTCCTCATGACCAGACTGTCTTCACATGATGCCCAAGTGACCTAGTGCAGTCACCAGGGGAACTTCATGGAAGCACTGGGCCTCGCTGAGCAGATCTGTCGAGTTAAAGCCTGAAGTCACCAGTATGTGGAATGAGAGTCAAGCTTAGTGCTAAGAGCCCAGCACTCACCAGAGGCCAATCTCACCTGCTCTGATGAGAAGGAAGGAAGAGAACTGCAACTGAGTGGCCCCAGAGAGAACACATCTTACTCATAGAGCCCGCCTTCTTTGCCGCTGCTAACAATGCGTGTTATTGCTAATTTTGAAGTATTTTAAGGATACTCCTTAACGGAATGCAAAAGAGCATAAAAATTAAGAATACAATGTGAAATGAGACACCCGGGGTGCAAGGGGCGCAATTCATGGCTCGCTCAGTGAGTTCCTATTTGACTTTAGGCAAGTTAATTCATCTCTCTGATTCTCTGTCTCCTCATCTCTAAAATGGGAAGCCACCAGGACCACTGTATGGATTAAATAAGATAATGTATACAAACCACCTGAATAAGATCTAAATAGAAACAGCAACATTTATTTAGTGCCTGGTGCTAAATTACAGAAGGCATTTAACTGGCATTTAACAACTGTTGAACAAGTGAGTAGGGACTCCAAGGGAAAAAGGAAGACTAAGTTATAAAAAATGTTTACTCATTCATGGGAGGCCACACGACGCATGGAAGCTTGTCAGGCTCTGGGGCAGACACCTGGGTGACCAAGGGGAAGGAATTATAGCTTCTCTAAGTCTCTGGTTCACACCTGTAAAATCTGGGATAACACACTCACCCCGCAGGACTACTGCAAGAATTGAAGCCGTATCCATAAAGCCCTCAGCCCCGCGTCAGGCACCTTGTCAGTAAGTGCTCAGCAAGTGGCAGTCGCTGAGGAGCATGGGCTTTGGGGCTGGACTGTGGGTCTGAATCTCAGCCCCACCACTTCCTAGCTGTGTGCCCTTGAACAAGCCAGCCTCTCTATGCTTCAGTTTCTTCATCTATACGATGGGGATAACAAAAGACCTACCTCAGAGGGTTGCTCAGGACTAAATGAGTAAATTTATAAAAGTGTCGGACCCACAGTAAACCACTTGATAACTATTAGCCCAATTATTTAGTTAGTATTTATTATTTAATGATTAGCAGTTAATATTAAAGGTTAAAAAACTTGGGCCACTGGTCTCAAACTCTTCTTGTTCTGCTGGTTTTAATCTGGGAATTGGTTTCAAACCCCCAGATTCTCCAGTCCCAGACTGCAGAGAGGCTCAGAAACAAAGTCTTTCCAGTCAGAGGTCAGGAGGGAGTTTTTTACAGTTCCAAGTTGCCGGAACTTTCTTCCTGGGCAGGCCACCAGAAAAAGTCATGTATTTTTCAGCTGCTGATGAAGCTGATTTGGAAGGCCTTTTCCTTCACTGGGCTCAAAAGCAAAGGCCAACTTAAATTTTTCATTATGAATACTACAGCAGTGGTTCTCAAGGTGATTTGGGCCCCTAGGGGACATCTGGTAATGTCTAGAGACATTTTTGATTGTTAACTGAGTAGATACTACTGGCATTTAGGGTAGAGGCTAAGGATGCTGCTATACATCCTTCAATGCAGAGGACAACACCCACACCCACAACAAAAAAAACTATCCAGCCCAAATGTCAATAGTGCTAAGGCTGAGATACCTGTCCTACAGGAAAGCTGCTTCCGACAAAGTAAGTGGGGGAAAAAGAACAGAATACACAATGGTGTCTACACTATAATGGCAGCCAGGTACAAATGACATGTGCATGTAAGCAAGAACTGCCTAGGAAATAAGAACACAAAAATCATTTGAGATGATGGGGTATCTGGATTATGAGCGGAATTTTAAAAAAATTCCTATGAGCTGTTACCATGTTTAAGGACCAGAAAAAGAGTGAGGGCCAGCACCCAGTGGAGGCAAGAATGACCCAAAGCTACATCTCTCAGTTCTGATAATTCACATATCTTGACTCCCAGTATTAGAACCGTGCTCCAACCCCATTACACAGTGAATATTCTGCTCAGATCCCAGACAAAAAAAGGTGAACAACCCGAGGGAGGGAAAAGTAGTGCAAATAGTCTTTTCTGCAAATTCAAGACCAATAACTTGAAAAAGCTTATTTCAGAAGCTCACACGGTCCTCTCTCCTGCATATCTCTAAACTCTTCTCCATCTTTAATCACTGAACAAGTGTTACCAGGGAATCAAGTGGTCAAATTAGACAAGGTTTCTGCTATCATGGAGCTTTCAGATGTTAGGGAAGACCTTAATTCTCTAACTAGAGCCAAGACTGTAAAATTACAAACTTATGAAGTACAGAAACCTTACCCAGACTAGGGGGTACCACTCAGTGTCACTAAAGTGACATACGAATGAGGTGGGAAGGATTAACAAGGGTTGCTTGTACTGAGCCAAGAGAGGCGTGAAGAATTTCCAAGATATATGGAGGAAATACCATTTACAAACACCATGTGGGAGGAGAGGCCTGGTGAGGCTGACGAAGTGAAACAGAATCTGGAGCCAGACCATGAAGGGCCTTTGGAATGTTGGTCGTTATTCCGAGAATAAGAGAAAACCATTACAGAGGGCAGAAGAAATGTTTAAACTCTTAACTGGTATAGTTCCTACTCTGGCATGCCCAAGAGTTAGGTGAGGAAACTGCTCCCACTGAAACTTCTTCATCCTCAGGTAAATCAAAACCTCTGGCCTATCACACAGAACCCAGGCCAGTTGCAAAGCCTCCAAACTAAACAGAAGCTAACAGAACACCGTTAAAAGGAAAAAAGAGCAGTTTCCCCTCCAAAGCAAGGAGCAGCAAGTTCTAACCCCAATGGACCATGAAAGTCTATGCCCTCCTCGGCGTAGGGAAGGGGGAGCCCTCGAGATGGTTGAGAGAAATAGCTGATGTCAGAGCCCTTGTTAAGAGCCACAAGCCCCAGGACTCCCCCAGAAGCAGCCCGTCTTCTCCTAGATGAGGGGCCAAATTCAGGGTGGATCAAACCACAACCAACTCTCCCATTTGTCCCCAGGTTCTGTGCATTCATCTGCACAGGCCCTGAGGATTCATTCTTTCAGCAGATCTTTCTGGAAGCCCTACTAACTACTAGCTACTATGCTAAGTCTGGGAACCATACTGTTTCCATCTTGTTTATCTTCTTCTTCTTGCTCCTTCTCTAGACACCTCCCTCCTTGTGGCCACCAAATCTCTACCTCCTCATAGCAAAAAATATATGTGACCAGACCCACTTGCTGGGTCAGAAACCACATGTTTCTCAATTCTGACAGGCCTGGCCTAGGTCTTAAAGATGCTGGCCCAGGCCCATGTGAGACATAAGGGCACTTTTCCAAGGAATTCCATGGAAATGCCATTTGGGCATTAGAAGATTCAAATGAATGTCCCAGGATATATGCTAAGAGATGCGAGAGGAAGGATGAAGGATGGATTGAGCAAAGATAAACTGAGGATAAGATATAAGGGAGTGTTTTGCAAGACAATCAACTCTTGCCAGGAAGAAGGGCAGAGACCAGGATAAACTAGGAGGCCAAGAAGGAAGACTCACCCGAGAAGCAAAAGTACTCCAAGCGTGGACCTCAGCCAGATTTGAAGGCAGCAGTGGAGCAGAACCCACTGGCACTGGCCACCTATCCTGGAGGCGGAACCACTGAGGCAGTATCATCACAGAGGATAGGCTCTCAAGTCAGACACGGCAACAGAATGCTTGCTCTGGCGCTTACTAGCTCTGACATTCAGCAAACTCTCTTCTTTAATGGGATGCCAGTTAATGATGAAGGATATACAGTGTTCAACACCATGCCTGACACATAGCAAAAACTCAGTTAGTAGAAGCTCCTTAGAGCCACCCTCAGGATTCTATACAGAGTGGAGAAAAAGGAACCCAAGGTAAGGCCTGAAGGAGAATGCCTCACCAGATACTATGCAGGCAGAGCATACTGGGGGAGGGGGACACTCAATCATTCAATGAACACTTGGAATTGAGTGGTGAACACAACATACAAAAGTCCCTGCCTTCAAGGAGCTTACATTCCCACGAGAGGAGAAAGGCAGCCAGGAAACATGGAAACAATACGTTAGGCAGAGAAAACAGGAGAACAGGGATAGAAAGTACCAAGTTGGGGTGCTACATTAAATGGGGCGGAGGGAGAGGGGAAGTGCTTGGAAGGCTGCTCTGACTAGGTGACAGCTGAGCCAGAACCAAAAGAGAAGACATAAGCCCTATGGATTTCTGAGGAGAAGGGAAGGCAGAGGGCAAGGGAATGGCAAATACAAAGGCCCCAGAGTGGGAGGGGGCCTGGCGAGTGCACAAGGTTTCTAGGAAGGTGGAGCAGCCTGCTCATTGAGGGCCTTGCTGGCCACTGTAAGGACCCTGGATTCTACTCTGAGTGACTGGGAAGCTATTAGAGGGTCTGGGGAGAAAACAGACAGCAGGGGGCAAAAGCAAGAGGAGGGAGACTGGTTATGCAGCTATCACTGCAGATTAGATGACTCTGGACCTGTCCCACAGATGCCTCAGGCCAGTGGGGATTCTGAGGGTAGATCAGGAATGATCCTCAGCAACTGGCTTCCCAACATTCCCCCAAGAGCTTCCTGTCTTCACCAACCCCCTCCCATCCACAAGCAAAAGTTCAGAAAATTTGTGTGGGCTGAGGGAGGGTTTTTTCATTGCCCATCAAGGTGCCATAAACCGTACAAAGTATATTACTTTGTTTATTCTTCACCACAGTCTCATAACCCCAATCTTCACAGATAAGGGAACAGAAGCCAGGGAACTGGAGAAACTCCACTTAGATTCCTAAGCCAATGTGGCTTTTGGTGGCACCACGCAGCGTCCTTGCTGGGACATTCTGTCATCTGATACCTGGCAAAGAAAGAAGGTACTGGAGCTGGACTTTACCTATGCTGGGAAGGCCTCCCAGGGCAATGAAAATGCCTCTTTGGAGTTTTTGATGAAAAAAGACATAAAAGGCTCAAGAAGCCGAGCTGTAATTCCATTCTTCAAGCCAATTAGCCAGAGATGCCAGACCGTTAAATTCCTTCCTCTTCTATCCTCACGCTGACTGATGAGAGCAGTGTCAGACACCCAGGAGAGTGTGCAGAGGGAGAAACATGCCATCCCATCACCCCACACACAATCTGACTGTGGACTGAAGGAGAGGCCACTCCTAATTTCTTGCTGGCTGGCCAATGACCCAGCAGGACATTCCTGGAACAGGCACTCCCCTTTTGATTCTTCGAATTACAAAAAACCATAACAGGGTCACTTACAGCTCCCAAGTTACAGGCTTAGAAACCTGATTCAGAGGCCAATTGGGCTTTTGAACTCCTTTAGGGGCATCCCAAGGACTCTGAAGTAAAAGTTTGTTTTAAATCAATATGTTGCCAGATAGCACAGTCCTAACCCAGAAGAACATGTATAAAACCCCAATATCTGGGGGCCAGCCTTGTGGCATAGTGGTTAATTTCAGCCACTCTGCTTTGGCACCGGGGTTTGCAGATTCAGATCCTGGGTGCAGACCTACACCACAGCAGGCCATGCTGTGGTGGCGACCCACATATAAAATGGAGGAAGCTTGGGGCTAATCTTCCTCAAGTGAAAAAAAGGAGGATTGGCAACAGATGTTAGCTCAGGGTTAATCTTCAAACCCCAATATCTGGACTCACAAGAGTTAAATAGCAAGGGAGGAGTCCCAAGGGGAAAGGGGCCAGACACTACCATGAATTCACAACCACCTTTTGAAATGTTGATCTTTCTATTCATCCAACACATATTTACTGAGCACATATCATGTGTTAGCACCGCTCTAGGTGCCGTGGAAGCAGAGATGGAGGAAAGAAAAAACTGCCTTCGTGAAGCTTGTAAGGGGAGGCAGGCACACTCAGAGATCAGGGAGGTTAAGTAACCTGCCTGGTCCTGGTGTTAATACGGGGATTTAATCCAGCTTTATCACACTCCACGTCACCTCTGTCTGCTAGGAAACTGGTGCCCTGCTATAACTACCAGGCTTTTGTGTTTGTTTTTTCCGTGGTGGGGAGGGTACATCGGGGAGGCAGGGGAGGGAATGGGCTGAAAAGAAGGTATTTTCCTTTGGTGGGTGTTTGTGAATTCTGTGGAATCTGTGCTGGATCACAGCAGCAGGGCATGATGAGGAAACGCATTTACCTTGGAATCAGGACTTACATCCTAGTCAAATCTCAACGACCCTGGGCAAGCCACTAAGCCTCTCTGGGCTTCAGTCTGCATATCCCTAAAAAGAGGAGGTTAGGGGCCAGCCCTGTGGCCAAGTGGTTAAGTTTGTGCACTCCGCTTTGGTGGCCCAGGGTTTCGCTGGTTTGGATCCTGGGTGCGGACATGGCACCGCTCATCAGGCCATGCTGAGGTAGGCATGCCACAACTACGGGGACCCACAACTAAAAATATACAACTGTGTACTGGGGGGATTTGGGGAGAAAAAGCAGAAAAAAAAAGCAGAGGTTAGCCCAGCAAGGAACGGTAAATGGCTTGATGTTACCTAACAATTCAAGCCTATTCATAGTGGCTGCCTAGCACACTATGGTAAGGAGGATTTTGGAACCACATTCAGGCTGAGCAGAAAGAGTCATAATTGATTCGTGATGTCTGCCATGAGCTTGGAAGAGTAATTAACTTGGATGATCACCTGAGGACTCTTCCATTTCTGACAATTTTAGGTATCTGAGTGGTAGTCACTTAAATTTTGGTGACAGAACTAAAAACCTCTTCTTTCATGACTTTCTAACCAATTCACAGAACTTTCTTTGAAAAGACAGATCACCCATTTTCTGATATAAGACTGGAGATATTTTAATTTTTCACTATAAACAATTCTGCTATTATGGCATATTCACAAGAACCTGGAAACAGTTTTATTATTTAGACTGTTTCACTGAACAGGAGTTCACCTATCACCACTGGGACTTGTGGTAGTGTTTCCAAACATCTCCCAACCCAAATGCTATTTTGCAATGCGGCTTTGCCACTCTCCCATCAAGGAGTGAAGGCTATTTCTCCCCTGGAATCTATGCTGGACTGGTCTGTGGCTGCTTTGACCGACAGAGCGTGACGGAAGTCATGTTCTGAGACTTCTGAGCTTGGGCAGTAAAACAGCCTGGCAGGTCCTTACACTGTGGTTACGTAAGGGTTGGGTTAATCTTGGTGAAAGGTATACAGAATCGTTTGTACTATTTCCACAATGCTTTTCTAAGTCTGAAATTGCTTCAAAATTAGAAGTTAAATAAAAAGTCTCTGTTTCTTTTTTCATTTTGTTTTGTTTTTAAGGAAGGCCTGGCAGCTTTACTTTTGCACTTCTGGCATGGAAGGAGCCCACCCACCTGAGGGTGTCACACTGTGAGGATGCCAGAGAGAGCCACATTGAGAGGCCACATGGAGGGAGGGGAAGGGGGAAAGAGAGATGACACACAGGTGATTTTTTTTTGAAAGAACAATTTCTTGTTATAGTGAACCAGAAGTACAAGATTTCACCTGAAGCTGAAAGAGTCAACAGAATATGGCTGAACTTAAATTAGACCTTCAAGGGAAATAAGAGGGTCAAAAAGAGCCAATAAGCCACTATGGGAAACAGTATGGAGATTTCTCAAAAAGCTAAAAATAGAAATACCCTATGACCCAGCCATCTCATTACTGGGCATCTATCTTAAGAACCTGAAATCAGAAATCCCAAGAGTCCCTTGCACCCCTATGTTCATCGCAGCATTATTTACAATAGCCAAGACGTGGAACCAACCTACATGCCCAGAAACTGATGACTGGATAAAGAAGATATGGTATATATACACAATGGAATACTACTCAGCCATAAAAAAAGACAAAATTGGCCCATTCGCAACAACGTGGATGGACCTCGAGGGTATTATGTTAAGCGAAATAAGCCAGTCAGAGAAAGACGAACTCTATATGACTCCACTCATAGGTGGAAGTTAACATATTGACAAGGAGATCTGATCGGTGGTTACCAGGGAAAAGGGGGGGTGGGGGGAGGGCACAAAGGGGGAAGAGGTGTACCCACAACATGACTAACAATAATGTACAACTGAAATCTCACAAGGTTGTAATCTATCATAACATTAATAATAAAAAAAAAAAGAGCCAATAAAAGTGGACAAGCTCAAGACTGATTTGGAACACACATAAAGATAACAGCATTCTCAGCATGGGTACCGTCTGACCCCTCCCAGCAGTCAGACAGCCATCATGCTCCCATCCCTCTCTCCCTTCTTGAAGCATCTGCCAAGCCAAATGGCTTCTTCTTCTGTTTTGCAAGTGTGAGCCAACCCAATAGTACCCCTTTGGACATATTCTAAGGCCAAGAGGAAAGATCATAAATCTCATTCGAGGTTGGAAAGTACACATATTCAACTGACTACACTGGTTATCATCTACGTTCCAGCCCAGTAGATGCCATGGGGAGCAGAGATGAATCTTTCCTGTCAAGCTCTGCCCAAATTACAGAATCTCTAAGATTTGGGGTGGTTTGTCACATAGCAATAGATAACCAAAACATACGTCAAACTTCCACCTGTGGCTTTTTTAAAAGCCTTAAATTCTGGTTTGGTAAGATCTGGCTATAATGGGTCTTTTGGACCTAATCCTTGGGCTAAGCTCAGTTCCACATTCTTCTTGGCTAAGTGCTTTTGTTTCCTGAGTTCCTTTTTATACAGCATCCCTACTCTTATTGCAATAAGATTTATCTTAATATCTAAGAATATTAGAGGGTTCTTTCCTTTTTTGTAGCAGGGTTTTTGGTCCTTGCATTGTCCCTGTTCCCTCGGAGTCCCTTTTTCCTCTGTCTGTTTTGGTCACCATCTGTCATTTTGGAGGCTTTACTCAGATCTCTGGCAATCCTCTGTGGTTGGTTAATATTTAAGGCTGAGATTCTGTCACGTGCAGCCTTAAGAGTTTTGACTAACACAAGTGAAGAACACCTAAACTAAGACAGTAAGAGCAAGGTTGACTGAAGTTAGACATTAAGGAGGTAAACTAAACAGAACATGAAACCTAACTGAATTTGGAGAGAAGAGATCCTCTGAAAGAAGTCTGTATAGGGTACAGCTGAAGCACGTGGGAGTGGTAAATTCTATTGGAGGTGTAGGATACCTAAGGAAAAACTTCATGGGGAAGCTGATATTCTGTTTAATCTCCAGAAATGCGTTGGTTGGGGCAGAGTGGGAATGAGGGGTGAGGAGTGAAGGGAGCAGCATGGCAGGTTAGAGGCCTTATCTACATACAAACTACTTAAAAGATGACATCCTGGATTTCAAGCCGATATAGTTATTGGATAAGACATCTAATGGTCTTGGAAGGGTGTGGACATATTTTGCACATGGGGGGACGTGAACTGTTTGAGAGCAAAGAGTGGAATGTGGCAGACTGTCTGCCAAGATGGTCACCAACAATTCCTCTCACCCTGTATTCACATGCCGTTTCTCATAGCTAGATGGAGTTTACTTTACACAAATGTTTATAATAGCCATTATTCATTATTCATAATAGCCAAAAAGTAGAAACCCAAACGTCCAAAAATGGATAAATGAAATGTGATACAGTCACGTGCCACATAATGACGTTTTGGTCAACGATGCACCGCTTATACAATGGTGGTCCCATAAAATTAGTATCATATGGCCTAGTGTGTAGTAGGCTATATACCATGTAGGTTTGAGTAAGTACACTCTATGATGTTCATGCAACAGAATTCCCTAATGATGCATTTCCCAGAATGTATCCCTGTCATTAAGTGATGCATGATGGATATTCATATACAATGAAATATTATTTGGCAATACAAAGGAATGGAGTACTGATTCATGCTGCAACATGGATGAACCTTGAAAACATTATACTAAGTGAAAGAAGCCACTCACAAAAGACCACATATTATATGATACCATTTATAAATGTCCAGAACAGGCAAATCTAGAGAGACAGAAAGTAGAATAATGGAGGGGGAAGGTTAAGGAAATAGGAAGTGATTGCTAAGGGGTTTGGGGTTTCTTTTTGGGATGACGAAAATGTTCTAAAATTAGACAGTGGCGATGGTAGCACAACTCTGAATATACAAAAAAACCCCACTGGTTTGTACACTTTAAATGGGTGAATTGTATGATATGTGAATTATATCTCAATAAAACTGTTACTGAAAAGGGTGGGGGAAGGTGACATCTATTTACCCTCCTGTGGGATCTGGCCAGCCTTGTGACTTGCTTTGAACAATAGAACGTGGGCTAAGGGATGCTGCACCTGTTCTGGGCCCAGCCTTTAAAACCCTGGCAGCTTCTACTACTTCCACCCTCTTGGAAGCTAGCTGCCACGTAAAGCAGCTCAGGCTAGTGAGAGACTATGTGTAGAGAGAAGCCCCATGGAGACAAACCAAGACCCTAGTCACATGAGTGAGGCCATCTTGGATATTCCAGCCCCAGGCAATCTGACAGCTGAATTAAGTCACCCAAGTGACCCCAGGAGAAATCACATGAAGCCAACTCACAGAATTGTGAGAAATCGTTGTTTTAAGCCACAGAGTTTTGGGTGGTATGTTATACAATAGATAACTGAAACACAAGCTCTCTGAGCCTCAGATTCCCCCTCTGTAACATGGGACTAATGCTGCATGGTTGTTGAGAAGATTACATGAGGCCAATACCAGGCACTATGCTCAATACTCGTTGCTATAGTTATTATTATTATCATTAAAAATAACCCCAGGAGACCCTTGACATCCTGCAGGGGTGCTCTCCGGGAAGCCTCATTCCCACAAGCACCTGCTGCCTCCAATCACATGGTTTCCAAAAAGCTGGTTTCCTGAGAAAAATAAAGACTTTTATTACTACAATTTCTGAACACTGATCTCTGACCATAGACTACCAAAGAAGGTTCTGCTTAGATCAGCCACCTACCAACCCGCCCATCCCCTCAACACACCTTCATTAAGTCCTTCCTAACTACTAGACACCCATTAGGAACAGCTAAGACCCTCCCTCCTTTGGAAAAGAAACAGTTTTTTTTCTAACGCCTAGCTAGCTGTTAACAGAATGGACTACATACTTGAACTTCAGCTGAGAGATGGTATCTGCAGCAGTAAATAAATCTAAAATCATCCAGCTAGAGAAAAAACCCTTAAATTTCTATAGAGAGCTCAGTGACACATGCACAGAATATAGGCCCCAAGAATGATTCCAATTGGGGATCCCAGAAGCAACACAGAGAACAAGGAATTAAATAGGTCCCTAAAGCATGCATCCCTTAGTCAGGGGATAAAAGGGTCCCAATCAGAGAACCTGGACCCCAGGTGAGAGAAGATCTTGACCATCAGGCATCACCTGCCGTGTCTGGGTACAGAATGGGTCCAGGCAGTTAACAATTCACAGGCTGATGACAGAGGAAGAAACCCCATAGAAAAGGATGTTAAACAGCTTTCAGCTGCATTTATAAATCATGATAAATTGGTAACACTGAACTAAAAGAGCCTTTTAATCCTAAGGAGAATTAAGGTATTTGTCCCTCAAAAAGGCTGGTGCAATACTTAAATTATACCAAAGGTAAGAAAGAGAACCAAATCTGTGGGTATTTTCCACGTGAGGGGACAAAATCCACCAAGTCCAGGAAGCACTTATTCTAGACAAGCTCTCTATAAAGTGCCAAATCCATCGAACGCTAGTTACTCACAGTCAGTATAAATAATACAGGCCTGGAAATGGTCTACGCCCTAGACCATGAGGGCTACGGGTGAAAGACTTAACACCAGGCAGGCACTGGGCTGAGTCTATTGGATAACCCAAATGCTGGGCTGATGTTTTCACTAATATATAACATAGTAAAATGAGCAAACAGTAAGTGTACAGCTTGAAGAATGGTTATACCTAGATTAAGAATATTCCTAATACCCTAGAAAGTTCCTTTGTGTCCTTCCCAATCAATAACCAACCCCACCCAGGCCCCCTACTCCACAGGCAGGAGTAACCACTATTCTGCTCTCCATCACCATAGATCACTTTGGCTTGTTCTGGAACTTCACATACATGCAATTATACGTTATGTGTTCTTTTCGGCCTGCCTTCTTTCATTCATCACAAGGTTACCTTGTTTTGAAGCAGAAAACTCAGAAACTGAGATTTATTTTCAGGAAATCCCCCTCTGACGTCACAGACCTGGATGCCAACTACTTTAATGACACTGGTTATACTTCCTGCACTTTTCCGGGCACGTGTTATCAAAACTTACAACAAAACAGAATCTGGGACTGTAAAAGATAAACTTATAAATCTCTTAGAGGTATTCAAATCTATTCAATCTTAACATAGCCTCTGATTTGACACTATACAATTATAATCTTCCCTACACTGAGCGCAAAATTCCTCTCAAACATACTTTTCTTCCATGGCATCCACCCAATCTAAAGAATCCTCAAATCCAGGATTAAAATGAACCATCATCTGTTACTACTTTTGATCAGTAAGGGGTTAACTACAGGAAAATCTCTGAGGCAGCCTAAGGCCCTAAATTTGGATGACTGTGGGTCAGCTCAGAAGAGATGGGAGAGAGGCAACATACAGCAATAAGTTGTATGTACAGATTGGTAAGCCAAACTATCTGGATTCGAATCTGGGATCTACCACTTCTAGTTGGGTCACCTTGGGCAAGTCATTACTCCACTCTGTGCCTCAATTACTTTACTATAAAATGGGAATAAGCTCATAGGATTGTTGCGAGGATTAAATGTTAATGTATATAAAGCTCTTAGGAGACTACTTGGCACACAATGAGCACCTGGTAAGAATTGGCTGCTTTAAAAACCTGAAAGTGCTGTTAAGAGAGTAACTATTCTGCAAACCAAAAGGTTCTGAAGCAGTCACAACAGTCACCCAGACACCCAGCACAGTGCTTCTCAATAGGTTTCCTTTCTAATTCTTTACACCGATACTTTTTGTAAAATGCAAGGTTACATGCTTGAATGTCATGGGAATGTCAAATTGCTCTAAAAGTTTTTAAATGTTTACTCTCACTTTCTGTACATATCTCATATCTCACCATAGCCCAATAGCTGTTCATGGACTGGCACTCGTCTGCAGGGTAAACTTTGAGTAGCACTGTTTTAGCACACAAGAAGGACTCGTGAGCCTGCTGAAAACTCAGAGTGCAGGTTAAACAGAATTATGGAAACATACTAGTAAAGAAAACCAACCCCAGTAGCAGGGGCAAGAGGATGACTTGAGGGCCAACAAGCTGAGAGATAAAATGACCCCAACAGGCTAAACCTGAAAAATACAACTAGCTGCCAGAGCAAGAACCCAGCTGGTAACTTTCCCCCGCAGTGCTCTAGGAGCTGTCCTCAGAAAACATGTCGGCCAGAAGTCATCAGCCCCAGAGGGGACAAGAGACATGAAGGAAGTAGGCAGCACTGACTCCAGCCTCTTGAGAAAGAAGTCCTTCTCAGGAGTTGGAAGACAGCCTAAGCAGTCAACAGGCTTTGGGAACGTCAACCACAGCACACGGGGGCCAGAGTTTCTCCTCTGCTAAAGAAAACATGCCAACATGTCCTTTGGTGACGTAGGACTGAGCACATGCACACCCACATATACACATACAGACAGCCCGTTCACAGTACCTGTGGTTTTAGGAGGCTCCTGAGGTCCGCCCTGCCAGCCGTACTGTGGGTATCCTTGGTAGGGGTACCCGTGAGGAGGTGGGTAAGGTCCCCCAGGAGGTCCTGGAGGGTAGACCTCAGGCCCCATTGGTTGTTGTGGATATGGTGGGTATGGGGCCGTCGGACCGGGGCCCGGGTATGGTGGAGGGTTCCCTTGGTTCATCAGGGACCTGCAGAGTGTACCTAAGAGACAAACAATGAAAATTATTTGCATTTAATCTGTGGAAATCGTTAGGAAAAAAATTTCAATCCATGAGATCATTTACAAAATGCCTTAACGTCTCAAGCCTCTTGCAAATCCAGCTCTGCCCATTTGGTTTCCTTCTCACCATCACAATTGGCAAATATCTTATGCATCTGTTTATTTGCCTTTTGTCTGCATTCCCCACTAGATTGCAGGCTGTGACAGCAGGGATCAAGCCAGTTTGGGATCATCAGTATGACCCTAGAGCTCAGCATAGTGCCTGGCACAAAGCAGGCCCTACAATAAATAAGTTGAATAAAAACAAGGATATTTTGTTCTTTAATTCTCTGAAATGTCCATAAATGTGATTGGATAGCTCTAAGAAGAAGGCAAAGACTCTACCAGCACTAATCCTGAGTCAGATCAGTGGAGGCTGACCCAGTACTAGAAATCCTCCAATAAACAGGGTTGGGTCATACTGGGGTCTTCTGACAAGCAGCACTGCTGGCAGTGACTGACCAAACAGTATAACCGCCGCCACCATCTTGGGCACTGGGGTGATCTGGTTGCTCTCCCTAGACCCCCAGCTCTGAGCAGTTGAGCAGTGTGCTCAGTCATCGCTGGACAGATGGCAGAACTGTCTCTAGAGGATGCTGAGCATCTCCTCTGACAATCCAGGCTCCTAGGACTCTGGAGGCTCACCAAGAAGCCCTACTTGTGTTTACAGGCTCCTGTTCTCAGTGGTTTGCTTCTGTGAGGGAGGCCATTGCTTCCCAGCCCCCAAAGCCTGTTAACCATTCTCTTGGGCTTGAAGTCTGGAGGGCCAGCATCTCCTTTCCATCACCTCTGTAACCCCCACAGTGCCTGACACAATAACTTCCAGATTAAAAGCATGACTGGGAAATGCAAAGTACATACAGACTCTGGATGAACAATGTGATATGTGACACCTTGCTGCCTTGTACACTTGCCCATCTCCTATATTGATATTTAACTTTTTACCTGAGTGTCTTCTATCCAGAAATAAATAGTAAGTCAATAGAGGGAGGAGTCTCATACTCAAAATTTAATAATTTCACTATTAATTCTTTTTCATAACATGCAATCAATAAATTCATAAGTGACTCTATATGAAGAAAAGAACAGCCATAAAGTAAGGTTCCCTAGAAAATCTGGATTAAAATAATAGTGGACTTTACTGGTTGCCCACACAACAGCCATATACCGCTTTGTAATAGCAGTCAGATTTCCCGTTAGGTATCCATCCATTCTTCCTGTAGTTCATGTTCTTCAGGGGAAGTTCATCCCATTCCAGCTCCAGGGTGAGCCCAGGCTACTCTAAGCCAATCCACGCCACCCCCTCCTCTTTATCAAGATTGCTTCAAAGAATCCAGAACCAATCACAAATGGCATCCCTTGGCCACTGGGATTGGTTCTGAAGTGCCTTGATCAGTTAAAAGCTTGGTGCTCTCCTACCACATTCCCAACCCTTTCTTTCCCTTAACACAGGCACACATAGAGTCTAGCAAGGACATGGCCTACGAAATTGCTGACAGCCTATCTGCAGCCCTGAGGGAGCCAGCCTTAAGATGAAGTAGGCACTTCAGAAAGTCAGAGCAGAAAGAACAAAAGAAATGGGATTCCAGACGACTTTACAACAGTTCATAAATCAGACAGAAATCCAGCCTAACCTAAACTACCTAAATAGAATTTCCAGTCCTAAGAACCAATAGTAAGATAAGCTAACGAACTCCTCTGAAAGACATTCACCCAAGCATCCATTTACACAGGGCTGACTGTGCCTGGCCCCGTGCTAAGTAGTAGGGTACAGAGATGAATATGGCTCTAACCCTCCCCTTGGGCCACTGGTTAAAACACAAACATATAGACAGTGATTTTTAGAGAAGGTGGCAGACTGCTGGGTAGGAGTAGGGGCTTAAACCCAACAGGAGGAGGTGGGAGTAGGCAGAGTGTCCCTTGAAGGAGGTGACTATAAATTGAAACTTTATAATATGGAATCAGAATGGCATGAGGGTCTCTATTTTGACCACATCTGCATTCTGTCCCCATTTTAGAGACTCTTACTTTTCCAGGGGGCTGACCTGAAAAGAACTAGCGTCCTTCCCCTTCTCTGCTCTCTAGTCTAGCCAGCATGACTTCATACTTCTGACCTGGGAATGGCCCTTCCCCTTCCCCTAATGCAAAAGGTTTGTGGTGACTAACACTGCAAGCATTACGAAAATTTGGGCAATGGTAATTGCTGACCACTCTTCCATTTCCTCTTTCCTACTGAGGATGTGAAAAACCTATTGAGCCCTGGTTAACACAGAAATCATTAACCCCCTTATGGCCATTCCATTATTTGTTTTTTAAGTCACAGAAGTGGAACACAGCCATCATAACTACTCTTTCCTGAAATTCAGTGTGTGTAAGGGGCAGGGGGATGTCCTCTGGACTGACCTAATTCCATCAAAGCTGTAGTTTAACTTGATTAGTCCAATAAGACCTTTTAGTGATGATCGTTCTCACTCTGGCAAAGCTTGGACCTATATTTCTCTGAAGACATTGTTCTTCTAAGGACAACGAGCAGTGAGAAGGAAAAGAAGTGTATAGAACTATTACAACTTCAGACCCTAATGTTTCCTTTTTTTTTTTTTAATTGCAGTAACATTGGATTATAATACTGACTTTTCTTGATCGACCTTTTTGCATCTATTCCTCATTATCCTGTGCAGCTCTCTCCCTGGGATCCTCAAAACTCTCCCACAGGTAGGTGTCCTCCCCTCTTCTCCCTCAATCACGTTTCCCCCTCATTTTTGGTGCCTACCATCCCCCCTCTGCCTGAGGAATCACTTAATGTCCACGTGGGAAAAATCCCAGGTGCTACTCACAGAGGCGCTTATAAAGAGCAGAAACCATACAGGTGCCCCCGCAGGTGCCCCAGCCGCCACGACCCTCGCCCCACAGACACATTCTGTCCCTGTGTTCCCAAGATACACAGTCATCTTAGAGGGATAAAAATCTGTATCTATTTTCAGTTTCCTCTAAACAGGAAAAAATCCCAGTAAGAGAACAGCAAAAGTCACAGAAACAGCATTTGTGCTGAGAACAAAGATCCTAGAGCTGGCATTTGAAAAGCAGGACTTCCTTCACCGAGGGGCAATCAACTGTTCCCAAGCTTGTACAGAAGCAAATCGAAGCAAAAAAAGATTACCTAACACTGACACAGTCTAGGACAAGCCACTTAACCAAAACACAACGAGCTTTAAATTTAAGGTATGATCCTCAGCTTTGTAACGTGAACCTTTTCCCTTATAAATTTGGTCAGGTGAGATGTAAGCCCTACTATAGTGGAGTGTTTTACACTGAGGATCAAATGTGAACTGTGGAAATTGTACCAATAAAGACAAATCAGAGCTCCAAAAGAGACTGCTGAAATCAAGCAACAGCAAACATTCGTTAATAGACTGTATCAAACACTGCTCTCTGCCGATCCCATTCAAGACATGCTCAAAGTCACAGGATTAGCAGTCATTCAACCATAATGACAAGAGCAGAAACTATGCTTTCGGAAAGAGGTCTGTTGAGATGAGATCACTGTCTTATCTGAGATAACATCAAAGTAGAGATTCAGGAAAGAACAACATTTTTCAAAGTTGTTACTATTTTTTAAATTACAAGATACCTGATAGCCTGGCATTGACCCCGTGGGCAGTACAGTGGAGAATTTTCCTCTGGAAAAACTGAACAGCCCCAATGGAAAAAAACTATTGATATTAATTCTTGAAGAGACTCCAAGGAAATGACTCACCCAGTCACCCCACAACAAAGCCCAGGCACACAGAACTTCTAATCGACTTTTTATTGCCTCATACATAAATGAATGGACAAAGATTATCAGACATCTGAGGAAAGCAAGCAACATAAAAGACAGGGCAAAACAAAAAAGGAAAAAAGAAAAAACAACCTAAAAGTCCAAAAACAGAAGAGTTAAATAAATTATGGTACATCTATATAACAGTTCTTTTACAGTCACCTTTAATTTGTTTTTGAAGCATGACGTAATAAAGTGTAAGAAAAATTTAAAAGCTATATATTCAGCATGATCTCAATTTTATTTAAAATAAAATAAATATTGATAAATAGGTTAATGTAACAGAATGAAGAGTCCTACAATGGACCCATGCAGTAGTCACCTGACTGAACAGGAAGACAGCACGGCAATTTACAAAGTCAAAATAAGTCTTTCCAATAAACAGAGCTGGATACTCTTATGAGGGGAGAAAAAAAAGAACCTGATTCCCATCCTTATAAACAAAAAACAATTCACACCATATTATGGACCTATATATAAAAGCTAAAACAATCAAACTTTTAGAAGAAAGCATATAACATATTCACGACTTTGGAAGTATTTACCTCATGACCCAGCAACTCTACTCTTAGATGTATACTGAGGTGAAATGAGGCGGCCCAGTGTTTCATTAGTTCAAATCCTGGGCGTGGACATGGCACTGCTCATCAAACCACACTGAGGCAGCGTCCCACATGCCACAACTAGAAGGACCCACAACGAAGAATATACAACTATGCACTGGGGGGCTTTGGGGAGAAAATGGAAAAAAATAAAATCTTTAAAAAAAAAACGATTTTCACACTTTAAGTTGTACAGGAACAGCAGACAGACAAAATTCGGTTAGAAGGAAAAAAGAATATTTATAGTGGTTTTCCCTAGGTGCTGGAATTATGGGCAAGTGTTATTTATTTATATTCTTCTGTATTTCTGAAAATTTCAATAAGGGAACCTATTCAGTCAGAAAAAAAATTAAGTTTTCTTAGTTCTGTCTGATATTTCCATGCTGCTCACCTTTTTTTAATGGCTAGAATGCCTCTGTAGCCCTATCCACTCCCAGTACTCCAATTTCCCTTCCTCTTACTAATTTCCCCTTGTTGATAACCTGTTGCATATCTGCTCTTCACTGCTCTTTACAGTGATTTTTGTAATTGTGCTTCTTTTTTCACAAGACATTTCAGCTCCCTAAGTTCTTTCTGCTTCAAACTGAGAAGTCACTTGGCTAAGCACCAAACATGGGGTAAAAAAAATTCTCTCGGTTACACGCAGACTTCTCCCACCTTGGACTGTTCTTATCATCAAAGCCAGAAGCCATGCTTATCCTTCCTTCCTTACATATCCTTCGTGGGAATTTGTAAAATTGTCTTTAAACTTTAAACACATGACAACAGGTCTAACTCTAAAGAGCTCCTCTGTGTCTCTTTTTAACTCCCTGATTAGCTGGCCTTTTAATAGGATCTTTGCAAATAGATTTTTTTTTTTTTTGAGGAAGATTAGCCCTGAGCTAACTGCTGCCAATCCTCCTCCTTTTGCTGAGGAAGGCTGGCCCTGAGCTAACATCCGTGCCCATCTTCCTCCACTTTATACGTGGTATGCCTACCACAGCATGGCTTGCCAAGTGGTGCCATGTCCACACCTGGGATCCGAACCGGTGAACCCCAGGCCGCCCAAGAGGATCATGTGCACTTAACCGCTGCACCACCGGGCCAGCCCCAATAGATTATTTCATACTCTAGGTCCCTCAATTTTTCTTTATTCTCATACCCATAATTTTGGGTATGATTTGTTGAGCTAAAAAATGCTTTAGAATTACTGGTTTTGTGCTGCTCTATCATCTCAGGCTTATAGTTTTCACTAAATTTTAGCATTGACATGTTAGTTTATTCCATTCACATAGTCATCTGATCATCCCATAAATACTTCCAGAAGCATCCACTAGGACCCGGTTCTAGGAGTTCCAGGCACTACTGAGATAACGGTAGGCAAGAGACAGTTTCAGGCTAGTGAGAGAGACAGACACTAAAATCAGCAATTACAAAACCGAGCTAAGAAAAAGGAAGTGCTTAGTATGGTGAGCATGTCCGGAAAGTCAGAGCAAGCTTCTCAGAGGAAGCGATGATCACACTGAAAGTTTACACAAACAGAAATGCAATTACGCCACCTTTACTCTCGGTCAGAGGCAGAACACAGTGCTTCTGAGGAACTGAGTGGGTTTATTACAGCTGAAGCAGACAAGATTGGATGAGGCCAAAAGGTCGGGTCACAAGAGGTCTTGCTAAGAGTAGCCTTTGAGGATCATTGCAGCTTCCTTTTCTATAGTTATTTTTTCTCTTTTAAAAGGATTCATGTAATTTTATTTATGTTTGCTTGTTGGATACCATTGTCAAACCTAATCATTTGTTTACTCAACAATATTAAGTACCTACTACAGGACAGGCCCAGTACTGGGGATATGACAGAAAGAACTCTAGCTGGCTTGCTCTTCCCCTTCAGTACTGCTAATAATAAAAATAAAATTATCTTTTCCACTTGCCTGTTACTGCGTCAGATGGAAAATGCTGGAAGTTCTCCAAATTTCAAGGGTACAGTGAAGATAGTTTGGTTATACAGAGTAGACAAAATTCACTTTGGGCAGCCACCTCAAAGAGTTATGCAAGTTTACTGAAACTGAGGTACAAAAGCCTGAATGACCCCACCAATGGGATTTGTGCCCCCCACACACGTGAATGTGTGGTGAGCAGAGATAAGAAGCAACAGCCTCAAATCCAAACCCCAAAGCCACAAGAACAGGCATTCCAGAACAGCAGGCCTTCACTAGGAAGAACCTACTCTCTCCTGACGGGGAGAACTTCATGGGGGAGCCCCAGGCAATAGCAACAACAGGGATTTACTTTTTAAAGATGGTAGTGGTGCTCCCAACAACAGAGTAACACAGGAGACCTCTGATAGTTGATGGTTATTGTAACTTGAACAAGCGCTTTGTTTTTATGACTTGCTCATCATTTCTAACATTTCCCAGGTTGCTTTTCTTTGGGGGACAGGCTGGAAGGAGACAACCTGTAGTGTTACTTCATTATTATCCAAATACTGATTCTGCTGCCAACCTCTCAAATGTGATTAGCCATCCCCTACCTCATTCACCATCTTTTGTTTGCCAGAGAGTTCTACCAGGCCCTGAGCTGTCCTCATATAATCAATGAGTGAATATATATTAGAACATGTCTTTTCTATCAACATTTTTGCTTGTGGCTTTAGAATAGCTTCTCTGTGGAACACACAATGACACACAGCTCAGCAGTGGACCCATCACTGAACAAGGGCATCAAAACGCACACGGAAGGCAAACAAATAATGGCGGATCATCTGTCTCTGGAGGCCCTATCCTAGAGGCTCAGAGACTGTCTTAGTTTATTTTTCTTTCTCACAAAGAATATTTGATGTAAAAACTACACATAACTGAGATATACACAAAACTAAACAATCTACAAACTATTCAGTAACATGGTCTGCTAATGCCACTCACGTAATTGCTTTAAGCCACTATCCCCAACATTCAGATAACCGAAAGATGTAAGCATTCTCAACTTGTCCTGATACGTTAGATCAGGAGTAGTAAAGTCTGAAAAGTCATACCCACATTAATTATCCACAGTAGTCCAACATTATTTGAAAATATGGCTTTGACCAATCAATCTCGCCTTCTTCTAACATTAAACTTGGTATGTCCGTTTTCACATTCTTCCAGCCTTGGAGACTTTGAGGGAATTCGGAGTTCTCTTCAACAGAGAATAACACACCATCTACTAAAATCTTTTTGCAGAAAGCTTTCTATAAAGAACCTCTGACTGGATCTACCTGTTGCACTATAAGATATAAGATCTATAATATTTATTAAACAGCCCTTAAAACATCATTACTACCTGAAAATATCTATCATCAACTAAAATAGCCTACCCTTAGCTGCCCAGGCATTAGTATCCCATTCTTCCCGAATGTTTTGAGGAAACATCCTTTGTTTTTACAGAGGGTCCGTCCTTTTTTCTTAAAAAATCTTCAATAAAGACATTTTTAAGTGAAACCTCAAATAAACAAAAACACTCTATTCTTTGAACCAGCAATTCTATCTTTAGGAATTTATCCTACAGATGTATACTAGTGCCAATATGCCAAGAAACAATTTTATACCACACACACGGATACTTACTGTAGTACTTGTTTATAATAGCTATATAACATATATATATTATATATATATATATAAAATATATACACACACACACATATATGAGATATATAACATCCCAAAGGCCCATCAGTATGGGAATGGTGAAATAAACCACAGAATTTCCAGAACCGCTATTCAACCCTTAAGAAGAATGGGGTAGATGTGCTGATATGGAAAACCCTTAAGAAGAATGGATTACATGTGCTGATATGGAAAAGCACCAACACAGTGAAAAAAGCAAATTGCAACACGGTGCATTCTACTATCCCACTGGGGTTTAAAAAATGAGGTCCATTTCTAGACCTCAATAGTTATATTAATGAATATAATTACTCATTTAACTATACTTGATTGTTACATACACTTTTCTACACATATTTAACAATGAAAGTTAAAACTTCTGCTGATCATCTTTGGGTAAAGTCTGCCACGTGGCTTTTAGGATTAAATAATCCATTTCTGAGGCCAGCCTCGTGGCTGAGTGGTTACGTTCGTGCGCTCTGTTTTGGCAGCCCCGGGTTTTGCCAGTTCAGATCCTGGGCACGGACCGAGCACTGCTCATCAGGCCATGCTGAAGTGGAGTCCCACATAGCAGAGCTGGAAGGACCTGCAGCTAGAATATACAACTGCGTAGTGGGGGTGCTTTGGGAAGAAGAAAAAAAAAAAGGGAAGTTTGGCAACAGATGTTAACCCAGGTGCCGATATTAAAAAAATAAATAAATAAATAAATTTTTTTAATTTTATTTACTCTGCAAAGATTTTTTAAAAACAAAAAAAGAAGAGAACTCAGTATAGAAGACAAATGGCTTGCTAAGGCTGGGGAAAAAAAATCCATTTTCTAACTCATAGAGCAAGAAAGTCAGGCTTCTAGATGCTTTCAACAGCCATCCAACTACCACTGAGAACGCCTTTTGTTCCAGCTGCCACCTGGAAAAACCCAGCAACCCAGCTCAAGCGCAGGATCCACAGTTGCAAACAGTCTGACGGGTTGCAGGCCAACCTCACCAAGGTCCTCTTCTACAGCCATTATTAGTCATGTTCAGTCTCCCGCAGAAACCAGAGGACAGTCTGGATGTAGGCCTCCCGCCCGCCTTCAGCTTCTGGAAGGACTCCCCAAGGGTAGAGACAGCTCCTGACAAGGCTAGCAAATCCTGACCACAGCCCCCTCCCCACACTGCTGGGACACCCAGTTGGCAGGGCACTTCCAGCCTCATCCAACCACTTAGCTCAGGAACCAGAGTGGTCAGTACCCCCCAGTGCTGCTCTCTGAAAGCCAGTGGGGAAGTGAAGGTTGGCTCCTCCTCAGAAAAAAGGCTGGGGACCTCTGAATTATATCTAGTCACTGGACATACAGGACAGCATTGTAACTCTGAACTTCAAAGAGGCAGTTCTTAAAGTAACAATGGAGAGAAAATGAGGCTCAGCAAGAGCGAGGGTAGAAAGAGAAAGCAGCAGTGCACAGGAGAGAAAGGAAAAGGGAAGAAAGCTGTTAACACAGAAAGTGAGTTGGGGAAATGAAAGGATAGGTTAGACATGGAGAGAGAGAAAAGGGACGAACTCTGCCCCCTGCCAAGTTGAGAGGACACACTAGAAAGGGACAGATCCATCCCTCCCAACAAGCCTGACAAGGCCACTTCCCAGGCCAGGTCCCCCACCAGCACAGCCCCTGAAAGACTGGCTCTCCCTGCCCCTCCCAGAGTATTAGATTAGGCTTTGTGGGAAAGTCGAAATCTTGATGGCTTAGAAAGAGGCCCCTAACAGCTTAATGCGCTGGCAATCTAACTAAGCACTCCTGGTTCCTGACAGATACCAAACTGGCCGCGGCTTCGCACCACCATTAAAGCGCGCTCTCCTGACCCTCTGAGGGAGCAGCAGCTCAGTCAGCACGGTGGGGCGCCTCTTAATGGACAAGAGTGCATTTCACTTCACACCAGCAAGTACCACTCACGCCTACCACGTACGGCACCCTAAGAGACCACATGACCCCAGGGCAGCTCGCTCTCCCCTCCTTTCTTCTCTTCATCTTCATAGGATTTTTAAAGAAATAGGCATTATGGACAACAAAGGTCAGAAAAAACAAATGCTAGACGATAACTTCAGCTTTTCGCCATTAGTAACATCCACAAAGTGCTACTACATACATATGTGGAAGACAACAGGCTCCAAGTGTATGGCGTATCGAGAGTTTTTTAAAAAAACTGTATCCACTCTGAACAAAAACTGGAGTTTTCCAAGAGCACACTTGCACAGAAAGAACAATATAACACAGCATCAATGAAGCCACACCCCTGGCAACGAGCCTAGAATTTAATATAGTATACAGGCTCACCACCACTCCCGCCTCCTTTTGGAAAACTTCATATCAAAACACCAGTGGTTTCACGCTGACTGCACTTATTTTAGTCCCTAGATTCTTCACTCTGCTGTCTTCCGGGTATCACAGAGCCAGATGGAATTTCAGAAGACGGGATCTAAGAGGCCCTCTCCATAGGCCTGCCTACCCCAAACCATCCCTATCACCTGAAAAAACTCACTATTAGTAAGTCATATCTTTGGTTGAAGGCAATATTTTCCTAAGTGGCATGATTTGGAGAACACAGACAAACAACTTAATTTTAATAGTTATGCCTTTTTATATTTACCTACTATTTATGGAAGATGATAGTAGTTTTCAATTTAAGGCAATGATATGGTTTCCCTTTTAAAAAAGTTTTAGAATTAAAAAAAGGGTCAATTTAAAGAAAAATATTAAATAATAGTACAGATGGCATAGAGCTAACACAAAAGTCATGCAGATGGAACACAAACGAAGTGTGAGAAACACAGGTAAAGCATCCACTTCTAGGCCCCTTGCTTTGGAATCCAATTGCCCTTCGCTGGAGTTTCTATGCCACCACAGACATCTAAGGTCATCAAGATTTAGTTCAGCAGTCAGCAGAGCCAGGAGGATGTAGAAACTGGACCAGAGATAGAAGAATCATATTGGCCTTAGAGAGGTTGTTGCCGGGGAGGAGAGGCGGAGGGAGGGGAAAGAGGGGAGAGGGCGGAGTCTGGGGTCTCCGGGAAGCTAGTGGCAGCAGGAAAGCAGTATTAGGCTTAATAATAAGGACTCATGAGGTAGGCACATTCCTACAAAAGTCCTCCTCTTCACACATATTCTCCCCAAATGATCCTGCCCATGGTCCTGATACAGAAAGCTGACTGGTAAAGTACTGAGGGCTGCATTAGAAATTTAATGTGGCAGAAGTCTAGCACCACTTTCCAGGTCTTCCTCTCCCCAAATATCTTTGCAGTTCAATGGTTCCCCATCCCTACCTTTCTCTGAACACTGACCACAAGGTCAGATGGTTTTCAGTGATAATGTAGTTTCTGAGCCAAATCTCTTGGGATTAATGATTCGTTAGCATAAATCACCACACAACTAATGATAGGCACCTGTGAGTAAGGCCTTACTCCCCAGTGAGGAAATTCAGGTAAACCAAATCCTCCTCCCACCGTGACTACCAACACCCCCTTAAAACATTTAATTGAAAGGGTTCAAAAAAATGTAAATCATCCCTTGTTTTTGGCAAAGTCATACCACAGGCTTGCTGCCCACACAGATTGGATTCAAACCATTTGTCTCCCCTGCTTTAGGAGTGAGGGCCCATCCAATTTCCCAGCTCTGGTTTTGAAGCCTACATCAGCACTAACACTGAAGCCGGGTACCTCAGGTATACTGCAGATGTCAAGCCAATTTGCTGTTTCCTGTTTAACTTGAGGGGTGACTCAGGGGTCTTGAGGAGTTGTGAGCTTGTTTTGCAAAAGAAAGAAAATGCCTTGGGGAGGTTGCACTCACCGGATAGCTGGCCCTCAGCAGCTGTTGAAGCCTTGAAGTCAGATTGCCCAGGGCTTACGGGGAGTGACCCCTTTGTTTCCCAAAAACTCTTCCTGCCAAACCCCTTAGCTCCATAACCCCCCTGCTTTCTGTTCTTGGGGAGGTGGATTTGAGCGAACCCAGGCTCCCACCAACTCGTTTTGGCCAATTTGAATAAATCTTTCTCCATCTCCAAGCAGCGAGGTCTCAGTGTTAGGCTTACTGCGCATTGGGCACAGGAATTTGAGATTAGGAGGCTCAGTATCAATATTCCACATACGTCTCCTAAGAACTACGAAAGAAGTCACTCCAAGCTCACTTGCTTTTAAAGAGCCCTTTGTGTACAGTGTCCAAAGTGTTGTGAACCTTTGGGCTGGAGGGTCAACTCATGTCCAGTCCCCTAGTTTTCTATACTGCTGTTTTTTAATTGCTGACTCCCGTTTTATAGCCAAGCCAATTAGTAGCCTTGGCCAAGCCTCAGGAGCCTGGAGGCCTGGAACACAGCACTCAGCTCAGCCTGAAAAAAACAGGAAGCCTCTCCTGCAGGATTTCCTTCATGTGAAACTAAGCCTAGCCAACAAATGTCAGAAGTCTAAGAGATGGATGTAGTTCTGTAGAGTCCCTCTTGAATCTCTATTTGACTGAGCAGCAGGACTGGCAGACTGACATAGAAGAGGGGAATTTTAAAAGACGACTTTTTCACTCCTCGTTCTACTCAGTGAGCATTATTACCCACTGCTGTCTCTGATAAGCTTAATAACTAACTCCTTTAGGGTTGAAAGGATGTTGGGTCAGAGCCCCACAGCCTGCCAGGTTACTGGTTTACTCCAGGCACTTGCACGGAAAAAGCCAGAAAAAGAGTGAGGAACAATCTGCACTGATTTACATATGAAACACAAACGCGCACTTACCCTCGGGCCTCTAGATCTTCATTAAAGCCTTATTGGTAACCAAGCCCAAATACTCCATTAAAAAAAACAGCAACAAAAACCTTAGAGTTTGAATGACGCTTTTACAAAAATTTAGAATGTCTATCTCTCTTTTATCTCACTACATCTCAAAATATACTGTTCATCCAAGAATTAAAATATTCTGCTTTGGAAGAGCTCAAATTTCATATAAGCCTCTCATTAATTATTCTTGTGACAATGAATTCTCTCTCATTAATTCTCTGTGAAGGGGGTACTGACCATTATCCCATTTCAAGGTTGAGGAATGTTTCCCTTCCAAGAAAGGAAGGCGGCACCCACGGCCTCGGGTGACAATGGCGCAGGCCTAGAATGCTCCGTGGCTGATCTCTCACCCATACCCCAGCCCTGCCTCTCACCTGGGCACAGTTCCCCTTGAGGGCATTCTGAACAGCCAACCCTGCTGTTTATCACAGCTTGTGTTTAGGGGAACACACTAACATTCCCACTCCCCCATAATGAAGTCTTAAAATTCTTGACCAATGGGAAAACATGTGGGGGCGACAGGGGTGAATGAATGCAGAAACTTTCCCAAAACTCTCGGCCTACTTAACCCCCCTGACAGCACAGAGCTGCAATTTTGGGGGTGGGGGTCGGGAGACTGTTTCTTTCCAAAGGAAGCATGATTAGTTTGGCTGATTCAAATATTTCCAAAGAGATTTAGAAAATGGTTAACAATTTTTTTTAAAACATGGCCAAGAAATCTAATTTCCAGCGATTCGTATTATTATGGGGTTCCTGCAAAGCCCCTTAAAAATCACTATCATAACAAGCCCTACCACTGAATTGGTACAAGGGGAAAAACTCTTGGATAGGTATAATGTGTGGTAAACACACAACGCTCAAGTGACCCATCTTAATACTTCTTTTACAGAGAATGACATCACCGATCTGACTGGAAGTCGGCTCTCTCCAGCTGCCACCACTCCGGATTTGCCCTCCCTTGAGTGCTGTGCTGGTTTCTTCGTTTATGCACAGACCAGCTGCAGCCACCTTCCCGAGTTCTCAGCAAATCCCTAAACTGCCTTTTACGATACAGGATCCCTGGAGGTCCAGTTCTGTTTTCTGGAGCCAAACAAGTGCAAAACAAATTGGTGGGAAGGTTCAGCCATTTCATTTCCCCCCAGAAAACAGAAGTGAAGATTCAAAATAAAATGAACAGCTGTTTTTTGGGGAAGAGGAACACAGAATCATTAAATTTTCAGAGCTGGGAAAAACTCTACATCACCAAATCATTCCTCTTCAAAAATCAAAATATCTTCTTCCTATATTTCTCAGGAAATTAAGACAAAATGGCCAGTTAACACCTAAGCTGCATTAAGCTGAGAAGCCCACAGCTGAGAGCAGCAGGGAGGACAGGCGAACTCTGCTCCATCATTAACAAACGGCATGCGACACTTTTTGGTTTCCCCAACGCCCCATATTCATGTTTTGGGCACTCATTATCCTTTAATAACTTCCCCCCATTAAGTCTCCTACCAGTCACTCCGGGTTTGGGTTTCAGCCTAGGGATAAGAGGAGTTTGTAAGACACTCTGAAACTTCTGAAATGCAAGTGCTGTGGACAATACAAGCTCCGTGTATACCCAGAGGGGCAAAGCTCTCCGATAGTCATTAAATCCGGCCAAATGAAACTGGAAAATGGGCTGCAGTTAGATGCTTCCTGTCTCTCATAAGAAGGAATTTTTTTCTTTTAATTTGCTAACAACGGCTGGGGTGTAGTATCCGGCTGCCCGCATCCCCCACCTGTCTGTCAGAAATATTTCACAAGTAGGGTTCGCAGAATCCCATCAGACCAGAGTTCTAGGCGTTGTCACCTCTTTCTCAGGCTGTCACAACAGCCTTCTCAGTGTCTCCCCATCCCAGTGTTCCCCCTACCCCAATCCAGCCGCAGTGGTTCCCCCACAGCACCCAAACCCTCAGCTGGGCACTGAAGAGTTTTTTCCTAATCGGCCCTAACCTAATTCTCCAAACTTTTTTTTACCTAAAACGGCCCTAGCACTCGGTCCAGTCAGTCATCGAATCGTCGGAGATTAGTCCCCACCCCTCAGGACTCCGCTCAGATTTCACCTCCCCCAACAGATCTACTCAGATCCTGCTCCACCGCTCTCAACAGTCAGGAGTCCTTCCCCCCGCAACACCTTCTCTGAACACCCAGGGCCCCTGCTCCCAGCCGCGGGTCTCCCGAGTGGCCTCCTGCCCTCAGCAGGCCCGGCTCAGAGCACGGAGCAGATCCCTGGCAGCACCCCAGAAATCGCAGCCCAAGGCGAAGAGACGCAGAAGCCTCCCGCACATGTCCCCCGAGACGGGGTGTGGCAAGCCCCGCTCTGAGCCCGCCGACTCCTCGCACGGCGAGAGCCGCTCACACGCGGAGCCCCTTAGTCCACAGCCCAGAAGCCGGGCGGGCGGCGCGGCGACGGGGAGCCGGAGGAACAGCCCCGGCGCGCCAGGGTGGACATCGGGCGGGCGGCAGCCGCTCCCCCGGCTCCCGGCCCCTCCCCCGGGGCTGCGCGCGCCCCCGCCCGAGCCGGCCCATCCAGCCCTGGTGCCCGCGGCTCTCCAGGGCGCTCTCTGGGGAGCTCGGGGGCGCGCACAACGCCGGGAAGGCCCTGCCCGCGCCTCACCCCGTCCCTGGTGCCAGCTTGGCCGGGCCGGGTCCGCCGCGCCTCACCTCTCCACGAACGGGTCGGGCACTGCTTCGGTCGGACCTGACGGGACCAGACGAGACCGCACAAGACACGCCGCCGCACCAAACTCGGAGCAAGTGAGGAGCCGCGGTGCGCCTAATGTCACCGCTGCGGGGAGCGCCGCGAGCTCGGAGTCACCTGATCACCCTGGCAACGCGCACAGGGCGGGGCCCGGCGAGGGGCGGCGTCACAGCACGAGCCCCGCCCCCAGCCGCGGCCTCTGGGAGCCGCCTGGAGCGCTCCCGCGCGGTCGGCGCCGCGGGCGGGGAGGTCGGGTGCGGGCCGCCGTGCAGGGGCCTCTGAGTCCGGAGTGCATACCTGAGACTCTAACAGGCGCTCCGCTTAGGTTGGATCAGTTCTCCGAGACTCCAAAAGCTACCGCTTCGCCGCTACTGCAAGTGCCTGGGAGGCAGGGCCTGTGTCCCCGCGGTACCCTGTTCAGAGCGCGGCGCGCGGGGTTCGCTATGCGCGGCTGCACCTCGGGTCTTCTCCGTCAAGACCCAGCTAGGTCGAGGGGTCCCCGAGCTGTACTTGAGAGGACTGGGCCTGAGGCTGATAACTGAATTGCTCCTTGGCAACTCTTCCTCATAAACCTCACAGCAAGTAGTGCAGCTTTTGCTGAAGCATGTAATAAGACTTCATTCATTCTGGAGAGGGGAGGGGAGGGACTGAAACCTAGGCCCGGACCTGTTCTGAAGGCCTCCTCCTTTTCCTATCACTACAGGAAGACATCGCTGCAATACTCTCAGAGCAAAGCCTAGGACAAGCCTGTGTCCACCGAAATAGTCTGGGTAAAGGTTAAAGATAACAAGAGATTTTCACATATTGAGGTACATGGCGTGACTGTTGAGGTTCAAAAACTGATCTGGCTTGAACTAAAGAAGCCTGACTTACGGCCTATCAAACATACATTGTACACCTACTTTAACCATTAAAGTAAAGAACACACTCTCTTAAGATAAGATTGCAGACTTTCCCTCCTCCCTGGTACTGCCATATTAGGCCCTTCCGGACGTCAGGGTCTTGTTGACCTAATTTGCAACTGAATACCTCTTTGAAACTTTGATGACTTTGTATCCTGGGTCTGTTTAATGTATGTACTTTGTTCTAAAAAGATATAAGACTACTGAAAACAATGCTTCTCCAGACCCGTTTCTTCCTTTCTTGAAAAGGCCTTCCCGGGTTAAATCCTCACTCTGGCTCAAATAGAGCTCACCTTACCTCTCTCATCGATAGAACGGTTATTGGTTATTCTAACAAAGGAGTTTATTCGATAATCAAAGTGAGGCATTTAAATCCCTGGAAACAATCCAACAGAGTATTCTGAGGAACTGCTCCAAGGTCTACAGCTCTAATGCAGTTTCTACAGTTTTAATAAAGCACGGTACGTGCAGGCAAGGACTTACACATCTAACAGTCAGAGGCTTCAAAGATAAGAATTTTTTGGTTACACATCAAACAAAGCTTGTAACGTTGGTGTTATCTGTGTGTGGAGGGAGGCAAGGACCAGGATGGCCACTTTTCTCCTCAATCTCTAAGAAATGTAGTTGGGAAATGTGAGAGCGAGTTCCCCATTATCACTTCCTGTTGCTGATTCTTCCTGCTGGCGTCTTTATTCGTGAGACAAGGGGTTGCAAGGTCGTTCTAACACAGGCCTAGGATGGCCTGCATGGCTGCTTCACCGTCTACCATGGATTTTTAATGTACTGACATTAAACCTATGCAGCTTGCTTGCTAGATTCACCTGTTAGACCAGGGGCAGAGGGGGGGCCAAATTTCATTCACACCTGCAAGTCCTACTTGCAAAGTTTTTTTGTTTTTCATTTTGGAAATTGATTTTCTCTTCAAATTCCTCCTCTTGCTTGCTCTACTCTTATGCCTACACCTCTGTGACTTTCCAGTCTCTAGACATAGACTGTCAGCTTCAAAATGAAAATTTAACACCCCATGGAGGTCCCACTTTAACAGCCACTTCTCTCATCCCTTCATTGCTTGTTGGCTGAGTTTCATTTAAGTTTTACTCTCCTACTCCCTGCACTGCTATGGAAGTTGCATCTATGTTGTCCGTTCCTCTCAGACTATGGGATTTTAGACCAAACAGTTATTCTATAATCAACTTCTAGTGAGCACCTTTTGGTGCCTGGCAATGATCCTTGAAAATCAGGACTTTATGGGCAGTGTGTCTCATATCCAAGTGCCACCTGAACTGTTTATTATTAACTTAATAGTCTTATTTAAGTGACTTTTTTTACTTTTATACATTTATTTGTTTGTTTGTTTTTGAGGAAGATTAGCCCTGAGCTAACATCTGCTGCCAATCCTCCTCTTTTTGCTGAGGAAGACTGGCCCTGAGCTAACATCCGTCCCCATCTTCCTCTACTTCCTCTACTTTTGGCATAGCTTGCCAAGGGGTGCCATGTCTGCACCCAGGATCCAAACTGGTGAACCCCGGGCCGCCAAAGTGGAACGTGTGTACTTAACCACTGCGCCACCAGGCCGGCCCCATATACGTTTATTTTTTAAAGAAGCTAGCATATAAATGAGAAAAAAGATATATGTGAAGAGTAGAGAAGAATCATAGCTCCAGATAGAAAGAGTTGTACTACAGAGAAAAGATTAAAAACATGAGCTCAGGGGCCAGCCCGGGTGCATGGTGGTTAGGTTCGCACACTCTGCTTCTGCAGCCTGGGGTTGGCAGGTTCGGATCCCAGGGATTCAGATCCCAGGCACTGCCCTACACACTACTCATCAAGTCATGCTGTGGCAGCATCCCACATACAAAATGGAGGAAGATGGGCACAGATGTTAGCTCAGTGACAATCTTCCTCGCAAAAAAAAATTAAAAATTAAAAAATAAAAACATGAGCTCATGTCCCAAGGGGCAGAGATTAGTGGGCAGGAAGATGATGGGAGCAGGGAAGGGGCAGCCAGAGCAGGGAAACACAGCCAGGGGCAGCTGTGTTTGACAGCTCTGAGGAGGGGAATTTCAACTGGAGGTCAGGGAGAGGCCAGGGAAGAGTTGGACCAGAATGAGGTTTGTGGGATGCAGTGGAGGGGAGAAGTGCTGGGAGCAGAGAGAAGGGAGAACGCTTCAGAGAAGAAGGAGAAGCAGCAGTGGTTTGGGAGGGGTTGCTGAAAAGGAAGGTGACATAAACAGAGATCCAGGAAGGTGTGCTAACAGTATTAGGGGAAGGGTTGCAAAAGTCAGGACTGTGGACAAAAAGGAGCAGATGGGGAGAATCTGGGGCAGGCTGATATCTCCATCTCATCGGGACCAGGCTGTAGGCGGTGTCCTTCAGAGGTTGGCAGGGGAGCGCAGCATTGCCTGTTAGCCTCTGATGAGTGGAGATCATTCATGCACACCCCAAAACCATCTTTGAAGCATCAGGGGACAAGAGCCACCCTTTGCAGAAGGAAGCCACCCTTTCATGCAGAGGGAAGAGCAGAGACAGTACATCCATAACTACACTCCAACAGGAAGGCTTTTTGACTGGAAGGTTTTGCAGGCCCTTAGGAGTAAGGGCAGGCCTCTGAGGCTCTAATCCGGGCAGAGCAAGGTGAGGATAGGGGTGCAAGGCAGGGATAACTCCCTTGGGAGGGAGGGAAGCTTCTCATGGCAGCTGGATATGGCAGCTGGGATATATGGGAGCCGTGCTGGGGGAGAAGAGATAATAGGACGTGTTTTCAGTAAGGTCCCTGGCCACTCCTCTTTTACTGAATTGGTTTGGTGTGAGAAGGTGGAACCCTCAAAGCAAAAATAGAACATTCTCCCAACCCCAACCCCACCTCCACTCTGTGGCAGGAGTGCTAGTACGTGAGTACAGACTCAGGGGATGTTGCTGGCAGCATCCAGGAACCAGAGACGTGGCCAGGGAGTGCCTCCCACATGCCTCTTTTCTAGGATTTGACCACAAGTCCCAGGACTAAGCAGCAGATGCAGAAGTTGCTGGAGTCTCACTGAGTTTCTTCACAGCAGTAGTAAGTTTCCATTCCCAGAAATAAAGAAAAATGTCTGTGTAGAAGGCCCCGACAAAGCATATTCTCTGTGAAAGACCATTAACCACAGAAGCTGCAGTGGATTTTTGACATTTGTGAATTCAGGAGAACCATCCCGGGATTGTAGAGGCAGCAGGATGCAGTGGTGGGGTGCCTGTGCTCTGAGATTTATCCATTCTGTGAACTTGGGCAAGTTATCCACCTTCTTTGAGCCTCAGTCTTATCTGTAAAATGGGGATAATACCTACCTCACAAGACTCTCATAAACTTTAGGTGAATTCTAGGTCAAAGGAAGAATCCAGAATCATAATTTTTCAAAGGGCCATTTTTAAAAACCATGGTATTTTCATTGGACCCCATTTGTTCACTCAGCAATTGGATGAAAGGATGGTTTTTGGATGCCTAATGTGCACTCTACACTGTGAGAAATACGAATGGAGCTGTTCCCTGTCCTGGTCCTCCAGGCATCTGACTCCCGACAGGAAAGTGAGACAGCATAAGACCTTGCAAGGCCCCTGTGAAACTGAATGCTAGACTATGTCATGCCCTTCTACACGCTAAGCATTTATGGAAAGGGGGGCCATGCCAGCTGCACTGGCTCAGGCAGGATGCGTGAAAGGAAGGGTCTGAAGCAGTGCCCTGAAAGGCAGGATTTGGAGAAGTGGTGAGGGAAGAGAGCATTCTTGGTCATGTCATCCAGATGATACGCACACCTGGGGCAGGGGCTCAGTAAATATTTGCTGAATGAATGAATGAATGATTTAAACAAATAAGCAAAGACAATAAAATTAGAGAATGGTGGGCATAGCCATAATACCAGCCTAAGTGGATTGTGGAAATTGGAGATTTGTGAGAAATAAGGTAGAGATAGAGCAGACTGTGGAAAAGCTTTTAAGACAGCAGAATCTTCTGGTAGGAACATGGGGTCTGGACCTGGAGTGACAGGGTTGCGTTCAGACTCTATCTCTTATTGGCCATGGGACCCTGAGCAAGTTACTTAACCTCTCTGTGCATTAGTTTCCTTTTCTGGAAAAAAAAATAGGGATAACATTGATCTACTTATAGAGTCATTTTGAGGATTAACCGAGATGATGCATATGAAACCCAAGCATGGTGCCTGGCACATACTACGTACTCCAAACGGTTAGCATTTAGTAGTAGTATTAGTTTTAGTAAGGGCTGAGAAGAAGAGTATAGATTCAAAATGAAAACTATAGGGAACCACTGAAGCTCCTTGCAGTGGGAAATGGGAATGGGAAGCAGTATTTTGTAAAGAATCATTTGGCAGCAGGATTCAGGCTGGTTGGAAGGGAAAGCAGGACCACAGCAAAGGTGCAGCCCCAAAGGGTAAAGAAAGGCTGACCAAGAACTAGAAATAACCCCTCCTAAAAAAGAGAAAGCCTGACCCACTTGCTCATCATGTGTGGAAGTTGGAGCCTGACACGTGGAGGCACCCAGAAACCCTGTTAAAGGAACATCTCTAGATGCTGCACAAGCTGAACAACCCCTTTGTGGAGCCCACAGGCTCAATGGGAAACACTTGCGGAATTACCCTCAGTCCAGTACAGAGTTAGAAGGCACTGGAGAAATCCACTAAGATCTGGCTTCTGGCTTATTTCAATGTCTTCTCCTGATGGAAACAAACAAATAAACACATGTGAAAGGAAAGCTAGTGAATGTGGCCAGCACATGAACAAAAACCAGAAAAGAATGACCAGATTTTTTTCGTGTGGAGGTAGTAAAGAAATGAGAAAGAAAAGTATGCTTCTTCTACTTTTTCCAAGCTCACTGCTCTGCCTGACTCTAATGGAATCTGAGTTCATGTCAAGGAAAAAGAGGCAAAGCCATCAGTTTACTTCTGGCCGTGGTCAAGGTTTTGCTTTTTACCTGAGCAATGGGTCTTACAGTTTTGTGTGTCTTTTTCTGATCTATATTTTCATATTCCCATTTGCTAGTAAGGAGTGTCTCCATTGCAAGTGACTAAAATGCTATTCAAATCAGTTTAAGAATGAGAGAGAGAATTTATTGGCTCATGCATCCAAAAATCCAGAGGTGAATCTGAGCTTCAGGTGTAGCTAGATCCAGCACTCAAATACTGTCATGAGGAATCTCCTCTCTTGTCCTATCTCTCACTAGTCTTCTCTCAGCATTCTCAGGCAGTCCCTCTGAGAGTGTCAGAATTACATTCTCACAGCAAAAAGTCCCAGCAAAGAAAAGCCTTTCTCTTTCCCAATAGTTCTAAGAAAAGCTCCAGACTGGAGTCTCAGTGTTTGCCTTGGCTTTCCACTTGCTTTCCTCTGAATGTTGGCTATGGCCAAGGGATGTGACACCTTGGCTAGTTCCATGCTCTCCTCTGGAACCAGGGGTGAGTTTTTATTTATTTATTTATTTATTTAGGAAGATTAGCCCTGAGCTAACATCTGCTGCCAATCCTCCTCTTTTTGGTGAGGAAGACTGGCCCTAAGCTAACATCCGTGCCTATCTTCCTCTACGTTTTATATGGGGGATGCCTACCACAGCATGGCTTGCCAAGTGGTGCCATGACCAAACCCGGATCCGAACCAGCGAACCTCAGGCAGCCGAAGCAGAATGTGCGCACTTAACTTCTGTGCCACCAGGCCGGCCCCCAGGGGTGAGTTTAGCCTCCCCCAAATCACACAGTTGAAACTGTAGAAGGAACAGGGCTTCTCCAGGAAAACTGAACCAGCACTAGGAGGAATGGATGCCAAGCAAACAAAAAACACAGCTGACCCCTAAGAGCCACCAATACCAAAACCACAAGGCTATGGAAGGCTCCTGTAGGCACATGTTATAGAACATTCCAATAGGCTAACCTTGAATCCACCTGGGAGTCAACTCATCTTCTCCTGTATTTCCAGGAAAGTTGCCTCCAGCACTCAGAGGTTGAGCCTTGAGATCACAGCACAGAACTGGCCATTGGTTTTACCTGAGTGCACTCTCCTCTCTGGAAGTATTACTTCGGAGGAAAGCGCTTCAGGGAGCACTTAATGCCTTGAATGTGTTTGTATGGAGTTCTCAAGAGGCATCATGTAAATTGGTGCATTTTTAATTGTGACTTTTTGAAGCACTGATTCCTGAACTGGCCTGGCTTTTGGATAATGATCTTAGAAACCTAGCCCTGGAGGAAATCACATTTTTCTCCTAGGCTGTGCCTCAACTGAGTATGGCAATGAAGTTCCCACCCATTCTGAAGAATGTCCCTGCTTTGTGACATTTTGAAGGAATAAGAAAAAAATCAACACATAGAAATTAGAAATACTCAGCCTATAAGTCTGTTTGCATTTATATTTATAAAATGGACCAATAACAATTTAGCATATGACATATGAAGAATAAGAACTCAGGGGAACATGGAATCCACATATTCATTCAATACATTTACTAAGAGCCTACTATGTGCCAGGGTTGTACTAAGCTCTGGGGATGTAGGAATAAGCAAAACAGATTTAAAAAATCCTAGCTTATGTGAAGCTTACATTCTAGTAGGTGTACGCATTTGTATACATCTTCCAGTCTCCTCTGTGTCATTGACAGGAAATAGTCATATACACTGATAGATATACAGGGCAAATTCTCAGTGAGTGCTGCCTCTAGGCTAGGCTTTCTGCCAGTGCTCTGCATACATTATCTCATTATTCTCTTCTTCCTGGGGATTAAAAACAGGCTTCAGAGACATGCAGCCACCTGTTCAAGGAGCCACAGGAAGTAAACAGTGGGGTCAAGACTGAAACTCATAATTCCTCTGCCTCTCAACTGGTACCTTCTCTTAGGATATGGATGGAGGATGATGGGGAATAGTGGGGACTATGGCAAACTGGAGAGCAAAGGGAGCCACTATGATTCAGCTCCAGCCACTTGTCACAGGAGAATGTGGTCTAGTGTGGCCAGGTTTTTTGATTTTTCAAGACAAGCCAGCAAACAGGATTTTTATGTGAAAACCAATTTTTAAAACCCCATGAAAGCCAAAAATAATCTGCCGTGATATAATTCAGGCCACTCTCTGTTAGAGATCACACTGTGTCCAGGAAGGTCCCTGGGAAGGTAGGATTCCAGATAGCAACCCTGAAACTAAATGTGAGTAGAAAACTTCAAAAACAGCTGTGGTCTTTGCACAAAGTGTTTCTTTGGTTGATTTTATAAGGCTAAGGCAGAAAACGATGCCCTTGTTTACTGAAAAAGCAAAATCCTTAATGAAAGATACCAGGGAGGGAGCAGCTGGAGCATTCTAACACCCCCCCTACCATGGAGGAGGTTGGCATAGAACCATCCTATGCTGGGCTGACAGACCATGCTTATCTGAAAGGGAAAATTTAACTTCAGGGCGGGCTTCATGTTACATCTGAGGTCCTAATAATGATCATTATGCTGTCGGTGCACAAGACGTGGTTCAACATAATTCTCCTCCTAAAAGTCACATTTCAGTTGCTTCCTGGTGCTTCCTTGCCTCCTCCACCCCGGTGGCCTCCCACGCTCAGCAAGCCTTTCCTCTTCCCCACCTCCTTTGCCAAGGGATGACAGTCACAGGACATGTGGAGGTCTTATCACTGGGGTGGTCTGTGACTGGAATAAAGTCAGTCGCCTGGTGGTGGCAGCGCCTCTTCCTGTCCTGGCCTTTGGAGGGAGGGAGGGAGCCCAGAAGAGCTTCCACATTTAAAAAACATTTGCACCATCAATAGATTGAAACTCTGCAAGACAATAGTTTTACTTAAAAAGTTTAAAGGAATTCCCATCTTCCAGATCTTAGCAAGATCAGAAAACCTCTGTTTACTACAAGAATTGTTTCAGAAAGGGAAGTGAAGTCTGGCACATGAAAAATCCCATTTCTCTCCGCTCTGAAGATAGTAACTTTGCAGCATATGCCATGTGTATTTTATCATAGCAAAACAGTACTGTAGTGCACTGAGGACAGATCTGCTGCTGCTGCTGCTGCTGCTGCTGCCGCTGCCGCCGCCACCTCCTCCACCACCTCCTTCTGTTGCTTAGATAAAGCTGAGGCATGTGGTGCTGCTGTGAGATTCTTAGAAGATCAGGCAAGTGCTCCTGGCTGGGACCCTACAACTCGGTTTGCATCCCGAAGCTCTAAATCCCGGCTCCTCTGGGCCCTGGGAGCCTTCACTTTGGAAATGATACATGGTAAGCACTTAGATGCCTTCTGAAAGGGATAGGAAAGAAAACTTGTACTCTCCCCTGCTCCCTTGCTTGGAAGATCATTTAAGATTAAGAGACGAAGTGACTCCTCCCACTCTGGGAGGCAGGGCAATGCCATGATTGGGAGCGCCTAGAGACCTGTGTCCCAGCTCTGGTTCCCCCACGTCCTCGCCTTGGGACCCAGCACAATTTATTGAACCTTTTTGGGCCTCAGTTTCCTCATCTGTAAAATGGAAATGATAATAGGACCGAGCACATAGAGCTGTTGAGGAAGATAATAGTGAGACGCGGTGCGTGCAGCAGAAGCTGCTCTCTTTGCACAGAGCTTGTTCTCCAGCTCACCACAGCCGCCATGCATCCCCGTCATACCCCCGCATCCACACCTAGGAGAGGGTACAAGTTAAAAGGCAGGTGTGTGCTCCAGTCTTGGCCCCCCTGCTTATTTCTGTGGCTCCTTGGACAGGTGATCAGGAGTCACACTTGACGATCAGGGCCACTCTATCACAATTTTCAGCTGCAGCAGTGGAGACTCAAGCTACCTTTGCTCCCACGACATCCAGAGCCTTATTTTAGATGTCATCTTTGCCTAAATTTCTGGGCTGCTTAGGCTGCAGTCTGGATGAGAATGTGTCCCTCCTGCCCCGCTCAGCTCCAGGCCCCTGGAGAGGCCAAATTCCATCCGGGTAAGTATGGAGTCCACCTGCGTCAGAGTGGGTGTGGCACTTGTACAAATGCAGATTCCTGGGCTCCATCCTAGACTTGCTGCTTCTGAATCAGTGGGGCCAGGGCTCAGGAATCTGCAGGGGTAACAAGCCGTCTGAGGGAGCACATGCATAGAAAGGTTAGCATTTATGGCCTTCTGGTGCCTCAAACTCTGCAGGTTTTTTCCACAACCTGTTTCTCCTCATGTATCCTGCTTAACTGGACCAAGGCAACAAAAGCAAAAACCAACGAGTGGGACTACATCAAACTAAAAAGCTTCTGCACAGTATAGGAAGCCATCAACAAAATGAAAAGGCAACCTACTGAATGGGAGAAGATATTTGCAAATCATATATCTGATAAGGGGTTAATATCCAAAATATATAAAGAACTCATACAACTCAATGGGCAAACAAACAACCTCATTTAAAAATGGGCAGAGGATCTGAATAGACATTTTTCCAGAGAGGACATACAGATGGCCAACAGGTACCTGAAAAGGTGCTCAACATAGCTAATCATCAAGGAAATGCAAATCAAAACCACAATGAGATATCACCTCACACCTGTTAGAATGGCTGTTATCAAAAAGACAAGAATGAACAAGTGGTGGCAAGGATGTGGAGAAAAGGGACCCTGGTGCCCTGTCGGTGGGAAGGTAAATTGGCGCAGCCACTATAGAAAACAGTATGGAGGTTCCTCAAAAAATTAATAAAAGAACTACCATATGATCCAGCAATTCCACTTCTGGGTATTTATCCAAAGAAAACAAAAACATGAATTTGAAAATATATCTGCACCCCCGTGTTCACTGCAGCATTATTTACAATAGCCAAGATATGGCAGCAACCTAAGTGTCCATCAATGGATGAATGAGTAAAGAAAATGTGAGATATATATAGATAGATAGATAGATAGATACACAATAGAATATTATTCAGCCATAAAAAGAATGAAATCTTGTCATTTGTGACAACATGGATGTACCTTGAAAGCATTATGCTAAGTGAAATAAGTAAGACAGAAAAAGACAAATACCATATGATCTCACTTATACGTGGAATTAAAAAAAAAAAACTAAACTCATAGATAGAGAACAGATTAGTGGTTGCCAGAGGTGGGAGGTGGTGGGGGGGGGGTGGTAAAGTGAGTGAAGGGGGTCAAAAGGTACAAATTTCCAGTCACAAATAAGTTATGGGGATGTAATGTACAGCACGGTGACTATAGTTAATAATACTGTACTGCATATTTGAAAGTTGCAAAGAGAGTAGATCTAAAAGTCCTCATCACAAGAAAAAAATATTTTTTGTAACAATGTATGGGGTGGATGTTAACTAGACATATTATGGGGATCATTTTGCAATATATATAAATATCAAATCATTGTGTTGACCACTTGAAACTAATATAATGTCAATTATACCTCAATTTAAAAAAAAAATGTGTGGCTGGCCCCGTGGCGCAGCGGTTAATTTCACACATTCCACTTCGGTGGCCTGGGGTTCACTGGTTCGGATCCCAGGTGTGGACACGGCACCGTTTGACAAGCCATGCTGTGGGAGGCGTCCCACATATAAAGTAGAGGAAGATGGGCATGGATGTTAGCTCAGGGCCAGTCTTCCTCAGCAAAAAGAGGAGGATTGGCAACAGATGTTAGCTCAGGGCTAATCTTCCTCAAAATAAATAAAAAAAAAAATAAATAAATAAATAAAGTTATGGCCCTCTTGTCCTCAAACTGCAGATCCTTTCCTCAATTTGTTTCTCTTCACGTGTCCTGCTTAACTGGACCATCACGCCCCAGGGGAGCCAGGCTTCCAAACCAGAAACCCAGAAATCCGCCAGGGTTTGGTATAGTCTCAGTCACTTCTTAGCAGTGTTTGGCCCTTCTCCCTGCTCCTGTTCAAGCCTTCACCATTATCTCACACCAGAACCAGTGGTCTTGCCTCCACCTGCCCAATCTGGAGGTCTTGATCTAAGTGTGAACTTGGCCCTGATACTTCCTGACTTAAAACTTTTTAGGGGTTTCCCATCCCCTGCAGGATCAAGTCTGAGGAGGCATTCAAAGCCTCTTTCTCCAGCCTCAGATCTCCTGCCATTCGCCCTCCTACAGGGAAAACTCCAACTAGACTTACACTATGTTCAGGTCTTTGAATGTTTCATGGGCTGCATGCCTGTGGGCTTCTATAGGTACAGTACCCTCCACTGAAATACCCTTTCTCCTCTGTTACTCTTCCTTCAAATCCTGGCTGAAATGTCACCTCCTCTGGGAAGCCTTCCCAGATGTTCCCAGGTAGGGCTAACTACTCCCTCCTCTCTCCTTGTATACTTCCCAAATATATCACCCATGACCCTGATTTGCCTTTATTTGCTTTTGTTTCTGCCCCCACTAGAACAGGAGGGATTTGCATTTTATTTATTTCAAATTCCAATCCTTTATCAGGGCTGATGAGGTCCTGCATGGTCTGGTTCCCACCCACCTCTCCACCCTGTCTCCTACTACTCTGTCCCACCCACCTCACCCAGTCACACTGGCCTTCGGACTATTTCCGAGATTACCAAATTCCTTCCAGATTCTGGGTATTTGTTCCTCCAGTGTCCTTTTCCTGGAATGCCCTCCCCTAGATCTTTCCATGACTGGCTCCCTCTGGGCAATCAGATCTCCGCTCAAATGTCAGCTCTTCAAGAGTCCTCCCCTGAAGGGCCGGCCTGTGGCTGAATGGTTAAATTTGCATGAGCCTGAGGGCTGACCTACACACCACTCAGTAAGCCATGCTGTGGCAGCATGCCACAAGGAGGAACTAGAAGGACTTACAACTAGGATATACAACTTTGTACTGGTGAGAAAAAAAAACGAGGAGGCTTGGCAACAGACGTTACCTCAGGGCCAATCTTCCTCACCAAAAAAAAAAAAAGTGCATACCTTTTAATTTAATTTTTTTTTTTTGAGGAAGATTAGCCCTGAGCTAACATCTGCCACCAATCCTCCTCTTTTTGCTGAGGAAGACTGACCCTGAGCTAACATCGGTCGGTGCTCATCTTCGTCTACTTTATACCTGGGATGCCTACCACAGCATGGCTTGCCAAGCAGTACCATGTCCGCACCTGAGATCCGAACCAGTGAACCCTGGGCTGCCAAAGCCGAACATGCACACTTAACCACTGTGCCACCAGGCCGGCCTCCAAGCATACCCTTTTAAAAAAGAAAAAAGAATCCTTCCCTGACTAACCAATCAAAAGCAGTCTTCCTTCCCCATTATCCTCTCTTTTAATACATTTCCTTCCCTTTGTAGTGCTTATCACAAGCTATAGTTAATTCACTTTTAAAATCAGCCTTATTGAGGTATAATTTATGTACAATAAAATGCATATGTTTAAGGTGGACAGTTAGATGAGTTTTCACAAATACTCCTGTATCCACCACTCCACTCAAGATACAGAATATTGCAATAACCTGTAAAACTTTCCTGATCCCTCTTTCCAGTCAATATCCTCCCTCCCCATGGCCAGCCTGTCCATCACTGCTCTACTTGCTGGTCCCATAGCTTCATTTCGCTTGTTCTAGAAGTTCATTTAAACATAATCCAAATAAAAGGGCCGGCCCCGTGGCTGAGTGGTTAGGTTCACAGGCCCTGCTTTGGTGCCTGGTTTTCGCTGGTTCAGATCCTTGGTGCTGACCTAGTACCATATCACTCATCAAGCCACGCTGAGGCAGCATCCCACATAGCAGAACTCAAAGGACCCACAACTAGGATATCCTTTTGGGGAGAAGAAGAAGAAGAAAAAAGTTTAAATGTAATCCTACAGTAAATACTCTTCTGTCTAGCTTCTTTCTCTCAGCATAATGTTTTCAAGGTTCATTCATGTAGCATTTATCAGCATTTGTTCCTTTTTTTACTGAGTAGTAAGCTATTATATGAATATACCACAATTTATCCATTTGCCTATTGATGGACACCTGGGCTAGTTCCAGCTTTGGGCTATTATGAATAAAGCTGCTTTGACAATTCATGTACAAGTCTTTGTATGGACGCATATTTTCATTTCTTTCAGGTAAATACCTATCATGGAGATTTTGGGGCACATGGTTAGTGTAGGTTTAACATGATAAGATACTGCCAAACTTTTTTCCAAAGTGATTTTCCATTTCACACTACTGCCGGTAATGTATGAGAGTTCCAGTTGTTCCACATCCTTGCCAACATTTATTAACCAGTCTTTTAAATTTTAGCCATTCTAAAAGGTATATGGTATTATCTCAGCATGGTTTTAATTCATATTTCCCTAATGGCTGATGATGTCGAGCAACTTTTCATGTGCTTATGGATATTTATATATCTTCTTTTTGAAGTATTTGTTAAAATCTTTTGTGCATATTTTAATTTGGTTGCCTTATTATTAGTGTTATAATATTTCTTTATATGTTGTAGATATAAATTCTTTGTCAAAAATATGTATTGCAAAACTTTCTTCTAGTCTGTGACTTACCTTTTCATGTTCTTAATGCTGTCTCTTTTTTCCCCTTTAATGATTAGTTCTTTCTGTGATCTAAAAAATCTCTGTCCACCCCAAGGTCATGAAGATTTTCTCCTATGCTTTCTTATAGATGCTTTATAGTTTCCTTTTTTTAAATTTCATTCTTTGATCCATTTCAAGTATGTTGTGAAGCAGGCATTGAGATTCACTGTTCTCCATATGGATATTCATTTATTCCAGCACCACTTGTTGAAAAGTCTATCCCTTCAGCTGTAATTATTTAAAGTTTGTTTCCTTTTATTTAGTTGTTATTTTTCTCTCCCACTAAACTGTAAGCTCCAATCTTGGTTCTAATTTAATTTGGGCTCTCTCCATCCATGCTGCCTCCTTGCAGGTAGAGAGAGGGCTCACTTGCAAGTTAATTCTAGACATGATCCCAGGGAACAGGAGTAGGGAGTGGGGAGAGTGAAATGGGAAGGAAGAAAAGCCAGGACAGCGATGTGTTATGGAGCTGGTCACCACTGTGGGCACCTACGGCGCCATCAGGCTGGGACCTCCTGGGGAGCAGCGTAGAGTGCACCTCAGAACCATTCACCAAGTGTCAGAGATGGGAGATACATGTACCAACTCCAGCCCCATTGGTCAGGGGTTGCCCAAGGGGTGTTAACTTCCTCAGACTTCAGGCTGCAGTGCTGGCGTCCAGACAGAAGCCCTGGGCAGAAGGCAAGAGCTGCAGGGAGCAGCTAAGCCAAGAGGCTTCCACTTGCCCCAAGCCGGTTGCCATGGTGGTGGCTAAGTAAAAAGTGGGCCAGAAGGATGAGAGGAGGGTCACAAGAGGTTTTTGATACTCATTCACTCGACAAATGTTTGTGTGTCTCCTGTGTGCCTCGCACTGTGTTAAGCACTGGAGATAGTCATCAAAAGCCAATTCCTATCCTTACGGGGGAGCCAGACAGTAAACAACTCAGTAATTGACATAATATTACATCAAGCAGAGATAAGTGCTATGAAGAAAAATAAAACCGGGTAAGAGAATTCTGAGAATGAGAGGAGGGATGGGGCTCCTTTTGACCCCCAGGGAAGCCTCTGAGAAACTGACATCAGACAGAGAGTGAATGCAGTGAGAAACTGAGCCATGTGGATACCTAGGCAACAACATTCCAGGCAGAAGGAACCACAGGTGAAAGCCTTGAACAGGAACAAATCTAGGGTGTTAGAGGTTACTGTGACTGGAGCAGAGTGAGGGGCAGAGTTGTAAGAGGCCAGCAGATGGGGTCGGGAAAGCCTCGGAAATGAATTTGAATTTTATTCTGAGTGCGATGAGAAGCTACCGGTGGGTTTTAAGAGGAACTAGAACTTGGTTTAAAAGTTATGTGGGGTGCCATTACACATGTATTAGAATGGCTAAAAAATTTTTTTTAAATTTGAAAAGACCCAGTGCTGGCAGGGATGCAGAGCAACTGCAACTCTCTTACACTGCTGGTGGGAACGCAAAACGGTACAGCCAGTTTGCAAAAGAGTTTGGCCACTTCACATAAAGATAAACGTATACTTACCATGCAACCCAACAATCTCACTCCTAGGTGTTTACCCAAATGAAATGAGGCTTATGTTCACACACAAACCTCTACACAAATGTTTACAGTAACTTCATTTATAATCACCAAAAACTGGAAACCATTCAAATCTCCTTGAGCTGGTGAATGGCTAAACTGTGCTACAGCCACATGAGAATACCACTTAGCAATAAAAAGGAATGAACTATTGATAATACATGCAACAATCTGGAGGGACCTCAAGGGCATTATGCTTAGTGAAAAAAAATCAATCTCAAAAGGTTATATACTGTATGGTTTTGTTTATATAACGTTCTCCCAGTGACAAAACGATAGAGACGGAGAACAGACTAGTGGTTGCCAGGGCACAGGAGGAGGGACAGAGAGGCATGAAGCGGGAGCAGTGCACTAGAATACAAAGAAGTACACTAGAGAGTTCTTCCACGGCAGCCTAACAGTTATCCATCTTGATTGTGGTGGTAGTTACACAAATCTATACAGGGGATTTAAGTGCATGGAACTATATACACACCCACACACACAAATGTTAAAAAGTGGTGAAAACTGAATAAGGTCTATAGTCTAGTTAACAGTAACGTACCAATGATTTTGATATTTTACTACAGCTTTCTATAAGACATCACCGTTGTGGAAAGCTGGTTAAAGGGTACAAGAGATTCTGTTATTTTTGCAGCTTCTTGTGAGTCTATAATTATTTCAAAGCTAAAAGTTTAGAAATAAGACTCTAGCAGGTGGGTAAAAAGCTATAAAAGACTTTTTCTGAAACTGGGGAAATTTGCAAATGGATGGGTAGTAGAAGACGTTTGGGAATTATTGTCAACTTTCTTAGGAGTGATAATGTCTGGTCATCCTATGTTCTCATTCTTAGGGGATATATGTGAAGTGTCAGAAGTGAAGTCTTAGTGTCTCCAACTTACTTTCAAACGGTTCAGCACATGCATGCCTATGTATATATATGTCATTTTAAAATATGGCAAAACGCGAACAATTATTGGATCCAGGTGGAAGCAATATGGATGAATCTCAAAAGCCAATTATTAGCCAACAATTAGATGCCAACACATTTGGCATCTTATAAGCACTGAATAAATATTAGGTAGTATGTGCAGTCAGCTTTTTCCCCAATAAAACCCCTGCGTCGCAGGGACCCTGGCTGTGCAGGGCCATGCAGTGCAGGCTGGGCCCAGGGCAGCTGCTCGATGGCTGTTTGAGGAATGGGTGATTTGGCCTTGTCTTAGACTCATGGGTTTGCTGTTTTTCCTGCTGCATCCTCTGGAACAGTGAGGTCCTTCAGTGTCCTGTATCCTGGTGCTCTCTGGCTGGAGGGAGCTCTGTGGGCCATCTTAGGGACCGGCAACAGCTCCAGGAAGTGGCACCTGGCTGCTCCAACAGAGGCCCAGGTAAAGGCATTTATGTTCTCCTGAGACTTGTCAATCAAAACCAAACTTCCTTCTCCATGCTGCAAAGTCTAGCTCATTTTAAAAAGAAGGAAGGAGTTAGAAATTCCCTTTGCCAATGCAAAATGCTAAAAAAAAAATGTTGCTTTGTTTTCCAGCATAATAATAACTACAATTTGGCTTCCTCAGTGCCAGGTCCCTTTCCAGGTGCTGTGTTATCCTCACAGCACTTGACCGTGGTGGCTCTGGTTAGTAGCCCCATTGTACAGGACAGGAAGCTGAGGCTCAGAGAGGTGAAGTGACTTGCCCTCGGCCACATCCTGGGGTCCTGAGGTGCTCTGACAGCCGCTTCTGCATTTACCTGCTCTACCACGTGGCCTCCACAGAGCCCCGCCAATCCCCCGCCTCCTTCAGCTACTAGCAGTACTTCTACCCGAGGGACAGCCTTTATGTAGTCACTGCGGGCCCAGCAGCACCATGCGGGCCACGGAGTCTCTTCCTCTGGCACAGAATGGGATGTTCTCTCTGCAGTGGACCGAGTGGTCGCGTCTGGGTCAAACATGAAAGGGATGGGGAAGGGTGGGGGTGGAGGAAGGAAAGGGTAGGGGAGAACATGCAGAAAACACCAGATGCTCTTTCTAGCTTTAAAAAACACAGGCATTAGGGAACACAGATTTTTATCACAGTCTGTTAGGAGGGAGAAGGGGGGAGGGGGAAGGGCAGGCTGTGGAGGAAGAAAGGGCTTCTATCCAGACCTCAGAATTGGGTCTGGGGCCCAATGATCATGACAAAAAGATGGCAGTGATGACAGCAATAGTCACAGACACTGTGTGCCAGGTGCTGAGCTCAGTGCTCCCATGAATTATCTCAGGTAACTTTCTCAGTAACTCTTCAGACTTAGCTACTACTAGTTTCATTCCCATTTTCAGATTAGGAAACTGAGGCCCAGAGAGGACATACACCAAATCATATATTTTCATATGTACAGATTCACTATATAAATACATTGAATGAGATCAGGAAGGACACATGAAATTAACAACAGTAGTTACCTGAGGTGTGTGGGGGGTGCGAGTGTGACAAAGGTGAGGAGCTTTAGCTTTTTAATGTATTGCATAACATTTTTTGCAATGGGAATGTGCATCCGTGTGTGTACTTTAACTTAAAAAGGGTGGTGCTAAAGACTGTGACCAAGGATCCCGTAACTAATTTGGAGCCACGTCTCTCAGACTGCAGATCCCAGTCCTTAACCACCAGGCTGCCCTGAGTTTCAAAGAGAGCCCCTAGTTCTTGCCCCTACTCCCAACGGTGCCGGTGCCGAGGAAGGAGGAAACGACTTCTGAGACGCGTCGGCCCCTCGTCCCACCCGCCTTCCCGAGTTTCCTGGGAGGATTGGGCCAGTCGCGCGTCTCGGCCCTAGGGGAGCTCATTGCCCAGTGTCCAGCCCCAGGGCCCGCCCACTGTCACGGAGCGGACTCCGGGCCAATCAGACCCGGGTGATGCCATGCCGGGAGATGAGAGTGGCAGGAAATCAAGGTCAAGGCCCCGGACACAATGGGGCCATTGTCGGTCTCCAGTCAGTTGACTTTCAGGCAGCGGTTCCCCCATCCACCCCTCGATCCTTCTGCCCATCCCCGCCCCTGTCAGGAAGTCACCCAAACCAACTGCCTCCTTTTCAGCCTCCGCCTGAAGGAAGTCGCATTCCGGATCCTACCGTAGACGGGGGAGGCTGAGCCGCCCCGTGAATGGTCTGTTATGTCCACCAGGTGGCGACAGAGCACCACACTTCTGAGGGCTGGGAAGGTGGCAAGGGGCCGGCCGCTCAATCACTGATCAGGGCGCAGGGGACCCTGCCCTTCCTGTTTTATCCAAAAAAACAAGTCAGATTATATTTGCCTTCACTCTTTACTCTGAGGCCACCAGGATCTGGAATCTCAGGGGCTCTTCCCTCAGCACACGGCAAAATGGCCGTGGACTACAGCAGTTTTCCCTGATGGAGAGGAAAATCGAGGGAAATCTCTTTACTCCGCAAGTCGCGGCAGGTGTAACCTGATCGCCTCTCTGGTCTGGATTAATCTATTGGCTGATTGATTGGTTATGTTAGTGTATAAATGTCATCTCTGAAAGACACCCCCTTGCCCCACGTCTAAATTGTGTCCTTGTTGTTCTCCCTCAGAATCGGCGGTACTTTCCCTTCTTGGCATGTATCACAATTCGTAAATGACACATATTTGATTCTTCTCCACTAGAATATATGCTCTGTGAGTGCAGGGACTGGGTCTGTTTTTGTTCCCCAATGCATCCTTAGTGCCTGATACAGGATCTGGCACATAGTAGGTGTTCAATAAATAATATTTGTCAACATAGTTAATGAGTAAGTGCTCTACTGAGTAATGAGAGTAGGAACAGGGCTTCAGCTTCCTGATGGTTCAACATGTGTGACTACAGAGAGTGCCCCTGCCCACTGAGAGGCTGCACCGGCCCCAGGAGGCACGCCCTGGAGGCAGAAGAGCTTTGGGGTTAAGACTTCTGGTTCTGAGCTCTGGCCACCAGCCTTCACAATCTCACCTCCATAGATGCTGGGCAACTTTGCACAAATCACTTAACCTTTCTGAGTTTCAGTTTCCTCCTCTGTAAAATGGGGATTAAAATGGTACCTATATCCTGAGGCCCTTTTGAGGCTTCTGAGAGAGAATCTTGGAAGGTGCTTGGCCCAGGGCCTGGGACACGGTAAGCACTTGGTGAATATTAATCAATATTATTATTGCTGCTGCTGCTGCTGTTGTTGTCAGGGAGGGAACTTTTACAGAGGCTGAAGCCCCAGCGTTCAAGGCAGGTGCCAGCTGAAGTGAGGGGTCTGGGGCTGAGAGGACAATTCCATTGGTTCCTGTCCCTTGGCAGTTCTGGTTTGATTTCTTCCGAGAACTAGTCCAGGAAGTTGAGGCTGAAGCCCCGCTCACATCCCCTTCCCCCCACCCCCGGGCCCCATCCCTCTCTCCAGGTGGCAAGTCTTACCCTCTGGTCAGGGTCACATCTGCCTCTGCTGCAATCAATGTTGGGGACCCCCTCCTGCTGCCTCTGAGCCTCCCTGGGACACCATGTGCCCAGGCAAGCCCGTCAGTTCATTTGCTTGTTTAATATGCACGTGTTAGGTGCTATGCCCCTGGGGACAGTGGTGAGCAAAGTCATCTTGTCTCTGCCCTAAAGAAACACCCAGTCCTGGAGGGGAGGGGAGATGGTGATTAAAGCAACACAAAGAGAAGTGTATACTTTTCACTGTGAGAAGGGGACAGGACAAGGGCCCACCCTGAGCCATTCCCTCAGCAAGTGACTTGTGGGCTAGGAGCTGAAGGATGGGGATGAGGAGCTATCCAAGAAAACCCTTCCCCTAAAACATTCCCTCCTGGGGACGCTCAGATGACTCAGTGGAACCTCAGGCCCTTCCTGGGCCAGGCAAGTGGTCAGATGGGAGAAGATTAAAAATAAATGCACCCCAAGTACATAGGCTCCTCCTGAGATCTGCTGCCCTCACTTGTGTCACCTGGCCTAGAGGTTAAGTTTGCACGCTCTGCTTCAGTGGCCCAGGGTTCGCAGGTTTGGATCCCAGGCGCGGACCTACACACTGCTCATCAAACCATGCTGTGGCGGCATCCCACCTACAAAGTAGAGGAAGACTGGCACAGATGTTAACTCAGGGACAATCTCCCTCAGGCAAAAAGAGGAAGATTGGCAACAGATGTTAGCTGAGGACCAATCTTCCTCACCAAAAAAGAAAAGAAGGAAAGAAAAAAGATAATGAATGAAAAATGTGCAAGCACAGTGCCCACAGCTAGCAAGACCTCAATAAATTATATCCTCTGCTGCTGCAGCTTCTGGTACTGTTATTGATGATGGCTCGGAGAAAATGACACACACAAAGTTGCACAGAGTTTGGCCAGCCTCCAGTGGGAGGTCAGCCAGGTCAGCTGGGGGAGATTTCCTCCCTGCCTGATCCCACTGATAATGACACCAGGTCCTTGGGCCTGATATAGGAAGCTCAGAGGTCCTGGAAGGGAGAGTCACCTCCTCCACTGCACTCCAGCACCCCACCTCCACTTACCAGAATGTGGGTGTCCTGACCAGCCTGTGAGGTGGGATGGGGACCCCTTAGACTGAGGCAGCCTGATTTCTCTTCTTTTCCTCTCACTTGTTCTCTGTCTTTAACTTTTGCTACTGCCAGAGACCTGCTTTCCTACTCGAGGGAAAGAGGGGGAGGAGGAGGAACTGGGGGTGGGGTGAGGAGTGGAGAAGGTTTGCCAATGTATAAAGAGAAGAGGGGCCATCTCTTTCTGTCTTTTTAATCTCAGGCTGAAATTCGTGACATTAGGTAGTGTATTTAAGACATCTTTCAACACCCCCCGCCATCCCCCTGCCTCCCTCACCCTCTTAGGAAAAGGGCTACCTTCAAAAGCATGATGCTGTTTGCATAATAACATGGAAGCTTTAACAAGGAAACAAAAATGATTAACCCACAACAAAGACTTCAGTCCAGTTGGCCATCCAGCACCCCACTTCCAGAGCTGGGAGGCTATTGCTCCCATATCCTAGCCTGGGTCCTCCCCTTTTACTGAGAGCAGGCGAGGCTGGACCTGGTGTGTGCAACTTTGGGCAAAGCTTGGGGCTGAAATCCTGTCCTTCAGCCCTTTCTAGAAATATCGGCTGAGCAGGGGCCCCTTGAGGACCTGGATCACTCCAAAGTCCTGTTCCTCAGGCAGGATCCGTCGGCTCCTCCTACAGGTGGGGCATCTGGCTCCATTTCCACCCCCCTCCTTTCCATCCCTACCCAGCTCCCCCAGAATCTGGAGAGGGACACTCTGGGCCTCCAACCTTCTGAGGGGCTGGAGGAATCCCTGAGGACCAGGACCCCATCCCAGCCTGGCCCAGCGAGGGAGCAGGCAAACTCCCAGGTGGAGGTCGGCCCCAGCGTGTGGGGAGCCTCAGAAGCTCCCCGATCTGAGCTTCGATTAGGCTGGAATGTTCTCGGTCTGGTTCGCAGCGATGTCTGCAGGGGGACTGTGGGAGGGTATCTGTCCCAGGTTCCTTAGGCTTGGAAACCCACAGCCCTGCCTCTAGGGCCTGTGATTGCTGCCTGTCCACCCACGCCCTCTCCTCTTGCCTCTGTCTACCTCACCCCCAGTTGCTCACCAGCCCTCAAAGGACTTAGGCTTCCCTGGGCCTGGCTCATACGGTCTGCTCTGCCCCTACCACTTGTAATCACTTTGTCTCACTAATTTTAATTTCTACTTTTTCTTTAGGACTCCCCTCCAGGAAGCCTTGTTGACCCCTCCCTGTCTGAGGCTGGGCTGGCTGTCCCTCCATGTCATCTGGCACTCATGCTGTCTCCAGCGTACTTGCCTTGTCAAGCATCCATCCCCTCTCATTCTGCAACCTGCCCAAGGACAGGGACGGTGCCATCGCTGGGCCCTGGTGCACACACAGGACCTGCATGTGGAAGGTGCTCAACTGGAATCGATCAAGTCGTGGTCAACCTCGCGGCTTGAGGAGTCCACAGTTTACTGTAGATGTGGGAGTGGTAGCGGGGGTGATTTCTGCCCTCAAATGCTTTTCCCACACCTGAGCCTGCCTCTCCCCTGTCTAAGTCCTGGATTTTAGGCCCCCTTTCTCTTCTGCTCAACCCCATCCCCCTCGTCACGAGCTGATAAGGGCGGTGGAAGTGGTGTGGCAGAGGAGTTAACATGGGGCCACCTGCCAGCTGAGGGACCTTGAGCCAAGTTTCCCCTTCTGTAAAATTGATAATTACGGCACCCTCTTAGGGTGGCTTTAAGGACTAAATATCATAATCCCCATAAAGAGCCCCTCTCCTCCCCCTGGCTACTCTGGACAAGGGGTGACTCTCCTTCCCAAAGCTCTGTGACCTCCTCTGAAGAGGGGAGGGCAGCTCTGAGTTCTGCTTGGCATGCTACTTGCAGCAGTTCTGCACCCCTCGCCTCCACCCCATTCCCACCCTAGGGCCATGCCTTTCCACAGTGTGGGAACCAGGGCAGCTCTGGGACATGTGGCAGTGGTGTCCCGGGGAAGCTCCTGGGCACACGGGACAAACAAGTGGCTTCAGCGGCCGGTTCTCTGCCCATATGTTTGTGCTCGGCTTTGGGCTCAGAGGGCATGTCTGGCTTTATGGGCACGACATCAATCTTACGACATACTGCCTGCCAGGTGCCAGGGTCTAGAAAACACTACCAAGGCCCAAGGTAGGGAGGTGAGTCAGATAGCCCAGGCATCTGGGGAGCTCAGTCACCAGAAATATGGAATCTGAGAGCAGGCCAGCTGCCACCCCTGCTCTGACATCTGAAGGCCTCACTGCCCACCCTCAGGCCACCACCTGTCCCCAAGGCCAGGAAGACAATCTGTGTGGAGGCAGTATGAACTTGGCGAAGGGGTGAGGCCAGCATGGCAGCCCCCTTTCTCTCCAGTGCCCTTCCCTCTAGCAGCTCAGGCACCTAGGGGATGGTATGTGGGAGGGATGGAAGGTATGAACCCTGGAGGCACACTGGCCTCAGTTTTAATCCTAACTAGCTGTGTGTGACCTTGGGCAAGTGACTTCATATCTCCAAGCCTCAGTTTCCCAAGCTGTAAAATGGGGATAGCAATGGCAGTTCTCTCTTAGAAAGTTGTAAGAATTAAATAATAAAATTCGTGTAATGCATTGAGCTCAGAGTGCACACATTAAGTGAATAATAAATGGTAGTATTACCATTATTATTATCTGTCCCTCACTGTGTTTCCAGCCTCTATGCAGGATACTTTAATGCTGTCCAACCTAACAGAGTCTGAATCTGCTGAAAATTTATAATACCTTAAAGAGGAGCTCAATTAACTGAAATGAGAGGAGAGAGGGGCCCAGCAGGTTCTAAGGCAGGGGCTGCTATCCTTTTCTGCTCCCACCCCCTGCTGGAACCCTACGTGGTCCTGCTGCTCTTCTTACCTTTTCTATGTCCAAAAGCCCAGAGAGGTCTTGCTGCATCCTCCCTGTGTGGGAAACTCAGCCAGGCAGGCAGCCCTGCCACCCAAGTGCCCTGGCCTGGAGGCCATGGGTCACTCCAGCTGCTCAAGAGTGGGGAGGAATACACGCCTGGCTACAAAAGTGATAAGGATCACAGCTTTGCTCAGTGTCATCCTTCTGGCTTTCCAACGAGGATTCTCAAACTTTTCTCTCCACAGAGATGACTCATGGGCAATGACACTGGCAGCAGAAGTGGCCCCTTTCTCTGCACTGGGGGTCTCAGGGGCAACCAAATCCAGCTACAGAGTTTTGTAGCCACTGTGAATGGAGTGGCTGGCAGAGGGGACAGGGGGAGGCTGAGAGACCCACATCCCCAAAGGCCTGGGCCACGGAGCAAAGCAGGTGTGTAAAGTGCTCCCTTAAATGCCCGGCTCTGGTCTCACTGTGTGAAGCCACGCAGGGCCTAAGCCACCTGTACTATAGGCTGCTGCTGGCTAACCTGTGGCAGTGGCCTGGGCACTTGTGTGTCAGCTGAGGGATCTGGCATTCCCAGGCAGATCCTGGAGTTCTCTCCTGGTGAGACAAAGAGGCATTAGAGAGAGGCTATGTCCAAGGACTGAGGCCAGTTGGTGGCTCTGGCCACAGTGCTGCTCCTTAAGGCTGAGGCCTGAGTCAAGCTCGGCACGGTGGACAGCACCCTCCCCCTCAGGTGTTGGACTGACACCCCCATTCAGAGGGAGCAGAGGGATCCTTGGCTTTCACTGAGCCAGTCTGTGGGTGGGGGCTGCCTCTTGTTTTGGTGCTAATGTTCCCAGAGGAGGCCCCTGGCTCTCTGAACAACCTTTCCCTAGGAGTGGGGTCACCTGACCCTCCCAGCCCCAGGCCAGAATATGGAGTGGAAGAGGAGCCACAGCCAGGTGGATCCAGGCGTCTGGAGTAGCTGTTTAGTCGGCTAAGTCCCAGGCCAGGCGCTTTGCTGACCCTCTCCTGAGGGATGGGGTGAGGGGCACGTACCCTGGCCAGGACTTACATAATGAAAAGGCCAGAGAACCAGTGGAGCGGCGGGGGAGGGAGCCTGAATGCCAGCGTGCCAAACCTCATTGCTCCTCTCCTAAGGGTTCTTTTATTAAACGCCCCAATCCCAGCTGCTCCGATGGAGCTCAGGAGGAGGGACACAGTGGCTCCACAGCCGGAAACCCCATGCCTCCACTGGCCTGGAAACTTCAGTCGGTGGCGATGCGGGGCACTGTGTCCTCCTGCTACCAATCAACAGGCAACAAGGAGAGGTACCTGGCATTCTCAGAGAGAGGGCCCTGCGGAGGGGCTGGCAGATTTCCTGGGTGTGGGAGTGAGGGACAGGGTATAGGGAGGGGCCTTCTCAAAGCTCTGGGGTCATGTTTCAGGAGGAAGATAAGCACCATACAAGGTTCTGCGCGGTATGTGTCTGTCCCCTCCAAGTGCCCCTCCCACTCAGACTGGCTCTCCTGTCCGCCACCCTTTTTACATGTGCTCAAAGCTCCTGTGATTCTCTTTGTCATGGCATATAATTCCCTAATTGTCAGGTGGGGTGACCCGTATGGATGGTGAGTCTATGCGGTGGTAATATTAGGATGGCTGGGGCTATGCTTGCCTTCTCTGATGTCTCCCTAGCACTTGGCACGGGGCCTGGCATACAGTAGGTGCTTAATACACATTTAGTGAATGAATGAGTTGATAAATTCCCCCATCAGACACCATGAACTCTCTGAGGGCAGGGACTGCTTCTTGTTTATTTCTGTATCACTGACCCCTGGCATGGTGCCTGGCACAAAGTAGGTACCCATGAAATTGTGTGGGATGGAAGACTCACTGGGAGTAAAGGTGGGCTAAGAGGAGCCTTTGCAGATGTGTTAATGAGACTCGTTTCTCTATTCCTTCCCACCCGGGAGGCAGTGAAGACATTGCCTTCTCCTCTAGGGAACACAGGGCTCCCCCGCAGGGCTGAGAAGGGGGAACGGTAGTGTTGACACTAGAAGAGGATGGGAGATGGGGCCTCGGGTGGGCTGAACTGGGGGTGCTCTTCCAGGCAGGGTGCCGCGCCTGGGTGAACGAGGAAGCTCTGTGGGAGCCATGCCTGGTAAATGCTCACCTCTGGGAAAATTCAAAAAAGACCCAGGGTAGCAGCAGGGAAGGGGTCTGGGCCAGGGCCAGGGCCAGAGGCCATGGTCATGCAAGCTGTTCAACTGACCCCATCCCCAGAGCCTCCTGAGTTGGGGACTGGAGCCAGGGCTCCCATGATTGCCACTCTTTAGAGCCGAGGGTCTTGTGGTCATGTGAGGCTCTGGACTTCAGGCCACTCCTTGCTTTCACAGAGCCAGGAAGTGTCAGACACACATCCGGAACTGAAGGGAGGGCAGAGGGAGCAGGGCCAAGATCTTGTACTGGGCTTGGAGTAGATCTGCTCTGTCAGCAGAGCATTAGCACTGTGTCCTGGGAGGTGAGGCTCCCTCAGCGTTGCAGAGTTGCTCAAGCTCTCTGACCGTGGGATTGATTTCTGGGCCCACCTTCAATGTCCCGATGAACAGAGGAGGAGTTACAGAGTCTCCTCGGTCCCAGGTCCTGGATGTTAAAGAGATTTGAAGCCTGGAGTTTGCAGCCCAGCCCCACATCCGAGCTTGAAGGCAATTTAGGGCTTACAGTGATGGCCCCACTTAGCTGACAAACAGGTCTCATCTACTCCTGGCGGGCAGAAGAGCACATTCATTTGGGACTCTCTCTTCCAAGGGTTTAATCTGAGTACCTATCTGACCAGCACGAATCAAAATAAAGACTGACACAAATGTCAGCCCTGTCACTCTCACTGTGGAAACCTGTGCTAAATGTCAGGATTTGAGACCAGAGCTTACGTGCAGCTTGAAATATAATTTAACCTTTAACTCTTGCTTTAAGGGTTGCAAAAACCCCCAAACCTAACCAAACCAAACCAAACGAAAATGTGGCTAATTGACTAGCAAGCAAATAGAGAGGTAGTATTTCGAAGACTTCGTTTGAGATGAAACAAACTTGACTTCCTTTTATTCAATGGCAGAACTATTTACCTAGAATGGATGCAGGCTAGTGTGTGGGCACAAACAGGATTAAAAACACACACACGGGGCCGCCCGGTGGCGCAGCGGTTCAGCGCGCACGTTCCCGCTTCTCCGCAGCCCGGGTTCGCCGCGGACCCGGCGCGCCGACATGGTACGGGTTCGCCGCGGACCCGGCGCGCCGACAAGGTACGGGTTCGCCGCGGACCCGGCGCGCCGACAAGGTACGGGTTCGCCGCGGGCGCGGCGCGCCGACAAGGTACGGGTACGCCGCGGGCGCGGCGCGCCGACAAGGTAGGGGTTCGCCGCGGGCGCGGCGCGCCGACAAGGTACGGGTTCGCTGCGGATCCGCTGCACCGACATGGTACGGGTTTGCCAGGGATCCATCGCGCCGACGTGGTACCGCTTTGCACGCCATGCTGTGGCAGGCGTCCCACGTATAAAATAGAGGAAGATGGGCACGGATGTTAGCTCAGGGACAGTCTTCCTCAGCAAAAAGAGGAGGATTGGCAGTAGTTAGCTCAGGGCTAATCTTCCTCAAAAAACAAAAACCCCCACAACCCCCACCACCACACACACAAAAAGGTTTATCATCAAGTCTGGCAGGACCAACATGTTTCGATAAAGGCTGACCTGAGTTCCAAAGAACGGACTAGGGGCTGGCCCCGGGGCCGAGTGGTTAAGTTCGCGCGCTCCGCTGCAGGCGGCCCAGTGTTTCGTTTGTTCGAATCCTGGGCGCGGACATGGCACTGCTCATCAAACCACGCTGAGGCAGCATCCCACATGCCACAACGAAGGACCCCCAACGAAGAATATACAACTATGTACCGGGGGGCTTTGGGGAGAAAAAGGAAAAAAATAAAATCTTAAAAAGCAACGAAAAAAACAAAGAACAGACTATTTTTCTATGGAAGCAGCATCTCATCGAGTTGAAAGATCCCCAACAGTGCCAAGGCAGGCGGGCAGGTCTCCGTCCTGAGCCATCGAGGTCTCAGACTGCAGCCCCAGGGACTCACCGAAATATGGTCCGCACCACGACCTGACCCAGAGAGGAGCTAACGTATACAACTGTAAACAAACGTTTTTTCGTTTTGTTTTCTTAAGCCAAATGTGGCCCCTTCAGTAGGTGACCGCAGCCCGGCGGCGTGTATCGTGCGTGGAGGCCAGCACCAACAGGTGCAGGTGCGGAGCATGTGCGCCCGGCTGGCCTCGCACGGACTCTCCCCTGGCACCAGGCCGACTGGAGTGGCAGGGCTCAGGGACTGGCCTGCGTACCACCCGCGGCCTCTTCGGGGGAGTAGGGAGAAGGCGGGGAGCCGAGCTGGGTCCCCCTTCACCCCCTCCTGAAATCCCAGTGTCCTCCATTTGCTGCGCCCGGGAGCGGCCTACTCAATCACTGGCCCTGAAATCGGGGCGGCCACGAGATCCGAGCGGGGGGCTGTCAAGGGGGCTGCGGAGTGGCGGGAAGAGAGCGCGGCGAATCGGTAGGGCCGTGCCTGTGCGCGCTGAGCGGGGGGCGCCGGCTCACGGCCGCTGGTGCAGGAGCGCGGCTGCGCACCCGCCCAGGCCTGGGGCGCCCAGAGCGACAGACCCGGCCCGAGGGTGGGGCTGCAAGTAGCAGCCCCGGGAGGCGGCGGCGGCGGCGGCGGCGGCGGGAAGCCCAGGCGCTTCTGGCGGGCGCGTCCTCCCTGGCCGGCCTCTCCGGAGTGCAGCGCCGGCATGCCGCTCGTCCTGAGAGCCGGCGGGCACCTTATTCGCCCCCTGGTGGCGCCGGGGACACGCCGGGCGCCGCCGCCACCGCCGCCGCCGCGGAATGAGCTGTCCACAGCAGCACTGGGCGCCGCCCGAGGTCACGCAAGAATCTGTCCCGCGGCTGAGAACCGGGAGGCAGGCCGCCTTGGGAGGAATGGAGGGAGCGTGGAACAAGGCAGCCATGAGTTTTGGGGGTTCCCTGGAGTCACGTCCTCGATATCACGTGTGGGCTTCTCCACACAACGTGACGACTGATCCCAGGGACCTCATTCCAGGGTTTTCCCTCCCCTTACCCAATCTCCTTGGAAATAAAAGCCTCCCTCTCGCTCTCACCCATTGTGGGAAATGTCCCCTTATCTTCCCTCCTTCTGCCATGAACTGACAATGGTGGCTTTGGCCGGCCCAGCCACACACGGACCTGCCACTCCCCGACTTTACGTCAGGCAGAGAGCTCTGAAGCAGCGCTAGGAGGTTATTAGGAGAGGATCAGCATTCATCAGGGTCCGAGTGCCCACAGCGAGCCTAGCAGACTGTAGGATTTGTGGGAAGTAAAAGTCCTTGCCCTCTGGGTGCTTCCAATCTCAGAAGACAAACATTCTCAGGAGACTATTGGCACAGCAAGTGGTCTGGCAGCAGGAGCCTCAGGGGAGGGCATGGTGGGGACGGGCTGGAGTGTGAACACTGGAGCCATTAGAATTTGCCAAGTGGACTGGATTTGGATTGGAAGTGGAAAGGGAGGGGGAGAGGGAGCGGGAGAGAGAGAGAAAGAAAGGGAGACAGTAGATATTCCCAGTCCAGTCTGGAGTGGAGTGGAGGGTTGGTGTGGGAGACCTAGGGGGGCCAAACCCAGGGGCTCTGTAAAGTTTGGCTCTGCAGTGGGTGAGACAGAGGGAGAAGGAAGAACTGGAGGCTGGAAGCCCCTCTGGGAAGCAGCAGCAGAGTCTGCTCTGAGGTGCTGGCTGAGGCAGGCTGCCACTTGCACAGTTCTGAGGGGCGTGTGTGTATGCGGGAAACTAGGGCTTCTTCAAGACGTTTGGTCAAAAAACTATCAAAAAGGGGCTGGTCCCGCGGCCGAATGGTTAAGTTCGCACGCTCCGCTGCAGGTGGCCCAGTGTTTCGTTGGTTTGAATCCTGGGCGCGGACATGGCACTGCTCATCAAACCACGCTGAGGCGGCGTTCCACATGCCACAACTAGAAGGACCCACAACGAAGAATATACAACTATGTACCGGGGGTTTTGGGGAGAAAAAGGAAAAATAAATAAATAAAATCTTAAAAAAAAAAACTATCAAAAAAAAAAAAAGCTTGGTCAGACAAAGGTTTTTGTCAGGAAGGAGGAAACCTAGGTTATATGGAAAGGAGAGAGGAAGCAGCTGCAGGCTAGGTCCAAGGTGAAAAGATTAAAAGGAGTGAGGTGAGGAGGGGGCAGATGAAGCAGCACTGGAACAAGAGGGAAGGACCAAGCTGCCTCCTGGGGAGGAGGAAGTGGAAGGGCAGGAGCTGGTTTGAGGGGCCAGCAGGGGACGCAGGGGCCTTTGAACCTCAGCTACCAGAGCTAGCTGTAGTCGACAGTCTGGCTGTGTCAGTTTCTGCCCCATTTCCCATTCCCTTTTCCTTACCAAAGTCATCTCACGTAATTGGGGAGACCCCTTCCCACCCAGCCTCTGACTTCATTCAGAAGATGTGGCAAACCCAGAAAGAAACTTTTAGGCCTCATCGTACCCTTCTGCCCAAATCTGTTCAGATCTTGGGGCTGCTGGTATCTTGCCTCAGCCTTTGACTTAGAAAAGCCATCTTGCTGGCAGCTGGAGACAGACCGCTCATCAGGTCTTGTCTCAGTAGCATGTCTTCCCACTTGGTCTCGGCTTCCAGAGGGCTGCTTAATGGTAACCTCCCAAACTGACTCTGGGGCAGGCTATAATGGGGCCATGGGGTCAAGCCTGGCAGACCAAGACTGAAGAGCCCAGATGTTCAGGCACTGGCTATTCTGGCACTTCCACAGGGAGGACCAAGGCTGCCCAGATGAGCTGGGAGAGTCAGGGACCAGCTGTCCAGAGCCAGTAACCAAAAAGAGGGCTTTGGGAAATGGGGCTCCCCTGAAGCCCGGCAGTCAGACAGGGCAGGCTGTAAGATGTTTGTCAGGCATGGCAGCCCTGGAGACGGCAGAAGGAGAGGGCAAACACTGTCATGAAATTCTGCCACAGTGATGGCTTTGTCAGGTCACTCCACAGGAGAGGGCCCAAGGAAGTGCCATTATGAAGAAGGGCCAGGGTCAAAAATTTTCTGGAGTTAAGAGTAGGGTGGGGTTCTGATATGTGCAGGGACAAGGGTGAGGGAAGGAGGAGAAGGGTCCTGGCCTAGCATGGACCACATAGGCCAGTGTTCCTTTGCAATCAAATCACAGCTAAAGGAGACCTTCCATTTACTCATGCTCTGCTTGAATGCCTTCAGGGTCAGCCACTCCAACTTTCTCCCATTTCTACAAGAGGCCTGGTGAAAATAGGGAGAAGCATGCCTCATTTTTTCATGAGTGATGCTTATATGAGTGTGCCTGAGGGTTTGGGTCCCCTGCAGCATCTGCTACCATTACCTGTCTCTTCCTTGGAACATACCCCAGAGGGGAACATGGTCCCTCAACCACCTTTCCCTGCAACTCCTTTTTAAAATTTACAAACAGAGCTATCAATTTCTAAGCCCCTGCTATGAGCCAGGCATCACATGTGGTAAGCACGTTAGGTGCATGACCTCATTTGCTCCTTACAGTAGCTTGGAGGCCCATCATCCCTACCCTTTGACTGGTTTCAGTTCCCAATCCCAGCCAGGCACAAGGGGTTGACGTTTGTTCCCTAAGCTGATATAGAGGACACAGTCCAGTCTTGGCGTCACTCACTGTGTGGTGGCTCAGTAAATATTAATTAACTCCGAGGACAAGCAGCACTTTGACGCACCTCTGGCTAATTAAATAAACCTGCCATGTAAATCAGCAGAGGGGACAGAAAGACATTAGGCTGCGCTACAAAGAAATTGGGCTGAGGGACAGTAGGACTGTCAGCCTTCAAGTAGAAATCTACCTTGGCCTGCTCTGGCTCTCTTTTCCTTCTTTGAAGCTAGGGCCTCTCAGAGAAAGCCTCACCTGTGAAGTTCTGCAGAACTGGGAGGAGGGAGGAGGGGGTCACATGCCCACTGGGTCCCGCATGCCCACAATGACATGAGAGTTCTCTAAGGAACCAAGACAGGAATGCTCCGCCCCACTCCATTCCCATCCCTGAGGTGTCATGTCCCAATGGTCCTGGGTCAGCTATGGGAGACCTGCGGCCCAAGAAAGACATGCTGTGAAAACCCCTTCCAATTGTGCCTGGCAGTTTCAGACTGCTGAGGAGGGCAGGTACCTCACTGGGCTCTGCTTCCTTCTTCTCCTTCCTGAAGAAAATGAACCATAGCAATGTCCCAGGCCCTCTGGAGGCCCAACTCCCGCTCTGACCAACTGGGAGACCCAGCGCAGGCCACTTGTCCTCATCAGGTCTGGCCCTACTCTGTCAAATAGGGAAACAGGAACGTCAGCCTCACAATGGGGCTGTGCACAAAGTAGGGGCTTGGTAAATGGTAACTATTCTATGATGATGATGCTGATGATGATCATATCTGGTTCATAACAACCAACTGTATCCCCCAATAATGCTGGGCTGTCTTGAGACATAGAGTAGCTACTGTGTTTGAGTCCTAAGTTGTCACTTTGAAGGTGACTATTTCTATATGGAAAAAGAGGGAACATCACATCAAAATAATGTCATGAAGTTAAGAAGTAAGAATAAAAGAGATAAGGTAAGGGCAGGGGCAAGGGTGGAGTGAATGTGTGAGTTGCTGAGAAAGGATGCAACAGTGTGGCAGCATGCCGATGCCCCTTCCCCTCCCATCCAAGTCCCTCCCTGGAGCCACCTAGGAGCCCTCACCCCTCAGAGCCCTCGTCCCTCCTTCTCCCCTGGGCTAGTGTTTGAAACATGGCTCAGAAAGTTAAGGTCAATTCTGGGGCCTGTGGCTCACAGAAGGCATCTCCCCACTCTGTCCTTTCCTAGCAGAAGCTGCACCTGTCACTATGGTGGGCCACAGGAGCCCTGCAGAGTCCCCTAGAGCTGCCAAGCAGACACAAGACAAACATTTACAATTAACACATTGGAACAGATCAAATGTGGTTCTCAAAAAGCTCAGACTTGCAAGCTTTGGAGAAGGCCCAGGTTTGGGTCCTTTTGACTCTCAAACAAATTCTTGTGGGATGTTGCAATTACTTGTGACAATCCCTCTCCCTGCCTGGGACTTTGATTTTAGATTTAGACATGTAAAACTGAGTGGCTGGCTGGCCCTTGAGCAACTTGAGGGGTGAGGTGGGGAGTGGCCAGGGAAAATCCTTTGGAGTATATTGTGTTTGGAAGCAAGATCTTGAGGAATCAGACTGTAACTGTTTGTGTTACCAGCACTTTTCAGTCACCGCGGCAGACTTCCTGTCCCTGAAATTGGTTCACTGTGCTGGAGTGGCTCATTCTGTCCTTTGAAACACAAATGTCTAGGAATCATTTTCTGTAATAGTCTTATGTTAGTGAAACTTTCCAATCACTGCAACAAATTCCACAGTCCTTACCCTGAAATCTTATCCCTTGGATAAGCAGCAGGTGAAGATTTGTCAAGGCCACAGGGGATATTTTAGTGATAACTTGTGCTGACCTGGCCCCAGAAGAAACTGGTAACAGGAGGAGGTGATACAGAGAGAGCCACGTAGATGCAGAAACAGGAAAGGAACATGGCTGGGCAAAGTATGTCTGGGTGTCGGGACTCTGTGGCCTTTCTGAGTACTCAGGTGTATATGCAAATACTTTGGGCAAACTGCTTATGTCTTTGTATCGCTATTGTGCCTGGCCTTAAAGCACATTCGGCGATTCTGGGGGTGAGGTGGAGACTTGGACCTGGGGTCGGGCTCCAGTTTTCCTACTTCCTGGCTGCCACACCTGGTCTGAGAAGTCACACAACTTTAGTTCTGGCCTTTTTGGCTTTCATACTGGCAATACAACAGCTGGATGCTGCTGTCCCTGAAAGAGATCTGAGCAGAAGGGCTAGGGCCTTCTTGTTTGCCCCTGGACCTTTGGCAGTCAGCTTGACCTAGCAGCCTGCCTCTTGAGGCTGGTGTGCATAACAGGAATCAGAGATCAAAAATGGCTAGGAATGCCTAGACACCCTATGGAGTTCAGGCTGGTGAGCAGAGTCATAGATTGGCACCTGTTGGCAAATCTGTGATAATAAGCTCTTGCCTTTAGTGCCAGCAGTTGGCATAGAATCACTAACATTGCTATTCCCTCGAATATCCTGTGAGCTCTCCTCTCCTTCCAAGCGATCATCTTGTCTGGATGAAGCTTACAAATGACACAGAAAAATGTAAAAACAGAGAGGGTCAGAATGAGAAGTTGTATTTCAGGCCAATCAGATTCTCAGGGAAGTCAAGACCAAAGAAAACATTAAGCTGTCCTACTCCAGATTAGATATTTTGGAATTCCTAAGGGAGCAAGATGAGAAGGGAGTTTCTGGGGATGGGGTGTAAAGACAGGGGATAAAAGAGATGGGACAATCACCTTGGAGTTCTTTTGGGTCTTGGAAAGATAAAGCTCAGAAGTCCTGAACAAAACCTCAAGTGTTTCATCCATCTCTGGGTGAGAAGAGGGAATGGGTAAGCTACAATCAGAGGGCCTGGCAATACAAGGTTCTGGTGGCTCATGGCACCAGCCAAGGGATGCTGAGGGACTGCAGGAGTCAGAAGAGAGAATGTCTCCCCTGGAGGCCTTTAAGAACATAACTGAGACGTTCTGTTTCTGGATGAGAAGACTCCATATTGTAAAAATATCAACTCTCTCCCAACTTAATTTACATAATCAATAAAATCTCAAACAAAATCCTAATAGGACTTGTTAAAAGAAACTTGACAAGCTGGGATTGGAAAGTACATCTGGAACGAAAAAATATGTAAGAATAACAAAACAATTTTTTGGGGGAAAAAACAAAGGAGAATATACATTGTATCAAAACAAAACTCAAAGCTAAACAATTAAAATGGTTTGGTAGTAGTACAATATTAAAAGGTTCAACACAAAGGAATAGAGAATCCAGAAACAGTGATATGTATTTACGGGAGTTTTGAATATGAGAAGAGTACTATTTCACGTCACTGGGGAGTGGATACCTACAGAATAAATAATTCTGGACAGCATGTGACCCTCTGTAAAAAAGAAAGTTATATACCTATCTCACACCATATATGAAAATAAATTCCAGATGGATTAAAGAGCTAGAAACATGACTATAAAAGAAATACAAAAAAATATAGGAAAATATATTTATTATCTGGGGGTAGGGAAACCTTTAAAAGCCATAAAATACACAGCCATAAAGGAGACGACCGATACATTTGATCAAGATAAAAAGCCTCTGTATAACCCAAGAGACCATTAATAAGGTTAAAAGGACCAGTCTGCCTGGACTGAGGGTTGGCTCTTTTTTCCTGGAAGCACACTGTGACACCAGTTGGCCTTGGAGACCTGTCTTTTCCCTCCCAATTCTTACTCAGAAGTCAAGGTTCAGGAGGAAGCAAATAAAGACCAGGGGTGGCTACCCTCCATTGTTCCTCATCCCCAGAGCCCTATCATCTACAGATAAGTCAAGTCATGATTATTAAAGAGCCAGCTCAAAATGAATGGGTTAAGAGGAGCAGGGCACAGGAGAAGAGATGGTGAAGCAAGATGGAAGGAGTAGAAACAGTTTTGCTGGCTCTGGGTGAGGAGTGGGAGGAAGGGCTGCCTCTCTGACGGACATCACGGTCCCCAGTCCTTAGGTCCATCTTTCACAGAGTGGATGTGGTTCAGGCAGCTCATCCCAAGGCCTCATTTTTCTTGCATAGAGAGCTCTTTGGAAGAGCATGCAGAGAAAATGTCACACTGTGTGGGCTTTAATTACCTCCATGCGACCCCTCAGCTCTGTGTGGATCAAGGCAGTCCTGGGATAATGGCCCCTGCCCAGAACCCCAGAGGCAGTGACAGTGGATGTGCTTATGTTATTGGCAAAAAGATACCAAGGCTGAGGGGCTGTGCATGGTCTGATGGCTCCAGATCAGAGGCCGATGTCCTGGAAACTTGACTCTGTTTCATGTCTGGAGAACACTCCGACTCAAAGCCCCCAAAGCAAAGTGAAACTCTTGTCTCACGGAGCCTTTGTCAGCCAATTCACCCTAAGGAGATCAGGCCCTGCTCTTGGGGGAGCCCAGGTCATCCCTGTGCTCAGCTACTCTCAGCCCATACTTCCCACTTGTGAGCTGACTCTGAGCTCAAAGTGTGCTTGCCTCACCCAGGTAGGAAGACAATGAAATCTTAGGAAACCTCTGTGGCACTCTGACACCACTCAGTAAGTTGGGTTGAGCACATGGACTTGGGGTTTGAGAGGAGGGAGAAAGTTCTCAGCAAGAGAGATAGAGGTAGATGCCATTTTCTAACATGAACAAGAAGCTGAAACAAGGAATGAGGGGTATTGAGAAAAACAGGAGACAGTACCAGGACTGGCCAAACTGGAGCACAGCCTCAATGATGGAATCATATTCCCAGAAGCACCAAACAACCTCACAGGCCCCAAGTTGGCTTTCAGAAATATCTTTCAGGATATGTAGGGTGAGGAGTAAGGAGTAAATATCCATAGCTGAGGACAAGACCAAGGCACCTAACCCCTCATGAAAGGATGCCACAGGGGTAAGGAGAAGCCACCAGCGCCTGGGAAACTGAAAAACGGACTATGGAGCTTAGATTTAATGTCTCCAAAAGGAAAGGAAACAATTCCATACCAATGCACAAGCTGGCTGAGTATCAACTATGTACCAAGTATTCAAATGAGGGCAACATAAAGAGACCCCACATTCACCACCATTACTATCACCAACACACACCTAGTAAAGTCACCCAACCCTGCCCCCCACCTTTGAGATGACACCACACCACTCAACCCATACGGCACAAAATATGGTAGTTTAGAGTGCCTTATAATATTGCAACCAAATTTCAGGGAAAATAGGGCATATTTAGCTAGCTCAAAACTCCCAGCTTCCCAAATGGATATGGCAGGCTCCAATCAGCCAACACAGGTCCAACAAGGAGAGTAGCTCTTTTTCTCCGAAGCCTAAGTAACCCTGCTTCTAATCCCTTTTCACTAGCAGTCCTGCTGATAGCCAGGCTGAAGGATGCAGCCTCTTAAAGACCCCAGAAAGGAGAGTTCTATTCTACTGTCAGATCAGGACCAGTGATTCTGAACCCATTTGGGCTGTGACATCGCTTGAGAGTTTCTTCATAGAAGAAAACTATGGATCCTCTTCTCAGAAAAATATCCATTGCACATACAGGTATAATCTTGTGTAAAATTTCAGGAGCTTTACATATCCTCAAGAGCCCCAGCTTAAGAATTTCTGCCAAAGGTAAATCACTCCTTTTCTTACGCAAGAGCTTTTTCCCAGGGCTGATTAACTGCTATCTTAGATGTCCAACAGGTGAATTAATATTCAGCACTGACCTCTAGTCATCCCACACCCTTGGCAGATGGCAAAGTCCCTGTTGCCTGTAGCCAGAAGGAAACAGTCGCTACATTGAGACCACATTTTGTTTTTCAAAAGAACACTCTCCACCACCACCACCAGAAAACCTCAGACACCCCAGGCATGGAACAGAGACAGTAAGTGACAAACCAAAACTAAATCTGGTCCAGTATACAACTAAGCCTATGAAGAGAAAGCCACCGACTGAATCCTCCTTGGGATGGCAAGAGAAAGATATGACGGTAGGCCCAAAGCTGAAATGGGGGGGCCAGAATGGGTCCCCCTCCCTTCAGCTAAATGCAGATTAGCAGATCATTCTAGAGCGGCATCCGCTCTTTTCATGGGTCCTCTACCTGGAATGCAGAGGCTGCTGGAGGCAGTGCTCTTATTGACTACTGAAGTTCCACATTTGTCTCCCTTTTTCCCAATAATAATAATAACAACAAGGATAATGATGATGATAGCATTTATTAAACATTATTCTGTGCCAAGAACATGCTATAAGCTCTTGACATAAATTATTTCATTGAATCTTCCCAACAATCAAATGAGGTAGGCACTCTTATCCCATTTACAGATGAGGAAAGTGAAGAGTTGAAGAGGCTAACCAGAGGTGCTTAAGGGCACAGAGCTGGTGGTGACAAAGCCTAGATTTGCATCTAGGCCTGATATCAAACCTAATACTTTTAACTTCCACGTTCATGCTCCTTCCCACAAGACCAGGGTACAGACAAAGGCCTCGGAAATCCTCTGGAGTGATGGACTGGTTTCCAAGTCCTTGCTTCCCCATCTCCATCCTCTGCCCACCATGCAGCAGCCTGGTTCTCATCAGGGACTCACTTTATGGAGAGTTGGTTGGAAACCCTCAAACTCTATTTCCTATCTCTGTATGACTTTGCTATTTGAGTCCATACTCCATAGCGCTAAATTTATCCTGGAGCCTAAATTTATTTTAAAATCAGGAGCCTCATTTCTTCCTCAGGTTTAGAATCAAGGAAGAAGGCTTTTTTTCACTTCTTCCCTGGAAAATTGTTGAGGGGAGGGAGTTTAGTTGTCACCATTCCCATTTTAAAAATTGGGGGATGGCCAAGCAACAGAGAGTAGAAGAGGCAGGATTTGGTGAAATGTAACCAATGATGTTGGTGCCCAATGGAGGCCATTCTTCTCTAGACACCTCCTACTCCTCAGCATCTGGAAATAGGACATATCACTCCTCAGATAGCTAGTCTCCTCCCTTCCCTCAACTAGTGGATTCCAAGGAGAGTGAGTGCCCAGATCATCAAGGGAAAAGCCCAGAAGAACGCTGCCCATCATACACTTAGTGGCCAAAGGGCCCCCAAGTGCATGCTAAAAGGCTAGAGCCCAACCAACGGTGGGTGCTGTGGGGGGCAGTTGGAGGCAGAGCAGGCATTCAGCTATCTGTTGAGTCCTGGGCTACTCTCCTTTTCCCAGCGCCTCATCTGGAGATGAAACAGGGACAGGAGGTGCTGAGGCCCATAGGAGGTGCAAGAAACTAAGGGGGGTTGGCAGCAGGCAGAGAAAATCATCTCATATTCAGGGTCTCTGTCCTATACCACCTGTGGGCCAGAGGTGAGATAAAACAGAACAAAAGTACTCGCATTCAAATTGGATGAGTACGTCAGCCCCAGAAGCACAGCTGACTCTCAGAAGTGGTCTGGATTCATTGGAGTCCAGTCACTTAGCTAAGAGATGTTTGTTGAATGTCTGCTGTGTGTCACCCTTGTCTGGGCACTGGGGATGCCTTAGTGAGTCCTGCCCTCACAGTGTTTGCCCATTGACAGAAAAAGACAGAAAAGACAATTCTGGACAGTGATAAGCACTAGGAAGAAAACTGAAACAAAACAGCAGTAAGGGAGAGCGACTGGAGGGGGCACTTGAGTTCGGGTGGTCAGAGGAGGCCTCTTTGAAGTGAGAACATAAAAGCGGAGGCCTGATTATGAAAAAGGACCAGCCATGCAAGGATCTATCTAGAGGGAAGTACATTCCTGGCAGAGGGAAGAGCAAAGACATCCTTAGGTAGCAATGGGCTCCATGCATTCAAGATACAGAAAGATGACCAGTATAGCTTAAGAGAAATGAACAAGGAGGTGAAAGGAAGGAGAGAAAACCAGAGAGTTGGCCCGGGCCACATCATAAGCCCTTGTAACCATATGTACAAGCTAGCTGCTGTGTGGAGAAGGGACTGCAGGGGGCAAAAGTGGCAATATGGAGGGCCAGCCCCAGTGGCCTAGTGGTTAAGTTTGGCATGCTCTGCTTTGGTGGCTGGGTTCAGTTCCTGGGCGTGGACCTACACCACTCATCTGTTAGTGGCCATGCTATGATGGCGGCTTACATACAAAGAAAGAGGAAAATTGGCAGCAGATGTTAGCTCAGCGTGAATCTTCCTCAGCAAAGACAAAAAACAAATGGCAATATGAAGACCAGTGAGAAGGTTGTTAGGTGAGAAAATGAGTGACCATATATTTTGTCATTCAAACCAGGATACCTGTGCAAGTGAACAGGGGTGCTACAAACAATTAATCAGGGACAACAGGCATAACCAGGACTTGCCATTGACAAAGCTCTAGCTGCAGTCAACATGTTCCAGCCAGGACTGTAACAGGAAGTTCAGCAGTTTTTAGCAGTTCTGCTCTGACACAGAGCTCCCAGCTCCAGAGAAGGAATCACTTTTCTATTGGGTCTCAGGCTCCTGGCCTGATGCCCCATGCCTGAGCATTTGGTTTTCATCTAGAGGCTCTGGGCTACAGTTGCAGCACATACAGGGAGCAGCAAGCTCCTTTCTCTGTGCTGTCTGGGGCCCACTCTCAGCGACAACTGACAGTACACAGATGAAAGAACAAACAGGGAGTATACGGTCACCCCTCCTTGCAGAAGTGGTATTGAGAGAGTAGAAGTCAGAGAGAGATGGATATGCTCTAAGTTCCAGAGCAGGGATTCTTCACTTGGACCTTAGGGGGGTCTGTGAGGCAGGTGAGAGGGCCCCAAGCTTCCCTCACACTCAAACCTATGACTCCAAAAGAGATAAAGAACCTTTGCTTTGGAGACAGTGCTTCTTACACTTCAATGTGCATCAGAATAACCTGGAGAGCTTATTACAATAGGGATTGCTGGGCTCCAGCAGGCTCTGATTCAGTTCAGTCTGGAGTGAAGCCCAAGAATTTGCATTTCTATCAATTTCCAAGGGGATGCTAATGCTCTTCATCCAGGGGCTACACTTTGAGAATCACTGCTTTAGCGGATACAAAGGGTTCCAGTTCAAATTATGATCTTCCCTTTTCAGATAAGAGTTCTAACAGATGCCACAGCCCTCTAAACTACCCCTAAGTCCCAAAGAATTTCATATTTTATTTTTGGAAGAAGCCCCTGGAGAGTGACAGAATCTGGACCTCCCCTAAGAGGTCAGGAAGCATCTGGGAAATAGCATTTTAGAGGACGCAGGAAAGTGCCTTCAGAAATGTAAAAGCCCATGCAAAACTCTGAGCTGGAAACTACAAGGCTGGCCCTAGCTGATCCAATTACTGGGCCAATTATTGGAATAGTGAGGTTTTGGGAATCTGGGCAGACCCAGAACCTCTCCTAGAGACTGCCTCCTGATCCTTTTTGAGCCTATAACTGAAGTTAAATGGGCCCAGATAGGAGGTCTGCTATAAGAAAGATAGGGTGTCTGCTGGGGGGTATAATCTGGAAAAAAGAAAGAAATTGACAACTCCACTAGACAGAATTCAAGAGCTTCATTCACAGAGCCCTTTGATCAGGTCATTGTGGTGAGGGCGGGAAGAGGCAGGAATAGTACTCAGGGCTGTGCTTACTTTAAACAACAGCAGTGGAGAGAGGCCTGGAAGGGCCGTTTGCCAGCTTTCCTCAGACCTGCTCTGAGTAAGTCATTCCCCCATGAAAGGGTAGGGAGAAATGAAAATGTGGATTCATTCATGAATCAACCTTCAGAACAGGAAGTGTGGCTTCTGAGCTATACAGAGAAATCCTCCTTCACTACAGGGAACATTGACTTTGCCATCCAGCTAAATACATCCCGAGGTGAGGCAATGTCAAAGTCAGGGAGATCCTATAAGTCAGGGGAAGAGGAGGCAGAACATCACGGGGAAGGCAATACACTAGAGTGACTGAGACCAAGTGTGTGCTTTGGCATCAGCCTGACACAACTCGTGACTTGAATTCTGACTCTGTAACCCAGGGCTTGTTACTTAATCTCTCTGTGCTTTAGTTTCCTCTTCTGTAAAATGGGGGTAATAGTAGTGCCTATCTCATAGAGTTGTAGTAAGAATTAAATGAAATAACCTTGATAAAACATTTAGCTTGGTGCCTTGCATATTTTAGGCACTCAACATTAGTTTAAAAAAATAAAAAGTGGTGGGCTTAGGAAAATTTAGGAGGGTGGCAGTACAGACCCACCGTTCGTATCACTGCCAGAGACAGAAAGAGAAAGCGGAGCTAGGTTGGAGCTGCTGCCGATCGCCCCAGGAGGCTGACGGAGAAACTCCTGCTCCCCGAGGAAGGTCTGAGGTGTGAGCTGGTCATGCAGGGCGAGTCAGGATTCCTAGGATGGTGGGGTTAATTGGACAACCCTGCTGGCTATAAGGTGGGGGTATCCTGCTCTTTTAAACATTGCAACATTCAGTGAGTCTGTTTTGTGACATTTTCTCATTGCCAATCTGAGTGCCAAATGGCCTGATTTGGACAAATCAAAATGAATGAAGATCAATGTTGGTAGGAAAATGGGAATGACATTATTGGAAACATTCCGGAGATTTGCAGTATTAAGGTAGAATCCCCATTTTCAGGGAAAAAGAAAAAGTGCCTCCTCCTCAAGTTCCAGAAGTGTGGGGGATGGTGCTGAAATGAAAGCAGTGGTGGTGTGCTGGCCCTGAGAGGTGAGCAAGCAGTCAAATACTGAAAAAAAGGCTCTCTCTTTCCTCTGATCCTGAATGAACAGAACCTCTTCCAAAACTCAGTATCGCAAGTCAAAAAGTCCTGTCTGCTTAGAAAGAAATTGTTAGTGGAAGTGGGAACAAAGAGATTTCTAAAAACCATGCAAAAGAGCCAAAGTAAATGACATACCACATGGTTAAATAAAAGTTAACATCCATTGGAGGTGGGGGTGGGAAGAGATTGCCAATTATATCACTTTAGAAAAGAAAAAGCTAAATACAAATGACACACAGTTCTGTTGAACATGCTGGGCCCCTTTCTTGAGAGGTGTCCGTGGCCCTACAAGCCCTGCCCTCTAGTTCAGACCTATCCCAAGTCTAGGATGTTCCCCCTGTAGCCCTGCAGTAGAACTTCACCTCTTGCTCTCCAAAATGACCACAGGGCATATTTAATCATTGTCCCATTTGGAGTCTTTAAAAGATTAAGGCCACAGGGACAGTTGGGAAGGGGCCTGGCTTCTGGCTTTTCACTCCCTTAAACCCACCCAAAATCATAGCTAGAGTTTCCATCACAAGCTCCTGTTCCAGAGAGCCCTCTTTTTGGAGAGGGACTCAGGGGTTCGTCTGATCCCACCTTGAGGAGAGGGGAAAGAGGAGAATCTGGTCTCCTCTTCAGGAAGTAACCATCTGTCCTCTCTGTGGCCTGCAAAATCAGAGGCACTGCAGACCTCAGGGAAAACCAGAGTTTCTTAGCACCCCGCCAACCTCCCCAAAATGGTGGCACTCTCAGCTTTAAGTTTTCATACAGCAAAGTTTATGCTTTATTTTTACTGGAGTTGGTGGTTGTCAGATGCGGAAGCTAGTCGAACAGGTAGCTGCAATACAACAGCTAATCTGCTGTTCTCTACAAAGGAAGGCCATTTTAGCAAGAAAAAAATATAGAACAATAACAACAACAACAAAACTTTTTTGGGATTCACCCAGGGAAGCTTGGAACTGTGATACTGTTAACTTATGATATTTCTATGTCCATGCATCAGTTTTTAGAATATAATCACTGTCATACACATTTAAATAATACTGAAAATTTTTCCATAGTGTGATTTTTGCAGGAATCTCGTTCCTGCAACTACTTGTTCCAAGCCTTCTCATAATCCAGCCTAAAGGTAAGTGAAAGCATCACAAAGATAAAATGAGGAGAAAGCCACAAATAAAACTTCCAACTCCACTTCTAAAAGTTGAGGAAAATACCATACACCTAAGGCCTCTGCCGGTTTTTGAGTTAGAGACCAAAACTGGGATGGTTCTTTTTGGTCAGATAATCTAATCTTTTATGAGAGGGTCTTATTAACACTATTCTGAAGGCTCACTCCTGTGCCACATTTTAATTGGTAACTGCATTCACTGTCTACCACTCCATTCACTAGAAAAGCACTTTTGAAAGGATCTTATTTTCAAGCACAACCTCTATTTTCTGCAGAGGATTCTCTTTATCTTTTGTCATGTACTCTTTTGTAACCCTTCCATTACCCCAAACCAACTTCAAATTTAAAATGACAGAAAGCAAAAGAACCTTCGATGGGAAACAGGCATGATCTACGGGAAAAGTTTCTCTTCCTCTTCAATTGTGATGGCTAGGTTAACCGTCATACCATCAGAGAATTTTTAACACTGACTCAAGAAGCAAGATAGGGAAGCCATTCACATAAAATCTTTAAAAATAAACAAATTGTTTTAAAATAAAATAGAAAATAGAGTTTTCCAGTGTGAAAGAGCACACTGAATACTTGCAGGCAATTAATGAACAGGCAAATATACCTGCTTCTGAGTCCTAAAAATGGTTTCCATCTATAAAAAAAAAAATCCAAGAGCAACCAGATCCGCCCCCCACAACCAAAGGCATTGAAACAAAAGACTGATCTGTTTATATAGTCACATGAAAAATAAACATCTTTATTTTTTTGCCTACTTTATTTCATTTTTTTCAAATAAAATTTAAATCTGTACAAAGTATACTGTTACAGTATATATTTTGTAAGAATCAATGCCTAAAAGAATCACAATACTTCAATAAGCAGTACAGCAGACCTCGCTAGTTTCAGCTTTGATATTGAACAAACTCAAGCCGGCTGATGCACAACACATTTGCTTGGTTTCCACATGGTGAGTTCCCAGCACTGAGATGGGAGAACATGACAGCAAGTATGGTTATATTACAGCCCGACACACTGCGCTTCTTCATGTGATAATAACTGCACAGATTTAATACAGAATGCTCAAATTTACTTTTTAAATTGCATTTGCTTACTTCTTAGTTGGCAAAATTCAGCACTCTTAATGGGGTCCCCAAACAGTGCAAATTAATGATATTCTACTGTATAATTGGCACATCTCCAATAAGGATTAACTTGTAAACTCAAAGAATATCACAACTTTGTCCTAAATTTTAACTAATATCCATCTGGTCCATTTAACCAAAGTTATTTTGGAAAGATATTAAAGAACAATTCTATTTCTGAAAGGATATTGTTTTGACCATTCTTTAGAGAAGATAAATTTTTAAATTGTCATTAAAATGTTTTACTATAAAAATTTTACAAACAATTAGAAATTTCAAGATTATGATTCACAGCAGACAAATACAAACTGTTTATATTCCAACAATACCTACTCTTAGACTTTCAAACAGAGCACAACCATGTCAGCTGTGTTAACTAAAATTCTGAACAGTGTACTAAATTTATAAGTGGTGCTGGGTCTAGCAAGTGTAAATACACAGTATATTTTAATGAAAAGAATTGTCTTCTTTATACTTTATTTGTTTTCCCATAAGGAAACATTAATGTTTACATTCTTTAATAAAGTTAATCTTACATCAGAATATAACTTAATACTGTCAGCAACAGGGACCACACACAGTAAATAAGAAGCACATTTAAAATAAGTCTGAATTCACATAGATTAACATTTGTTGGTTAATAAAATATCGACAGTATTACAATCTTACAATATTTACAGTAAGAAAAATCTAGAGTAATATATACCTTTCACAGCAGGATTCCTTTTTTTTAAATTATTATTTCTTCCAGTTTGGGATTGTGTATACACAAAAAGCTCAAATAAAGCAACTCTGCAATATAATCTTAAAATAATGGCTACTGAGGGAAATTCTATCACAACCATTGAAAATAATGGTGACTTTTCACGGAGTCTGTGGCATCTGAGAACCCAGTTAATTAACCAAAGTCTTGCTCAAACCAGCCTCAGTTACCCAGATTAAAGCTGCAGAACTCCGGCCTTCCCTGACTGCTGAAAACCCAACAGATTTTCTCAACATGCTATAAGAAAAGAGGGAAAATAGGTTTCAGCTCACACCTCATGGCTGGAAGCCTCTGGCCAGTGCACATTCCCCAACTTATGCTAAAAGAGGGCCAATTTCATCCCCAAAGCATCACAAGAGTTTACTCTCCAACTATACAGCACTTTGACATAGAATTCACTCATTCACCAACTCTTGTACATTAGGACAAGGCATGAATTTGGCCCATATAATACACACCAGCATCTTAGAGACTTGGGACCAGGGCAAAGAAACAGACTAGTGCAGTTTGCACTGAGATCAACAGGGAAAATGGGAAGCGATGCACATTTCCAATTAGAATGGCAAGAAGAAGACCCACATCCCTAAAGTGGAATTTGGCCAGGGCATCAGAGTTAGCACCCCCTCTCTGAGTACCACAAGCGATTAGGATGTGTGCTCTTGGGCCTCCTCCAAGAGAGAGCATCTACAGTAAGTAACACCATGTGGGACATTAGTTCAGTGATGACTCCCAAGAAAGCAGATACAACTTGAATCTGGGGCTGTCCACAGCACCTGAGGTCACTCATCTGAGCTGTGACCTGTCCCAACCCTGCTTACTTTAAGAGATCTGATGGGCACAGAGCACTCAGGCATACAGCTGCTGGCTACTTTGGACTCTAGATCTCACAGGTAATCAACAGGTATCTGGGATTGAATTAGCAAACTGTACCATAGCTCCTTAAACAGACACTGTCAGGTGTGAAATCATGTGAAGCATGAATCTTCACTGTCAGGTCAGAAATCAAAGTGGGAGTCTTCCCACATCAGCCAAGGTTATTAGGTTAAAACCTTAAAGGAGTTGAACAGTTTTTCATGTTGGAAGTGATTAGTTTACTTATTTCAGTCAAGCTGGATTGGCAAATCAGAATGATCTATTTAGTTAGCTTTGTTTTTTTGATTCCTATATATGTGTTAACCCAAAGCTGTTGTATTTGGGCTAAATACACTGACAGAGAAAATTCAAACAACAAAAGTTTTCAGCAAACTTCTGTGGCATTTTCTTTTTGGAAGTCACTGCAAGATCTAAAGGTATTTCTACCTAACAAAGTCTGTTTAAGTGTTTAATGTTATTTCCTTTTTGGTCCTATACAGAATGCTATGACTTCTATATAGGTCTGAATGCTGCTCCATGTAGATTCCTTCTGTATATCTAAAAATATATACTTTTCAGTAGTTCAATACATGGTTAATCTTCCCACAGAGGAAGATTTTTGTAATCACATGTTGCAAAGTAGAAAAACATCTCCTTTCTAAGAAAGGAAATATACTTTCCTATTGTACACTTTTGAATAAGCCCAAAGGCATGCACTAAAAATCATTATTAAAACTAATACATGCACTAAAATGGTGTAGAGTTAGACTTAAAGTGCTGCTTCTCAATTTTTAAATTTGGAGAAGACATTTTGTCAGTTGTTGACTCAGGGATCCCCCCACCCCACCCACCCCACTCCATGGCATCAAGAAAGAAAAGTAAAAAGTATGCATAAATCTGTAAACTATGCTTTACATGGGGGAAAGGACAGATATATCAACTGGATTCCCAGTTTTAAATAAAACCAATATTTACTGGTAAAAATTGTCAAAGCTAATACATCCAAACAAATGTTACTAGTAAATAATGTTCTACATAGAGAATAATTTACTTTGGTTTTATGTACCTTCTCAAAAATAATACTGGTGTCCCATACATCACCAAACTGATGTGTTCCAGCAAAGGTGTAAGGCAAATTTTTTTGTTTTCCTAGTGACATCTTGTTTCCCAATAGACAAGACTAAAATCTTTTGGTGAGGAAGGGGTTAAGATAATGGCTAACCCCTTGGCATCCTGAGCATTGTGGTTTATCAAATTCTACCCTGCTAGAAGCTGTCAGGTACCCTGACTCCTGCCTTGAACCAGGAATGGCTCCCATGTCTAGAGATGCCCTGACTCCTTATAAATAGCTCTCAGAACTTTGCTTCTTTTTCCTTTTGTCTGGATGTTATAATGTCTAACAAAGCTGGTTGCAATGTCATATTTTGCTAGTAGGGGCCACCATCTAACAATAATTCCAATCTGAAATGTTTTATGCCAATAGTTAGTTCCTAATTTTATCAAGGAATTGCATTAAAGTTTTCTCTATAGGGTTTGTTTAGAGCAGAGATCCTTAACTTGGGTTTCAGAAGATGCATGATGCCCCTGAGGTTGTATGTAAAATTATCTGTGTATGTGCATTTTTTTTCTGGGGAGAGGGTCCATCACTTTCATCAGATTATCAAAGGTATCTGTGACCCCAAAAGGGGTTACAGGGACTTAGAAGGATACCCGTAATTTATTTTATAGCAGGATTGGAAAATGGGGGCAGAAAACTAAAAATGGCCTTGAAAAAAAAGGGCCAAATTGCTGATCTTTTCCCTTTATTCACATTTGGGAAATAAGTGCTTCAGACTAGGAAAAATAATTAATTAAGCTGATTAAACTCCATTAAAAAATAATCAAAGCCACTTTCTAAAATTTTTTCATTTTCCATATATGGTAAACTTAGTCTCCAAGAAAAGGTTTAGAGACTGAATTTTTCTCTTTTCCCAAAGGAAATTCATAGATATAATTCTGATCATTATCCACATTTAAAGATTTGACAACATAAAACTTAAGACAACTCTAATGATGTAAGCCTTTATGATTTTGAGTAAAGGATTATCTAGAGTCAGATACAAATCTGTCAACCTTCATTTCCCAAAATTGGTCCATATTTAGACAACTACCGGGCACAATTCCACTAGATAAACCCAAAACCCGAACAACGAAAGTTTAACTTTCTACCCAAATTAAAAACAAAGCCAAAATGTTCCACAATAGAGTCTGGCCACAAACATTCACGCCGTGTCATAGAAGACTTTCTCATTTCAAACACATCACTGAATTTTAAACAGAATATGCAAACATAAGAGCCAAAATGACTAGCAAAACATGCTGAGAAGAACATGTCAAGAATTAAAACACCACCTCCCCATCTAGAAACACACTCAGGCATTCCAAAAATAAACTAGACCTGAAGAGAGGCCTCTCACTTGTTGGTTTTAAGTATGAAGCGCCTAAAAGGCTATGGGAAAGGGAATATAAAATGAAATAATTAAAAAACTTACAAAAAATAATTTTAGCCAAAACACATCTCTGTTCTATTGACAAAACTGTCAACCTTTATTTTCTTTTTTTTTTTTTTTTTTGCGGTTCTGAACACTAACTGTGTTGTACAATCTCACTAAGATAAAAAATATGTTCACAGGTACACTTTTTGTTCTCCTATTCTTTCTAGAGTACATCTTGAGGTTGTAAGAATGCCTCTAGTTAAAATAAAGTCTCTTATCCCTTGCCACCCTCCCCACCTCAAAAAGTGAGTCAACCTTAAATTCCAAAAAGGAATATCATTTAATATAATTATTCCAATACTAGTTATATCACATAGACCATGAGGAAACTCTATGAGCACTATGCACTATGGAAAACTACATGAAAGAGGGAGCTGCCACTTGCCACCCACTTCTCTTCCAGCTTTTTAAGCCAATACCCAGCTAGACTCAAATCTCATTGACTTCAGTGAAAACAAATCAACAGTCCAAAACCAGGCCATGTCAGGCTGGAAGTTGGATCTCAAAGACATCATTATATATATATATAGTGTGTGTGTGTGTGTGTGTGCGTGTGTGTGTGTGTGTGTGTGTGTATTTTTTCTTATCCTAAGCTTTCACTTCATCTATTCAAATAGTTTAATAAAGCTCACATTTACAAAGGATTTTCTTGGCAAATAAAGGCCCATATTAAACATTTTATCAAAACAAACTTTTGTCCTACATAGCTAACACTAAGAAATATTTTCTCGGACTTATAAAGCATATTTAATTGCATATAAGTTTTGCTTTGGGTGGGATATTGAAAACACAATTCTGTAAGAAATTAGAAAAGACTAGAAACAAAAGTGAAAGTGACTAGTCTTAACTTTCAAAAAATCAAGTGCAAAGATAAATAGTGCAAATAATGAAAACTGGAAAATTTTATAGGCAATTTTACATAGTCTTTCCTGCTTTTGCACTTTACATATTGACAACGTTATAAACCCTAACAACTGTATGCAGCATGGAAATGGGCTATCATTTATCTCCATTGACTAGACTCAAGGAAGTCTTTCAAAGACTTGTCTCACAGTCATTTAAATCACTGGTTCTTGACACAGGTTTGGGAATTCACTTCTTTTAAAACAGTTCCTAAGGGGAGGAGGGGCTCTTTAAGAAGGTTCTGCACTGACATAAACAAGTTATAGTACAGCAACTGTATTATCATTTAAAATCAGATACACAATAAAATGTGAAAATCATACTAAGTGCCAACTCTACAAAATGTTATAATAAAAATAATTCTGCTATTGTTAATGAACTCGACATTTGTTTAAAAAAATTACCTTCAAATACAAAATCAGAACCTCTTTTTAAACTATCTTTAAGGAGATTTTATCACTAATGTATACAGATTTGGGTAGAATGACACATGATAGTAATCTGTCAAAGTCACTGAGAATACGTCCATACTAAACCAGAAAACAGAGTAAATCCAAATATACTTGAATTATGTAGCTTTAAACAGAAATATTATAGCAATTCTTTATCTTAAATAATTTAAAATACTCCTGGGATACTGGAAACAGAAATCTGAACACCATCAGTTCACCCTACAAAGGACATAAGAACTTCCAAGATGTACCAAATTATATTATTAACATCTGCCACCAGTGAATTTTGGGAATTCCATAATTTTAAGAGAACAGAGAAAGCGGGGAAAACAAACAGAAATTTAAGTTTGGGGAGGTATGTTGTCTAATTTCAGAAATATAGTAGTATTGAGGGTATCATAAGGTCCACAATGATAAATGGTTGCTACGATTGTAAATGTAAAAGAAATAGAAAAGATACCTAAATTGCAATGTAGTGTTTTCACTTGGTTTATAATCCTCTTCTAAGAAATTCATGTGGACCAAAGGCTCAAGGTTCTGTAAAAGCGAGGCATAATATGGATCTTTGCGGACTGCAAAATCAAATTATTTGATCTAAGGACGATTTTGAAAAGTAAAGGGAAACTACACGGTAACACATGCCCAGGAGAATAGACAGTCTGTATGATAAATATGTCTGATAGTTTAAAAATGATAACTGTGAAAGAGTTTAAAGCGTTCTCTTTTTTCCTTCAAAGTAGTAAGTCCCCAGCACCAACTTGCCTTGACCAGAAAAGTTGCCATTCCATAATTGTGCTACTTAATTTGTCCAGAAAAGCAAACACCCTACATCTGAAAACAGATTTGTATAATGGATCATTATTATAACATCTAGCTACAGACCAACAGCTTTCTCATAACCAAGAAGGGACCCATTTTCTCTGGCTTTACTGAAACTTCCTCAGTGAAGATAAACGTCATTGTCTTCAGCAAACAACTCTCATTTAAGATTCCACCTTAGCATCTTTCCCTACCTCCAATAAAAACTTCTCCAACTTTACCTCCAAATCATTCCCTTATTTACCTCCCACACTCCCATTCACAAACACATTAAACAGCTCTCCCCTTTCTGCTCTCAAATTTCCAAACTAGTAAGTCTCAGTCCATAGTAACCTACCTAAAGTACACATACTTCTTACTCTCTTCAATTCACAAATTTCTTAACAAAAAATGTCGATGCCCTTCAAACTGCCAACTTCACTACAGGGAAAACGGCAGTCAGAAAAAACTGCCCAATTACCTTATACTACAGAAATCTTTCTGGGATCAGTTAGCCATGTTCTAAGGCAGGAGTCAGCAATTTCTTCACTTTCCTCTTAAGGGGGTTAATTTTGAGTGCCACTGGCAGGCCTATGGCAAGGAGAAGAAGAAAGAAGGAGAGAGAAACAAGGGAAAAGGAGGATGGGAGAAAGAAATGCCAGATGTACACGGTAGGGAGGTAGGTCAAATGCCACCAACAGCTACCTGCACTGGAAATTGCCAATCCACTCTAGCTGAATGGGAATCTGACCCAATCCCAACATGAGGCTAATAATTCATTAGCTGATGGCCATCACTGTTTGAGCCTACTCAAGGTGAATACAAAAAGACATCTGTCCCATAGGTTTGACTGCCACTTCACAATAAGGACATCTTTTCTCAAGTCCTCCTAGGATCCTTCTGTGTTAATCTAGCTTAGACCAAAAGACATGCTAAAAAGAGTATTTACATGTTTCTCAAAATTCTAGAATATAAAGGTTTGGTCCTTGAACTTGGAGGCCTCTTGAACTATTAAAGTACACCCTAAATCAAGAAAATTAAACCCTTCAGTTTAAATTTTTCCCACGAAACGCTACAAAAATAATTACTAATAATCATCAAAATAAAGTATGTATTCATGAAAATGAAAAAGCGTGCGATTCCAAAATGAGTAAAATATTCCTGGTCTGTAAGAAGTAACTTTATTTTACACAGAGGATCACCACCACGTTTCTACCTATCAAACAAGACAATTTTCCACAAAAGCAAAGCACATCAGGAAAAATAAAAAAAAGAAAGAAAATAAATACCAAACGTAATATGGGGACAAAATAAAAATAAATGAACACCTATAAAATTCTTTTTTAAGAAAAATGTTTCTAACAAGTGACCTTTGCCATACTCAACTTTCCTAAAGACATAAATTGCCTAGACCATTCAACATCAAAACTCAGTAGCCAGTTTAGCAGCTGAAAGACGACAACTGTTGGCTTGAAACCAATCATATCTTTCAGTTTTCACCTGGTTGTTCTTGCATCATGAAATTCTACCTGACTCATGCTAGTAGTTTAAATGATCTTCACTTAGCCCATAATAATGAAATTTCTGTTCAAAAAGAGCGTATTAAAATGGCCTAGGCCTTAAATTTATGTTTTGTTTTAGGATCAAATAACTCCTCAAATATTAAAATCAGCTGTTCTTAAAAATATATTGAAAATTCTCTATAGTAATCAATGCTGCTAGGTGAAAATAGTAATAGCAGTGATCACTTCAGTTTTATACTGTACTTCATATAAATTCAGTTAGCTTGCAATGAAAAAAACCAGAAATATAATAATGTATGATTTAAAAAGATAAACTTTAACAGACGACTTTGCACAAATAACTTCAGAGAATTTATTCACTTAAGTAATTCTGATAAATTTTCTTTCCTATTCATTCCACTCTCATGGGGAAGTATATATCTTCCAAATTATTAAGATATTCAAATTTAGGGATAGTCAACTATAAATGTTATACTCAGAGTTATCACCAGTTGTTCCAAACTTAAGTTGCTAAAGATTCCTTTATTTTAGCATCTTTTTACATAGAAAGCAGAATCTCATTCTGATATTGAAAAGACTCTGAATAGGGAAAAAAGTCATTAGATTTGGTATCTCACATTTTATGGGGGGAAAATCTTAAAAGTATGTTCACATGTAAAACAAAATGAATTGTGGAGCTATGAAAGCCACCAGAGCAACAGTTTCAGAAATCCCCATTCTAAAATCATCTGGAAATGTATGCGTGTGTGTGTGTGTGTGTGTGTGTGTGTGTGTATCAGTAACACGAAAAAATGAGTGGGAATATTGAGGCAGAGAGGGTGAACCATGTGTGAGAGAGAAAAATAATCATGCCCATGGTGGGGTCACCATGGCTGGCAGATAACCCAAAATGTCATAAAAGAAAAATGTATTAGTTTAGAAAGTTTTAACAGTGCCAAATACAAAATATTAAAGCACAGAAATAATGAATGAGATAACCCCCACAAACATCAAATTCCATAAGAAAACAGGAAGAAAAAATTTGACATATGCGTCTTTTTTAATATACCAAATCTTAACTGACTTAAAGATTATGTAAAGTGCTTGGGCCATGGTACCCACCCAGATTATTATCAACATACTTATCTTTTCCCCTCCCTTCCACCCAAATTTAGTTCACTTTTCCTGCAGAAAATGTACAGCATTCCTATATTAATAAGAAATGAAAACAGTGAGTACAACTGATATATATCCATTGACTTTTATTACAAATGTACTTGATCACTTGGCTTCAAAAAGTTTAAAATCAATACCCTATTTTCTGTATGCCAGTACAAAGCAAACTGTTTTACAAATTAAATACCTAAAAATTTGACAAAAATATTAAAATTTGATGAAAAACAATTATAAAAATCCTTAATCTCTCTCTCTTCAAAAAAGGAGGCAGTCTTCCCAGTCCTATTATACAATATTAATAATATTCACCATTTTTAGAATAGGTAGCTAAATTATATTCTTCTGTTAGCATACAAAACTCTTAGACTAATAGATTTTATTTGTATATGCTCCAGTTAAGTTTGTAAATGCCATCTGATTGCAATATAATCAACTATCTTTAATTGAGTCCTAATTTACACTTAATAATTTGCATAGTTTAAAAGGGATAAAGGTTATTCTACAACTAATTATCATAGGCTATTACAGTGCTATTTTTCAAGGCAATAAGTATTTGCTCCCAAATGAAATTATCTGTCTTCTTTAGGCAGGGGTTAAAATTACTAGCAGCTTTCTCCATGACCTGAAAAATCAAATTGGGAGTTATCCATCTCTAGATATGAAGACCTAAAAACACATTCATATATTTTCCACTTTGAGTCAAATTTCAACCCCTGCATAGGACAACTAGAAAGTGAGACTTTCAAGGTTTTTTTATTTCCTGTTGGTTTTGGTTTGTACTCTCCATGGCTTTTGAGAAGCTGGAAAAGTTTGTCTTTCCTGACTCGCATTGTCTTTTTTTTCCATTTGGCAAATATTCATCTACCTCCAATCTTTATCTACTGGAGGAAAAGCCAACATGGCTTTTCTTATGGACTTCCTTTGTTGTCAAAGGCATGTATAATGATTTCTACAGTTCTGGTTAGTTAACTTTAGCTCCCTCTGTGGCTGGATGACTGCTGCTTCTAACATCAGCATGATAAATAGGAGGCACAAATAAAAAGTAGCTTAAAAAAAGATTTGGTGATTTAAAAGAAAAAAACGAACAACACCAAACACACACACATATATGGGCATTTCAAATCTGGTGGCTGATCTCTGGATTAAATTACTTGACAGTGTCTCTCATTTTAAAGAACGTCAATATTGCAATGCATTTCAAGTTTTCTTTTATACTTAGGCAATTAACGTAGTTTAACCAAGCTCTTGGACCTTAACTGTAAGACAAAGCAGATCATTAAAATAAGGCATACTTGTCAGGAATTGGGTTTTGTTTGCTTGTTTTTGGCACATTTGATCATACTGTCTTCTATGAATAACACATATGGTCAAATATACCATTTCCTTTTTTGTTTCAGCACAAACAGGGTCTACTAACTAGCAAAATAAAAACAAGGAAAAACTCCAACATAAAACACTGAGATACAGAACCTTGGTAAAGTACCGAGCACCTGGGGGGAAAGGCGGGGAAAGGATGAAACAGGAGAGGGAAGGGAAAGTTGGGAGGGCGCTTGGGGAGGTAAAGTGAGATGCAAAAATGAGCATCTTTACAGTCGCTTAGTCTTTTCTACGATCACCTCTTAAGTCTTAAAAGATTTGCATGTGGATTTCTTTTCAAACCCACTGACCATAAATTAGACACTGGTTTCAAAATCTTAGTAAGATTGTGTTTAACTGTTATAGTGTAAAGACAATTGCACAATGCATGTGCTTCTTGATCCGGTAGGATTCCAAGCAGAATCTGAAGTCTATAGATAAGAAAGGCTTCACTTTAGGTAACTGACCCTAAAGAAAACCTCATGAAAGAACTCGCATCTCAAAGAAAGGACACTTTGCCTAAGTTTGCTGTGTTTTTGTTGACTTGCACTACTTATTGCTGGCTACTACGAAACACTGATCTAGGAGTACTCCAACAACCTGTAGTACAAGGCTTAACTTTAAGAAGCTATAGTAAACAAGAGACAAAATCAAAGCAATTCTCTTTCCTAACTAGTAACAGCACAGATAATGCAGTCTTTTCCATATCACAGTTAAAGTACAGTGAACGAAACAGCTCAACAAACCTTAAGACAAAAAAGTGCAGGTTATTAATGTTTACATGCAGTTGATAAGCATTCCAAATGTCACATTATGCACTGTAAGAGCTCAACTTTACTATATGGAAATAAGAAAAATGCACCTTGGGGGACGGGGGAAAAGCAATTTAATCATTTCCAGTGATTTTGTAAGTAAAGAAACTCCTAACTATTGTACGGTCACCTCATATTTAACATTGTATGAATATTAAAAGCAAACAATTTAATGGGAAAATGCACAGTACAATGGAAATAGCTTGTTATTCAACACGTACAGTAGATCTCAAAAACAAAGACAACACACTCAACCAGGGAGCTTAAAAATATCAAATCAAAACCCAAAGAACCAGCAGAAAAAAAAAAATCCTTCAAAAAGACAACTGTTTACCTTCCTAGGCCAATGCTTTACAATGTGAGAAGCACTGATACCTTCCAGCTCCTACAGGTGGTGTCTTCTACATACAGCAGTTAGATCTATATGGCTGGATTTGCCAAGAAACAATTCCATCCCCAGAACTCTATGTCAGACAAGACCTTTTTTTTTTAACCAAAATACTTTCTACAGAATTCCAAACCAAAATGTACTGTTTAAGGCATCTTTTTTTATAACATTTTCTCTTCACTCAAAGATGATAGTCATGCAGCAGTTTAATGATAAAAATATATTAATATTTTACTATACAGCAGCAAAAAGTTAGTTGTCAATTAAAAGCACACGAACATCTTTAAATGAAAACCTGTGAAAGACTATCGTTACAAACAATTTCAGTTTGGAGGACACCAGCTTGGTAAAGTGCTCTCCTAAGCTTTGCATTTTCATACCCTACACCTTGAATATATGAGTTATAGAACATACTTTTGATAGAAGGCTTGTACACTTGGGGAACACAAATACACTTAGCATATAATGTAGCCAGTAATAACTAGCACCACAGCTACATGGAAATCCTTTACATACACCAACTTGGCTTTCACTTTTAAAATGAAACTCAGAATCCATGGCTCAGTAGGATAACTATAATTGTGTTGCTCTGCTTTTTAACAGGTCTACATAAGTTAATAGCACTGGCAAAAATCAAAGGATAGCTTCAGATCTCTTACAAGTTTAGGAGACAGTGCTAGTGACCACAAATAGACTCACTACCTGATGTCCAAGTACAGGTTCACTGGAAATTGCTGCACGTTAGTTTTTAAAATCTTTCTACACATAATAAAAAAAATATATTATGAACAATACAAGTACATCTCATATACACAATAATGACAAAACACCTACTCAGTCAAAGCAAACAGAT